>NC_053433.1:95056427-96256427 GCF_007990345.1 Gossypium hirsutum | reverse complement strand
TTTCACTTAGAAACCAAAAGAATTTCCATAACTACCAAGAGAGAAAAATAACAAGGAGACTATGGGGAGCTAGAATATCAAGTTAGATTCAAGAAATAGAAGCTGGAGGAGATAGAAAATTAAGCTAAAGATTGAAATCAATAGGACAAGGTAAGAACATCAAGATTTCAATATATTTTTAAGTTTGATATTATTGAAAAAACATGAAAATGATGTCAAAGTAGAGTTTTCTTATATAAGGTTCTATGCTCTTGATATATTAGTGAAGGGAAATAAGAGAAAGTGATGTGAAATATTGTAGAGAAAGGAAATAAGGGTGTTATAAACTTGGTAATCAACATTTTACACTAAAACAGTTTTGGACAGCAGCAGTAGTTTAATTTTGAAGAATCACCAAAAATTGTGGAAATTGAATTAGAGGTTGAATAATATATTAAATTAAAGTTGATTGAGTCTAGTTTTTCATAGAAGAAACGATGTAAGCAAGAGAATTGTAAATTATGAGATGTAGTAAATTTTGTGAGAAAAGGGGTTTAAATTTATATGTTTAAATTATTAATGAGTCTATTTTCAATAGAAACAAATGGGAACATCATCCAAACCCCGTACTAAGAGATAATTAATTTTTAGTAAAGAAATGTTGAAGCTGTCAAACAGCGGAACAGGGATAATTTGAAGATTTTACTGTACTTATTGGGTAAATTATAAATTCTGAAATTTTTATGGTAGAAATATATTTGAGTCTAGTTTCTTACACATCAAGCGGATCTTAATTTAGAATTCTTTAGCTCAAGATATAAATAAGTTAGCGACTATGACTCAAGTGGACAACTTTGATATAAACATACAAGTAAATAGTGGAATTATATATATAAATTAAGGATGTGGAATGAAGAAGAGGAGGAAAATATAAGAATATTCAACTAGCATGGGTTTACATTAAAAATGGCTAATTTGCATGTTTTAGGCTTAGGGACTAAATTGAATAAAAGTAAAATTTTAAGGGCAATTTCATAAAAATGTCAAAAATGACCAAAATTGCATGAAATGAATTTTTTGTTTGTCTAAATTAATGTATTGAAAGAAATTATTAATATTAAGTGGGTTTTAGAGCATGAATTTTGTTATATGGTGACAATATAAAATGATTTTGTTAAATATTGATGTTAGTTTCAAATTGTGAAAATAATTAAAATATTAGGGTTTAGTAGTAAATTTCTATTTTTATTGTGGGCTGTATATAGCCTAGATTATTTGGATAAATTATTAATCGAGAAAAATTAATTGATTTGATAGATTAACTAGCTGAGGGACTAAATTATAAAAGTTATAAAAGTTGGGGTAATTGTGTAAATTTGAAAACAATTGAATGGTATAAATTGTGAAATGAATTGGAACTGAAATATATGCTAATGAGTACGAAAATTTATATTTTAGAATAGGATTCTGAAGATACTCGTGAAAAAAGAAAAATAACAGAATAGTCCCTAAACTTCTGCAAATATTTCAATTCAATTCAGGTAAGTTCATATGGTTAAACTTTTGTATTAATTGTTAATTTAGGAATGATACAATGTATTATTTCATATTTTTGTTATTGAATTATGATTATTGTATAATATAAAAATCAAATTGAAAGTTCAAATTAAGTAGAACTCAGGATTGAGTACGGTCATTCCGTGACACAAGATGAATTGACGGATAAAACCATGGTTGGACCATAGCAAAGTGTTAAACGTAAGACCATAGCTGGGCTATTGAATTTCAGTAAAAAGACCATAACTGAGTTATGGCATCGTGAACATAAGACCATGGTTGGACCATGGTAATATATGTGTATACGTGTAAAACCATAGCAGGGTTATGGCATCCTAATGATAAGACTGTAACTGAGTTATCACATTACGAGTGCAAGACCTTGGCAGGGCCATGACAATATACGTGTAAAACCATAGTTGGCTATGTCATCCTGATGATAAGATAATAACTAGGTTATGGCACTATGAGTGTAAGACCATGGTAGGGCCATGGTAGAATACGTGTAAGACCATAGTTGGACTATGGCATCAAGTAAACGATGTACTCATATCCGCAAGTCATTCCTTGAATGGTAAGTTACCAGGAGTTGTATTGGATGATATATGAAGAAACAGTAAAAGATGATATGTATCATGAAATATATATATATATATTAATATATTGATATGTTGATACATGAAAATTATGTAAGTTGAGACGAGTAATAAATTCAAGTGTGACATGTTGAGATAATAAGGTTACTGATGTTGAAATTATATGAAATATGTTCAAATACGCTAACAAGTGTTGCTGTTTGATGCCTAAGCAAATGCCAAATTACTGGTTGAATGGTAATATGTTTAATTATAAGGTGCATTGAAATGGTAAGTGCTCAAATGAAAATATGCTTGTGCTCATGAAAAAGTGGTAAGGTATAAGCTATGCAATTTCTTATGAAATGAGTTATCATGTGATTAATTCGAAAAAAAGTCTATGTTTAAATGCACTAGCTTGTAGTTATTGTTGAATGATATGCTTATAACTGATACGTTATGCATATGGAATGAGTGTGGAAAGTAAAGAAACGCAAATGAAAATAAAGAAATTTTGGAAGAGTTAAAGTTGTTTAAAATTCCTACTATGTTAGGAATAATATATATAAGGGATACCGTAGATTTATTCAGTTAGTGAGTTGTTAAATATAACTTCATGAGTATTGTGGTCTCTATTTCGAATGATTTATTCACTTAGTAAGCTATTAAATATAGCTTCATGAGTATTGTGGTCTCTATTTCAAATGACCACAGGACGTGAGACATGGGCGTGCCTTCAAACCATGTGAGTCACAAGGCCTGGCCACACGGCCGTGTGACCCCTGCAGTGTTGAAAGCTTTAAATATTTTTTGAAAAATTTTCAGAGTCTTCGACTTGCCTAATAATTGTGTATATTCATGATTATGAATTGTTCTGGAATAAATATACACGAAATTCATGAAAATGATGATACATGAAATATTGATTTAATGAAATGTTTGATAATTAATTCGTATACTCCAGTAATGCTCCATAACCATGTTCTGGTGATGGATTCGGGTTAGGGGTTACATGACCCATACCTAATGTTGTTGACTTCATGTGACCAGACCACACTCACTGTACCATAAGCTCAGCTCTCAAGATTTACTAAACCTGCTCAATGAGTTTGAGGATGTGTTCCAAACTCCAAAAGGATTATCTTATCCTTGGTTATAGGATCATAGAATCCAATTGGTAGATGAAACTAAGGTGGTAAAAATGAGGCCCTACAGATATCCTACAGTGCAAAAGACAAAGATTGAAAGGCTCATACAAGAAATGTTGCAAGATGGTATAATCTGTAATAGAAGTAGTCCCTTTGCTTGTCCTATGGTGATGGTAAAGAAAAAAGATGATAGTTAGAAGATGTTCATTGACTATAGGTAGCTTAACCAACTAACCATCAAGAATAGGTTCCCTATACCTGTCATTGAAGAACTGCTTGATAAATTGGGCCAAACAAATTTTTTATCTAAGCTGGACCTGAGATCGAGCTATCATCAAATAAGGATGTGGGATAAGGATGTACACAAAACAACTTTTAAAACACATGAGTGGCACTATGAATTTTTGGTCATGCCCTTTGGCTTGACAAATGCTCCCTCTAGCTTTTAGGCACTAATGAATTTGATATTTTGATGGTTATTGAGGAGGTTAGTCGTATCCTTCTTTGATGATATACTTGTGTACTCCAACACTTGGTCAGATCATTTGACTCATCTAAGGAAGTGTTGCAATTGTTGAGGTTGAACCAGCTTTATGTTAAGAGGAATAAATGTACTTTTGGAGCAACTCAAGTTGAATATCTGGTACACATCATTTCTAGGGGTTAGTTAGCATGGATAAGGAAAAAGTGTAGAGTGTTCTCAATTGGCCCCTTCCGCAGTCTGTGAAGGAGTTGCGAAGGTTCCTTAGACTATCAAGTTATTATAGAAGGTTCATAAGAGGTTATGGAGTGTTGAAGAAGGATACTAAATGGAAATAGACTAAAAATCCATGGTATACCAGAATCGATTGTATCTGACAAAAATAGGTTGTTTCTTAGCAACTTTTGGCAAGAGATCTTTAAGCACTTGAGCACCAAACTCCAAATGTCTACTGCCTATCACCCTTAAACGGATAGACAGATAGAAATCTTAAACAAGTGTTTAGAAGGTTGCTTAAGGTGCATGATTGGTGAAAAACCTTCTGACTGGGTTACTTGTTTGCCACTGGCATAGTGGTAGTACAACACAACCTACCACTCAACCATTAAGACCACCCCTTATGAAGCTCTTTATGGTTAGTACCCTTTTACTCATTTACCTTACTTAATTAGGGCTTCTCAAGTAGCAACAGTGGATAGAACTTGTAGCATAGGGAGGCCATGTGAAAGGTGCTTCAGTTTCACTCAAAACGAGCTCAAGAAAGGATGAAGCAAATGGCCAATAGAATAAGGTCTAATAGGGATTTTACAATGGAAGACTTGGTTTACTTACCCTTTTCTAGTAGAGGCAAGAGTGGGACAAGTTGCTTAAAGGTTGAGTCTACCACCAATTTCTCATATCCACCCTACTTTCCAAGTTTCACAACTGGAGAAGCAGATTTAGTCAACAGTGAGTTCCTCAGTATTGCCACCAGTAGGGTCTAATGGTGCAATCCTTAAAGAACCAATTCGAGTGTTAGATAGACTAATGATAAGAAAAAGGAACCAAGCTGTCACAGAGATCTTGATCAAGTAAGCTGACACATTTCTTGAAGATACTGCTTGGGAAAATATGAAGGAGATCCAACAAAGGTTTCTTGTTTTTTTATCTTTGGGTACAAGGATCTTGTTCGAGGGGAGGGGTATTTTTTATGGAACGAATATGCAACTATCATTTCATGTTTTTGTTATTTCTTTTAATTGTAAATCAGACTGAAGAAACGTTGCGTTTTATTACTTTTTTTAGTAGAACGGTACGTTTTGACTTAAGGGCCTAACACTTGCTTAATTGATTCAGTTTTGGGGGAAACACCGTTTAATGAAATGGTATGGTTTGAGCAACTGTTATTTTGCCAGTTGTCATAGTCCGTTATTCTGCCTCGTTTAACACCAATTGGAAGGGGCAAGGTAGTTATGAAAAATGAGAAGCAATATCAGTTTCTTTCTCTTTTAAATCATCTCTCTCAAATTTCTCTCTTTTCTTTCTCTCATTCTTCTCTGTTTTCTTTGATTTCTTCTTCCAAAAGTTGTCACGTAACACGTAGCAGCCTGCCATCAAAAGCCTTCAGGTATCAACGAAACCCTTACTCTTAAATACCTCAAATTACAAGGGAAGATGAGTCTCTAATCTATGTCATCAATATCTCCCTTGATTTTAGCTAACCTTCCTTAAAGACATTAACTCTACTGGTATCCCCATACTAGCATCCAAATCAGAGATGTAACAAGATGAAGTTCCTTAAATGGCGAGTTGGGTCTCTATTTGTTAAAAATGAACAATCCTCCTTCCAAGGCCCAATGACTTTCCCTTAATATAACTTTTATGTCATCATATCTTTAAAATGAAGAAAAGTTTCTTTCTCTACCTATCCTTGTCTCTTCTATTCGCAACCTTTAAGCATCACTAGAAATACGTTGAACTGTTCTAACAAAGAATTTCCTTTATGTATAAAAGATAAGCAAACAAAGCTTGACCATAAAAATTTTGATGCACTCTCGAGTAGTCATTTTCTACATTGATGATAGGTCCCCTGATCGAACTAGGATTTATTATAGTAATAAATATAATTATCTCGAGCCAAAAAATATCTTTTACAGGTGAACCATGTTTGATAGATAAGATTAGACCATACGAATGATAAGAAAACTGAGATAATGAAATCCAAGATGTGAAGCTATACTAAATTTTAGATAATAAAAACCAAATTGAATGATAAAAAGTTTGATGATATCCCAGAGAAAGTCCAGAAGAATAATATCGCTCATACGCACTAGAAACAATTGTGATTGAGACAATGTAAATTGCATATATGTAATTCAGAGCATCAACCAGTAGAAGTAGAAAATAACATCATATGAATCTTATCATCAAGTCTTCTATTAAACATAATGGATTACAAAACCAAAGAAAGATAGAACAATTTCGATCATGAATCAACCAGACTTACAAGAATTCCATCTAATATTATGATTAGCCAGCTTTTGTATATGATAAGTATCACATCTAAAAATGAACAATTACATATATCTCTAAAAATAACAGAACATATAGAATACCCAGAGGAGATCACCGTAAAATACTCAACTATAACTGCTGCATTCATATATCTTTGCAATTTCAACACTATCCCACTGGCTACTACAGTCACCAATGATCCCATATTATCTCGATCACTAAAGAAATCAATTCAGAAGAATTTTTGGTTAACCCATGCTTTAAATACCATACATGAATAAATTGATTAGTCAAGATTAACTTCTTCTTTAAGCGATATTGTGTAATCTGAATGATCTTCAGAAAAATTTGATATCTCTTCTAAAATCGTCTTTACTTACTAACCCATTCTCAGCTCTGACCACATTATTAATCATTCAGCCACTGAACTTTTCAGTTTCACACTTGTGAACTTAATTAATATAAATCTTGTGAATTCCATTATATAAGACGTACAGGTGAGGGGGTGAAGGTCGTAAAGCCTCAAAATTGACTCTTATATATATATACACAAGTATAACATAATATTTATCATTAACATAATCATTATAAACATTTATTCATAAATTTATAAGTTCCATCTTTATTTATCATACGAAACTTTCTAATCAAATACTTGAGTATCGCTTTCAGCATTATCGGAATTAGCTCGATTGGAAAACATCTCTGTCTATCAGTAAAACAAATCTCATCAGAGTCGGGAGATATCACACTATCACTGGTTATATAATGCCATGTATTTCTAGACTTCACATATGATATGTTTAGTCTGATAACCGACTAGACCGTACCTCTGATATCAATAAATGTAACACCCTAACCCGTGTCCGTGGCCAAAACAAGGTTACAGAACATTACTGGAGTTTACAGAACAAATAGACAGAAATTTCAAACATTTCACATCACGTAATATACATGTCAGAAACCAATCAAAATCAAACATATTGTCCTTTATACGACCCATTGAGGCCTAAAATACACATTAGAAACAAATCGAGACTAAATTAAAAACTCAGAAAATTTTTCGGAAACATTTAATATTTTCAATACTGCAAGGGTAACACAACCATGTGACTCACATAGCCAAGAGACATGCCCGTGTCTAAGGTCGTGTAACTCGCTGACTTGCATTCTTTTTAAAAGATACAGGGGACACAGAGCCGTGTTACCTGGCCGTGTGTCACATACGGCTAAGACACATGCTGTGTCTCTGCCCTTGTGGACGGAAATAGGCTATTTTATAAGTCATTTTTCTCACCCAAAAAGCCATGTACCTTCAGTTAACATTATGCATATAATAAACCAAAATTAGGCACTAAAACAAACCAAAATCAAGCTTTTCACTATAATATCTTCACATACAACCAATATGCCTTTAGGCACCTCAGGTGACAGATTATAACATGCGTACTCAAGTATTTAATATATTCATATGTATAACTAACTTATATGCATATTTGTACCCGAGGTTTACGAAAAAAATTTACATTATTTCAAACTAAGTCACTTACATGCCAAAACATACCATTTGATGCCAAAATTTATTTCAAATAGTAGCATATTTAGTTATATATACCTTACATATCAAGGTACCGATTTATGATCAACTCATCGCATACTAAAACACATGTATATAAATGCACATTTAGCTAACACTTTACCTTTTCACTATACAACCATAAACTAAACAACACATCAACCACATAAGGAAAATATGCACAAACCAAAATGTGCCAAAACACAAGCCAACTAAGTGGCTAATCTCCACAAAATACATATAGGCCAACATTTAGCCAAAATAACCTATACATGCCATTATTACCAAAATCAAAACATCCAAACGTACAAAAAAAAATGATGGATAGTGTGATATAACTCCGACAATCTTCCAACCCAATTAAGCTTCTGATAGTCTGAAAAGTAAAGAAAAATAAATACGTAAGTAATGAATGCTTAGTAAGCTCATATAAACTTTAATCATGTCAATTCATTTCAAATATGAAATTTATACATATCAAGAATAATCCAATATTGGTACTGCAAGATTCATGAAGCTATATTCAACAACTCATAAGGTGAATAAATCCACAGCATCACTTATACATATCATTCCAAGCATAGTAGGATTTTAAATAACTTTAAACCTTACCACTCTTTCATGAGCTCAAATATATTTTCATTTGAACACTTACCATTTCAATACAACTTATAATTAAACATATTACCATTCAACCAATAGCTTGGCATTTGCCTAAGCATTAAACAACAACACTTGTTAGCATACTTGAACATAGTTCATATAAATTCAACATCGATAACCTTATTATCTCAATATGTCACACTTGAGTTTATTACCCGTCTCAACTTACATAATTTTCATGTATCAACATATCAAAGATATTCGTATATGTTCATGTCATGATACATATCATTCTCTTACCATTTCTTCATATACATATATCATCAATTTCAATATATCAATATATCAATATATCATGTGCCATCATTTCCACGTATTTCATGTATATACCTGTATTCGTTCATATCAAACTCATATTGTCTCGTAACAAAACATTGCTCATTGAACCATTTAGAATATCGTTGGATAACTTTAAAATTCATTAAATAAATCACTTTACCAAAACTTTCCCAAATCGAAGAATGACTTACGAATAAGAGTGCATCGTTAATAGAAGCTCATAAGAGCTGGGCCTTCCATATACGCCAGCAGAAGCTTGAAAGCTGAATAGAAGCTCATAAGAGCTGGACAAAAACTCATAAGAGTTGAACAGAAGCTCGAAAGAGCTAAACAGAAAATAAAACATGAGAGTTCACAACAAATGCTGAACCCCGGTTTACTTGGGTAATTTGTTGATATCTTTCTTCAATAGTGTCATACGCCAAATAACGAATGTACTCAAATCCTACATTCCATTCAACCCGAATATTCAATTCAATTTTATAATTCCAAAAATAATTCATTTTCAACAATAAAATAATTACATAATACCATTTATCAAATTAATAAAAATATTAATTTTTAACCGTAGGGACTTACCTAGATAAATTGTAGAAATACCAAGATTTAGGGGCATTTTGGTCATTTTTTATTTTCCTCGATTTTCCACCTGATATTGATTTGAATTAATAATTTTATTCAATATATTAATTTATACAATAAAATAATTCATTTCATGTAATTTAGTCATTTTTACATTTTTATAAAACTGCCTCTAAAGTTTTACTTTTATCAATTTAGTCCCTGAACCCAAAACATGCAAATAAACCATTTTTAATACAAATCCAAGTTAGCCAAATATTCATGAAATTCAATATAGCCCATTTTTGCAATTATTTCACAACAAACCCTTGTATTTATATTATTTCAATAATTTAGTCCCTAACCGAAAAATTAATCAAAAATCACTTAATAAAATACTTTTAAATAACAATTAATATCTTAAATTCATCATTTAATATAAAAAATCACAAGGTTCATCAATGGATACTTTCAAAATCTTTAAAAGTTTCAAAATCGAAGGTATAGGCTAGCTGCATCTAGTTACAACGATCTCAAAAACATAGAAATTATGAAAAACAAGACAAAAATCACTTACCGATTGAATTTTAAAGCTTGGCCAAACCCTAGCTCTATTTTCATGGAAGCTTTTGGTTGTAATTGGGAAAGAAGATGATAACCACACCTTTTTTTCTTATGTTTTTATTTTAATTTGATTTAATCCATTAAATTACCATATTACCCTTAGTTAATAATTAATTTAAAACACTAAATCTATGCCCATATTTTTCCATCACATAAATATATGGCACAATTACCATAAAAAAAGGTTTAATTTCACAATTTTTCCTTCAATTTAATTAAATTCTAACTAAATAAACTTAATTACAATTTAATCCCACACTTATTAGGACTAAAAGAACAATTAATCCAAAAGCTAGTGGAATCAATCAGAACACCACCGCTTGGAAACTTTTACCATGGTTTAATTACAATTTAAGTCCCTTTTCCTTTATCAATTACCCATTTAATTAAATAGTGATTAAATTTTACATATTTTACAATTTAGTACTTTTTGAATTAATTAACTATCGAAACGTTAAAAGTTTTGAATAAAACTTTAATACCACCTTAATGGCACTCCATAAATATTTATAAAAATATTTATGGCTCGGTTTATAGAAACAAGGTTTTGATACCTCACTTTCTAAAACCACTTGACCTAGGATTTTACCACTCGAGCCTAGTAATTCATTATAAAACATAAATTACCCATTCAAAAATCTTTTTAAAACCATATTTGACTTGTAAATGTTAAATAATAAAATTTACGAGCTTACTTGCTAGATTTGGTGGCCTCGAACCATTGTTTTTGACACCACTGAAAATCAGGCTATTACAGTATCTGTGTTTGGGGTGGGATTTGTATATGTGGAGGAAGTGAACTGTATGACGACCTTTTGCCTATATTCTGGTAGCTCGACTGCAAATTGTTTGTTATGTGTCACATTGACACTAAATGGTGTGTAGGGATAAGTGGGTGTTTTTAACCCCATATGGTGTGATGGGATGGACGGAGATGGTGTGTAGAGGATGGGGGTAGGATTCTGTACGTCTGATTTGTTATCTAATTCTGATATTTGTTTTTGTTATGGACTTAGGTCCGAATCTGTATCTGACTATATATAAAATTTTGTGTATGTTGCATGACTATCTTTGTTGGGTTATGCACTGAGTTTACGAAAACTCATATCTGTTTGTCTGGCCTTTTTAGGTAATCCACAGACAGAGGCAGGACAGTGCGACAGAGGCTCAACAATGACCACTTAACAGAAACTATTTTCATTATTTTTATTATTTAACGATTTTACTAAAATTTCTGGTTTTCGTGAGAGTTTTATAATTTTTGGACTCTCTGGAATTTTTGGATTGAATTTTTAGGTTTGATTGCATTATGCTTTCTAAACTGTAATGATTTGACAAAAATCGATTTTACACGAAAAAATGTTATTTTTGAAAACACGAGCGTGGTTTTGTATTAAAATTTTTTTCAACTTCCGCTGCGAAATAATTGGTTAACTTTAAAGAACAACATGTAACAGTTTCAGTAATATATATAAATGAATATGTTTTATAAAACTTGGTTGTTTTATTAAACAACTAAATACTATTTTTTTGAAGTATCATCGATTTTAAAACCCTTTTTCGTAACACTCCTAGATTCGGCGATAACGTCTAGGTTGAGTTTGGGGTGTTACATTTAGTAGTATTAGAGCCAAGTTGCAAAACTCGATCGGTGAATTTTGGGTTCCAAAATTGTGTTTTGAAAAAGGACTGGTTTTCAAATAATTTGGATCATTTTGAGTAAGTATGTGGTACAATGAGTTTCTGGTGTCGATCTTGTAAGTATCTCTGAATTTAGAAAAGACTTTAGTTAGTACTTCCTAAAATTGTACTCAGTTAGTTAGAGACTAAAACCTTTGAATAATTTGAGCATAAAATATCTGTTAAAAAACACTGGAACTGATGCATAAAATTTTATAATGTAGATAAAACTGAAAATACAATGAGCGCTCGTGGAACTCACAGTCATGGTATTCGTGGGCACGGCGGGCGTCGTAGGGGGGCTTAAGCTACTTCTTCTCTGGGCAGTATACCAAATTTGGATACGAGTGAGATACCGGTTTCACCTAATACTGAGACTGGGTCTTAAAGCCACTCTGCTAGGGACAACACACTATCCCAAGTCATGTTGAGAGTGTTGGAGATGGTCACTGGACCCTATTCTAGATCTGGGGGCCATGGGTCAGTACTTGAACGACTCTGGTCCAATGGAGCTGAGTTGTTTAGAGGCGTAACTAGAGTCACCCCTACTATGGCCGAGTATTGGTTAGAAGCCACCGAGAGGATAATGAACGATATTGACTACACTCCTGAGTAGAAACTGAAGGGTGTAGTCTCTTACTTCGCGACGAAGCTTATCAGTGGTGGTTGTCAGTTGAGGAGGGTACTCAATCAGATTGTTTGAACTGGGATTACTTTAAGACCGCCTTCTAGGGGAAGTACGTGGGCGCGAGCTATGTGGAGTCTCGTAGACGTGAGTTCATGAATCTTACGCAAGATGATAAGTCTATGGTCGAGTATGAGGCTGAGTTTTTGAAATTGAGCCGCTACTCTCGAGGCATAGTGGCATCAGAGTGTGAGAAATGTATCTGTTTTAAAGACGGTTTGAGGGATGGTCTGAGGGTATTGATTGCTCCACAGAGGGAGCAAGAGTTTTTCGTTTTAGTAGATAAAGCGAAGATCGCCGAAGAGGTTAAGCGCGTGGAGTGTCAGAACATAGACCGAGAGAGAGGCAAGAATAAGAGGGATTTAGAGCCCTCTACTTCTATTCAGAGGCCTAAGAAATGGGCCAGACCTGATGGACTTGTTAGGGTGGGAGTTCACGTTACTCCTACTGGGATTCAGCCTTGTAGTGACTGTGGTAGGTGCCATCTGGGCAGGTGTTGATGGGGCTTATTTGCGATGTGGGTCATTAGGGTATTAGATTAGAAAGTGTCCACATTGTGCTGATCAGATGCAAGTTTTAGGGCCGAGTTTTGTTCAGCCTTAGAGGGCAGTATAGCAACCACCTAGGGGCTGTAGACCAGCTAGGGGTGGTAATGGTATGGGTCGAGGACAGAAAGCATCGAACAGAGGTGCTAATCAAACTGAGGTGAGGCAGCCTGCACTAGTTTATGCTACTCGACGCCGAAAATACAAAGGCACCTCTGATGTGATCACGGGTACGTTCTTTATTTTTGATGCTCTCTATGCTTCTTTGATAGACATAGGTTATACGCACTCTTATGTAGCTAGTTTTGTTTCTGAGAACTTGGGATTTCTGTTGAGTGTACTTTTGTTAAGATTACTGTACTGAGTCTGTTGGGGCAACCTATTCGGGTTAGTAGACTATATAGGAATGTTCCATTAAAGGTACAATGGGCTGTGTTTCTGACAAATTTCATGGAGTTACTGTTTGGGAAGTTTAACTTAATTATGGGTATGAACTACTTAGTTGATCACTGAGTTAGTTTAGACTGCATGACTAAGAGGGTTATTCTGAGGATCGAGGATGATAAGGAGGTGGTTGTGATTGGCGAGCGACGAGATTACCTGTCTAATGTAATCTCTGCCCTAGTGGCTGAGAAATTAGTTCCAAAAGGGTGTAAGGCATGTTGGCCTACGTCAGTGTTTCAGTTTTTGGGGACTCTTCTGTTGGGGATATCAGACCTATGAGAGAATTTCTGGATGTTTTTCTGAAGAGTTACAAGGTTAACCTCCAAATCGAGAAGTTGAGTTTGGCATAGAGCTTCTGCGAGTATAGCTCTGGTGTCTATTGCTTCGTACCATATGGCACCGAAGGAGCTTACAGAGCTTAAGGCTCAACTTCAGGAGCTTATGAATCGTGGTTTCATTCATCCTAGAGTGTCTTCGTGGGGGCATTGGTTCTATTTATGAAGAAAAAGGACGGTACCATGAGGATGTACATCGACTACTAGAAACTGAATAAGCTAACTGTGAAAAATAGATACCCACTTCCGAGGTTCAATGACCTATTTAATCAGTTTCATGGGGCTGCGGTATTCTTGAAAATAGATCTTCGTTCTGGGTATCATCAGCTTAGGGTTAAAGAAGTTGATATTCATAAGACAGCTTTTAGGATTTTTTATGGGCACTACGAGTTCCTAGTTATGCCATTTGGTTTGAGGAATGCTCTAGCTGCATTCATGGATCTGATGAACTGATTTTTTCAGTCGTATCTGGGTCAGTTCATTGTAGTCTTTATTGATCATATTCTGGTGTACTCTAATACTGAGGATGAGCATGATGAGAATCTTAGAGTAGTGCTTCAGATACTCCGAGAGAAACAACTCTACGCTAAGTTGAGCAAATGTGAATTTTGGTTGTGAGAGGTAACATTTCTGGGGTACGTGGTTTCTGCTGAGGGGATCTGAGTTGATCCTAGAAAAATTGAGGCTGTGCTTGATTGGAAACAACATAAAAATGTATCTGAGATCCACAGTTTTCTAGAACTTGTGAGTTATTATCAGAGGTTTGTTGAGGGGTTCTCATTGATTGCAGCTCCTTTGACTAAGTTTTTATGCAATAATGTTCCTTTTACCTGGACTGATTTGCAACAATCGAGCTTCGAAAAGCTCAAGTCTGTTCTGACTCAGGATCCTATTCTGATACAGCCTGAATCTGGTAAAGAGTTTGTGGTATATAGTGATGCGTCGCACGTCAATTTTTGATGTGTATTTGATGTAAGGTGGTAAGGCTGTGGCTTATTTGTCCTGACAGCTTAAGTCACACAAGGGGAATTATTTGACACATGATCTCGAGTTAGCTGTAGTGGTATTCGCGTTAAAGTTCTGGAGGCACTATCTGTATGGTGAGAGGTGTATCATCTGCATCGTTCACAAGAGCCCCAAGTACCTCCTTACTCAAAAGAAGTTGAATCTTAGGCAGTGTCGATGGATTAAGCTGTTTAAAGATTATGACTGTACGATAGAGTATCATCTTGGTAAGAATAACATAGTGGCTGATGCTCTCAGTTGTAGAGCAATGATTGATTTGAGAGAAATGGTCGCTTGCCTCAGTTTGTTCGATGATAGGGGTTTGTTAGCCGAGTTATAGGTTAAGTTAACTTGGATTTGGCAAAATCGGGAAAAATAGTTAGGGGATGAGTCTTTGGGTCTGCGGTTTCGTCAGGTTGAGAGTAACAGTACTTCTGATTTTGGAGTAAATAAGGATAGAGTTTTGTTTTTTCAAAGACGGGTTTGTGTACCGAACGATTCTAATTTGAAACAACCGATTCTGAGGGAAGCACATAGTAGGCTTTATGCTATGCATCACGGTGGTAATAAAATGTATGGGGATTTTCATGAGCTGTACTAGTGGCCGAGATTGAAACATGAGGTAACAAATTTTGTTGCTCGTTGTCTGACATGCCATCAAGTTAAGGCTGAACGCCAGTTTCCTTCGGGTTTGCTACAACCTGTTAAGATTCCCTTGCGGAAATGGGAACGAGTGACGATGGACTTTTTCAGTGGGTTGCCTTTGATGCCCAATAAGAAGGATTTTATTTGGGTCATCGTGGATTGATTAACTAAGTCCGCCCATTTTATTCTGGTTCAGACAGACTACTCTCTGCAAAGGTTAGCGAAGCTCTACATTTCTAAGATTGTAAGACTGCATGGGGTTTTGATTTTGATAATTTTTGATAGGGGTTCGCACTTCACTTCTCGGTTCTAGAAGAAACTTCTCGAAGTACTGGGTTCGAGATTGGACTTCAGTATTGCGTTCCATCCTCAGATCGATGGTCAGTCTGAGAGGGTCTGAAAGGGTGATTCAGATACTGGAGGATATGCTTCGGAGCTGTGTGATTTATTTTTGAGGTAGTTGGGAGGATTTTCTGCCATTAGCTGAGTTCGTCTACAATAACAATTTCCAGTCTAGCATCCAGATGTCACCTCACGAGGTTCTGTATAGTCGTAAGTGTCGTACTATACTATGTTGGACTGAGTTGGGCGAGCGATGGGTTTTGGGTCCTAAGTTGGTTTCCGAGACTGAAGATAAGGTTAGACTGATTTAGGATCATCTGTAGGCAGTTTTTAATAGACAAAAGTCTTATGTAGATTTAAAAAGGAGAGATATCGAGTACCCCATGAGGGAGTTTGTATTTCTTAAGGTATCTCCGTGGAAAAAGGTTCTGCTGTTCGGTCGTAAGGGCAAGTTAAGCCTTAGGTTCATTGGGTCATATCAGATTCTGAAGCGTGTGGGACCGGTTACTTATCATTTAGTGCTACCTCTAGAGTTGGATCAAATCCACGATGTGTTTCACGTCTCAATGTTGGAACGGTATCGGTCTAATCCATCTTACATTGTTTCTGCTGAGAAGATTGAGGTTAGACTGGACTTGACTTTTGAGGAGGAATTGGTTCAGATTTTGGATCGAGATATTAAAGTTCTGAGGTGGAAGTCTATACCATTGGTTAAGGTTCTGTGGCAGAATCATGACATTGAGGAAGCCACATGGGAACCTAAGGATTCGATGTGACAACAATATCCTCATCTGTTTGGACTAGGTAAATTTCGAGGCCAAAATTTCTTTTTAAGGGTAGAGTTGTAACGCCCTAAATAATTTAAGTTTTTTTTTGTGAAATCTGACCCAAATGTGTATCTGCTTCGGTGGTTAAGTGTTCTGGGTGTGTGTATGAGGTTTGGGCTCAATTCTTACATTTGGAAATTTTGTTATTTTTTATCAAAGCCTTATCCTTGTTGAGTGGACTGATATAAAATTGTCTATAAATCCATATCATAATAAGCTTGCTGGTTTGAGTGGTAAGGAGTTAGCTTGTTAGAGGTCTTGTGTTCAAATCCTTGCATGAGCGAATGTGATAATTTTTCTCTGATTGTGTGAAAGAGGTTCGGTGGAAGTGGGATTCTGAGTTAGTTGGGTGGTTAGTGGATGTGGATGTAGTGGGATTTATCTAAATTCAATTTTTATTTTCTTTATTTTATTTTTTTACTCTTTCGCAAACTTCTTACGTTTCTTTCTTCTTCTCTTTTCAGCTTCTATTCCTTTTGGACATATCCCTCTTACTTCTACTATTTTCTTTTAACTCTTTTTGGTTTCGGTGGTGAATTCTTCGTTCAATCTTTGTTGCTAGGATTTCGGGTTCTCTATTTTGACTTGGTAAGTAGAGTTTTGCTCATCATTAACATTTAGTTTTTGGAAATGTTAGCGATGTTTAATCGTAGCCATTAATTGATGGAATCTGTGTTTAGGTGAAGGTGGTGGGGCTGAGAATTTCACTTCAACGGCTTAATACGTGTTAGCGAGGGTTTATCATTGGCGGTAAGTTCTTGGGCATTGTTGGAATTTTGTCGTGAATTTGTATTCTAGTTACTAATCGATGTTTGGGATATTGATTTTTAGGTTTGGAAGGGCTCGAGATTGCTTTCGCATCAAAATCGTACCAGGTGTGTATCTTAAACACGAAAAATTAATGTTCGGAGAAAGCTGAAAAAGGGCACTGTCAATGCCACACGAGTGTGTGCCAGGCCATGTGGCTGGCTGTGTGCGAGACATGACCGTGTGAATGACGTAGGTGTGGCTGTGTATGAGACATGGCCGTGTGATGGTGAATGTGTGGCTTTGTAGGCCACACGGGTTAGGCCAGGTTGGGCGTGTGGGCCCATATGGACATGGCACACAAGAATGTGGGTTTGAGGTCAAGCCGTGTAGGCCACATGGGCAAGGCCAATCTGGGCGTGTGGGGCCACACGGGCATATGGGCCAAAAATTCTAAAAATTTCCCTAGGGTCGCATGGGTCGTTTCGATCGACTATGGGCCTACTGTAGGGTTGGTAAGGGCTACCCAAACCCTATTTCATGTGATCAGATACTCTGATAGTTTGATCTAAGTAGGAAACTGATATGTATGTCTGATTGTACTGTTAAGTACTGATATGTATGTCTGATTGTACTGTTAAGTATGCATTTATTTGTATACGAGCATGTTAAGCAAGTTTATTCTATTATTTTTGCATCTGTATTCTGTATCTGTGTTTGGGGTGGGATTTGTATATGTGGAGGAAGTGAATTGTAACACCCACTAACCCTTTTTCTGACACCAGAACAGGATTACGAAGCATTACCGATCACTACAGTTCAAACACTAATAATACAAGAATATTTATTACGGAGCATTACCGATCACTACAGTTCAAACACTAATAATACAAGAATATTTATTATGTAGTTCAGTAATTTGTCTTAGTGTCCCTTTAATGGGCCCTCGAACCCCATAATAGAAGTTAGAAACAAAATGAGACTCGATCGGAAGCTCATAAAATTTTTTGTAAAATTTTTAAAATTTTCTTATGAATAGTACCCACACACCCGTGTGGACTAGGGGACACGCCCGTATCTCTCCATGTTATGCACATATTGACATATCGTGTGATTCACACGACCAGGACACGCCCGTGTCCTTTACCCATGTAACTCTATGACTTATTACTTATGAACAAATTAATTTCACACGGCCAAGACACACGCCCGTGTGCTTAGCCCGTGTGGATTTATTTTCAATTTGAATCTAGTGTATTTTTCACACGGCCATGACACATGCCCTTGTATAAGCCATGTGTCTCACAGGTCTGGTCACGCGCCCGTGAGCCAGGCTGTGTGGACTCAAGATGAGCCTTACAAATCAAGTTTACCAGCCCTGCAAATCTTAATCCACAAGCAACTCCATTTCTAAACTTTTAACATGTTATATAATCAACCATTATCATTTATAACAATATTTATAATAACATTCCAAAATAACCACTTTTAACATCCAAGGTACATGCCATTTACCAAAACGGAGAGTTCTTCACTTTGAGTTCGGGATTGGCTGGGATGCTAAGTCGTTAATCACTTTCGTACCTAACCTGTGCACGAAAACAAACCGTACGCTGAATATGAACTCAATCGTATTTCTATAATTCGAACACTTAATAATATAACATACACTTAAAATCATATGACAATCACAATTATATATTTGTTCACTATAAAGATAAATCCTTTATAACTCACTCAATTTTTCTCATCTACTAACCCGATTAGCTTTCCAAAATAGTTTTACAAATCATTTGAATAATAATATTTTCCATTCATATCTAGTTCAGAGATACATAATTCATATGTCTCACTCATACTTAGTTCATTGTTCAATATCAATAAATAATATTCAACTATTCACTTTTCAATCAGTATTCTGTACTTATCCATTTCAATAACAGTTAGTATTTTTCGGTAACAATCAATTGATCTTTATTATTCAGTAACAATCAATCATTAGAGAAATCAGTCATTCAGTACCTTTGTTTACCCTTATTAACATGACTTGGACATTGACGGATACACGGATCCAACCAACACACCAGTACGACACTCAGTGCCTCATTGGCTTTACCGAAGTAAACAGTAACAGTACGGTACTCAGTACCTCATCGGACTAAACCGATGTAACAGTAGCAGTACGACACACATGGTGCCTCATCGACTCGAAGTCGAAGTAACAGTATGATACTTATAGTGCCTCATTGACTCAAGGTCGAAGTATCCCTGAACACTTCCAATCCTATGGCATGCCAACTATATCCAACTTAACCCGATACAGTTAATAGGGTTTTAATAAATTTTCAGTTTCCAATCAATACACATTTCAATTAATCACATAAATTAATATTTCAATACAATTCAATTTACATTTCATTAACATACATTCAAATTCCACAATAGTCACATATTCATATAAATTCAATAAATTTATCACATACCAAATCAATTCATTTCAATTGTAAAACACAATACAAAAAATTCTCACCTTAATTACTTAGCGTAACATTTAATCAAAATACAACAATTAATAATTAAATTCACTTTTCAATTTCAACCAATGTTCGCTCCAATTCAAATAATCATCTCAATGCACTTATCATACATATTAAATAAGAATTTCAACAATTAAATATTAATTTCATATTATAGAAATACAAACCGTAATTTCTGAGCTAACCCTCGTTGACTTTGCTTTTTTTCTTCCTTAGCCAAGGTTTTCCGGAACAACGTTAGCTACGGAAATTAAAACAATTAAAAATTATCAATACACTATCATTCAATTTCACATTGAATATTTCAATTTTAATTCAATTTTTGTCTAAATTCCAATTTAGTCCCTAAACCGAGACTAACTTTTATTCTTCACATTTAGCTCAATATTTTTATTTAATTTCCATTTTAGTCTAATTTCAACTATTTAACCATAAATCCTTAATTTCAAAATTGTCTCAATTTAGTCTTTACTACTCAAAACTCTTAATATATTTCACAATTCAATCCTTTTCTTAATTCTAACTTGAAATTCTATCAATTTAGCCCCTAATTCTTCAATTAATTCAACATGAACAACATTTGAAAATCCACTAACTTTCAAAATTTCCACTTAAATCAAGTAGTACTTTGTTCTAGGATTCTAAAAACTCAAAAATTACAAGAAAATGGACTAAATTGACTTACCAATTGAACTTGAAACTTTAAAATCCCTAATTTCCCTTTTTTTCTTTCTTTCCTTTCTACCTTCGAAATGCTCCTTGTTTCTTTTTTGTTTCTTTATTTAATTAGTTAGTGTCATAATAATTTAATATAATAATTATTATAATAAATATCTATTTAGTAAACAAATAGATATATTACAAATGTACACTTATATATTACTGCATTTGTATATCATCATCACCATCCATTTGTCACAATTTATTTTATTTCTTAATATAATAATAATTAATAAGTATCGTTTACTTATTACTTAAGAAAATATACAAATATATTACAAGTGTAATTTTCATGTATTTTACACATGCTTATTATCATTATCATACATTTGTCACTATTTTAATTTATTTAATAATAATTTAATATAAAACCATAATAATAATTAATAATTATTATAATTATTATATATAATATATAATTTAAGAAAAATCTTAGATTTTTCTTCCCATTTTGCCGCCTCACCTAATGAAATAGGCATAATTGTCTATTTAATCCCCTTTATTTTATTTTAATCTATAATTAAACCTTCACTCTTTATCCAATTTAATCCTTATACCTAATTAACCTTAATTAAACTCTAATTAACCACTCAATTAACTTTGTAAATATTTTTAATAAATAATTACGAATTCGTTTTCCAAAAACGGAGACCCGATAATACACTTTCCATTAATCATAAATTTTGGGCCATTACATGAACTGTATGGCAACCTTTCGCCTATATTCTGACAGCTCGACTGCATATAATTTGTTATGTGTCGCATCGACACTATATGGTGCATAAGGATGGGTGGTTGTTTTTAACCCCACATGGTGTGATGGGATGAACAGAGATGGTGTGTAGAGGATGGGGGTAGGATTCTGTACGTCTGATTTCTTATCTGATTCTAATATCTGTTTCTGTTATGGACTTAGTTCCGTATTTGTATCTGACTGTATATGAAATTCTGGGTATGTTTCATGACTATCTTTGTTGGGTTACGCACTGAGTTTACAAAAACTCACATCTATTTGTCTGTTTTGTTCAGGTAATCCAAAGATATAGGCGGGTCAGTACGATGGAGGCTTAACGGTGACTACTTGACGAAAAATATTTTCATTATTATTATTTAAAGGTTTTACTGATATTTCTGGTTTTCGTGAGAGTTTTATAATTTTTGGACTCTATGGACTTTTTGGACTGTTTGGTTTGAATTTTTGGGTTTGATTGCGTTATGATTTCTAAACTACGATGATTCGACAAAATACCAATTTTACACGAATAAATGTTATTTTTGAAATCACGAGCGTGGTTTTGTTTTAAACTTCTGCTACGAAATAATTGGTTAACTTTAAAGAACAACATGTAACGGTTTCGGTAATATATATAAAAGAATATGTTTTATAAAAAATTGATCGTTTTATCAAACAACTAAACATTGTTTTTTGAAGTATCATGGGTTTCAAAATTCTTATTCGTAACACTCCTGAATTCAACCATAACCTCTAGGCCGAGTTTGGGGTGTTACATTATTTTTCCAACTACTTATTCAACCTATACCCTTAAACAAGCTTGAGATAAAATGGAAAGTTGCCTACAACTGTAGCCAAACCTATAAGGGGAAGGATTCCAAGTACATTTGAAGGCATTGGTCTCTACACCAATTTGAGTATCAGATAGCAAATTCCATGCGAGCATTAAAACCTAATTACACTAACTTGTAACTCAAAATTTATGTATGAGATTTTTCTTTTTCTATTACTGTTTAGTATCACCATAAGGAAAGGCACTTATGGTGCTAGTAGTTTATTTGCTATAGAGTACTCAGTCAAGACTTTATCCTCAAAAAAGAAGAGAAAGGCAATTAGAGATGAGGTTGGAACTCAAGAATCTATTGCACCTAAGAAGTGATTCCTGCATTAGATTATGCAGTATTTTGTTGATTTTTTATGTTATATTGTTTTGGGGTATAATTATTTTGGTATAAACACTTGGTATAGTCATCTGATCTTTTTTTTTTGATATAGTGACATTTTTGGTATGTGTCACAAATTTGGAATAGGTAACTAGTTAATTTGGTATAGAATGATGGTTTATATTCATTTAAGTTGTTTGGTGTTTTTTGGTAATAAGTTTAATTTATATAGCCAACATTACTATATGGTTAATATTGCATAGGCTAATGGTTAAACTTGTATATGTTGCTAGCTTACTAATGATTTCATAGTATGCTTATAAATATTTTGTTCACTTCCTATGATTTAGGATGGTTGTATAACATTTACAATATTGAACTAATGGTTAATTATCAATTGAAAATCTTATGGAAATTTGGGCAACTACACTTTCATTTTCAATTTTAACACTTATCATTACTTATGAAATTTAGCTAATTTCAATGTCAATACTTATGGTAAATCTTATGGAATTTATTGTTAATTATCAAATTGTTAAGCTATTAATACTTACTAACTACATTTGAAAATTATGTCAAATAATCATTTTGAATAAACATAATATTGTATTATTGACACATGATAATTGATATGCTTTGTTCTCAAGCTAATTGTACCAAGTAAAACAAACATAAATTTCATATAGTTTAAAGTGTTAAACTAGCAGTTGGTATACTATTTTCCCACTATTGCCAACAAAACAACCAACTATAATACAAGCAAAAAAATATAATACAACATATTAACATTCTCTTGTATAATTCTTAAACCCTCTTAAGTAATTTAGATATTTTTCTTTAAAATCTTCATGTTTTTCCTTAACACGTCATCATCTTCAACATATGCTTTTGACCATTGATTCTCGCTTCCTACACTTTCACTATTAGTGTAACAACCCGTTTTCAGTAAAATTGGAACATTGGTTTTAGGGCCACAAATCCGACATGAAAATATTTATTTTATTATTAATTTAATGTCTACGGTACGTTAATAGTGTTGTATAAAAATTTTGTTAAGAAATTTTGTCGTTTGCATTCTTAAATTCGTAAAAAAAGACTAAATTAAATAGTATGAGTATTAATGAACTGAATTTGTTTATTTATATCAAGATAAACCTAAATTAAATAGTATGAGTATTAAATGAACTGAATTTGTTTATTTAGATCAAGATAAACCTCGTACTGATCTAGATTGAGGAAAATCTAAAGCCTCGGATTAGTGATCATGTTCTTGCATCTTTGTAATCGAGGTAAGTTCGTATGTTAAATAACGTTGTAATGTTATTTTGATATTTATGTATTGTGCTATATATCATGTTAAGAAACAATGGAAATCTAGCGACGTACGACAACTATCGAGCCCGATTTGAACCTTAGGAATAAATAGGATACAAATGACATGTCATTAGGGTTACCATGTTTCGGGTACTGGTTCTGAATGTCCTACCGATGGCTAAGTTTCGACACTTATTACAGATACTCGTCAGCTTGTGTGAGTAGCATTGTGTGGCTACATTCCGACCGTCAGCTTGTGTAAGCATACCCATTTATGGCTCGAGTGCGCAATGATGTAAAGGAAAAGGAAAAGGAATCATTTCGACCATATGTTTAGCACACTTTGTGTGAGCTTCCCGCGTATCTGATATTATTCTAAGTGGTTCAAAGGGCATGTAAAGGGAAAGAACGGTAAGTGTTCCAATCGATTGTGTTATGAAAATTTGGAAAGGTTTATATGAGCATACCCATTTATAACTATGTTTATGGAAAGTATGAATTCCATGGCTTTATGTTCATGTAAACTATCTTACCATGTGATGAATCTATTGAGTTATGTGTTAAGGCACTAATAGTTGTTGTTGATGATGCTTCAGCTTATGCTAAGTATTGGTTGGATTGTATCATGTTTAGATTTAAGGTTATGCATTTGAAATGGTGAGTTATGTTCATGTTATACGAACATACTAAGCATAATGTGCTTACATAGTTTTCCTTCCCATGTCTTATAGATTATTAGAAGCTCGATCAGTTTGAAAGCTCGTCGAAGACCTATCACACTATCCAAAAATTATATCGGTAGATTTTGATGTTTTAGTCAAGGTTATAATGGCATGTATAGGTGGACTTGTGTTTAATGATCTAGTTGTTTTGGCATGTATAAGTGTTATTATAGTTGATGTATTTATGGTGGTTTGATACTTTTATGGTTGATGTATTTATGGTAGTTTGACGCCTTGATGGTTGATGTTAGTATGACTAGGTTGATGCATGTTTTGAATGACTACCTTGGTATGTGTTGATGTAGTTTCAATGTGGTCAATTATGATAACTTTGGTATGGAAATAAGTTAGATGTGAATGGTTGATGAATGGCCAAATATGTACATGTTTTGGTATGTTTGATGATTTGTGATTGAAGTGTCTTATTGGCATATTGGTTGTATGGATTAATGGTATAGTGATTTGGTCATTTTTGTGCATGTTTTGGGTAGGATTGATGCCTTGGTTGTGCAAATATGATTAGGTTCATGCTTGAGGTGGGTGAAAGAAATGGTTTGATTTTGGCCAATTTCTTGTCCACGCGGTATAAGGCACGAGCGTGTATCTCAGCCGTGTGTGACACACGACCATGTGTCCCCTATAGGTTTCAAAGGTTACAAGTCAGACAGTTACACGGCCTAGCACACAGCCTGGCACACGAGCGTGTGAGGCCATTTTTAAAGTTACACAACATAGCACATGGGCTTGTGGTTTGGCCATGTGACCCAAGTCAGAGAGTTACATGAGAACGGACACGGGCTAAGACACAACCGTGTGTCTCTATTTCGAATGTTACACGGCCTGAGGCACGGGTGGGTGTCTCAGCCGTGTGACTTACACAGCCTAGCCACACAGCCATGTGACCCCTACAGTTTGAATTTTTCTAACTTTTTTCTCAATGTTTCAAATGTTCTTGATTTAGTCTTGAATCGTTTCCAAAGTGATTCTAAGGCCTCAAGGGCTCGATTAAGGGACAATGTACATGTGTATGATTGGATTATGCTATGATTATGGTAATGTTTGGAAATGATTATTTTAGGTTACGTTTTCACAGTAATGCTCTATAACCCTATTTCAGTGACAGATATGGGTTAAGGGTGTTATAATTATAAAATGATAACTCCTCATTTTTCCATGATAGTAACTAAGCTCCTTTCGAAGTGTCATATTTTCGTTCTCTATCCCAAAATTCTTATAGTAACTTATTCGTGCTATTACACATTTAATCATCATACCATTGGAAAAATCTACAACATCCATCTTATACAATTGGTTAGGTAGAAAACAAAAAAGTTAAGCTTAAATTGTGACACCCCACACCCAATCCGATCGCCAGATTCAAATGCGTGACCTCACATTATATTGCCAAAGAAAATTAAACTTTCAAGTAATTTTGTAACGCCCCCGTACCCGAGACCGTTGCTAGAGTCGACACGAGGTGTTAACGAACTTAATTCATTAATTAAACAGCTCAAACAATTTATTTTTAAAATTTCCGGACAAGCTGACTAACTACGTCACAGTCGCTTAAAAATTCATATCTTGAGTTATGAAACTCGAAATCCAATTCCGTAAATTTTTCCTGAAAATAGACTCATATATCTACTTATTAAATTTTTTTTTGGAATTTTTGGTTGGGCCAATTAAGTACAGTTTATTAGTTAAATTCTCCCCTATTTTAGGGTTCGGCTACTCTGACTGCTGTGTATTATGATTAGATATCTCCGTGTATAGAGTTTCAATGACTATGCCGTTTGTTTCTAATAAAACTAGGATTTCATACATGTAAGGTAAAACTCCTAATTGTTTTTGTATAATTTATGGTAAATTTTTTAAATTCAGAACAGGGGATTCAGAGATCGCTCTGACCCTATTTCACCAAAAATTAAATATCTCATAAAATATATCTCATTTACTTGTTTCGTTTCTCCATATGAAAATAGACTCATCAAGATTTGATTACATATTTTATTCATCATCTAATTCTATTTCTAATATTTTTAGTGATTTTTCAAATTCACGTCACTGCTGCTGTATGACACTGTTCTATAGCCAATTTCACCATTTTATGGTTTTCCATGGATTAGATAATACATTAAGCATACATAACACTAAATATAAATTTTGATTAGCCATTCTAATAGCTAATCATCAACAAGCATTTCCACATAACTTATTCACCATATCATAAGATTATATACACAAAAGGATTATAATGCTATACATGCCATATTCCCAAAATATAACATGCAAGCCACTATACCGAGATGGTCCGTTGATAGTGTGAGCGTGCCTCCGACCATCCTGATCTCCAAACCGGCTTGTCAAAACTACAAGGAATGGAAGGAAGGGAGTAAGCATAAATGCTTAGTAAGTTCACATGCAAATAACAAATAACTTAACAAAGCAATTATACCAACCAACATTAGCATAATATCTCCAAAACATGTATCACATTTCTATTCATCATTCATCATCTTACCATATTATTGTTGTCGTATCAAGTCTCAACCCGAGGGTTAAGTACATACCTGTCCAAAGTGCCCATTCCACAACACTTACCAATATGTCATTTGCATCTTGAGTATTCTTCCATTTCATTAGAATTTTACCCGTTGAACACATTGGAATATAACTCGGATACATGGAAAGTTTGCACATAAGTGCCACATATGTAGCCAAGCTACCATGTAACCCGCCCCATAAGCGAAATCGGACTCAACTCAATGAGCTCAGGTGTTCGCATCCATAAGTGAGCTCGGACTCAACTCAACGAGTTCGGATGCCTAGTATTTCACGAACTAGGACTCAACTCAACGAGCTTGGACATTTGCATCCATAAGTGAACTCGGACTTGACTCAACGAGCTTAGATGCCCAAATATCCTAATCTATTCCTAAGGTTCAACGGGACTTTCCTCGTTCGTACTCCTTGACCATTCTCCTTGGAATACCAATGACGATACTTCGGTAGTCTTTCACATTTTTCACATAATTCATAAAATTTTTGCATGTTGTCCAACAATGACCACAAAGCATAGAATTGCATGATAACAGTCATAATATCATATAAATAGCATTAAATGATTTAAAATAACGGTTATATTACAATATTTACATATGAACTTACCTCGTATGCAAAAATGGTCATTTTTACCATTTTGTCCACAACTTGGTATTTTGCCGATTTTAGCCCGAATTTCAATTTTCCTTGCTCTATCATTTCAAATATAGCCTAATTAGGACTCATATTATTCAAATCAACCCAAAATCATATTTTTGAAAAATTACAATTTTGCCCCTAAACTTTCACATATTTACACTTTTTCCCCAAATCTCGTAAATTAAAATTCATCCTATTTTCTTATGTTTTATGATATGCTGATCATTTTTCCCTTCTATAGCAACATCCAATTCTCACTCTAACATGTACTTATGAACATTAGATATTTTTACCGATTATGTCATTTTAGTCGTTTTTACGTAAAATCACTTAGCAAAAGTTGTTTAACACAATCTCAAGCTTCATATTCTACCATAAAACATCAAAATTCATGCATATCATTCATGGGTAAATTTTTAAATATAAACCCTAGCTCAAAATATTGGTAGAAATAGGTAAACCGAGCTACGAGGATTTCAAAAATGTAAATAACATTAAAAACATGCATAGAAATCACTTACAATTAAGGCTTTAAAGTGTTGAAATCCTAGCTATGGTGGAGAGAAAAATTTGGCAGCAACTTATGGATAAGATGATCATTTTTGTGTTATTTTTCCCATTTAATTTCATTTAATATCCAAATGACCAAAATGCCCTTCCTTACTAAATTTTCAAAAATTTCATACATGTCCAATTTTTGTCTATAAACTTATAAATTGGTAAAATTATTATTTAAGACCTCCTAATTAATATTTGAAAGCAATTTCATACTAGAAACTTCTAGAATGTAAGTTTTGTAACTTATTCGATTTAGTCCCTAACTTCAAATTAAGCACTTTATGCATAGAATTTCTTCACAAAATTTTCACACAATCATGCAATCATATCATAGACCTCAAAATAATCATAAAATAATTATTTCTATCTCGTATTTTTGGTCCCAAAACCACTATTCCGATTAGGCCCTAATTCAGGATATCACAAATTTAATCAAACAATTTGACATTAATTCTTAACAATCACATTCAATCACAATTATCAACATAAACATGACGATTCAATGTTATATGATTCTATAAATAGAGTTACAGGTTTGCGTTTGATAAAAAAACGAAGTTAAAATTTGAATTCAAACTCTATTCATAAAATTTTAGCATGATGTCTCGAGACCTGTCTCGAGACGTCTATAATTTATTTCTAAAAATTTTGCTTCAATGATGATATGTCTCAACACATTGAAATTCATGTCTCAAGACATGGTTTCTCAAGTCTCAAGATAGACCTCTCTTGTTTTGCTATTTTAGTTTTGATGTCTCAAGACAAAGAATTCTTGTCTCAAGACCTAGAACAGGGCAAAACTAGTCTAGCTTCAATTTACCCTTTTCTTGAGACAAAAGCCATTTTATCTAAAGACAAACATGAAATGTCTCAAGGCATTAAAACTTTGCTTGAACAATAAGGTAAAATTTATTCAAATAGTCTCAAGACCGGAAAAACATGTCTTGAGACTAAATGGAAAAATGACCAAAAATGTATATTTTCAAGCATTCCAACCATATCAAGTTATACTTAAGCATGCTTAAACATAGCACCAATGCAATAACTATAACATCCTATACCTGACCTGATTTATCGGATCCGAATATAAGATGTCACAATACTTACATACTTAACTAAAATTTTCAATCTACGAAAAATCATATTGAATGTGCCTCTTATTTATTTAAAATATTTTCTAAGACAATAGGTTTGAACAATATATTTATTGTTTGCTACAAACTTTCAATGGTAGAATAAAATTTTACAATAAAATGTTGGATAAAATCAACATATTCGTAGCATGTATTACTATTTTTCATTTGAAAAACATATTTCTATAAGTGCCCCTCTATATGCATAATATCGCCCTTGGTCTACCACCATAGTGTTTCCCTGGCTTAGTCCCTTCCTGTGCACTGGTTTAATTCCCATACCTGCATACCAAAAGACACATATAATTTTAAAGGAACTTAGTGAGCCTCACTTATTATTACCTTTCAGCAGTGTTGTAGAATTTCTAGACTCAAAGGTTTGAATCCCCTCTCAAACCTTGGAGAATACCTTCTGGTTCTTGATTGGTGGATAACCACACGTCACTCTCTACACTTAACCGTATTATACTCATCTCACCCAACTGTTAGATCTCAAACTTTACACCATACTTAAATCTTATTACATAATTTTTTTGCAGTTTGTAGTTAGATACAATTCTCAGAACGATACTTAATGGATACTGCTCTTGACAGATTCCTTTATAGAACCCAACGATTATCAGAACACCAGTTACATCATATCTTTAAATTAGTCCAGTCACAAACTTACCTAGAAGAATACAACGTTTTAATTCAAACAATAGAATCCTAGATAACTTCAATACAGGACCTAAGAAATTCCAAGTTTGGTGGGCACTTACACTACCCCATATTCTAATATATAAGGTTCTTGTCATAGCAGATCACTAAGGCGGATTCATCAGTTGTTTACTCTTATCGCGAATTCTATCAAAAAATACCACACAAACATACCCAAATCTCATGCAAGGCAGACTAACATCTCACCACTTGATCACTATAGAATTCACTCTACATATTTCCCAGATAACATGCCAAAAAAGCTTTCCATGTAATTCATGTTTATTGTCCTAGCAGACCATCTTTGTGGATGTCATGGGGTTTCTCCCACATGGTCTTATACCTTCACGTCCTCTTGGCGTATTATCATATAATTCCATGGCCATGGACTTTTCTTAGATTTATTCAGTGATCTACTAGTCCGGTTAGCACTATAGCTATCTCACTGAAGGCTACACAATAAATATTCATTTTCAGAGTGATCTGTTTGTCTGGTCAACAATATACCTGCCCTATCGTAGGTTATATCTTTCTCACCTTTTTACATAACTCAGATTTGTTCGATATTGAAATCATATAACAGGAAAGTATTAGGCCAGTAATAACATATTATATCACACAATGTCATATCATGTTGCATATTGTTTACCTCATTTACGTATTTGTAAATACCTCCCATAAAAAACACATATATATAATTACATGACATGCATGAGTCATGTTTAGAGACTCACGAGAGACTTACCTTTACTTCGACCTGGAGTTTCTATTTCAATTGTCTTTCCTAATCCAATAGTAGCAACTATTTAAAAGATCATAAAATTTTCATTAGAATCCCCATTACATGCATTTTACTAAGTCTTCAACTACATGCGACCCCCATGCTGGACTTTTTTGTAACACTTTTCCCTTCTATAATCGTAATGTACAAAGCGTAAGACTTACCAAAAGGAAAATTTATCTACTCATTAAACGAGATCCTAGTCTGATCTTTAACTTAGAAGAAGAAGAGAATGTTGAGGTTAGAAAGAAGAATCTGAACATTAAGCAGATAGAAAAATCATATGAAATGTCCATTTCTCATAAATATACTCTCAATCCCCCTGATTTCCCTACCAAATCTAAGGTAGGTACAAAAAAATTCGGTGAAGGTTTATCTTACTGTTGACCAGTCACGAGGAGGGTTAAATCAATCTAATTAAGTCATATTGAAAAATGACTAACCATGCTACTTGTGATGATTTGTTTAGTTGGCTTGTTTTAGTGTACAAGTAGTCTTTCATACATCTTGCTCTTTACTTTGATTTCAGCTTCTGTTACTGCAAGGTCCCAACAACTCCCAACCAAACCCAATACAAGATCCAATTAAATAATACTCATGCAAATCGGGTTTACTATATCTCGATGGAGACTCATGTTTGGTGTAGTCTTACAGACAATTAAGTCTCCTACAACTTCTTCATATACTTGATAGGCTCTTAATGTTCAAAAAAAACTCTGAGGCGTACTCCTTCATAGACGCACGCTTTCTTAGATGAAATCTTTCTTCTTTTGGAAACATCCTGCGATCAATTCCTTAGATACCTCCAACGGACAGATGCTTTAACGCTAGTATGCATCAATACTCCAAGTCGCCATTAGGCTAATAGAGTGGCAAATTATGTTACCACAACGTGCCCAACAATCTATATACCTACCTTACCCATCTTTTCAGATATGTTAATTTTTCAGGGTGTGACAACGCAATAAACCATCAATTCAACACATGTAATCACAATCAAATATCATCCAAGCATACAGTCCAATACAATTAGACAAAACTTATCAACTAACATATTCAAACTTGTACAACCATACATAATTAGCTACAAGACAAAGCTTGAAAGTCAACCTTGAAAACCTTGTAGGTCACCTTACCAAGTATACTAAAACATGAGCATATATATACAAAAATATATATCATAAGAACTCTAAAATACTTCCAAATGATTTAGGTACAAGCCATACTAAATTAAGCATAATTAAAACTTTACAATGGATTATTGAGTTGAGTGTTGATCGTTTGGATGTTGACAACTCACAATCGCCTCAAAAGCCTACGATACCTACTCACAGTAATAAAAAAATTTGTACATTGAGTATTTTTTACTTAGGGTACTAACATAATTTAAAGTTAAACATAAAAATAATTAAAATAACAAGAATATACTTATTACATTAAAACAAATCATATTCAGAATAACTTGCTATAATTAGAATTAAAATGATGCTCGTTTATCACATTGAGAATGATGTTTATCCACAATTTAGAATGACGTATCCTTTTCAGAATTAGAATGACATAATAAATATTTACTTATAGTTCCTATTAACTGGATGTAGACATAAGTACAAGTAGGTGGATTTATCTCCTAAGACTCCACAATAAGCACCAAAGTGTTGATCAATCATTAATGCATTGATCCCCCTAACACTCCACAAAATGTAATGCATCGAAGTGCCAGAATGAATTGCACTATAATGGCAAAATGAATTGCACTAAAATGACATAATGCTTCCTCCAAAACATATATGAATCCTATGGCATGCCAACTATACACTAACTATGTCTAATATCGTTTAATAGGGCCAGTTCATAGTTTAACAATAGCAATACATGTGTGATCACATATATTTCATTATATCAACAAAGTAGTTAATCATTTTAATATCATAATAAATCTCACTACAAATACAACTTACTGATTTAGTAAACATTTAATACAACACGCATAATTATAGTTGTAATCACATATCACTAGCAATTTAACAATGTTGTTACCTAATTAAATTCACAAAAAGGAAAGCAAATTATGATAATACAAATCGAAATAATTAGTTTTTTTTATGATTTTCGCCTTTCCTTTATCTTTTAACGGTCCAACATTTTTTTTTGGCTACATCTGATAATACAATTATAGAAACATCGTTATTCACACAATTCAAAACAAATTTGACAAAAATAAAACATGAATGCATTGACCGAATTTAGTCCTTTAAATCCCTAATGCTTGCAACACTCATATCTCGTGATATACTCGATCAAATATAAAATCAACCTCATAAATATAGGATAGGGACCTCCTACAACCATTATTTATTATCAAATCCCAAAGTTTATATTCGTTACAATTGAGTCCCTATTACATAAAGTTAACTAAATTCTTAAACAAAATTTCAACTTGAATCAACACATTTCTCCACTTTTTAACTCAGTCCTAACTCAATTTAAACTCATTATTCAAGAACCATCTCTATCCAAGCCAAATTCATTAACATCCTTTACTGGCAACTTATTTAAAACTCAATAATCAAGAAATCCAATACTTAGGTCTTTAATATCTAAGATAATTAACTAATAATGCAACCAAAATTTAAAAGAAAAGCTTACCCAAAGACCTTGGTAGCTTACAGCAATGGAAGAAAGGCTAAGGAAAATCTATTTTATTTCTTTCTTTGGTAAAGACGAATGTAAGGAAGAGATGATAAGTTTTGTTTTTTCCACTAAGTCATATATACATATTTATTAAAATTAAATCAATGGATATTATTTAATATGATAATAGATAATGGCATTTGATGGTTATGATCATTCATGAGCACTACATGTTACTAATGGGCTATTAGCTCTTTGGTGCTTACCTTAATAGCTTAATAAGGACATAGAGTAATTACAAATTACATTCTTCCTTTCCAATTATTTCACAATTTGATCTCTCTACTATTTATAAACAATCTGATATATTTAAATACTATTTAATTCTATTTATTAATTTCATATTTGACTCATTAATTTCTCGATTTGAAATTTTGAATGACTTAATTTAAAAAATTCAATCTTAAACTAAATTTTTTAACATTTACGAAATCAAATTGTTACATAATCAATTCATTTATAATACAAATATTGTTACTACATCCCTGTACACTTTCACAACTGTTTCATTACGAGCCTTGAGACCCGATATGTTAAATTGAAGATTAGATATACCTAAACCCAATGTGTATATTCAAAATTCAAGCTTTTACCCGTTAAAAATTTTCCAGACTTCGAACCCTATACCCAATGCTTCAGCTCCCTCTTAAGAACTGTAATTTTCCCTCAATTGTAAACACAACATATTTGAAACATTAAGCTTAATCTTGAACTTACCTAGAAATTGGAGCACCCATAAAACCTTTGACCGGAGATTGAATCACTCCACGAAGTTTCTCTTGGTGTCAATTTCTTGCGGAAGCGTGTTATGGCTTCAACCTCGTAAACATGCTCCTTTTATGATCAACTCAAAACCTCCGTTTTTTAATAATCTCATTATAAATTTTGATTGTATCTGTATAATACTTTGAATTATTTATAACCCCTCCCAACCCGTTAATAGGAAGATAATGCGTTTCATCACGCTTAAAGCCATAATGCCTATGCTAATCGAGTTAAGACTTAATCGAAAACCTACCATAGAGATTTGAAAGTCTACAATTTGGGGATTAAGGGGAGAACATTTACGAGGATGAGATTAGAGACTTTGCAGTGAAATAGGTTTAGTAAAATTGAGAGTTTTAAAATAAAATTAAATAATAATGGGTTAGTAAATTTTTAAAACAATTTTTTAAAATCCACATCATTATCCTACATGGCATCCTACAAAGTGCCAAGTGGCACACCCAATCAGCAATGCCTTCTAACCATTATCAATTTAACGGTTTCATCCAAGAGTGCAATTGAAAAAAAAAGCATTAAGTCTTAATTGCAAAAACATCAAAATGTTAGGGGCGAAATTTACAAATACGCCTATAATATAATATACACACTATAATATTACATAATATAATAATACAAATTAATTATAGTATCATTATATGAAAGTAAAATTAATTATTACATCAAAAATAAAAACATTATTACTTAAAAAACATGCAACTAAATTTTAATACACAACCTTTCTATTTAAAAAATTATCTTTTAGAGAAGAATTATAACTAATTTTAAGCCACAACTAATAAAACATCAAACTTACTTGAATACAAATCCACCTATTTTCTTCAATGACAAGAACCAAAATCAAAATCTTACTTAAGAGCCACCGATCACCCGGACGCTCCCCCCCCCCCCCATTAAACATTGGATATTATCCTTGTATGCAGTTTAAAAAGTCTGTTTTCATTATACAGGGGATAATCAAAATTGTTGTGGTGAACCAGCAGAAGTTTGGAATCCCTGCTGCTGCTTCATGATTTCAACTTATGATCTGTCTGACGTTTTCAGTACCCATAGGAACCCTTTGGTTAAATAAGGGGTGCATGATTTTAGGGTAAATGTGAAAAATCTTAAACTCTAAATATTTCAGCACCTACTGAGTTTACTAAACACGATCTGATTATTTAACTGCTAAAATCATCATAAAATCGTACAAGATCCCATTTTAATTTACAGGGATCAAAATCAAATGGCACAGTTAACCAGAGGTGCTAAAAACGCAACTAACATAATATAGTTTATGTTACACACACATAATCGTTTGAAATCCTCCTCAATGAAACTTGAATACATTGCATCAGTTACTTATTGGAGCTGAGGACCTGTATTTTCCGATGGTTGCTGCAGCAACTCCGCTTCATCCAAATCTTCAGTGTGGATTGGAATAGCCTGTTAGATAGCAAACCGATTATTTTATGAATAGCAAGGTTTGACATGCATGTAATGCCCATCTTAGATGAATCTAAAAAATTCGAGTATGAGATGAATCAATATAAGCTGTACCTGTGCCTGTAGCAGCTGCTGTGGTTGCTGGTCTTGTGCCATCGTGTAGGATTGTGGCTGTGACATTCTGTAATAAGGCTCCTTGAGATCAAGTTTCCCTGAAGCGGTCTGAAGAATTCCTCCTTGTACTGCCCCAGGCCCCCACATTTTCGCTGTAAGAGTCGATACATATCTCATTAGAAAAAGAAACAAAACAGCAAATTAGGAACACGACAAGTTCAAAACCAACCTGACAATGATAGATACATGGTGTAACTTTGAGCATTATGGGCAATCATGTGAAGTCGGCCAGTTATTTCTTGCCCAGCCATAACATAAATTGGCTGAGAAAGAACACATCGTATTTGGTACCAGTGGGTTGTAGGCGCACCAGGGGCAGTGGTAAGCCATCTTTGCACAGCACTGTTAACAAAAGCGGTTCAATGGCAGTTTGATTGCTTGAAACTGCAAATCTAAAGAAAAATGCAAATTTGAATAGATTATCTATTACCTCCCATTAAACAGAACATCAAACCAACAGGCCAACCCATGCACTCGAGTTCCCACAGATGCTATGAATTTCAATGGAATATCTATTTCGAACAAGTCCTCTTCCTGCAAAAGAATGAACAATGTATCAACTACACATTTTACATATAACCATCAAACGTAGTCAGAGAAAGGAAGTTAATCAAACAGCTATGATTAAGTGAAAAATATTGCATCACTTGGAAAAATGGTCTTAGTGTCCCATACTCCCATAGACGTTCAAGTCAACCTACAAGTCGGCAACAAGCCAAGAGCTCAAAAATCCTTTGCCATGTAAGAGTTCCATGAAGCAACCAGGAATCAAAACACAGACCAATAATGGATGGAATAAAATATGATGCCAGTTGGAAAAATAAAAAATTCCTTGTCTTGGAAAATCATTTTAAGGTTGAAAATTAGAAATGCAAATACAAGATACAACATTTAGATTTGAAGAATGCAACATGAAGTTTAGTACGAGAGAGGCATGACTTATAATGACTCACTGGTACCTTTATTTCATTGAAGTCAATAACATGGCACAAGGGTGGAGATACCAATAATCTTGGATCAAAAGCATCCACCACTGGCTGTATGAAAGCAGACGACATCAGAATGCAACATTTATGGAGAAACCGTGAAACCATAAGTACATGAAGAAAGATCAGTATTGCAACTTCTAAAGAAATATTATACATAAGTATCAAGAAAACCCAATGTAAACCTTGCATTTTGAGAATGAATCTATAGAAGCGGCATTTTCACTCTAGAGATGCATAAAACAAACCTGAGAGAAGTACCCTTGGAATGCAGACCCATACAATGGGGTGAGATCTACACCATAATAGTTCTGTTGCTGCCAAAAAAGAGCCTGCAATTTCTTCCGGGTAAGGGGGAGGAATAGAAAAGGTACATACAATGCAAAATCAACCGTACAACCCGTATAATTTATGAGCGCGTGATGAAAAGAGAACTCTGTGGCTGATAGCACTAACATTGGGATTGACAGCATTATTTTGCATATATAAATAACATGTTTCAAGTGAGTTTCGGGTACCAAACCCTGTAATTTGATAAAACAGCTAACAAGGGAAGGTCTCCTGATAAAGAAAAGCTTGAAAATATAAGCATCTTTACTTTCTTTTCCAAATTTTATAAGTCACCACCTTGAAACCTTGTGAAATCTACAAGGTTCTTTTATAACACATTAACATGGGTGAAGAGGAAAGAATACACTTGCAATTTCTGCCATGAATCATACAAAGGGAAATAGGAACGGTATAAAACAGTTTATACAGACAACTTTCTATGTAAATTAATGACTGAAGGAGGTAAAAGATTCACGCCAACAAGTCATGAGACGTTTTTGATTAATTTCTGTCTAAGATGCATAAATTTACACAGGCATGGATATAAATGCAATACGCATCTGGTAAAACAATGTCAAATACATACCTTATTTGCAATTTCAACAAATAAATATTCATCACTGAAAGGCGCCATATGTATCCTACAATATTAAGATGGCATGAAACTAACTCAAAGGAAAAGATGTTAAGAATTTTACATCTTGATGGCCAAAATATAAATCAATGAAATCAACAACAGATCACAATAGATCTGTTAAGTTAAAGCCAAAAAAACCATCTGAAATAAGTATATATTAACCAAGAGGTATCATAGGATTAAGGCATGAAAGCAATCATAAATCTAGTTATAATCTCAACCAGTTTAGCATGAGGGTATGAGCAACAGGCCAAGTGAGTAAAATGCATGTTATTATTAAAGTGAAAATCCTAAAATAAGTGTGATGATATATCAGCAAATCAGAATCATTTATCAACTGCCGCTTGAGAGAAACAAACAGATTCAAAATAGTAACTTTACCTTCCAATTGATGGAAACATTTTCGCATTAGGGACAAGAAACCGATCTCTTGCAATTATGTAGGACTCTAACATTCTCTCATTAACTAATAAGGTGCCTGCAAGTGACAAAAAAAATCAACTAAAGAATCTTGCTTCAACAAAAACTAAGCAACAAAGTTAAAGATTCACAAATAATTCCACCACATGTTCTGAGAAGTTCTATTTTTTTTCATATTCTGACTGGAAAAATAATACAAAACAATGAAAACCTTCATCTCCATGGAAATAAAGCATGGAAATAGGGACAAAAGCAAAGCATCAGTGTCATGAGATTTTCATCATCACATATAACGACAAAGCAAAGCATCACACACCAACGTACCCATCGGTTCAGAGATCAGAATATCTGCTTTCTCAGCCAACTCCACTTCCTCAACTTTACCTTTTATTACCTATATTTTACATGCCATTGTAACTATGAGAGACTGTATCAATCAGGATACAACCAAGAACATTTACATGACATGACAAGCACATACAGTAATCCGTTGAGCTAATGCACGGTTCCCAGCAATAAGTTTGCGAGCATATTCTGCCATTTCTGAAGCTTCAACAGCATAAACATGCTTTGCACCAGCCTAATAGGAAGAAGAAAGGAATTGAGCATCAATCTATAAACCACAAGAAAAGGAATAGCACATATGCATAGTCATAATGGACAAAAAGGTTAGGAATACCTGCGCAGCAAATAACGACAAAATACCACTTCCAGCTCCAACATCAACCACCACACGACCTGTAAAATCAACACGGTTCTCGATAACAGCAGCATAATAGGTTCCTGGAAAAAAAGTACTTAATCAATTATCAGCATCTAAAATACCTGAATTATAATTAAAAGTGGTATACTATCTCAAAGCTGTGGGCTTTGTTAGTGTTGTCCACAGAAATTCAAAGTGAACTTATAACACAAAATCAAAAGGAATAATGAAAGACAGCTCCGTGATATAACCTGTTCTCACATAATCCTGTAACATATTTTGCTGATGTAGCAATTGTCCATAATAGTGGAAATACATTTTAGCAGAAGATGGCTCAATTTTATAATCAAACTTGCTCTTAGAAGCAGCAATGGCCCCATTTGGTAAATGAATTCCTGCTTTAAATGGGAAAAAAAAATACTGATCAAACAAAAGCATATATAGCCGTCAATTTTCTGCAAGATCATAAGCAGGTTTTCAAAGTAGCACCTTGAATAACATCCTTCTGCCATTGCTCAAATGCGGAATGGAAGTCCCTGCTCTCATCCTCGTTTCTAAACTGGATGGTCACTGCCCGTGAATATGATTTCTGATTCAAAAGTAATAATGTGAAAAAAAAGGTAACATTTAACAGTGGTTTAAAAGTTTTGAAATCATCAAGTAAATTCATACTTATCAACAGTAAGTATTGTAATTTTCACCAAAATATATTTTTGAAGGATGTATACTGTAAATTGCAGCATTCCAAGATATAAACAGAAAGAAGTCGCCACCAGTCACTACTAACCAGAATTTTACCATGGGCAAAACAAAGGGTATTGTATGTAATCAAACCCGAAAAACAGCAGAAAAGAAGTCGAGTTCGAAGAGAAAGAAAAACATATGTATTCTTTATTCTAACATTTTCATATGCATACATACATACACATATGAATATACATATATGTATGAGGCAAAAGTAAAGACGATACCTCTTTACCGGCACCAGAAATCTCTGAAACACAAAGCGATTGAACCGGTCCCAGCTTGAAGAGCTGAAAACAACAAAAAAAGGAACCTCAACCATGTTACACTATGTCTATCTCTAGCTGTCATTAACTACAAGCTTGGCTACAAAAGTAGTTAACTTTAATTACCCAAATCGATTCTCATTTCAGTATGCTTCCCCAACACCCAAATTATACGAAAAAGTAGCAATTTTTAAACAAACCCAAAGTGGAAAATCAAGAAAAAAAAAAAGAAACCTCTTCAATGCCAATGGAAAAACATAGTCCTTAAGTAACCCCGAAAAAAGAGTTTTTTTTTTTTTTGAAGAAACAAACATCTGCTCAAAGTTACCCTTTATTTACCTTCGCATCGCATGTCTGTTTTCTCAAGAACCAAACAACACTCTTTTATCTTACCTGCGAGGTTCCAATATCGACATTGAAGCCATCAATAAATTCCGAATCTCGGTGAAACCGCAGCTCCGCAACTCCAGAATCAGCGCTGAAACGAGCAATCACCGAAGAAGAAGAAGACGAAGACGAAGAAAGCGATGAAGAAGAAAACTGAGAAACTGCCGCCAAAGTGAACTCCAATTCTTTGGGTTTTAGCCCAGATGAATCGTCCATTATTGTTATTATATTAAACAAAGCCAGAAAAGAGAAAGAGATATTTATTAAATCTAAGCCATTTTCAAATTAGGGTTTTTATCAAAGAAGGAACACAAAATAAAAAAAAAAGGTAAGACGAGAGAGATAGCTTTAGAAAGCCGCCACCTGGTGAGAGAATGAACGAGGGTATTTAGCTTTAGCTGTTTCATTAGAGAGACGATAGAGCAGACTCCGTTTATTTATTTATGGCCTAATTATGGTTTTTGTCCCTCAATTATGTTGAAGTTTGAGATTTAGTTCTCTATTCTAATTTGATATAATTTGGTACTAGTATTTCCAAATGGATGGCACACTAAAGTGGTGACGTGGATTCTTTTACTGTTATTTAATTTTTTAAGTAAATTTGTATATTAGTTAAATGCTTAATGTTATTTTTTTAATAATAATTAAAAAGTAAAGTCATATCAAGTAATTTTTCAAATGTAGGTGAAAAAAAGTAACTCTGTTTCAGTGAGGGAAAAAATTATAGAGTGGGTGAGAGTTGAAACTTGGTTTTCTTGATAATGGATACGAGTCTATGGAGATTTTTGTTATCTATTTTAACGGGAGTAATCAAAATGAATATATTATATAATATTAGTATCTATTTTGTAAAAAAAAATTTGTACTTAAAATAAAAAAAATTATGAAAATTAAATGATCAATTGTGTAGTTTATCTAATTCATTTTCAACATTTAAAAAAGATTAACTTTTAAACAAAATAGAATTTTAAAATTTCATAAAAATGATTTTTTTATCCTAAAAATATTTTTATTTCAATAATCTTAAAGTTTATAAATATATCATAAGTGGATAATATTTTACATTTAAAAAAAATCTAAAATATAAATTTACACATATTATGCTAATGTATGGTTATTTAATGGATATAAAATAAAACTTTGGAAAAATACTCAAAAGATCCATGTAGTATATGGTTAAAAGAAATTTAGTCACTTTAAAATAAATGGGACTATACTATTTGAAAGTGAAAAATAAGGACAATTCCATTAACAATTTAATACCTCTCAAAATAAGTAACTCAATTTAGTCTTTGTATTATTGTTCAACAAATAAGAAAAAATAAAAAAGTGTTAGCTATTTTTATTAACAAAAACTGTATGATAAAAAACTGTTGAGGTAAATTTTTGAAGTTATTGTTTATGTGTTAACGAAAGTTACCATTATGATTATTATTGTACTAGACACGTAACTTGCTTTTATTTGTTGGTTTTTTATCAAAATATTTTAATTATTTGCTTGCTTCTTTTCGAGGATTTTGTGCAGTCAATCTTGTGTTTATTATTGGAGAAGAGATTGGATCAAGCAAAATACTTTCCAATGATTCTTATGTGATCTACTTATCTTATAAACTGAGATATGCAATCCAAGAAGATATGGGTTGATTCTATGATCCTTCGTAGTATTAATGATAATTGATTTAATGAGAGTTAGGCAGATCAAGATGGATTAAAGATTACTTTGTGAAGATGGATTCGTGCTCCAAATATGAAAGGCTTTTTGAACATTGATAGATGTTTTATTATTAAAACAAGTTTTTTAAGTGGCTCTCGAAGTGCCAACGGAAATGGTCATTACGACTGACACTGCGACAGGAAACATAACTTACCATTTTTTAACTTGGCAATCTTTTCAACAAATCAATTGGGCAACGACTTAGATGATTTTGTGAACGTGTGTTGGCTCATATTTGAAGATCCAATATTATGGAGCAACAAATCTTTAAAGATTGAATTAATTCAAATCAAGCAAATTAGATCCCTTGTTTTGTAGAGATTGACTTAACTTATTTGAATACTTATTTTGTAGATATTTGATTTTACAAGAACTCTATGAGAATATTTGTAAAGCCTTTTTATGAGGCTATTTTAGTGGAAAATTGTTCTAATTGATTTTTATCTTAGCAAGCCTTCAACTTTTATATATTAAAGGCTTATGTAAGTTAGAAAGGTGTAGAGTTGAGAAAACTTATCTGTATAGTAAGGAATTTTTTTTAAGAGTGTAAACAAGTTTGTTACTTGGTTTTACAATTAGGAGAGAACTTAGAGGTGAATGATTTGGATCTTTATGTGCAAAAGTAAGGTTGCTATACCAGGGTACGATAAGACTTAAATCACTTCTTGTATTGGGATTAATTATAATGGATTTACTCACTGAGCTAGGGTTCACAAACGTAGGAAAACCAAACTGTATAAACAATTTCTTGTCCCCTATTTTTAGTGTTTTATACAATGTCATCTAAACTGCTCACTTTCGTTGTCACACTACAACAAAACAAGCCTACCGTGAAACTTTTTTTGACCTAATACGACGCAAAAAAGGTTGGCATAGGTTTCACGACGCTTCTCCCGACACTTCCAAAAAGGTTATCTATAGTACAGTTGGCATAGGCTCTATGTAATAGCCCGTTTTTAGGGTTAATTGGAACAATGATTTCGTGACCACAATCCAAAGTAAAAATATTTATTTTATTATTTTATTAAGGTTTACAGTATGATAGAATGTTCTTGTGAAAATGTCGTAAATAAATTTTACCGTTTGAGTGGTTAATTCAGTAAAAAGGACTAAATCGCATAAAGCATAAAAGATGAATTCTAAAAGTGAAATGAATCAATTAGCTAATGAAATGAAATGATGGGTACTTGCATGGTAAATATACCATTTTATAATGAGTGGACAACTTTGGATATGTATAAGGTAGATTTTTAGTGTTAGTTAAAGGTTAATTTTGTAATTTAGTTATTATGTTATAATTAGAATAAAACAAACACATTTTTCCTATTCATTCATCATCTTAGCCGAATTTGAGAAAGAAAAATCAGTCATTTTTAGGGCTAAACATTCGGCCAAGCTTCGTCTGTCAATCAAGGTGCGGTTTTTGTCTCGTTTTTAATAATTTCTATGTTTTTGAGCTCGTTGCAGCTTAATCTAGTTAGCCCGTATCTCCGTTTTCGAAATTGTTATAGATTTTGTGAGATTCCATTGAAAAATATTCATGATTTTTGATGATTGATGATGAAATATGAAAGTTAGATGACAGTTTTACATATTTTACAAAGTCATTTTGAGTGAAAATGCAAATTGTGGACTAATTTGTGAAATTATGACATTATGTGGTTAAAAGTATGAATAAAGTGAAAATATGGGCTGTTATATGATTGGGTAAAATTCGGCTAGCTTGGGTTTGTGCTTAATTTCATGAAATTGTGATTTTATGTAATAAGGACTAAATTGAAAAAATATGGAATAATAGGGGAAAAGTGTAATTTTGTCAAAATATGTAAATTGTGTTAAATTGAATGAATTAATGATTAAATGAGTAAATTTTTTTATCATATAGATTGAGAAAAATGAGATTCAGATATAGAACGGGGGAAACAAAGTATCGAATTAGTCGATTTAATTCATCGTTACAGCGAACAGGGTAAGTTCGTCTGTTAATAAACATATTTAAATTGTGTTATAAATGCTTATTTATTATTGAATTGAATTGAACTATATATGTTTCATTATCATTGAATTGTCACAAATGTTGAACGAGTAAATACGAGCAAAAATCGACAAAGTTACGACATCCGAAAGTCTCGTACGAACCCTAGGAATAATATAGGATACAAATGTCATGACATTAGAATTACCGAGATGTGATTACATGTAAGACCATGTCTGGGACATTGGCATTGTATTGTGATTACGTGTAAGACCATGTCTGGGACATTAGCATCGTTATATGATTTCGTGTAAGACCCTCTCTAGGATAGTGGCATCGATATGTGATAACATGTAAGACCATATCTAAGATGTGGCATTGTATGAGCTTTATGTGATTTCCGAGTATGCTTAATGATTCCAAATGGTTCAATGGGCATAGTCAAGACGAGAAGGAAAGTATAATTGAATTACGTAATATAGGATCGTACAGAACTTATATGATAATCAAATGAAGGTAATTTGGTAAGTTTTTAGTGTATTATGTATATGAAATGAGAAAGATTTATGTATAAGTATGTTCCATGCAAAAATGTGTTTATTTGGCTATAATGAGGTATGAATTGAATGATATGTGAGATATGAGTTATAGTTGTTTTAACTAAATATACATATGGCACATAGTATGCGGAATACCGTTATTTGATGATATCTCACATAATTCACTTGGCTAAAGAAAAGGTGATGGTAATTGAATTGAATAAAGTTTATATATGCAATTGCTTATACATATGAAGATGTGAATGAATTGATAAGAAGTATTCAAACCATATGTGTTTTGAATGAATAAACTCATGAAAATCTTGATTAACTATGTGCATGAATTCGAGATAGAATGGTGCAATCATATGAATTATATCATGTTTTGAATAATGGTTTTGAATGCAGTTATTTAACAATATGAGTTTATTACCATACGAGCTTACTAAGCTTTATAGCTTACTTTGTGTTATTTTTCTATGTTTTATAGTGTTTCGGACGTTCACTCGAGTTGGAAGTCGGTGGAGATTGCATCACACTATCTGGTTTTTGACTTCGGGATTTACACACTTGTGACTTAGTTATATGACATGTAGAGGCTTGAGTCTTTTTGATAAAGGTTTTGGTGATGTATTTGGCCATTTTATATGGCTTATTAATGACTTATGTTTGATGTGTAATTTGCCTTGTGTAATGGCATAATTTGGTATGGTTGGTGATGGTTTAAGATGATCATTTGGCTATCTGGTATATGTTGAGTATTTACTTATGAGAAGCATGAATTTGGACTTAATAAATGAATGGTTAATAGATGATTTATGAGTCAAGCTTTGTGTGTGATTGATGGCAGTAAAAACACATATTGAAATAGGTTGTATTGAGGAGTATGATATGTACTTTGGTATATGATTGAATAGGTAAATAATGAGGAATGAATCATGCTAGTTAGTATGTGTTTGAATGTACAAATGTATTGAATTGAGTAGTGAAATGGTTGAAGATGAAATGGCATGATATGTGTACAAATTGTTATGAAGTGGCTGTGAATTGGGTTGAATTATTGATACAAATTACTTGTGTATGCTTGTGAAATAGGATGGCAAAATGGTTATGCAAATAGCCTATTTTTGTCTACAAGGGAAGAGACACGGGATATGTCTCAGCCGTGTGCGACACACGGTCATACTACACGACCGTATGTCTCCTGGGGTAGCCCTTCGATTTTAAGTCAGAATACCCTACATGTTTGACACGATCTAGACACACGGGCATGTCTATTGGCCGTGTGTGAGACACGGGCTGGCACATGGGCGTGTGGCCAGTCGTGTGACCTAAGTCAGTAACCTCTCCAGATTTCCCACGACCATGGCACACGGGCGTGTCCTCGGCTGTGTGGTGCAAGTCAGAATGTATGCCCTGTTTTCACACGGTCTGTGACACGGCATGTCTGGTGACCGTGTGAGGCACACGGCCTGTTCACACGGGCGTGTGACCCTAAATTGTTTGAAAACTTTATAAGTTTCACAAAGTTTGCAAATGTTATCAGTTTAATCCCGAACCACTTCTAAGCATGTTCTAAGGCCTTAAAGAGTCTCGTAAGGGACAATATGATTGTGTTTTCATAATTATGACCATGAATGTTTAAAGTATGTAATATTTATGTGATTTTTTCAGTAATGCCTCGTAATCCTATTCCGATGACGGATACGGGTTAGGGGTGTTACACTCCACGACACTTTTGAAAAAGAGTCGGCATAAGTCAACATAAGCAGACCCTTATTGAAGGGTTGGGAAAGACCTAGTCAAGGCCAACCTTTGAAAAAGGTTGGGATAGACTCGTCTAAGGCAACCTTAAAAAGGTAGGGATAGACTAGTCTAATATAACCTTTTAAAAAAAGTTGGGATAGAACTTGTCTAAGGAAACCTTTAAAAAAAGTTGGGATAGATCTTGTCTAAGGAAACCTTTAAAAAAGATTAGGATAGAATCGTCTAAGGCAACCTTAAAAAGGTTGGTATAGACCTTGTCTAAGGAAACCTCTAAAAAAGGTTGGGATAGACCAGTCTAAGGCAACCTTTTAAAAAAATTGGGATAGACCTTGTCTAAGGCAACCTTTAAAAAAGGTTGGGATAGACTTGTCTAAGGCAACCTTTTAAAAATGTTGGGATAGACCTTGTTTAAGGCAACCTTAAAAAAAGGTTGGGATAGACTTGTCTATGGCAACCTTAAAAAGGTTGGGATAGATTTGTCTAAGGCAACCTTAAAAAGGTTGGGATAGATTTGTCTAAGGTAACCTTAAAAAGGTTGGGATAGGCCTTGTCCAAGGAAACTTTTAAAAAAGGTTGGGATTGACATGTCTAAGACAACCTTAAAAATGTTGGGATAGACTCGTTTAAAGCAACTTTAAAAAGGTTGGGATAGACTTTTTTCCAAGGCAACTTAAAACAAGTTGGGATAAACTCGTCTAAGGCAACCTTAAAAAGGTTAGGGGGTAAACCCATCTAAGGCAAACTTAGAAAGGTTGGGATAGATCTTTTATCTCATGTCTAATGTTTTTTTACGACATTTTTCCCTGATTTTTAAAAGAGCCTATTTTGGCGAAATATGAGCAAATTTGTATGTATTGGGTTTGGAAAAGTTTGAGACAATATTAATTGAACAATTAATTAACATAAAATGATCATATAAATACAAAATTACCATTAAATAATGCAGTTAGTAATTTATATACAAAATCTTAATAGAAGCATCAATAAGCTACAAACATGTTGTCAACCTGTTTCACTTGACATAAAAAAAATTATACAAATCCTAATAGAAGTAGTCAACATGTTTCCCATAATAACAAAAAATTATGGGACAACTGCATTTATCAACCACTATAACATATATATAATACATAATATGCAGTAAGCCTCATTCATCATCATCTGAACTGAAGGCTTTATCATCAGTCCGCTACTCTAAAATTCAACTGTAAAAATAGCAATATACATTTTCTATTTATACGAGTTAGATGAGAAACAACATGAACACATGGGAAGAATATTTTAGTATTAGCCAAAGACCCATAAATTGAAGCTAAATAAATAATTTTCATCAATACATCCACTAATTATTAGTTGAGTAAACAATGAAGACATCAAATAAGAACCTACCATTCAGTTACAACAATCAATGTCTATTAAATCATTAACAAACTTATTGACAATCTAGTTATAAAATAGTCACCTTACTATGCTTACTATGAAAAGCCTTATACTTACTTGACATTCCCTTTCCCATATTCTCGTTGAGGAGAGCCCTATACTTCTTCTCACGAGCATCCATCATATCCATGAACTTTGCCTCTCGAATTTCAGTTAATTTTATAAATCTTTCTTTTGCCTCAATTATCAAACTAGCTTCTCGCTCTGCGACTTTCTAGGGAATCGAGTTTTTGCTTCTTCGAGTAGAGTTTTCTCTCAAACTGCTTATTTGACTTGAATTGTTTATATTTGCTCAACATGTTTATATTTTTCCATCCTTGTCAGGGCCGAACACTTTTGTATACACCTTGTTTTCTAATGCAATATTATCTTGATGCGCGGAAGAACTCTCAGGTGTTGGCATAGAGTCTTTAACCCTCTTGCATGCTTCATCCTATAGTTCTCTTTCATTAGAAAAATCTTGTAACAACCCAAACCTAACTTAGACGTTATGGCCGGATCTATCAATGTTACATGATAGGGTGTTTGAAAACCGTGCCATCGCGATAAAACCATTTTTATTGAATTACTTATCTTAATATCTTATTAGTTCCAAAATCGTGTTACTCATTTAGTCGATAGTTTCAAAATGTTATTCATTGCGAAAGCTTTAAAATAGTTTAAACAATCGGGCATTTCTGAAAATCATTTGTTTCTTTTGAAAATCAAGGTTTCTTACTACTAGCAGTTGCAATCCATAAGGTACAGTTAATTTTTTTTTTGGTAAGTAAAACAAAGAACTAACAAATTAATTCCTAGTCACATTAGCAAAACGACATTCATCAAAGAACTAACAAATTAATTCCTAGTCACATTAGCAAAACGACATTCATCCTTCCAAAGCACTTGGATTTCCAAAGGGGGTTTTTCAAAGATCCGCAAAGTCCCGTTCATCTTTAAGGCCATTTTAGCCAAAGTATCTGCTACTTGATTAGACTCTCTTGGAATATAATTTAAGGACCACTTCTCTTCATAGGCTAAGATTTAGTGAAACCTTTTTATTAGGGAACTTCTTGGACCATCAAGCTTGCTGTCGTGAAGAGAAAGAACATTTTCAAGGCAATCAGATTGTATTATGACCTCAGGATATCCTTGTTTCTGAAGGAGCATAAGCCCATCCAAAATTCCCTACAGCTCAACAACCACTGCTCTACATTTCCCCAAATGCCGATTATATCTTAAGATCCATTATCCTTTACCATCATATATTACTCCCCCTACAGCAGAGAAACCAGATACAGAGTGAGTAGCACCATCGGTATTAAGGTAAAAACACATACTTGAGTTCTGAGAGGTAGTTGACTGATTTGGACGATGCTCTGTCACTACTTTAAAAGTAGAGAAAAAATGATTTGCCCAACTATAAGAGATATTAATAATGTCATTAGGACTCATAGAATGCCCTTGAAAAATGAATGTATTCTGATTCTTCCAAATACGCTAAAGGAGGATCCCAAAAAGACAGGTCTAAGCTGAATCCCTTGTGCTAAGTGAAGGAGAGGAGCAAATTTGAGAACAACCACTCTGAAATGTTACTAGCAAAGAATCTATCAGAATGATTGGGAGGAATAACTTGGTTCCAAATTTCCCTTGCAAAAGAGCAATCCCTAAGGGTATGAAGGATATCCTCTATAGAATGACCACAGAGCTGACACAAAACATCCTGCGCAACACCCCTTCTAACCCTTTCTGAATTAGTTAAAAGTCGCTACTTGAGGACTAACCAGATAAATTGTCTAACACGTTGTGGCCCTGGAATTTTCCAAACAAAGTTCCAATTTGCGTCCTTCGAGTTCCAAGAGTCCTTCCTGAGCATAAAGTAGACACTTTTCACTGAGAAAACACCAGATGTTGTTCTAGCACAGGAAAGAGTATCAGGCCCAGTTGACTCGGAAGGGGGAGGAATACTAATGATACGATTGACCACATCTTCTGGCAACCACGATCTAAAAAGATCAATGTTCCATACGCCATTATCTAAAACCATCTCATTAACTTTACTTTGCGAAATAATAATACCTTGATCAAGAACATACTGATTGAGAGGACCGACAGTTGGAACCCAATTATCCTCCCAACAACGAACAGACCTCCCATTACCGATAGACCAGATTATATTCTTGTACAGTAAAAGCCAGGTTTTAGCGACTACTTTCCACATATAAGAGCACCTACTCCTCATGATAGAAACTGGCAGAACCTCATGAAAACCATACTTAGCTCTAAGGACCTGAACCCATAGGGCTTCAATCTTAGTAATAAGACTATAACCAATTTTCAGCAAGAAAGCTTTATTTTGATCCTCTAATCGTCGAAGTCCAAGGCCTCCATGAATTTTAGGTTGGCAGATGTTATTCCACCCTACCAAGGCCAATTTCTTTCCCCCTTCCATAGCTCCCCAAATGAATTGTCTAACTAATTTTTCAATAGAGTCACAAATCCCTTTGGGGACTAAAGTAGACTGCATGATGTAACTTGGGATGGCCAACAGGACGGAGTGAGCTAAAGTGACTCTCCCAGCAAAAGAGAGTTGTTTCGCGTCCCAACTAGAAAGTTGACGATGAACTCTTTCCACCAAAAAGTTAAGCATACCATTAGTGACCCTTTTATGAAAAAGTGGAACACCAAGATAATGACCCAGGTCATCAACTTCTTGAAAACCAAGTCTGACTAAGATCTCATTCTTTACGGACTCAGTGATCCCCGAGGAGAAGAAAATATTAGTTTTCCTAGAATTTACCTTATGATAACATTATCAATAATACTCCGTCCTGCAATGAAGCCTGCTTGTTCTTGACCAATGATCTTCGGGAAGATACTCTTAAATCTATTTGCAATGATCTTCATAACTAGCTTATAGAGCACAGAGCAGAGGCTGATAGGGCGAAACTGCGCAAAGTTCTCAGGAGTTTTAACTTTAAGAATTAACACAATGAGTGTGTTATTGAACTCTGGATCAATAGTGCCCTCCTCAAAAACCTTCTTAACCCACTCACAAATAGCTTCCCCTAAAATATCCCATTGGTTTTGAAAAAAGCCAGCTTGAAACCCATCACTACCCAGAGCTTTCCATGGCGCCATATCAAACAGTGCAGACTTAATCTCTTCATTTGTGACACCTTTCCCAAGAGAAGCAACATCCTCAAAACTGAGCCTTAGAAAAACATTAGAAGGTAAAGACCTTGACGGATCTGGACATTTCCCATAAAGATTCTGGAAAAAGTTAACCACTTCCTTCTTAAGGACCTCAGAATCAAAAATTCAATCCCCCTCAGCATTACGTAAAGCGGTAATCTTATTAAATTTCTTTCTCATAATCGTACGTCTATAGAAGTAGCTAGTATTACGATCTCCAAAGTTTAGCCACTCACATCTAGACTTTTGCTTCCAAAGTATCTCCTCATGATGCAGAATATCTTCAAGCTCATCGCGAACTAGTGCTTCTTGCTGAGAAAGAGAGTTGGACCCTGAGAAATCCAAGGCATGTTGTATCCTGGCAAGCTTATGAAGAAGTTTTCTTTTACGATGAGTGATATGACCATAAACACCTTTATTCCATTCTTGGAGCTTATTCGTAAGCTCCTCCATAGTACTTACCAAGTTACCATTGAACCTCCAATTATGCTTAACAAATTCAGGAAAATTCTGGTGATGAAGCCAGCCCGCAAGAAATCGAAAAGGCCGATTAGGAACACAAGTGTCAGTGTAGCAAAATTTCATGAGCAAAGGCCGATGATCCAATTTAATCCTAGGGAGGTGAGTAATGAGGCAATTAGGGAATGCTTCCACCCAAGCATCATTTCCCACGGCCCTGTCCAGTCTTTCAGAAGGAAACCCTCGATGCCATGTAAACGAGGGTATTTGAAAACCCAGGTCATGCAGAAGAGTGCTATCCATAAAGTTACCAAAGAACCGACATCTTCGGCCTTTAGCATGTCCGCCTTTTTTATCATCTGAGGATAGAATGGCATTAAAGTCTCCAATGGCCATCCAAGGAATATATTTTCGAGGCACAGTATGACTTAAAGCATTCCACAAAATTCTCCTTTTCTGTTTGTCAGGACTCCCATACACAAAAGCGACAAATATCGGATAAGGATGTAAATTGGAAGAGATACGAGTCAGAATGAATTGAAGATAATTACTGACACCTCCAAGTCAATTGAATTCTTCCATCCAATCCATATTTTTCTAGAAAACCCATCTGCTTCTACTCGATACGACTTTTCCCAGCCCAGTTTAGCAATAATAGAGTCAGCTTTAAACCCACTAAATCTAGGCTCTAGAAGGCTGACTACATCAGGTTTGTATTGATTATTATATTCACGAAAAGCTCATAAAAAATTAGCAGACGCACATCCCTGCACATTCCAAGAAAAAATAGACATATTCATCACAATAAAATTAAAAAAACAACAGAAAAAAACTTATCTTAGCGTTGACCAATAGAGTCGAGCTCCACTCGCTCTCCAGTCTTTCGCGAATCTTCATCAACAGACTTTCCAACAAGTTCTGATGCAATAAGCTCTGCTATCTTCTTCATAGAATCAGCAAAATGAATTTGAGTATTTTCAGTATTCTTAAAATGATTACTCAGACATTTTAAGGTTTTGTTGAGTTTCCATCCACCTTTAGAGCTAGATGCTTTAGAATTTATAAGACCAATGGGGACCCCTCTAGGTGAAGAAATTTTAGTTGAACAGACACTGCCCCCTAGCCTCTCGCTAGTCGACTCCCGTATGTTATTATTCTTGAACACTATTACAGAATGATTTTTAGCCTCCAAGACTTCTTCCTTAACCGCCACATTAACCAGTGAGCTTTCTTCAAAAGTCGGGTTGAAATGTACTACATGCTAGTCTTGCTTATGGTTTGAAATAGGAGCAACCACCTTCGCATGATCTGAATCACAAATAACTTGTAAATTCAAAACTAAAGACAAAAGGCGTTAGCATCACCTGAATTAAAAGGCTGAATTTTATCTCCACCACTCGGGTCTGAACCATTCTTGATCTTGTCTAAGAGCGTAGGCTTTAATCGGGCCTCCTTCGAAATTTGATTATTAAGCTGCTGCCCAATGCTAGCATTACTGGAAGTCTGCTGCTTGTCCAAATGGACCCGTTGGTTTACTGCCAAGGGAGTGTAAGAGGCCCATCCCGATTTCGACCCAGCTTGATTAACATCCTTCACCAACTTATTATTCTGTGGACCATTAAATTGCACATTGGATATCTTCCCAGAATTCTGGCCCACAGTCCCCTTTTTTGAACCACAAATATCTGCTTTATTGTCCGTTACAGAACGCTCTTGAGAATCCAGAGAAGAGACTTTCCCTTTTTTTTTCAAATCCCTTTGATTTTCCTTAGGAAAATCTTCCCCCGAAAAATTTGCCTCCATATATGCTAACGAATTGAATCTTGATCCCGAGATATTCTCGCCTTTCAAAAAGTTTCCTTTTTTGGACCTATCCAAGGTACTGTGTCTGCTTCTCCGTTCCACCAGCATCCAGGGGCCATACTCCTCAACTCCGGCCGCCACAGAAGGGGAAAAGGTTTGTTCCATCAACTCACCATCTCTTTTCAATTCTGGCGGATTTGTATTTGACGAATAGTTTTCCTTGATGTGTCCATATCGACCACATTTGAAGCAAACCATACAGAGATTTTCATGTTCAATTCTTTGGGGATTGCCATTAATGAGAATTTTAGAGATTAAAGGTCTTCCTAAGTTAACATAGACTGCCATGAGAGCATAGCGACCCCGAGCTTTACTATCAGTGTTAAGGTCCACTTTAGTCACTTTGCCCACCATTCCCTCAATTTCTAAAAGAATCTGTTTTTGATATAAGTGGCTAGGCAAACTAGGAAACCAAATCCAAGAAAGCACCACATTAGGGTAAGGTAAGTTCGGGTTGAAGTCAATCGTTCATGGTTGAACGGTTAGGTAATGCCCAAAAATAACCCACAAACCCTGGGAAAGAACCTTATTATAATCAACAGTGCTTTGAAACTTAGCAAGAAAATAACCATTCTTTATATCCATAAGTTGAAAAGGCTTGGATGGTTTCCAAATCCCATATAATCTATTGTGCAGAGTTGTGATTCGAAGGTTCCGGCCAAGCATCTTAAGAACAACAACAGTCAACATTTCCTTTTCCAATAGCTTATAAACTCTCTCCGAGAAGTCAATTGAAGGAATGCCATCAACAACTGATTTCTTAACGTCCTGATCAGTGAGGGATAAATTATCAACCAAGAAGTGACCATCGTCAGAGATATTCCTCATAGGATTCTGAAAGTCCAATTACAACCCAAAAATTTAACCAGTAAAAATAGACTACAAATAAAACCAATAATCATAAATTAAAATCATGACAGTCCAGAACTATGGTCACCATCGAGTCCTCCATCGCACCAATCTATCTAGGTCTAGGGATTACCTATGCACATTAATCAGAGAGGGGTGAGTTTTTGTAAACTTAGTGTGTAATCCTGCAGAAAACAACAAACAATCCGTAATTACAGTACACAGTCAAATAGTCTTGGGCCTAAGCCCCTTTCAGTAATAGTAATGGTTTGGGCCTTAGCCCATATCAGTATCAGTCATGCAGTTTTCAGTAACAAAGTCCTACCCAACCAGCCTCTACACACCATCTCTGTCCAACCCTACACTCCATGTGGGGATTAAATCAACCCACCCATCCCTTCACTCTAGATAGTACCGAATACGGCACAAAACAGTAATTTGCAGCTGAACTTCCAGTATATTAGGCTTAAAAGCCTTTCAATACACTTCCTCCAAATAATATCAACCCAACCCAATGCAATGCAACATATAATTAAATGTCATGCTATCACAGGTTTGTCAGATACACATTCAGTTCAGTATACATGCTTGTATATAACATGCTCAATACATAATTCACACAATCAATATCACACAATTAAGGATCTAAGTAGTGCTTACCGACCCTACGGAAAGTACACAATCAACTTAGGTGACCCGTGCAACCTTAACAGTCATTTCAATAAAAATGGGCTCACACTCCTATGTGGCCTGCCCGTGTGGGCCGACACTCTTATGTGGCCCACACGACCCAAATTGGCATTGGTCATGATGGTGTGGCCTCATCAATCACACAGTCATGTTAGAACACACGGCCTACCACACGGGTAACCACATGCCCGAGTGGCGTCAACAGTGAGGTTTTCGGCTTTTGCCAAAACCTAGTTTTCTACGTAATCGAGTACACACCTGTATCATTTTTTATGTCTAATCACTTACGAGCACTCTAGTACCTAAAATAAAAAATCAAACCCCCAATTTCAGTAACATAACCGAGACTTAAATGGTATTGTAACTAGACGTTCATCCGTAACTATCAAAACCCTTACCTTTGATCAAAACGAGGAATCCATGCACTCAACTCATTGATTGGAATGATTTTTAGTCCCTTGATTAACTCCTAAACACCAAAAAGGAACCCCTCTTAGAAAGCAACCAAAAACGTTAAGACTAGAAAGAACCAAAACTTACTGATATCGTGCAAAAGCCAAATTAACGAGCCACAGAAAATTTAGAAGTAGAAGGGGAATCAAAGAAGGAAATAGGTAGCAAAGAATGAAAAAGGGCGACGTCAAAAAGAAGAGTGAAAGAGATAACGTGTGCCTTCAATCCCTGATCAGAATGGAGACTAAAGGAAAAATTGAATAGAGAGGGAGGATAAAGAACCAAAAATTCTGCAGAGAACAGAGAAGAAGAGAAAGAAGAATAAAAAAACAAAAAGAAGAAGTGGAGAAGAAGATGATCAGTTCATTATTTTTTTTGCAAAGAGAATTCTTGGGAAACTATTTTACTCAAATCCCACTACCTACCCTATCTCAATCCCTTAATTTTCTCCCTCAAGTCCCACTATACATCCACCACTCAGAATCCCAGTTCAGCACAACTCTGGCCAAACTTTAAGCAAAATACTACTCCTTGTAATCGTAGAGAATCAAACACAAGACCTCCAACACACTAACACTCCACTTAACCACTAGACCAGCTGGCCCATTCTGATATGGTTTTACAAAAAAAAATTAAATAAAAGCCTATTGAACAAGAATGAGGCTTAACTTAGAAAAAAATTTAAAATTTTCCAAAGGCATGGCTTGAACTTAGGACCTCACACATACACCCAGAACACTTAACCACTGAAGCAGATACATCAAAATTTACAAGAACAAAAATAAAAAATTTGGGGTGTTACAACTCTAACCCCTAAAAGAAAATTTCGTCCTCGAAATTTACCTTATTAGAACAGATGAGGATACTACTGACGTATCGAATCATCAGGTTCCCACGTGGCCTTCTCAGTGCTATGATTACCCCATAAAACCTTCACTAAAGGGATAGACTTCCTCCTTAGAACTTTTACATCACGATCCAAAATCTAGACAGGCTCTTCCTTAAAGGTCAAGTCTGGCCTAACCTTAATCTCCTCAACAGGGACAATATGAGTAAGATTAGAGTGGTAGCGTCTCAAGATAGAGACATGGAACACGTCATGAATATGATCCAACTTTGGAGGTAGCTTCACTTGATAAGAAACTGGTCCCACTAGCTTCAAAATATGGTAAGGTCCAATAAATCTAGGGCTCAATTTGCTACGGTAAGGTCCAATAAATCTAGGGCTCAATTTGCCTTACGACCAAACCTCAGTACTTTCTTCCATGGCGAGACCTTGAGAAACATAAAATCCCCCACAGAATACTCAATCTCACACCTCTTCAAATCTGCATAAGGTTTCTACCTGTTAAAAGCTACTTTCAAATGATCCCAAATCAATCTAACCTTATCTTCTGTCTCAGAAACCAACTCAAGACCCAGAACACATCGCTCACCCAACTCAATCTAACATAAAAGAGTGCGACATTTATGACCATACAGTGCCTCGTAAGGTGCCATCTGGATGCTAGACTGAAAGCTATTATTATAGGTAAACTCCGCTAATGGCAAATAGTTCTCCCAACTTCCTCGAAAATCAATAACACAGCTCCTTAACATATCCTCCAGTATCTGAATCACCCTTTCAGACTGACCATCGGTCTGAGGATGGAACGCAGTACTAAAGTCCAACCTTGAACCCAGAGCTTCATACAACTTTTTCCAAAACCAAGATGTGAAACGAGGATCCCTATTAGAGATGATCGAAATCGGTACCCTATGTAGTCTCATTATTTCAACAATATAAAGCTTCACTAGCTTCTGCAGAGAATAATCTACCCTAACCGGTATAAAATGCGCAGACTTGGTCAACTGATCCATGAAGTGGGTGTTAGGGGCAACCCACTAACGAAGTCCCTGGTTACTCGTTCCCACTTTCATAGAGGAATCTTAACCGACTGCAACAAATCCGAAGGTAACTAATGCTCAGCCTTAACCTGCTGGCATGTCAGACATCTCACCACAGAATCAGTAACCTCACGTTTTAACCCTGGCCACCAATATAACTCATGAAGGTCTTAGTACATCTTATTTCCGCCAGGATGCATAGCATAAGGGCTACTATGTGCCTCCCTCAATATAGACTATCTTAGATCAGTATCATTCGGAATACAGATTTTTCCATAAAAATAGAATACCCCATCACTATTTAGTCCAAAATCCGTAGTGCTACCACTCTCAAGCTGTCAGAATCGCGGACCTAGAGACTCGTCCTCCAACTGCTTACCCTTAATCTACTCAATCCATGTCGGCTTAACCTGAAGCTCGGCTAATAAGCTACCATCATCAAATAAGCTTAGGCGAGCAAACACCGCTCTCAAATCAATAATAGCTCTATGGCTCAATGCATCGACCACCACATTGGCCTTGCCAGGATGGTACTCAATGGTGCAATCGTAGTCCTTAAGCAGTTCAATCTATCTATGCTGCCTAAGGTTTAGCTCCTTCTGAGTAAAGAGGTACTTGAGGCTTTTGTGATCGGTGTAGATGATACACTTCTCTCCATACAAGTAATGCCTCTATATTTTCAATGCAAACACCACAGCGACCAATTCCAAGTCATGCGTCGGATAATTTGTCTCATGTGTCTTAAGCTGATTAGATGCATATGCTACCACCTTACCATCCTACATCAAGACATATCCCAAACCGACATGTGACACATCACCATAAACCGTGAACTCCTTTCCAGGTTTTGGCTGTATCAAAACAGGGGCCTTAGTTAGTACAGTCTTGAGCTTTTCAAAGCTCTCTTGCTGCGCATCAATCCAATCAAACGATACTCCCTTATGTAGAAGCTTAGTTAAGGGTGCTGCAATCAATGAGGAAACCTCCACAAATCGCCGATAATAACCCGCCAGCCCCAGAAAACTGCGGATCTCTGATACATTCCTAGGCTGTTTCCACTCTAACAGAGCCTCAATCTTTTGAGGATCAACTCGAATCCCCTCAGCAGAAACCACATGACCCAGAAATGCACCTCATGCAACCAGAACTCACAGTTACTAAACTTAGCATAGAGCTACTTTTCCCTCAAAGTCTATAGGATGACTCGAAGGTGCTCATCCTCCTCAGTCTTCGAGTAAACTAGTATGTCGTCAATGAACACTACCACAAATTGATCTAAATAGGTCTGAAATACTTAGTTCATCAAATCCATAAAAGCTGGCGGTGCATTAATTAGTCCAAATGGCATCACTAGGAACTCGTAATGACCATAACGAGTCTTAAACACTGTCTTATATATGTTAGCCTCCTTGACCCTCAACTGATAATACCCAGATCAGATGTCAATCTTGGAGAAGACTGAAGCTCCTTGGAACTGGTCAAACAGGTCATCTATCCTCGGTAACCGGTACTTGTTCTTAATGGTCAACTTGTTCAGCTGGCGGTAGTCGATACACATCCGCATGGATCCATCATTCTTCTTCACAAACTATACCGGTGCTCCTTACGGAGACACACTAGGGCGGATGAACCCATGATCCAATAACTCCTAAATCTGAACCTTAAGCTCCGTAAGCTCCTTTGGTGCCATTCAGTAGGGAGCGATGGATACCGGAGCTATATCAGGAAGGAGCTCTATCCCAAACTCCACTTCACGATTTAGAGGTAACCCTAGTAGCTCTTCAAGAAAAATGTCCAGAAAATCCTTTACCATTCTGATGTCCTTAACAGTGGAATCTCAAGAATCAAAAACACTTACGTAAGCCAAAAATGCCTCACATCCCTTAGGAACCAACCTCTCCGCCACCAGCGCAAAAATCACATTAGATAAATAATTTCAACGTTCTCTAACCAAAACTACCTCATTATCCTCATCAGTCCTCAATACGACCCTCTTAGTCGCATAGTCCAAGCTGACACGGTGCTTGACCAACTAGTCCATCCCCAGAATTAAGTCAAACTCCCCAAATAGAAGCTCTATTGTGTCAGCCAGAAAGATTGCCCCTTGAACCTCTAAAGGGATGTTTCTAAACAACTTGTTAATCCTTATAGATTACCCCAACAGACTTAGTACAGTAACGTTACTCATAGTGCTCTCAACCAAAATCCCAAAGTTTTCAGACACAATACAGGCTATATAGGAGTGAGTGGATCCTATATCTATCAATGCAGTATAAGGTATATAATGAATAAAGAACGTGCCCGTAATAACATCTGGAGCATCTCTGTCCTCTTGGCGACGTGCAACGTATACTAGAGCTGGCTGCCTCACCTCAGTGTGTCTAGCACATCTACTCAGTGCTCTCTGTTCGCGACCCATACCATTACCACCCCTAGCCTGACCACGGCCTCGCGGTGGCTGCTATGCTACCCTCTGTGGCTGTACATTACCAGTACCCTAAGCTTGCATCTGATCAGCCTTCAGTGGACACTCTCTAATATGGTGATCCAATGATCCACACCTTAGACACGCCCCAGTCCTTCTCCAACATTCTCCCTGATGGCGTCTACCACAATCAACACATGGCTGCTGTCCAGTAGCAGCAATAGGGGGTCCAACTCTAACCAGTCCATCAACTCTGCCATTTTTCTTAGGCCTCTGTACAGAACTCGAGGGCTTCGAATCCCTCTTGTTCCTACCTCTCTTTCTGTCGCGGTTTTGGCGCACAACGTGCTTAACCTCCTCGACGATCTTCGCCTTCTCAATCAGTGAAAAAAATCACGCTCCCGTTACGGAGTTATCAAGACTCTTAAATTATCCCTGAGGCCATCCTTGAAGCGGACACATCGCTCGCCACCATACCTCGTGCATAACGGCCCAGTTACAGGAATTTAGCCTCATACTTGGCCACAGATCGATCTCCTTGAGTAAGGTTCAAGAACTCCCTCCTACGAGCATCCACGTAGCTCGCCCCCACATATTTCCTCTAGAAGGCAGTCTTGAAGAACTCTTAGGTCAGATGTTTGGGCTGAGCGCCCTCCTTAATAGTCAGCCACCACTGATAAGCCTCATCCCACAGTAGTGAGACTGCATCCTTTAATTTCTGCTCGAGGGTGCAATCTAGATCATTCATGATCCTCTCCGTGGCCTCAATCCAGTATTCGGCCACATTAGGGGAGACCCATGTAACACCCCTGAAGAGCTCAGCTCCATTGGATTGGAGTCGTTTCGTAATCGACCCTCGGCCCCCAGATCTAGTGTTGGGCCCAACGACCCTCTCCAAAATCCTTAGCATAGCCTAAGACAATGCGTCGTCCCCAGCCATGTGATCTTGAGACCCAGTCTCAGTAGTCGGCAACACTAGCGTCTTACCCGTGTCTAAATTAGGCATGCTGCTAGATGACAAGAACTCAGCTCGAACCCCTCTATGGCCTTTTTGACGGCCTCTAGTACCCCTTCCATGAATACCTCGTGTGCTCATATCTAATCGAATTTATCTGTATTAAAACTTCTATGAATCAGTTACAGTTCCAGTGTTTATTAACAAATATTTTATGTAAAGCAATGCCAGAGTTTGTTTTCGTTTGTCACAGTCTCTAGTAGTTTACTACAGTTTTCAGTATATACTAACTAGTATATTTTCACAGTTTACTACCTACAGTAATTTAAGAATATCATAGCATTTTCAATTTCAGCAAAAATCAGTTTCAGAATATTTACAAGATCAGCGCCGGAGACTCGATGTACCACATACTCAGTAGAAACATTTCAAATCATTTGAAAATCAATCCTTCAAAACCAAATTTTAAAAACACAAAATCCACAGTCGAGTTTTGTAACCTGGCTCTGAGACCACTAAATGTAACACCCCAAACATAGCCTAAACATTATGGCCGGATCTAGCAATGTCACATGATAGGGTGTTTGAAAATCGTGTTGTCGCGATAAAACTATTTCCATTGAATTAATTATCTTAATATCTTATTAGTTCCAAAACCGTGTTACTTATTTAGCCGATAATTTCAAAACGTTATTTGTTGCGTAAGCTTTTAAAATAGTATAAACAATCAGGCGTTTCTGAAAATCATTTGTTTCTTGTGAAAATCGAGGTTTCCTACTATTAGCAGTTGTAATCCATAAGGTAAAAATAATTAAAACCCAAAACCAAACCAAAGTCCGAAAGTCCAATTACAACCCCAAAATTTAACCAGTAAAAATAGACTAAAAATAAAACCAATAATCATAAATTAAAACCATGGCAGTCCAGAACTGTGGTTACCATTGAGTCTTTCGCCTCACCGATCCATTTAGGTCTAGGATTACCTATGCACATTAATCAGAGAAGGGTGAGTTTTTGTAAACTCAGTGTGTAATCCCACAGAAAATAAAAAACAATCAATAATCACATTGCACAGCCAAACAGTCTTAGGCCAAAGCCCCTTTCAGTATCAGTAACGGTTTGGGCCTTAACCCATCTCAGTATCAATATTAGTCATGCAGTTTTCAGTAACAAAGTCCTACCCAACCAATCTCTACACACCATTTCCTTCTAACCTTACACTCCATATAGGGATTAAATCAACCCACCCATCCTTACACTCCAAATAGTACCGAATGCGGTACAAAACAGTAATTTGCAGCTGAGCTGCCAATATATTAGGCTTAAAAGCCTTTCAGTACACTTCCTCCAAATAATATCAACCCAATTCAATGTAATGCAACATACAATGAAATGTCATGCTATCACAGGTTTGTTAGATAGACATTCAGTTCAGTATACATACTGTATATAACATGCTCAGTACATAATTCACATAATCAATAACACACAGTTAAGGGTCTAAGTGGTGCCTACCAACCCTACGGAAGGTTCATAGTCGACTTGGGCGACCCGTGCAACCTTAACAGTCATTTCAGCAAAAATGGGCACACACGCCCATGTGGCCTGCCCGTGTGGGCCCATACACCCATGTGGCCCACACGACACAAATTGGCTTGGCTGTGACGGCCTGGCCTCATCGATCACACAACTGTGTTAAGGCACACGGCTTACCACACAAGCAACCACACGCCTAGGTGGCATCGACAGTGAGGTTTTGGCTTTTGTCAAAACCTCGTTTTCTCCGCAATTGAGTTCACACTTATATCATTTTTTATGCCTAATCACTCACGAGCATTTCAGTACCTAAAATCAAAAAATCAAATCCTCAATTTCAGTAACATAATTAAGACTTAAACGGTATTGTAACTAGACGTTCATCCATAATTATCGAAACCCTTACCTTCAGTCAAAATGAGGAATCCACGCACTCAACTCGTCGATTGGGAATGATTTTCAGTCCATTTATTAACTCCTAAACACCAAAAAGGAAACCCTCTTAGAAAGCAACCAAAAATGTTAAGACTAGTAAGAACTGTAACTTACCAATATCCTGCAAAAGCTAAATTAACGAGCCACAGAAAATTTAGAAGTAGAAGGGGAATCGAACAAGGAAATCTGCAATAAAGAATGAAAGGGGTGACGAAAAAAAGAAGAGTGGAAGAGAGAACGTGTGTCTCCAATCGCTGATCATAATGGAGACTAAAGGAAAAATCGAATAGAGAAGGAGGACAAAAAACCAAAAATGTGGTAGAGAATAGAGAAGAAGAGAAAGAAAAAAAAAATGAAAAGGAAAAAGTGGAGGAGAAGATGATCAGTTCAGTTTTTTACAGAGAGAATTCTTGGAAAACTGTTTTACTCAAATCCATCTACCTACCCTATCTCTATCCCTTAAGTTTCTCCCTCAAATCCCACAACACATCCACCACTCAAAATCCCAGTTCAGCATAACTCTGGCTGAACTTTAAGTAAAAATACTACTCCTTGCAATTGCAGAGAATTGAATATAAGACCTCTAATACACCAACACTCTACTTAACCACTAGACCAGCTAACCCATTTTGATATGGTTTTACAAATAATTAAATAAAAGCCTACTGAACAAGAGTGAGGCTTAACTTAGAAAAAATATCAAAATTTGCCAAAGGCATGGCTTGAACTTGGGACCTCACACACACACCCAGAACACTTAACCACTGAAGCAGATACAGATTTGTGTCAAAATTTACAAGAACAAAAATAAGAAATTTTGGGTGTTACAAATCTATTTAAAAAAAGTAAATCTGATGTAAAAATAAATTAAAATAAATAACACCTATTTGTTTCTTACATAAACTTGTTCTGCTGCCTTACTGCTCAATTTGTCATTCCCATCTTTCCGCAAATGTTAAAATATAAACTGCTCCAAACGCGAGCGTTCAAGACCTTCCTTCTCAGCCTATTATACAATAAAACAATAGTTGTTAACAATATTCACCAATGAGCGCAGAACAATTAATGTAAGTTACATATTGATTAATATGTAATACTTACAAATTGTGCATTGAGGGTCGCAATCCTATGTTACTAGTGGCGTGTGCATAATGCACCTTTGTTCGGGATTCTTTTGCCTTTTCTAATTGTGCCTGTTGTTTAAATTAGTGAGAAAAATATGAGAGTAATAGGAAAGCTAAGTTTATTGTGCCTCATTCAACAAATCACGCATATATGCAGCCCCTACTTTGATCATACCGTAAGTGGAAGTAGAAAAAAATGAGACATTTAGTCTAATAACAGTGCATATCGTAGCTTGTGGTATTCCCCATCGCTCCACTAACCACTTCCATTGATCATCATGCACACTAGGAAATTGTTTTCACAGATTTCTTCAACCGGTCGACCTTATTAGACCATATCTTTGTAGTATCTAGTCTTCATATTCGATTTAAACTCCTTCCAAAGTTTTCCAACATGTGAGAGGATGTTGGAGTCCTCCACCTTACCTTGGAGATCAAACTTTTCCTACACATATAACAAATTAATGTAACAAGTACTCATTACATACAATTTTTAATAATGCAAAATTATTGCAATACTTTAAATTAGAAAATGATTATGTATTACATACATGAACAATTCTCAATATGTTTTCCAACACATATTTGGAAAGATGTTTCCAATATTTTGTATTCAAAGGATAGATAGAACCAGTCTTTGCAATTGTACCAAGAAATTCAACCAATTTGGGCGCTTCCTTTCCAATAGGCTGGCCATATTGGTTGTGTTAGGATCGACCTGATTAAGCAACAAGTAAAAAAAAAGTAGAATAAATTGAGAAATTGAACACACAAATTTAACATGGAAAACCCCCTCCAAAGAGGAAAAAAACCACGGGCAAAGATAATTTTACTATAATGGCAAAAGAACGAAGAGTACAAAAGATGGAGATAAAAACTAAACCCCCAAAACCCAAAAACCAAAGAACCCTCAAAACGTAAACACAAAATTCTCTAAATGTGTTATGAGTTCTAATCTCTAATGAGTGTATTTTCTAAGGTTGTAAAAGAGTCTATTTATAGGCTAAATTCATTGGTCAAATAATAATAAAATAATCTAGACTAATCATATTTTGATTGAAACAAATAAAAGATTATTTCTCGAATTTGATTGAAATAGGAGTCATACTCAACAAATCTCCATATTGACTCATATTTCCACAATGCCATCTTTGCTAAAGCCAGCCATTGTCTTATCTTGAACTATGTAAAGAATTAATTGAGTCGAATCTATGCTTAGAAATTGAAAGACTTCTAGCCTTCGACTTGTACTCTGCCAAATTAAAACTAACCCGAGTCTGATTTTCACGATCAAAATACCCTAACTTTTCAAAACTTGCATCCAAAAGAGAACCTCTCTTCAACGAAATCGTTATACCTTTTTCCCTCATATGACTGAGTTGCCTCTACTCCAAATGAGTTGACTTTGACTCTGTAACGAAGGAGGACGTCTAATTTCACCGGTCACTGTAAAACCTTCCAGAATATAAAGACTGCCGGTTCTTTTACCTTTTAAAAAAATGAGAGCTCTACGAGATACTTTAATGTCACTCGACTCGATGTTGATTTTGCATCCTTTCAAGTCTAAAATACTCAAGGAGATGAGATTATTTTGGAAATCAGTACATACTTGACATTTGAGAGTGTTTTCATCGTCTCATCGTGTATCCTAATTTTAACAGTACCAATACCAATTACCTTACTAGATGAATTGTTTCCATGCGCACAACTCCACCTTCAACCGAACTGTATGTGGAAAGCCATTCTCTATTGGGACACATATGGAAAGAACATCACGATTCTAGGATCCACTCAGACGTGAGCTTAGATTTATCACTCGTTGACACTAACAAGAAATCATCACTGCTTTCATTGGCCAAATTAGGACCAATTACACCTTCCTTGTTACTCTTAACAGCTCTTTTATTACACAGTTTATAACAATTTACTTTGACGTGACCTAACTTTTTACAATAGCGACACCATTTATCTCATTTCTTTGATGCTACCAAAACAGAAGCTTGCTTATCTGCCTTGCTATCCAAACCAAACTCATTGTTGAGTTTGTCTCTACTAAACAAATGATCCTTCACATATTCGAACGGGAGTTTGTCTCTGCCAAAAATTAGGGTCTTCTTGAAAGACTTGTATGAAGGGGGTAAAGAGCACAATAATAGGATAGCCTAATCTTCATCATCAATGTGAACCTCAATGTTCTTTAAATTATTTAAAAGAGTAATAAATTGACTGATATGATCTCTAAGAAGCTCACATTTGTTCATGCGAAATGTAAATAGACGTTGTTTCAATATTAAATGGTTAGCCAGAGACTTAGTCACATAAAGAGTTTCTAACCTTTTCCACAAGACGGATGAGGTTTTCTCCATCAATACCTCCTGCAATACCATATTCGCGAGGCACAACTGGATTGCAAACAAGGCCTTTTCATCAAGCTCTTCTCATTTTGTTTGATTTAGGTTTTCAGGCTTTTTCCTAGTAACAACCTTTTTCAAGCCGATTTGAACTAGAATTGCCACCATCCGAACTTGCCACAGATTGAAATTTGTCTCACCATCGAACTTCTCAATTTTAAACCTTGTTGCTTCCATCTCTGAACGGGTTGATCTATGAAAATTGAACTAACTCTGATACCACTTGTTGGGATCGACCTGATTAAGCAACAAGTAAAAAATAGCGGAATAAATTAAGAAATTGAACACACAAATTTAACGTGAAAAAACTCCTCCAAAGAGGATAAAAATCACGGGTAAAGATAATTTTACTATAATGGCAAAAGAACGAAGAATACAAAAGATGGAGATAAAAACTAAACCCCGAAAACCCGAAACACAAAGAACCCGAAAAACGTAAACACAAAATAATAATAAAATAATCTAGACTAATCAGAGTTTGATTGAAATAAATAAACAGAGTTTAACTGAAAGATTATTTCTCAAATTTAATTGAAATAGGAGTCATACTCAACAGGTTGTCATCTACTACTATACGAGTTCCAGGTTAAAGATTCCATATATCTTTCATGTTTGTAGGCCCTTGCTTTCTTTTAATACCCTTAGTAGCCTCTATTAAAAGTAGCAATTATAGTTTAGATGAGAAAATGGAACAAAAAAAAATTATGTATCAATGTAAAAAAATAAATATGATGTAAGAGCAAATTGTGAATATGGTAAAATAAAAAAAATGTACCAATATTAATTATATAAAAGCATAATAAAAGCTGAATACAAATATTATACTAGCTGCCTTGGGTGAATTGTGAGAAGTGAAATCCCATTTTCCAATATAAGATAGGGGATACGCGGTATAACTTTGTATTTAGTAGAGTAGTTTATAGATAAAAAGGGTTCATGTTGGAGACAAAATAGGATTTTTGTGTATTAAGGTGTTGTTTCCAACATTTTGTACCTCAAGCGTAAACCCATTTTTGATTCCTTAAATAAACCACACATTCCCACAGTTCATCTCTGTTCTCTTTCTCAGCACATAGTAACATTGATTAAATTGGTATAACAGTACAACTCTGTTTCCTTGTTTGGAAATATGAAACTACCTCTACCCCTTGTGGACCTTGTCATACGTCAAAAATGTAAAACAATAATAGTTAAATGCTGTAAACTTGTTTATATCTAAATTTTTCATGTTCATAATAATTGTAATCTTAATTGAATTAGAAATAAAATTAATTTTTTGATCTACCCATTGAAATTTAGCACTACCAGATTTTATTATGTCATAGACTATACTTTCTTCATTTCAAAGCACCTTCACTAACTTACCTTTTGTTTTATCTATCATAAAAAATACATAAACTAGTTTCTTTTATGCTATTACTTGTAATGTGAAAGTGCATCAAATAAGGTTAAAGTCAAAGAAGGATCAAACTTCTTTATTTAAGAAAAGGGTTTTTGAATGATTTTATTTCTGAACTTGATTTACCAATAATAGGAGTCTTGAATAGGAAGCATAGGTGAGCTAAAAATGTAACCTTTTCTCTTGGTAACAGGTGTTAGGATGTTAACCCGATTAAGTAGTGAACAAGTAAAATAGCGGAATAAATTGAGAAATTGAACACACAAATTTAACGTGGAAAAACCTCTCCAAAGAGGATAAAAAACCACGGGCAAAGATAATTTTACTATAATGGCAAAAGAACGAAGAGTACAAAAGATGGAGATAAAAACTAAACCTCGAAAACCCGAAAAACAAAGAACCCACAAAACGTAAACACAAAATTCTCTAAATGTGTTATGAGTTCTAATCTCTAATGGGTGTATATTCTAAGGTTGTAAAAGAGCCTATTTATAGGCTAAATTCATAAATCAAATAATAATAAAATAATCTAAACTAATCAGTGTTTGATTGAAACAAGTAAATAGAGTTTAACTGAAAGACTATTTTTCAAATTTGACTGAAAATAGGAGTCATATTTTAACAAATCTCCACCTTGACTCATATTTCCACAACGCCATCTTTGCCAAAGCCCGCCACGAGCCTATCTTGAACTATGCAGGGAATTAACTGAGTCAAATTTGTGCTTAGAAACTAGAAGACTTCTAGCCTTCGACTTGTACACTGCCAAATCAAAACTAACCCGGGCTTGATTTTCACGAACACAGTGCCCTAACTTTTCAAAACCTGCATCTAAAAGAGAACCTCTCTTCAACGAAACAGTCATACCTTTTTCCCTCCTATGACCAAGTTGCCTCCGCTCCAAACAAGTTGACTTCAACTCCGTAACGAACGAGGGACGTCCGATTTCACTGGTCACTGTATCACATTCCAGAATATAAAGACTGCCGGTTCTTTTACCTTTTAACAAAACGAAAGCTCCACGAGATACTTTAATACCGCTCGACTCGATGTTGATTTTGCATCCTTTCAAGTCTAAAATACTTAAGGAGATGAGATTCTTTCGTAAATCAAGTACATATCTGACATCTGAGAGTGCCCTAATCGTCCCATCGTGCATCTTAATTTTAACAGTAACAATACCAATTACCTTACTAGATGAATCGTTTCCCATGCGCACAACTCCACCTACAATCGAACTGTATGCGGAGAACCATTCTTTATTGGGACACATGTGGAAAGAACATCCTGAATCTAGGATCCACTCGGACGTGAGCTTGGTGTTGTCACTTGTTGACACTAACAAGAAATCATCCCCATTTTCATCGGCCAAATTAGCACCAGCTACATCTTCCTCGTTACTCTCAGCAGCTTTTTTATTTCGCAGTTTATAACAATCTGCTTTGACGTGACCTAACTTTTTACAATAGCGACACATTTTATCTCGTTTCTTTGATGCTACCAAAACGGAAGCTTGCCTATCTGCCTTGCTATCCAAATGAAACTTATTGTCGAGTTTGTCTCTACTCAACAAATGACCCTTCACATCTTCGAACGAGAGTTTGTCTCTGCCATAAATCAGGGTCTCCCTGAAAGACTTGTATGAAGGGGGTAAAGAGCACAATAATAGCATAGCCTGATCTTCATCGTCAATATGAACCTCAACATTCTTTAAATCATTTAAAAGAGTAATAAATTGACTGATGTGATCTCTAAGAAGCTCACCTTCGTTCATGCGAAACGTAAATAGACGTTTCAACACTAAACGGTTAGCTAGAGACTTAGTCGCATAAAGAGTTTCTAACCTTTTCCACAAGGCAGATGAGGTCTTCTCCATCAATACCTCCTGCAATACTGTATTGATGAGGCACAACTGGATTGCAGATAAAGCCTTTTCATCAAGCTCTTCCCATTCTGTTTTATTTAGATTCTCAGGCTTTTTCCCGATAACAACCTTTTTCAAGCCTGATTGAACTAAAATTGCCATCATCCGAACTTGCCACAGATTGAAATTTGTCTCACCATCGAACTTCTCAATTTCAAACCTTGTTGTTGCCATCTCTGAATGGGCTGATCTATGAAAATTGAATTAGCTCTGATACCACTTGTTAGGATTTTAACCCGATTAAGTAGTGAACAAGTAAAATAGCGGAATAAATTGAGAAATTGAACACACAAATTTAACGTGAAAAAACCCCTCCAAAGAGGATAAAAAACCACGGGCAAAGATAATTTTACTATAATGGCAAAAGAACGAAGAGTACAAAAGATGGAGATAAAAACTAAACCCCGAAAACCCGAAAAACAAAGAACCCACAAAACGTAAACACAAAATTCTTTAAATGTGTTATGAGTTCTAATCTCTAATGGGTGTATATTCTAAGGTTGTAAAAGAGCCTATTTATAGGCTAAATTCATAAATCAAATAATAATAAAATAATCTAAACTAATCAGTGTTTGATTGAAACAAGTAAACAGAGTTTAACTGAAAGACTATTTTTCAAATTTGACTGAAAATAGGAGTCATATTTTAACAACAGGAAAGGTGGGGAATTTGTGATGCAAATGGCAATGTTCAACAGTTCAAATAACAAGATTCTTTTTAACTCAACTTAATTTCGAAATCTTGCTTTAAGAATGAATTTAACTTATTTGATTTACATTTCATCTAAGGATAAAAGTAAAAGGAAACAGGAGGGTTGGATCCAAAATAGAAATATAAATAGAAGAGAGAAAATGAAGGAAAGCAAAAGCTTGCAGTGGTATCGAATTTAACAATATTTGCATCTCACTCTACTTTACCATCTTTGCATATTTAATTTAACAATATTTTATGACCATTATTTTTTCGAATAATTAAACATATATCATTCAATTAATAATAAATTTATAATTTAAACAAAAATCAATTCATCACTTTTAACATCATCGGCAACTTCCATATAGAAGTACAGGCTAAATTATCTCAGATTAAAGAGACTAAACCCTTAAATTTCAACATACTAAAATCATAATTGGATTAAATTAAACAAGGAGTGAAACAAAGAAAAAAAACCAAACACAAAGTTAAAGCTAAAATTTTTTGTTTCTCTGTATATTGTGAACAAAAAGAAAACTAGACTAGGAAGCCATTAGCCATTAGTCAACTTAATCAACTTAATTAAAAGATAGCTAAATTGGGAAAAAAAGGATGTTGATTATTTTGCAAATAATGATATGGATCAATTATAAGCCAAAAAGTAAAAAATTCCCAAGAGTCCTCTATTTAAGAACCAAATAGTTGTCTTCTAATTTCTAGGTGAAACTAAAACCTATCATATCACAGCAGTAAGTAAAGACAGCAGATGCCAAAACTTATATACATCAATAATAAGCTTGAACATGTTGCACAAAAGTTGAAAACAATCAAACTAAAGTGGTAATTTATATAAATTTTCAGTATAAGAATCAAATTAGACAAAAGGAAGTCAAACCTAAATAGAAACTAGTTAAAGACCTAACCTTGTAGCATAAACCAAAATCTATCTCCCATTCAAGCACAAATTGTTATAAACCTTTATATGCAACACAAATCTATCAAGAAACTTAATTGGAAAAAGTGAGAATGGGCATTTGCAAAATGTAATAAATGAGTCTAAAACCATGTAAAGAATAAGTGAGAAGGCAACGAAAGTACCAGCCAGAGTTGCAGGTACTTCTTTCGTTATTTGAGTTAGAGTTTCATCTCTCGTACTTTGACTATCAGTAGTAGCACTTCCCAAGGTGTTCGAACCCATGGAAGAACCCTTGGAAGAAAATTGTACACCTTTTAAGTTCGTGCTTTGCTGGTCGTTTACCTTGAAAAACGGAGTGATAATAGATGACGGTTAAAAATGAAGTACCCAGCAGAGCACTAAAAGGGTCATGGGTTTTGAGGAGGAGGAAAAGAATGTGAGATTTGAACCAGGAAAAATATGAATTTTAAACTTCCTTTTAAGATTTGTTGACGGGAAACTTGAAGTTGACGGTAAATTTGGAGCAAGGTTGGCTTATTTATTTGCTTACCTTTTATTTTGGCTTTTAGGGTTGGGCCGACAAGTTTATAATCAAAAGAAGGAGAACGTCCATATATATATATAATGTGAAACTATTAATGATTAATGTGAAAATTTTATTAATGATTCATTATATTTTACCATAAAGTTATATATTCGTCTACTTTTTTTATAAAAAAAATTGTATTTTTAATCTGAAAGTAAAATTACAATTACATTTGAGTTCTACATTGAGTTATGTTATTTTACTATTTAATTAAATTTTGCTATGCAATTTTAATTTAATTAAAATAATTTAGGAGAAGATCTAATAAAAAAATTATATTTTTTTAATAGTTATTAGCAATAATAATTTAATTGATATAGTATTAAAAATTAATAAAAATGTTATTGTATAAAGAGATAAACTTTTTTTTTCTTTTAAATATATTTTAACTTTTTAAGTCTTTATTCATTAAATAAAAAATTTATGTTAATTTATTAAAATAATTTTTTTGGTACAACTTTCATGTGCAATTCCTGAAATGTGCATATCATTAATGTTGAGTGACAAAGTTTATAAAAAAATATCAATCAAATTCAATCATTAATGTTGAGTCACAAGTTTCAATATTGAATTATTAACACGAAAAAACCAAGCATAGTAATTTTGAAATCTTGTGAATTAGCAGAGGTTTCTAATTTTGAAATCTTTTTGGCAAGTGAGTGGCAATGGCAGATCACCTGAAGACAAAAAAAAGACAAGCAAAAACATAATAGAGACAGTAACCATTACACAAAACCCTAGAATTTTCTCAATCTATCACTTATCTAAAGACAAAAAAAATTATAAAGTAGACAAAAAATGTTAAAAAAAAACTGATTTGCTAGTGATCTCCTCATATTGAGTATAGTGGTGTATAATGAAAAACTGAAACAGCAAAGGAACAAGGAAGTTGAGTTCACTCTTTATATAACACTTGAAAATTATAGCTTTCAATTAAGTACAATTATAAATTGTAACGCCCCAATTTTCGAGTTTTCGGTGTTTCTGTGATTTTTAAAATTTGTGTGTGTTCTGGTTGGTTAAAATATATATTTTAGTAGGTTAGTCACCTTTGGAAGGCCCAAACTTAAGTTAAATCCGTGGTAGTCTTCGAAATTTTTAATTTTATGAACAGGTGATGCAATTGGCATTTGAGCTTTTAAGAGTAAAGGGGTAAAAGATGACACAAAAAGGAGTGTGGTGTAGCGGCAAGGTGGCGCCACTTAGGGGACAAGGAAGCGACGCCATAGAGGAAGCAAGGGGTCCAAGGTTCAAGTCTTGGCTCTTGCAATATATTTTGTTTTTCTTTTCAATAAATTTGGAAGCAAGTAGGTGCGCTTTAAAGTTTAATGTGTTGGGTTTATGACACAAATGAGTTGATGGCCTAGTGGTGGTGGCGTGAGTTGGCATGTGAGAGGACTTTGGTTCGAATCCCTTGGAACGCAAATGTTGATTATTTTGCTATGTTGGGACGGAAAGAGTTGGTGTTGGTTTTAAACTCTTGTGATGGAGGGATCCCACATCGGGAAGCTAACATAAGAGTAGATGGAGAGCTGGCTTTAAATAGAACAAACCATGAGGAGAGTAGGCATACCCTTCTTGGCTGATCCCTTTCGCTTTGTGACGTTACTCTAGCAGTAGGACGGCTATTTCGGGCTGCGATGGGCTGAAATGGGCCATGTGGTCCCAATGGGTCCGTAGGTCCAAGTGGATAAGTTGTAGAATTACTAAAATACCCCTGTAGGGTAGGACTACCGATTTACCCCTGGAGGATAAAATGACTATTTTGCCCCTCGTGCGTAAATGACTAACTGGTGTGATGATTGGGTTAGTTGACATGGATTTATGTTAGTTATCGTTAATTCGTAAGTCTAATGTGTTAGTGATCGATTGTAGGATTATTGCGTGGGAGATATCATCATCAATCGTCATCAACTAGGTGTGTAAACGACACCCTCCCTTAGACTGAATCGGTAAAAGTCAAAATACCGAAACGTTGGTATTTTATGAACTCGCGAGTGTGCGAGCGCTCGTGAGATAGTTTTTAATGAATATGGTGCATTTGGATGATTAGAGTGCAGAGTGTGCATTTCGTGCACAACGGTATTTTTGGGCTTAATGGGCCGAAAACTGGCCAATGGGCCAACGGGCCCACTTTGGTAAAAAGACGAGGTAAGTACTTCTGATTACTTGGTAAACGTTAGAATGAGCATGAAACCTTAACAATAGGTAATAATTACTGAAATACCCTTATGCATGCAAAATTACGATTTTACCCCTAGGGTTATATTTTTTCTGAAAAGCATGATGTTTTGTTTCTGTATACGTATGCCATGACATATTATTTCTGTTGCATGGGACATGGGTTTATATTGATGGAGGAAGCGTTCTGGCAGCCTCGCTGCAATCTGGTGGCTTCGCCACATATATATATCTGTTCTGGTGGCCTAGCCACTATATATGTATTTGGTGACTTCGTCACAATATCTGGCAGCCTTGCTACAATTTCTATGGTGTGTAGCGGTTGGGTGGGTCGAGTAGTCTCCCTACAAGGTGTAAGGCTGGTACGGGGGTGTTATGGATGACTCTGGGTTGGGATTTCTGCATTCATGATATATTTGTTCTGTATCAGCTATGGGCTTATGGGTTTCATTCTGATTTCTGTACTAGGCCAAGGCCCAGATAAGTCTGACTCTGAGGTTTGATCTGTTTTGGGTTATGGTTAGGTTATGTTACATGCTGAGTTTACCGAACTCACCCTTTATTTTCATCTCTGCAGGAAATCCCCAACCATAGTGGGCTTGGAGCTGTGAGGGATTCGGAATGGCCACATCATCTGTAAAGTTGGTTTTTCTAAGTTAGTTTATTTTTATTATTTTTATATTCTGATTTAATTTTGGGTTTTAAGTTGTAATAAGGCCACTATTTAAATTTCTTTTACCGCTATGGTTTTATTTTCTGATTATATTTATACTATGTCGAAACTGCTAGTATTAGGTTACGCGGGTTTTCAAAATTAATGAACGTTTCCAAAACTCAACAAGCACAATAAATGGATAGCCTAAAGATTGATAAACCGACTTTTCATTCAACCGCTGTTTTTACAAAGACCACCCCAATCACTTAAACCAATGAATGCATACTAAGTTGTAAGTCCATGTGACATGTCAGATCTGGCCATAACGTCTGGGCCGAGTTTGGGGTGTTACATTTAGTGGTATCAGAGCCAAGTTACAACAACTCGACTGTGGAATGGGTCTAAAAACGGGAGTTTGTAAAGAAATACTGAATAAAGGTTTTCAAAAATCATTTTTTTTGGAACTTGATTATAAATTGTTTTCGAGAATGTTTCCAATATTTTCTCTTTACAAATAGATGATTTTAAAGATTAAAATCGGTTTTCTAAAATTAGGTTTTTTTTAGATGGTGGCACACTGAATCTCCGGCCCAAGTCTGTAAGTTTTTTGGGCCTTTCTGATTGTTTCTGAAATATCTATTATATGCTTGTACAAAACCTTATCATGGTACTTTAGTTAGGGTAACACTGGAACCGTAGAAACTCTGGTAAGTAGACTGAGACTGTAGCTAGGCTACTGAAAAAGGAAACAAACTCAAACTCTGAATTACTGTTATTCATAAGACATCTGTAATAAACACTGAAATATTAAATTGATTTATAAAATTCTTAATTAGATAATATGAAATGAGTACACGAGTAGCTCGTGGAAGAGGCTGTGGATGTGGCCGAGGTAATGCTGAGGCTGAATCTTCGTCTTCAGGACATGTGCCGACAGCAGATCACCGGTACCACTGGCAACAGAGGTAGAGTCTCATGATCAAGGTACCGGGGATGATGCTCTGTCCCAGGCAATACTCCGAGTTTTGGAAAGGGTTGCTGGGGCAAGTACGGGAAACAGAATTCGGGGGTCTATTTCTGAGCGGCTCCGGGCCAATGGAGCAGAGATATTTAGGGGCGTATCTGGTGTAGCTCCGAATGTGGTTGAGTATTGGTTAGAAGCCACAAAGCGGATTATGGATGATCTGGACTGCTCTGTGGAGCAGAAGCTGAAGGGAGCCATATCGTTACTCAGGGATGAGGCTTATTAGTGGTGGCTCACGGTGAGAGATGGAACTCCTGCTGACAGTGTGACTTGGGAGCTGTTTAAGACAGCCTTCAAAGGAAAGTATGTTGGTGCTACTTACATGGACGCTCGCTGGAAATAATTTCTAAACTTGGTCCAAGGGAGTAAGTCAGTGGCTGAGTATGAGTCTGAGTTTCTGAGACTGAGCCGGTATGCTTCTGGGATTGTCGCTACAGAGTATGAGTGTAGCATACGCTTTGAGGATGGTCTAAGAGATGAACTTAGGGTGCTGATTGCTCCGCAGAGGGAGCGTAACTTCGCTACTTTAGTGGAGAAAGAGAAGATATCTAAGGAAGTAAAGCATACAGAAAGACAGAATCGTGAGAAAGATCGAAACCGTTTTAGGAGAGATTCAGGACTTTCAGGTGGTATGAACAGGAATATTAAGAGAGCAAGGGTAATGGAGCCAGTTCGAGCAGTACCGATGAATGCTGTTAGACCGCAGGGTTGTAAGAATTTTGGGAAGATACATATGGGTGAGTGTCGAAAACGTTCTAGTGCTTGTTTCCGATGCGGATCTATGGAGCATAGGGTTAAGGATTGTCCCCAGGAACCAGGTCAGGTTCAAGTTTTAGAGCAGAGGGTCGCTCAACCAGTGAGGGGTGGACCACAGTTTTCGAGAGGAGGTGGGCAAGGCAGTTGTGGTAATGGAAACGGTCGACGAAGAGGAGCGCCTGGTAGGGTTGCCGGATTTGCTGAGGCTCGTCAGCCGGCGTTGGTGTATGCAGCTCATCACCGAGAGGAGGGTGATGCACCTGACGTCATAACTGGTACGTTTCTGATTTTCAGTATGCCATACACTGCCTTGATAGATGTTGGATCTACCCATTCATATGTTGTATGTGCTATATCTGGGTCACTGGGTGTGCACTCTGAGGAGACCGTGAGTGGGGTATCTGTACTAAGTCTTTTGGGTCACTCGGTTAGGGTAGATAAACTGTATAGAGATGTGCCTATAGAAACTCAAGGAAAAGTTTTCTCTGGAGAAATGATGGAGCTACCTTTCGGAGAATTCGATCTCATTTTGGGAATGGATTGGCTTGTTAAGCATAGAGTTACTCTGGATTGTGCTGCTAAGCGAATGATGTTAAAGACCACAAAGGATGAGGAGGTTTTGGTGATAGGTGAGCGTAGAGATTATCTGTCTAATGTGGTGTTGGCATTGAAAGCCAAAAAGTGGATTCGAAAGGGATGTGAGGCTTATTTGGCATTTGTAAGCCAATTGAAAACTAAGGATCTGACAGTGGATAAAGTTAGAACCGTCAAGGATTTTCAAGATGTTTTTCTAGAGGAGCTTTTGGGTTTGCCCCCGAACCGAGAGGTTGAGTTTGGAATCGACTTGTTGCCTGGAACGGCACCAGTGTCCATTGCACCTTATAGGATGGCACCGAAGGAGTTGGTGGCACCTTATAGGATGGCACCGAAGGAGTTGGTGTAGCTGAAAACCCAAATTCAAGAGTCATTAGATAGAGGCTTAATTAGACCAAGTGTGTCTCCGCGGGGAGCACCAGTGTTATTCGTAAAGAAGAAAGATGAGTCAATGCGGATGTGCATCGATTATCGGAAGTTAAACAAATTGAAGATTAAGAACAAGTACCCACTGCCGAGAATCGATGATTTATTCGACCAACTTAAAGGAGCTTCAGTATTTTCCAAGATTGACCTTCGATCTGGGTATCATCAGTTGAGGGTTAAGGAGGTGGATATTCACAAAACGACATTCAGAACTCGGTATGGTCACTATGAGTTCTTGGTTATGCCATTTGGGTTGACGAACGCACCTGCGGCATTTATGGATCTGATGAATCGAGTGTTCCAGCCATACTTGGATCGATTCGTGGTCGTCTTTATCGATGATATTCTGGTTTATTCTGAAACTGAGGAGAATTATGATGAGCATCTTCGTATTGTGCTACAAGTGCTAAGGGAGAAGGAGCTTTATGCGAAATTCAGTAAGTGTGAGTTCTGGTTGAGAGAGGTAACTTTCTTGGGGCATGTTGTCTCTGCTGAAAGGATCAAGGTGGACCCTCAAAAGATTGAAGCGATTCTGGAATGGAAGCCACCGAGGTCAGTGTCGAAAATTCGAAGTTTTCTAGGTTTAGCTGGGTACTATAGAAGGTTTGTGGAAGGATTTTCTGTGATGGAAGCGCCTTTGACAAAGCTTATAAGAAAGGGAGTACCGTTTGTTTGGACTAAGAAACAACAGGAATCTTTTGAGAAGCTGAAGAAAGTTCTGACTGAGGCACCTGTACTGATTCAGCTGGAGTCTGGAAAAGATTTTACCGTATGCAGTGATGCATCACATGTAGGGTTGGGCTGTGTGCTGATACAAGAGGGTAAAGTGGTTGTTTTTGCATCGCGACAGTTTAAACCACATGAAGTTAACTATCCTAATCATGATCTGGAGTTGGCAGCGGTAATCTTTGCGCTTAAGATTTGGAGATATTACTTGTACGGAGAAAGGTGTATTATATACACAGATCATAAGAGTCTTAAGTACTTGCTGACTTAGAAGGAGTTGAACCTTAGGCAGCAGAGATGGATAGAGTTGCTTAAAGATTATGACTGCACGATTGAGTATCACCCAGGCAAAGCTAATATGGTGGCTGATGCCCTAAGTCGTAGAACTGTATCTGATCTGAGAGCCTTGTTTGCTCGTTTGAGTCTGTATGACAACGGTAGTCTGTTAGCAGAACTACAAGTTAGGCCGACCTGAGTGGATGAGATTAAGGAAAAACAGTCGAGGGATGAGTCCCTGGTTTCTCGATTCTGGCAGGTTAAGAATGGGGATACTTTTGAGTTTAGACTGAACAATGAGGGAGTTCTGTGTTACCGAGGTAGAGTTTGTATTCCGAAGGACTCTGACTTGAGGCAAGCAATTCTGGAAGAAGCTCATGGAGGTCTGTGTGCTATGCATCCTGGAGGGAGTAAAATGTATCACGACTTAAAGGAGTTGTATTGGTGGCCTGGATTGAAGCGAGAGGTAACGAAAGTTGTGGGAAAATGTCTGACTTGTCAGCAAGTGAAAGCTGAACATTAATTACCTTTCGGACTTTTGCAGCCAGTGAAAGTACCACTTTGGAAGTGGGAGAGGGTAACCATGGATTTTGTGAGTGGGTTACCCTTGACACCATTGAAGAAGGACTCCATTTTGGTAATTGTGGATAGGTTGACCAAATCTGCTCATTTAATACCTGTCCGCACTGACTATTTACTTCAGAAGTTAGCCAAATTGTATGTGGCGAAAATAGTGTGACTTCACGGAATGCTAGTGTCGATTATTTCTGATTGAGATCCTAGATTCACATCTCAATTTTGGAAAAAGTTGCATGAGGCGTTGGGTACGCGGTTGAACTTTAGTACAGCCTTTCATCCTCAGACTGATGGTCAGTCGGAAAGAGTTATTCAGATTCTGGAAGACATGTTGAGGGGATGCGTTATCGACTTCCGAGGCAGTTGAGAGGATTACTTACCATTGGCAGAGTTTGCATACAACAACAGTTATTAGGCAAGTATTCGAATGACTCCTTATGAGGCACTGTATGGGCGAAGATGTTGTACACCTAGTTGTTGGACCGAGTTGGGTGAACGACAGGTTCTTGGACCTGGGTTGGTGGCAGATACTGAGGATAAGGTCAAGTTGATTAAAGATCAGTTGAAGGAAGCATCTGATAGACAGAAGTCATATGCAGATTTGAAGCGTAAGGTTTCGCCTTGGAAGACAATATTAAGGTTTGGGAGGAAAGGCAAGTGAAGTCCGTAGTTCATTGGGCCTTATCGGATTCTTAAGCGAGTGGGTCTAGTGGCTTATCAGTTGGAGCTACCTCCAGAATTGGATAGGATTCATGATGTCTTTCACGTCTCCATGTTAAGGCGGTATCGTTCTGACCCTACTCATGTTGTGCCAGTTGCAGAGATCGAGGTCCAAATAGACTTGACTTTTGAGGAAGAGCCTATGCAGATTTTGGATCGAGATGTTAAGATTTTGAGGAGGAAATCAGTTCCGCTAGTAAAGGTGCTGTGGCGTAATCATGGCAGAGAGGAAGCTACTTGGGAGCCAGAGGTGGCGATGCGTCAACAATATCCTCATCTATTTGATTCAGGTAAAATTTCGAGGACAAAATTTCTTTAAAGAGGGTAGAGTTGTAACGCCCCAATTTTTGGGTTTTCTGTGTTTCTGTGATTTTTAAAATTTGTGTGTGTTCTGGTTGGTTAAAATATATATTTTAGTAGGTTAGTGGCCCTTTGGAAGGCCAAAACTTAAGTTAAATCCGTGGTAGTCTTCGGAATTTTTAATTTTATGAACAGGTGATGCAATTGGCGTTTGGGCTTTTAAGAGTAAAGGGGTAAAAGATGACATAAAAAGGAGTGTGGTGTAGTGGCAAGGTGGCGCCACTTAGGGGACAAGGAAGTGACGCCATAGAGGAAGCAAGGGGTCCAAGGTTCAAGTCTTGGCTCTTGCAATATATTTTGGTTTTTCTTTTCAATAAATCTGGAAGCAAGTAGGTGCACTTTAAAGTTTAATGTGTTGGGTTTATGACACAAATGAGTTGATGGCCTAGTGGTGGTGGCGTGAGTTGGCATGTGAGAGGACTTTAGTTTGAATCCCTTGGCACACAAAGGTTGATTATTTTGCTATGTTGGGACGGCAAGAGTTGGTGTTGGTTTTAAACTCTGGTGATGGAGGGATCCTACATCGGGAAGCTAACATAAGAGTAGATGGAGAGTTGGCTTTAAATAGAGCAAACCATGAGGAGAGTAGGCATACCCTTCTTAGCTGATCCCTTTCGCTTTGTGATGTGCTCGTTTGGGTTGGGCGTCAGCTAAGAGTGTTTGGAGCGCGGATTAACTACAGTCTCCTAACAGGTGTGTATTTCTCATTACTCTAGCAGTACGACGACTATTTTGGGCCGCGATGGGCTGAAATGGGCCATGTGGTCCTAATGGGTCCGTAAGCCCAAGTGATAAGTTGTAGAATTACTAAAATACCCTTGTAGGGTAGGACTACCAATTTACCCCTGGAGGATAAAATGACTATTTTGCCCCTCGTGCGTAAATGACTAACTTGTGTGATGATTGGGTTAGTTGACGTGGATTTATGTTAGTTATCGTTAATTCGTAAGTCTAATGTGTTAGTGATCGATTGTAGGATTATCGCGTGGGAGATATCATCATCAATCGTCATCAACCAGGTGTGTAAATGACACCCTCCCTTAGACTGAATCGGTAAAAGCCGAAATACCAAAACGTTGGTATTTTGTGAACTCGCGAGCGTGCGAGCGCTCGTGAGACAGTTGTTAATGAATATGGTGCATTTGGATGATTAGATTGCAGAGTGTGCATTTCGTGCACAACGGTATTTTGGGGCTTAATGGGCCGAAAACGGGCCAATGGGCCAACGGGCCCACTTTGGTAAAAAGACGAGGTAAGTACTTCTGATTACTTGGTAAACGTTAGAATGAGCATGAAATCTTAGCAATAGGTAATAATTACTGAAATACCCTTATGCATGCAAAATTACGATTTTACCCCTAGGGTTATATTTTTTCTGAAAAGCATGATGTTCTGTTGTATACGTATGCCATGACATATTATTTCTATTGCATGGGACATGGGTTTATATTGATAAAGGAAGTGTTCTGACAGCCTCGCTGCAATCTGGTGGTGTCGCCACATATAACTGTTCTGGTGATTTTGTCACAATATCTGGCAGCCTCACTGCAATCTGGTGGCTTCGCCACATATATATATATACATATATATATATATCTATTCTGGTGGCCTAGCCACTATATCTGTATTTGGTGACTTCGTCACAATATCTGGCAGCCTCGCTGCAATTTCTGTGGTGTGTAGCGGTTGGGTGGGTCGAGTAGTCTCCCCACAAGGTGTAAGGCTGGTACGGGGGTGTTATGGATGGCTCTGGGTTGGGATTTCTGCATTAATGATATATTTGTTCTGTATCTGCTATGGGCCTACGGGTTTCATTCTGATTTCTATACTGGGCCAAGGCCCAGATAAGTCTGACTCTGAGGTTTGATCTGTTTTGGGCTATGGTTGGCTTATGTTACACACTGAGTTTACCGAACTCACCCTTTATTTTCATCTCTGCAGGAAATCCCCAACCATAGTGGGCTTGGAGCTGTGAGGGATTCGTAGTGGCCAAATCATCTGCAAAGTTGGTTTTTCTAAGTTAGTTTATTTTTATTATTTTTATATTTTGATTTAATTTTGGGTTTTAAGTTGTAATAAGGCCGCTATTTAAATTTCTTTTTCCGCTATGGTTTTATTTTCTGATTATATTTATACTATGTCAAAACTGCTAGTATTAGGCTGTGCGGGTTTTCAAAATTAATGAACGTTTCCAAAACTCAACAAGCACAACAAATGGATAGCCTAAAGATTGATAAACCGGCTTTTCATTCAACCGCTGTTTTTACAAAGACCACCCCAATCACTTAAACCAACGAATGCATGCTAAGTCGTAAGTCCACGTGACACGTCAGATCTGGCCATAACGTCTGGGCCGGGTTTGGGGTGTTACATAAGTAAAGAGATGTTGAAACTAAAATTATTAAGTTACAATATGATGATCACACTGCAGGTATTCATCATCTTCTACAGGGGTTTCAATGCCTAGATTGTAGAAAACTCTTAGCTTTATTCCAGTAACATGGAGCCATCCTTCACTCTTCCCATCTTCGTCATAAAATACTTGTTTTTCTTGAGAAGCTAGCATATATGGATTGTCTGAATCATGATTCTTTGTATGGATAAGCTCAGAAAATTTCACCATAATAAAACCACTTGCGTCTTTCTTCAACTCTTAGGAGATTTAATATTTATCCAATCACATCTAAGCATGATAACCCAAAACCTTTTATAATAGTTTAGCTCAATAATTTTAATGCAATTGCCATAATAGTTTCTCCCGTCAGCAAAAACCATCATGCCACTATTTTGAGTCTTATGATGTTGCTCACATTTTTTAGTATGGACCCTAAAACCATTAATTATAAGCCCAAGAGAAATTACATCAGCGTCAACTTGTTCAGTTTCCATATTTGGAATTTGACCATATAGTAGGAAATTAATTAGATCTTATTCTATGAAAAAATTTCTACAATGTGCCCTCATTATGTAAATAATACAATAAATTATCTTAACAGTGACAATTTACCTATTTCGCTAGCCATTTCGAGAACTTTTTGACCAACCATTTGTCCTTTGTGCGTTTACTAATTTGAATGCCATCAAAAGCAGCTCGTTGAGACTCTAAAAATTCCCTATAAGATATTTAATATTTTGCAAAAAAATATTGTCAAAATGTATACAAAATAAGAAATATTACTTTATTCATCTATTGGTTAAGAAAAAGAACCAAATGAAAAGATTTTCCTTAGGAAATTCACTGACGGTGTGGTGATAACTTATCGCTAAGCAATAGAACATAACGGTTCTCTTGTGCAAGAGACTGCATGTTTGATATCTTCGTGTTCATGGTACCAATTGGATGCCCTCTAGAAGAGAAAATGTACTGTTTTTGAATATTCCCATCATTTCCGGGAGGAAGGGAAAATATATTCTCCACATCAAAAAAGTAACGGGAGCAAAATGTAAGACCTTCTGAAACTATATGTAACACCCCTAACCCTTATCCGATGCTGGAATAGGGTTACGAGGCATTACTAGATAAAACACCTTATTCACATACATATATGCAATCATAATCAAAATACATTCATATCAAACACATTGTCCCTTGTAAGGTCCTACGAGACCTTAAAACATGCTTAGAAGTGGTTTGGGACAAAATTGATAACATTTGCAAACTTTGGGAGACTTAGAAAATTTTCAAACATTCAAGGGTCAAACGCTCGTGTAAACTGGCCGTGTGCCTCACACGATTACCAAATACGCTCGTGTCATAGGCCGTGTGAAAATAGAGTATACATACTGACTTATACCACATGGCCGAGGACACGCCCGTGTGCCATGGCCATGGGAAAACTGGAGAGGTTACTGACTTGGGTCACACGGCCGACCACACGCCCATGTACCAGCCCGTGTGCCACACACGGCCAGTAGACACGCCCGTGTGTCTAGGCCGTGCCAAGCCTGTAGGGTATACTGACTGTAATTTGAAGGGTACCCCAGGGGACACAAGGCCGTGTAGCATGACCGTGTGCCATACAGGGCTGAGACACACGCCCGCGTGGACAAAAATAGGCCATTTGCAAAGCCAATTTGCAACCCTTTTCTCATGCTCACCTAGCCATCAAAATGGTATCATTTTAACACAAAAATAGGCAACCAAAAACATGCCAATTCATACACATATCATGCCATCTATTCACAACCATTTCAACCACTCAATTTCATATTCAAACATACCAAATCATTATGCCAAAATCATCACAACTTACCTAATTTCCAAATGCATTAACTCATCAACTTATCCTCTATTTCAAGTCACATAACACACTATATCATCATCTCAAATCAAACCACAATATGCCAACTTCCAAGCATTAGTACAACAATTAATAACCAATCAAAAGAACAACCAATTAGCTATATCCACAAGTATGGCAACATACCAAAATAAGCCAACATATAAAGCATTATAAACATCACATACATATCATTTATCAAACACAATTCAAGCCAACTTAAATGGCCATACATATCAACATTTACAAGCCAAATCTCATGGCTAATATCATGACTCAAAACATACCAAAATGACACTGGCCTATACATGTCATATACCAAATATATAAAGCTCCAAAAGTACCAACAAGATGATCGATAGTGTGATGATGTTTTTCGACGATCCCTGAGTCTGAGCTAGCTTCGATAATCTAGTAGTTTGAATAGAGGGACTGGATTGACTATTTGATAACTTTGGATTTCCCTCAATCTAAATCCGATTTCTTTCGTTCTTGATCTTAATCAAGCTTTACAATGGTCGAACCCTAAAAACATGAAAATAGCTTCTTCTTTCTTTTTTTATGATAATATATCATTTAATATGAATTTCCTTTTTTTTATGATAATATATCATTTAATAGATAAATATCCATTTTAACCTTAATGAGCTTTAATAATTACAATTATACATAGCCATTATCATCCACTAACCCTATAATGGTCTAATTACATCTTAAGGACCTTCACTTTAATCAACCATAGCAATTAAACGCATTTAACATATAGAATGCCACTTTTGTATTTTATGCAATTTAGTCTTTTTTTCTCAAATTGAGCTATTAAACGATAAAATTAGCCTACAAAACTTTCACACATATATAATAACATGCTGTAAACACCAAAAATAATATTAAAATAATTTTACGACCTCAGATTTGTGGTCCCGAAACCACTATTTTGATTTAGATAAAACTAGTCGTTCTAACTCTTCCCCCTTAGGGATTTTCATCCTCGAAAATCTTACTAGCGAATAGGTTTGGATATTGCTTTCTCATAGCATCCTCGGGTTCCCATGTAGCTTCTTCAACCCTGTGTCAATGCCATAATAATTTCATTAATTCTATTATTTTATTTCTTAGTTCTTTGATCTCACGAGCTAGAATTCTGATTGATTCCTCACAGTACGATAAATCTGACTGAATCTCAACTTCGGTCGGGGAAATAACATGCGAAGGATCAAATCTGTATCATCGAAGCATAGATACGTGAAACACATTATGAATCTTTTCTAGCTCAAACAACAATGCTAGCCAATAAGCTATTGGTCTAACTCGTTCGATAATCTCGTACGGTCCGATGAATTGCAGACTAAATTTTCCTTTTCGACCAAACTATAATATTTTTTTCCACGACGATACTTTCTAAAACACTTTATCCCCGATTTGAAACTCGATATCTTTTCTTTTCAAGTCTGCATATGATTTTTGATAATCCAAAGATGCTTTCAGACTATTACGAATTACTTTCACTTTTTTTTGTTTCTCTAATCAGATCAACCCCGTGAATCTTATGCTCGCTAAGTTCAGTCCAGTACAACGGTGTTTGACACTTCTGACCGTATAAAGCTTCATAAGGTGTCATTTTAATACTCAATTGGAAACGTTGTTATAGGCAAATTCAATCAACGACAAATACCTTTCCCACGTATCTTCGAACTTAAGAATGTAACATCTTAACATATCCTCGAGTATCTGTATAACTCGTTCGGATTGACCATCCGTCTGAGGGTGAAACGCGGTACTAAAATGTAGTTTTGTACCCAGTGTATCTTGCAGTTTCTTCCAAAACCGAGATATGAATCTTGGATCTCTATCCAAAATAATAGAAACAGGTACTCCATGTAATCTCACAACCTTAGGGATATACAACTCAACTAACTTTTCAAACGAATAGTTTGTATGTACAGGAATGAAATGAGCTAATTTTTTCAACCGGTCAACAACAAGCCAGATTGCATCTTTCTTACTCGGAGATAGGGGTAAACTCGAAACACAATCTATAGTCACTCTATCCCATTTCCACTCGGGAATCATAATCGGCTATAATAAACCAGGCGGTACCTAATGCTCAGTTTAACTTGCTGACAAATTAAACATTTCGAAATAATTTCTGAAATATCACGTTTCATACCATGCCACCAATAAAGCTATTTTAAATCGTTATATATTTTTATACTTCCCGGATGAACAGATAAATGACGACTATGAGCCTCATTCAAAATCTTCTAAATAAATTCTGAATTTCTCGGAACATATATTCAGCCTTTGAATATTAAACAGTCATCTAAATCAACTTGAAACTCTGAATCAGGGTTCAAATCACATTGAGCTCATTTTGCTAATACTTCATTATCAACTTTCTGAGTTTCGTAAATATGATATAAAAACAATGGTCTCACTTTAAACTTATCTACAATCGAACCATCATTATATAGAGCCAACTGAGTAATCATTGCACCTAGAGCAAACAAAGATTTTTGGCTTAATGCATCAGCAACAGCATTTGCCTTCCCTGGATGGTAGTCAATTACTCGTAATCTTTTAGCAACTCAATCATCTCCGCTGTCTTAAATTCAAATCTTTCTGAGTCATCAGATATTTCAAACTCTTGTGATTTGAATAAACATGACATTTCTCACCGAACAAATAATGGCTCCAAATTTTCAAAGCAAACACAATGGTGGCTAATTCTAAATCATGCGTCGGGTAATTCTTTTCATGCGGCTTCAATTGTCTAGAGGCATAAGCTATGACTTTGCCTTCCTACATCAAAACACAACCCAGATCATTTAGTGATGCATCCCTATAGATCACAAATTCTTTGCCTGATTCTGGCTGTACTAATACTGGAGCTTCAGTCAAAAGAGCTTTCAGCTGATCAAAACCTTTCTGACATTTATCTAACCACTCAAACTTTACATCTTTCTGAAGCAATCTCGTCAACAGACTTGCAATCATTGAAAAGCCTTTTACAAACCGTTGGTAATAGCCTGCTAGTCCCAAAAAACTGCATACTTCAAATACATTTCTCGGAGGCTTCCAATCCATTATTACAGAAATCTTGCTCTGATCGACTCGAATGCCCGATGCTGACACAATATGCCCTAGAAAACCAACCTCATGCAACCAGAATTCACATTTACTAAACTTTGCATATAACTGCTTATCACGTAGAGTCTATAATACAATTCTCAAATGTTCGGCATGTTTAGTTTTATCTCTCGAATAAATTAAAATATCGTTTATGAACACAACAAAAAATCGATCTAGGTACGGTGTGAAAATCTGGTTCATTAAGTCCATAAAGATAGCAGGTGCATTCGCTAATCCGAGAGGCATAACTAAAAATTCATAGTGACCATACCTCGTTCTGAATGTAGTCTTCGGAACATCAGAGTCTTTAACTCGCAACTGATAATAACCCGATCTCAAATCTATCTTTGAAAACACTATAGCCACTTTTAACTGATCAAACAAATCATCTATTTTGGGCAGATGATACTTATTCTTGATTGTCACTTTGTTAAGTTTTTGATAATCTACACACATTCTTATTGTGCCATCTTTCTCTTTCACAAACAAAACGGGAGCACCCCAGGGTGAGAAACTCGGTCATGCAAATCCTCTATCAGTTAATTATTGCAATTGAGATTTCAATTCTTTTAACTCTGTCGGAGCCATTCTGTATAGAGCTATCGATATAGGAGTTGTTCCTGGCATTAAATCAATGCCAAACTCAACCTCTCGGATCAGTGGTAAACTAGAAAACTCTTTAAGAAACACATCTGGGTGTTCACACACAACTGGCACTGATTCAATCTTCTTTTTAGTTACTTTCGTATCTAGCACATAAGTAAAGTAAACTTCATAACCCTTTCTCACATATTTCTAAGCTAACATCGATGAAATCAATGTTGGCAAGCTATTCAGATCATCTGATTAAATCCGAATAATCTCATTATTCTGACATCTCAAATCAATCATCTTTCATTTGCAATTCATAACAACATCATGCAACGATAACCAATCCATATCCAGAATTATATCAAATTCGTCAAATGGCAACAACATCAAATCGGCCAGAAAACAAATATCCCGAATCATCAATGGAAAATTCTTTCACACTTTATCAACCAACACGCACTTGCCTAAGAGGTTCGAAACTCTAATTACAAATTCAGTAGACTCTATAGGCAAAGTCTTATTGAATGCTAAATTCACACATATATACGAATGGGTTGATCCTAGATCTATCAATGTAATAACTTTAGTATCATAGAGAGTAAAAGTACCGGTAATGACGTCTAGAGATGACGCTTCTTCGCGAGTGCGAATAGCGTAGGCTCGTGCAGGTGCTCTCACCTCTGACCTCACAGTAGAGTCTTCAGTCACTTTCTGGCTAACACTCACATTTCCCATGTTTCTGGTTGGTCTTCGTCTAGCTGAAGTGTTACTCGGCCTCATATTCTGTACTGTATCTTGTTCAGCCAACTCTAGAAAATTACAAATAAAATGATCCAATGATCCAATGATCCACATTTAAAATAGGCCTGATCATTCAATCTACAATTATCGAGATGCCTTTACCATAATGCTTACATTCAAGTTAGTTAGGTCTCACATTGCCAACACTAACAATCGAAGTAGCTAGAGCTTTGAAGCTCGACTGTTGTCTCACTCGATCTCTGTTTGAATGCCCCATAGATGCATTGTAATGATTAAACGAGTCTCTAAATTTCTTTGATGCAGATTGATAAGATTTACTAGCTGATCTCTTTCTCGAATCTTTTGCTTCAAAATCAGCTTTTCTCTTTTCTTTGCTAAGATCTTCGGCTTTACAAGCCCTTTCAACTAACACAACAAATTTTTTGATTCATTCAATCCGTTAACAAATCGCTTACACATGATCTCTTCAGTGGAAATATATTCCCGAGCATACTTGCTTAAAAGTACGAACTCTCTTTCATACTCAGTGACAGTCATTCATCCTTGTTTCAATTCTAGAAACTCTTTATGTTTCTAATCGAGAAATCTTTAGCTTATGTACTTCTTTCAAAACTCAAATTAGAAAAACTCCCAGGTAACTCATTCTCTAGAAACTACCGATGTCAACGTTTTTCACCAATGATATGCATTATCTCTAAGCAAAGATACTACACACTTGATACATTCATCTGAAGAACAAGACAATTCATCAAATACTCTGATTGTGTTCTCGAGCCAGAACCCAGCCCTCTCTACATTATCATCAACTGTAGCCCGAAACTCTTCAGCCCCGTGTTTGCGAATCTTATCCACTAGCGGCTTATTCAATTGAATTGGATCTATCACTTGTGGCACAACTGGGATTTATTGAAGAACAGGTGAGGGTGGAGGTTGTTGAGCAGCCAGATTTGTTCAAACGAACTCCGTGAACCACTCACTCATCAGTTGGAAGAAGGCTTGCTTAGGCTCTCTATCTTGGCTGCTTGAAATAGGCCTAGAATCGGCCGGCGTTGCCCCTTGAGAAGGAGCAGGCACATTACTTTCAACATCGTCAGCTATTGCTCGATCGAGATCCATTTACTAAATAAAAACACATTTTAACTGTTAGGAATCAACATACTATCGCAGTTTATATATATGACATGTATAGCTAGACTCTTACATGCTACGTTAGTCTTAGAATCGACTAAACCGTTACTCTGATACCAATTAAATGTAACACCCCTAACCCGTATCTGATGCCAGAATAGGGTTAAGAGGCATTACTGAATAACATACCTCATTCACATACATATATGCAATCATAATCAAAATCCATTCATATCAAACACATTGTCCCATGTAAGGTCCTATGAGACCTTCAAATATGCTTAGAAGTGGTTCAGGACTAAACTGATAACATTTGCAAACTTTGGGAAACTTAGAAAATTTTCAAACATTTAAGGGTCACACTCCTGTGTGCCTCACATGATTACCAGACACGCCCGTGTCATAGGCTGTATGAAAACAGGGCATACATACTGCCTTGTACCACACGGCCGAGGACATGCCCGTGTGCCATGGCCGTGGGAAAACTGGGGAGGTTACTAACTTGGGTCACACGGTCGACCACACGCCCATGTGCCAGCTCGTGCGCCACATACGGCCAGTAGGCACGCCTATGTGTCTAGGCCGTGCCAAACCTGTAAAGTATACTGACTTTAATTCGAAGGGTACCCCAGGGGATACACAGCCGTGTAGCATGACCGTGTGCCATACAGGGCTGAGACACACACCCGCGTGGACAAAAATAGGCCATTTGCAAAGCCAATTTGCAACCCTTTTCTCATGCTCACCTAGCCATCAAAATGGTATCATTTTAACACATAAACAGGCAACCAAAAATATACCAATTCATATACATATCATGCCATTTATTCACAACCATTTCAACCACTCAATTTCATATTCAAACATACCAAATCATTATGCCAAAATCATCACAACTTACCTAATTTCCAAATGCATTAACTCATCAACTTATCCTCTATTTCAAGTTACATAACACACTATATCATCATCTCAAATCAAACCATAATATGCCAACTTCCAAGCATTAGTACAACAATTAATAACCAATCAAAAGAACAACCATTTATCTATATCAACAACTATAGCAACATACCAAAATAAGCCAACAAATAAAGCATTATAAACATCACATACATATCACTTATCAAACACAATTCAAGCCAACTTAAATGGCCATAGATATCAATGCTTACAAGCCAAATCTCATGGCGAATATCATGACTCAAAACATACCAAAATGACACTAGCCTATATATGCCATATACCAAATATACAAAGCTCCAAAAGTACCAACAAGATGATCGATAGTGTGATGATGTTTTCTGAAGATCCTTGAGACTGAGCTAGCTTCAATAATCTCATAGTCAGAATAGAGGGACTGAATCGACTATTTGACAACTTTGGATTTCTCCCGATCTAAATCTGATTTCTTTCGTTCTTGATCTTAATCAAGCTTTACAATGGCTGAACCCTAAAAAGATGAAAATTGCTTCTTTCTTCTTTGATATTCGACCAAGAGAAAGATGATAATATGAATTTCCTTTTTGTTTTATGATAATATATCATTTAACAGCTAAACACCCATTTGAACCTTAATGAGCTTTAATAATTACAATTATACCTAGACATTATCATCCACTAACCCTATAATGGTCTAGTTACATCTTAAGGACCTTCAATTTAATCAACCATAGCAATTAAACACATTTAACATATACAATGCCACTTTTGCATTTTATGCGATTTAGTCCTTTTTCTCAAATTGAGCTATTAAATGATAAAATTAGCTTACAAAATTGTCACACATATATAATCACATATTGTAAACACCAAAAATAATATTAAAATAATTTTACAACCTCATATTTTTGGTCCCAAAATCACTGTTTTGATTTAGCTAAAACCGGCTGTTACACTATGTACCTTTCAACAATAAAACCTTCGAGAAAAACTCTATTTCGCACCGAAGCTTTCAATCCTATAAAATACCTACATCACATACATATATTTTTACATACTTATTATATATTATATTAAAATAATAAAAATAAAATATTGTAAAATATTATGGATATATTTTATATACCTTTCGATCGGGTACATCCACCTGTATTGAACAGGTCCACCAAGCTTAGCCTCCATCGGCAAATGAATTATCAAATGAATCATGATTGTGGAGAAACTTGGAGGAAATATTTTCTCCATTTCACAAAGTGTTAACACGACTTGTATTTGAAGTTGATCAACTTCTTATGGATCAAGACTTTTTGCACACAGTCTTTTGAAAAAATATGATAGATTTATAATAACACTTGACGGTTACTTAAGGAAAGAAGATTTTCCAACCCAAGCAAAAGGGGAAGGCTAAAATGCAACCCCAAGCTGATATAAAGAAAGAGTCTGAGTGTTTCTTTTGTAAAAAGAAAGGACACTCGTCCAAGTGTTTCTTTTGTAAAAAGTAAGGACACTCATCCAAGTGTTTCTTTTGTAAAAAGAAAGAACACTCAAAGAAGGACTGTGTCAAGTTTAAGAGTTGGCTTGAAAAGAAAGGTAAATCAATCTCACTTTTTTGTTTTGGGTCAAATATGATTGATGTTAGTTATAATACATTGTGGATTGATTCTGGTTCTATAATCCATATCTTAAATTCTTTATAAGGATTAAGAAACCTGAGGGAGCTAGGCGGAGCTAAGCGACACATCTATTCAGGAAATAAGATAGAGTCGTATGTGGTAGCAATTGGAACATTCAAATTAGTGCTTAGGAGTGACTTTGTTTTAATTTTAGAAAAGACTTTATATATTTCCAATTTTTCTAGAAATTTAGTTTCTATTTCAAGACTTGCACCATTTGGGTATTGTTTTAGTTTTTTAAACACTAGTTTCAATTTATTTTATAAATCTAAACTTGTTGGAAATGATGTTTTATTTTATGGTTTTATTCTCTTAATTTGCAAAATAATACCACTCAAAATGTTGTGCATGTTCAAACTGATACTAAACGTTGTGTTATAAATGAAAATTTCTCTATTTTATGGCACTAGGATTAGGGAACATTTCCATTGAAAGGATTAGGAGATTAGTAAATGATGGGGCACTTAATATTTTAGATTTTATTGATTTTAGTACTTGTATTGTATGCATTATGGGTAAGCAGATTAATAAGTAAAAAAAAAAGCGCCAAGAGGAGTTCAACCATATTGGAAATCATCCATTCTGATATATGTTGCCCAGATATAGATGTGCAAGGTCAGAAATACTTTACCACTTTCATAGGCGATTACTCATGATAAATGTATCTCTACATGCTTCATCACAAGAGCAGAACATTAGAAGCCTTTAAAGTTTTCAAGGATGAAATAGAGAAACAATGTAATAAGCAAATCAAGATTGTGAGAACCGATAAAGGTGGTGAGTATTACGGTAAATACACCAAGGACGGACAAGCACCTAGTCCGTTTGTAAGTTTCTTCAAGACAACAGAATAGTTGCCCTATACACCATGCCAAGCTTACCTGATTAGAATGGTGTTGCGGAAAGAAAAACTAAAATTTAATGGACATGGTGCAAAATATGCTTAGTAGCTCTAAGTTGCCTAAGTCCTTATAGGTTGAAGCTCTCAAAATGTCTGCGTATATATTAAACTGAGTTCCAATCAAGACTGTCCCAAAGACACCTTTTGAGTGGTTTAAAGGTTGGAAACTAAGTTTGTAACATATATGCATATAGGGATGCTCGTCTAAAGTAAGAGTTTATAATCCAGAAGAAAAAAAATTGGACCCAACGACCATTAGTGGGTGTTTTATTGGATATGCCAAAATATCCAAAGGATATAGATTCTATTTTCCATATCATAGCACTAGAATTATGGAATCGAGAAATGCAAAATTTCTTGAGAATGACCCAATCAGTAGGAGTGATATGTTTCGGGACACAATTCTCATAGGTCAACCTTTCACTTCAAGTGAGAGATTGATTATCATACATAACACCCCTCAAGCTCAACCGAATGTTGAACAACCAATCAATGAAAATCCACAAGCTGCTGAAAACACTTCAGTTGATCAAGTTGTTCAAGAAAATCCAAACATTATTGAACAACCAATTGAGCAACATGGCCCACAAGAAAATGTTGGTTCACTATTGAGGAGATCTACTACAGAAAGGAAATCAACAAATTCTAGTGACTATATTGCGTATTTGCAAGAGTCTGACTATAATATAATATTGGAGTTGAGAATGATCTTGAGTCAATTTAATAAGCCATGAGTTACAAAGAGTCAGAATTGTGGTACAATGTTATGAAAGAAGAGATAATTTCCATAAAAAGTAACGATTTTTGGTGTCTTGTGTCATTGCTTGAAGGATTAAAAACCATTGGATGTAAATAAGTCTTAAAAAAAACTCAATGGGCAACATAGAAAGACATAAACCCAGACTCGTTGCGAAAGGATTCACTTAACGAGAATAAGTTAATTATACTGAGACTTTTAGTCTTATATCTGAGAAAGATTCCTTACATATTGTGTTAGTATTAATAGCTCATTTTGACCTTGAATAGCAACAAATGGATGCGAAAATCACCTTTTTCAATAGTGACCTAGAGGAAGAGGTATACATAAAACAACATGAGGGTTCTCTTCTAGTGATGGTGAACACTTGGTATGCAAGCTAAAGAAGTCCATATATAGATTGAAACAGGCCTCTTCACTGTAGTATTTGAAATTCCATGAATTTATCTCTTTTTTTGGTTTTGTTGAGAATATCATGGATCAATGCATATACCAGAAGGTCAATGAGAGTAAATTTTGTTTCTTTATTCTATATGTGTATGACATTTTACTTGCAACAAATGGTAGGGGTATGCTACATGAGGCGAAACAATTTCCTTCTAAAAATTTTGATATGAAAGATATAGGTGATGCGTCTTATGTCATTAGCATTAACATTCATCGTGATAAACTTCGCGATATCTTAGGTCTATCTCAAGAAACCTATATCAATAAAGTTTTAAAAATAATTTGATTGAAAGATTGCTCACCGAGTGTTACTCCTATCATGTAGGGTGATAAGTTCAATTTGAACCAGTGCCTGAAGAATGAATTTGAGAGAGAGCAAATGAAAAACATTCCATATGCTTCTATTTTTGGAAGTCTGATCTATGCTCAAGTCTATATAAGACCTGACATTGCATTTGCAATCAGAATGTTGGGAAGATATTAGAGAAATCCATGTATTGACGACCAGAGAGCTGCAAAGAAAGTTTTGAGATATCTTAAAAGGACAAAGGACTACATGCTTATGTACAAACGATCAGACAATTTGGAGGCGATTGACTATTCCGTTTCAAACTTTGTTGACTATGTTGATTCATGTAAATCAACATCAGGTTATGTATTTATGTTTTCTAGTAGATTTATATCTTGGAAGAGCGTCAAGTAGACCTTAACTACTACTTCCACTATGAAGGCTGAGTTTGTTTCATGTTTTGAAGCTACCTCACATGGAGTATGGTTGAAGAGTTTCATTTCTGGGCTTAGACTCGTGAATTCAATTTCTAGGTCGTTGATGATATATTGTGATAATTCAACTGTTGTCTTTATGGCTAAGAACAAAAAGTGGAAGTCGAAGTAAACATATCGACATTAAGTATCAAGCTATAAAGGAACGTGTTAAAGAAAAGAAAGTGGTCATTAAGCAGATTAACACTGAGTTGATGTTAGCTAATTCTTTGACTAAAGGCATGCCACCACACAAATTTAAGGATCATGTTGTCACTATGGGACTTGTTCCTACCATATAAATTTTCGTTATAAGAACGATTATAAAGGAACTCTGTTAAGTTTGATATTTTGGCCATTTTGGTCATTTTTAATAATTTCATACACCTAATTGTATAGAATAAAAGCATAATGTATATTAATCATAGAAGATTGTAAAATATGAAAAATAATGTATATTAATCATAGAAGATTATAAAATATGCAAAAATTGAACATTTACATCATATAAAGTATAATTTGGCATACTCAAAGACATTCAAAAATTTGTATACTAGACCAAATAAGTCAAAATAAATTAAACATGCAACATTAACTCCTACTAACTAATTGCATATATGAGCCATAGGAATTATTTGTTCATGTTTTTTTAGTCACAAAATATTTTGAAAACATCAAAGTGCACAAATTCATTTGAACACAAAATCAAGGCAAGGTAATAATACCTAGTTCTCTCCTAAGTGTCCAAAACCTTTCATTATCTAATGGTTTGGTAAAAATCTCAGCTAATTAGTTCAAAGTATCAACAAATTCTAAAACTACATCTCCTTTTTGAACATTTCTCTAATGAAATGATGTCTTATCTTAATGTGCTTAGTTCTAGAATGTTGGATGGGATTTTTTAGTGAGAAAAATAGCACTAGTATTGTCACACTTGATAGGAATGGTATCTATATCAATTTCATAGTCCTTAAATTATTGTTTCATCCATAAAACTTGAGCACAACAACTACTGGCAAAAATGCATTCCGCTTTAGTGGTGGACAACGTAATATTATTTTATTTCTTTGAAAACCATGAAATTAACATCTTGTCTAAAAATTGACAAGTACAGGATGTAATTTTCCTATATAGTTTGCAACCTCCAAAATCCACATTCGAGAAAGTATTCAAGCTAAAGGATGAATCTCTAGGGTACCAAGGTCCTAAATTAGGAGTGCCTCTAAAGTACCTAAAAGTTCTCTTAATGGCTTGTAAATGAGATCCCTTAGGACAAGATTGGTATCTAGTACACAAGCAAACACTAAACATAATGTTAGGTCTACTTGCAGTAAGATAAAATAAAGAACCAATCATTGACCTATATAATTTTATACCTACACATTTACCTTCTTCATCTTTGTCAAGCTTTGTAGAAGAGCTCATGAGTGTAGCTTGCAGTTTTAGATTGTCCATCCCAAACTTCTTGAGCATTTCCATTGTGTACTTAGCTTGATTGATTAATATGTCATCCTTCTTTTGCTTGATTTGGAAACCGTAAAAGAAGTTTAATTCTCCCATCGTGCTTATTTTAAATTTACCTTACATTATCTTGGAAATTTCTTGACAAAGAAGATCATTAGTAGCACTAAAAATAATATCATCAACATATATTTGAACTACTAATAAATCCTTGCCTTTTCTTTTAATAAAAGGTGTTGTGTTAATCATCCCTTTACAAAAACATTTTTTAACAAGAAAATTTGATAATCTTTCATACCAAGCTCTAAGAGCTTGTTTTAAACCATATAAGGCTTTTAAAAGCTTGAAAATTTTGAATCTTCAAAACCAAATGGTTGTTTAACATACACTTCTTCATTTATAAAACCATTTAGAAAAACACTTTTTATATCTGTTCGATACAATTTAAAATCATTAAAGCATGCAAAAGCTAAAATAATCCTAATGACTTCCATTTTGGCTGCGGGAGTATAAGTTTCATCATAATCTATTTCTTCCTCTTGAGTGCAACCTTAAGCAACAAGGCTAGCCTTGTTTCTCTCTATGTTACCACTCTCATCTAGCTTGTTCCTAAAAGCCCATTTGGTACCTATAGTAGATTTATCACAAAGTCTTTCAACTAAGGTCAATACTTTACTTGTCTCAAATTTATTTAACTCTTCTTGCATGTCCAATATCCAATATTCATCATTTAATTCTTCTTTGATATTTTTAGGCTCAATGCATGAGATAAATGCAACATAATTACAAGTATTTCTAAGAGAAGATCTAGTAGTTACCCTTTTTAATGGATCTCTCAAAATCTTACCATCCTTCACATAATTGTACTCTCTTGGATGATAGACTTCCATTTCCTCTAGGCTAAGTTCCTTTAGAGCATATTGTGTATGTTCTTGGATTCTTTCAATTGATGATTAATCAATTTTCTAATCATTGTTCCATATTCCTACATCATTATCATCATCATCACAAGAATCATTTTTAGGAATGAAGTTAGAATCATCAAAAACATGTATGGACTCTTCAAAAGTTATTTTATTAAAAACTCAATAAGTTTTAGAATTTAAGAAATAACGAAAAAAATTTCTGCATCACTTTTTGCATCAAATTTGCCAAGATTGTCTATTCCATTATTTAAAACAAAACACTTGCATGCAAAAGAATGAAAATAGTTAATGGTAGGCTTTTTGTCTTTGAGAAGTTCATATGGAGTTTTATTCAAAATAGACTTAATTATTACACGATTAATAACATAGCAAAAAGTGTTTGTAGCTTTCGCCCAAAATTATTTTGGCAAATTATTTTCACAAAGCATGGTTCTAGTAATTTCTTCTCAAGTTCAGTTTTTCCTCTTAACAAATACATTTTGTTGAGGGGTTCTAGGTGCAGAATAATTATGACTAATACCATTTGAGTTAAAATTATCAAAACCAAGATTTTGAAATTCGATTCCATGGTCACTTCTGACACTAGTGATAGTCATTTTGATTAACTTTTGAAAATGTGATGAAATTTTCTAAAGTTTCATCTTTAGTACTTAAGAAAAGAAACCAAGTAAATCTAAAATAGTCATCAACAAGCACAAAAACATATTCTTTTCCACCCAAGCTAGTAGTCCTAATTGGTCCAAAAAGATTAAAGTGAATTAATTGTAGAACTCTACTTGTAGATACATCATTAATAAGTTTAAAAACTCTCTTATGTTTGCCTCTAAAAACTGCATTACGAACTTTATCTAAGTTAAAATAAAGTTTTGGCAATCCTCTTACTAAGTTATATTTAGCAAATTTATACAATATGCTCATACTAACATATCCTAATTTCCTATGGCCCCACAAAGAAGTATTTTCATTTTTAATCATGAGGCAAAGGTTTGAATCATGCAAGTCTTGTATTTCCTATTCTATGACCAACAAGCATAATCTTATTAGACACAATGTCAATGACTTTACATCCATTAGACTCAAATATGACATTGAGACCTTTACCACATAATTGACTAATACTCAAAAGATTATGCTTAGGACCGTTGACATATAAAACATTTTCAATAAAAATTGAAAAGTTTTTACCAATATAGCCAATTCATTCAACGAGTCCTTAGAGTTGTCACCAAAGGTGACTTCTCCTCCACTCTTTGGCTTCAATTTGTTAAAATGACTCTTGTCACTGGCCATGTGCCTTGAGCATCCACTATCAAGGTATCATGAGTTTTTGCTTGAAATGCCCACCTTGAAATAATGCTCATTTTCCTACAAACATAGAATTAATTTTTATTTTGGGTACCCAAATTCTTTTGGGTCTATAAGCATTAGTTTCCAAGATTCTAGTCCCTTTAGGATATCCTTATCTTGAGTAGTTATGAGCCTTTTAGGGAACCCTAAACTTTTAACAATTTTTCCTTTGTAAAAACTTGGGGAGCCTCTATGTTTATAGTAATTAAAGATTGATTTAACAAAGTTTGCTTTTGAACTTTCTCCCTTTTTAAAACCTTTAGAAGAAACTTTATTATATAAAAATTGTTCTTTTTTAAAGCAACTCAAGTTGCTTTTGATGATCATTATGAACTTTAAAAAGTAGATTATGCGAGTAAGAATTCTTTCTCTCAAAATCATTTATAATTGCTTGCATACCATTTATCTTACTTTCAAGTTCATGACTGGCCTTGGAGAGTAAACTATTTTAATCTTTTAATTTTGAAATGATTTTCTTATATTTTGAAACCATAAGTTCAAACTCCAAGCTAAATTCATCTTAAACATCTTCTAACTCATCACAAGAATAAGAAATTGAGCTAGATGAGTTAAAATTTATCTTGAAATCTTCTATGGGCATAAGCAAAAAGTAGGCTTCTTCTTGCTCTTCATGAGTGATGTAACAGCCAATTTTGGGCCTAGTCGGAACAGTGGTTTTGGGACCACAAATCTGATGAGGAAAATTTTATTTTTATTATATTTTTATGGTCTACAATTTCACAAAATGATTTCCTGAAAATTTTGTTCGGAAATTTTGACATTTGGGCACTCAATTTAGTTAAAAGGACTAAATTGAAAAATTATAAAAGTTGAATTCTACATGTTAGAGGTGTCCAATTGTTATAAAATTTTAAATTGGAGAACCTTAAATGGTAATTAGACCATTGGTTAATTTTTTGGACAAAAATAGATATGAAATAGGAGAAATAGAATATTTTTAAGTTAGGGGCATTTTAGTTATTTAGTAATTAAAATGAATTAGAAACAAAATAAAACCCAAAATTTCTTGTCCATCTTCTTCCTTGGCCGAATTTTACATGAAGAAACCATGGCTAGGATTTTCCAAGCTTCCAAGCTCGATTGTAAGTCCGTTCTTACCCCGTTTTTAATGATTTTTACGTTTTTGAAATCCTTGTAACAAGATCTACCTATTTCTACCACTTATTTGAGTTATGATGAAGGTCTAGGGTTTGAACCATGTTAGAAATTTGTGCATTTTGATGTTTAATGGTGGATTATGCATGTTTACAATTGGAAAAACAACTTTTGCTAAGTGATTTTCGGTGAAAATGCTTAAAAGGACTAAATTGTAAAAGTTATAAAATAAGCATTTTTATTATGAATGGTGAAATGATTTGTCAAGTGTTAAAGTGCTTTATTATGAGAGTTTATGTTTTCTTGACTAATGTCAAGATAGGACAAATTTATGTTTATAGATTAAAAGATGAGTATTACAATTGATTAATGTGTAACCACGAGAACATATTGATGAAGTTGGTAAATGCATGTAAATGATTCGCTTATTATTTTCATACGGGCTTACTAAGCTATATAGCTTACCCTCTTTTCTTTCTCACCTCTCATAGGTTTATTCAGCTAGCTCGGGTTGGAGATCGTCGAATATTCTATCACACTATCAAGCTATCATGTTGGGTAAATGAACGCAAACCTTTGAGTCTATGGCATGTATAAGGACTTAGTCATTTTGTGTATGTGTCATTATGATATGGCCAAATGTATTGGCTTGTAATGAATAAGGATTTGATTTGGTATGTAGCCATATAAATTGGCTTATATTGGCTAATAGGTTGCAAGCATATTAATTAGTCATATGCCTATGCCAATGTCATTGTGTGATATGGTTTATATCGGTATGTTAATGAAAGTTAGTACAAGGGAATCATGAAAGAGTAAAGTTAGCATTAAAACAGTTTTGGACAGCAACAGTAGTTCAACTTTGAAAAATCACCAAAAATTGTGGAAATCAAATTAGAGGTTGAATAAAATATGAATTTAAATCCTATTGATTTTAGTTTTATGTAGAAGAAATAGTGTAATTAAGCAAAAGAATTTCATTTTGTGAGATATTTGAATTTTTATGAGACAAAGTCAGAATGATTTCGGGTTCCCCTATTTTGACTTTGGAAAATCTTTAAAAATTGTATAAAAATACTTGAGGGTTAAAATTTATATGTTTAGGTTCTTAATGAGTCTATTTTTAAGAGAAACAAATGGGAACATCATCCAAATCTCGTACTAAGAGATAATTAATCTTTAGTGAAGAGAGGTCAAAATTGTCAAACAGCAAAACATGGACGAATTTGAAGAATTAACTGTACTTATTGGCTAAACCATAAATTCTGAAAATTTTATGGTAGGACAATATTTGAGTCTAGTTTCGAAAAAATCAAGCGGATCTTAATTTAGAGTTCTGTAGCTCAAGATATAAATAATTTAGTGACTATGACTCAAGTGGACAGTTTTGTTATGAACAGTAAATAATTGTTTTGATATGTTTAAGCCTTGATTATGGTTGTGTTGGTAGCTTAATTGTGTCATGCTAAGTGCCATTGAAAGTGTGTATGTGAGTTTGCAAATGAGGGTGACAAATAGCTTGGTAAATAGCCATTTTCTTGGCCACACAGGCAGAGACACGACTGTGTGTCTCAACCGTGTGAAGGGCACGGCCCCAAGGACACGGGCATGTATATGACCACACGAGCGTATGACTGTCCAAAGTATGAAAATTTTCTAATTGTAGTAAAAGTTCCAAAAGTTTTCGGTTTAGTCCCGAACCACTCCCAACGTATGTTTTGGTCCTCATGGGCTCGTATATAGGATGATATGCATGTGATTGGATGGATTTGATTTGGTCCAAATTTTATGGCCCGATTTTGTATGAATGTTTATGTTTAAGTCCAGTAACGCCTCGAACCCTGTCCCAGCGTCGGATATGGGTAAGGGGTGTTACATTTAGTGGTATTAGAACTATGGTTTAGTCGATTCTTGGACTAACATAGCGTCTGTGAGTCTAGCTATACATGCCATATTACTACTCGTGATAGAGTGATATCTCCTGACTCTGACGAAATTATTTTGTTAAGAAATATATGACTTCCAACCAAGCTATTTTTTGATAATGCTGATAAAGAAATTGAAATGTGCTTATGATATGTCAAAATTTGGAAAAGTATGAATAGAAGTTCACGATATGTATGTGTTAATGTACGAAATGAGATAACCATAAGTTGAGAAATTTGAAAAGTGGAATGAAATGAAAGTTTATATGGTGATAAGCCCATCCATGTTTGTTTGGCATGCATATGATGTTTTGTGCCCGACATATTTGATTAAGTGAATGCAATAAGTAAATGAATACGATAAGTAAATTTACTCAAATCAATGGAATGTGTGTTTATGTACACTTGTTTGAATAAGATAATTGAAAAAGTTCATGTAACATGACTATGTATGTTAATTAGCTTGAAGTGAATTATGTAATTGTGATGATATGATGTTGGTGATGAATGCTAAGTCATATGTGTGTACTTATGAGAGTCAAATTAGAGGCTTTACGACCACACCCCCTTACCAGTGTTGCTTTATAACGAAAATTCACAAGAATCATGTGGAATAAGTAAATGTGAAACTAAAGAGTTTGGTGGTGAAATAATTAGTAATGCATTTAGAGATAAGAATAGTTTGGAAAGTGGAAACAATTATGGAAAGATATCAAATTGTTCTAAAGATTTTTCATATTAAGCAATGTCACGTTTAAAGAAAAAGTTAATCTTGGCTAATCGACTTATTCAGATATGATGTCTAAAGTATGTGTTTTCTGAAATTTTTCCCGAATTGGTTTTCGTTAGTGAATGGAATGATGTGGGGTTCATGATGATAGAATTAGTCATGTAACGCCCCAATTTTCGGGAATTCCGTGAATGTTGGCATAGGTTTAATTATGTTAGTGGGCCTCTAGAAGGCCCAAGCTTAAGATAGAACCCGGCAATTTTAGTTAATTTTTGTTCCATAAGAAAAAGGAGGTGAAATTATGAAATAGAACCTATGTGAAAATGTTTGAAAATGCTATAGGCTAAATTGAAGTGGGCAAATAAATAGGAGTGCAAAATAGGAGGATTTGCATGACAAACCTCCCATTTTACATGAAGTGGCCAGCCATCATGTTGTTGTAGACAAAATGTGCACTTGATATCCATAATTTATGGTACAAATTGATACAAATTGATAATGGGTTAGGTAAATGTTCCATGATAATGGGTTAGGTAAATGTTCCATGATGGGAATTTCATGTCTTTTGTATTAAAGAATTAAATGGATGAAATATGAAATTTTATTAAAAAAAAAAGGGGTGAAAAGAACAAAGTTTTGTCCATCTTTGTTCATCATAGCCTAAAGTTAGAGAAGAGAAAGGAGAGGAGAAAGCTCTTGAATGTTCGGTCACTTGGGGAAGAAAATTGAAGGTAAGTTCATGGTAGCTTGCTTCTATCTTGAGGTTCATGAGTTCTTCTTGATTCTACTTTAGCTCTTGAAGCATATTTTGGTTTTTAGTTGTGTTGTGAGCATTTAGTCATGAATTAAAATGAAGGAAATGGTTGTTGTTTCATGTTCTTTTGATGAAAAATGGAAGATAGGTGAAGTTGAGCCAAACAAATGAGCATGCATGTGCCTTAGATGCTAAAGGGAAAAATCGGCTAACATGTTGTGCTTTAAAATGATGAAATGGAGATTATACTTAAGTAAAATCATAGATATGTGATGATTGATTGGTGATATACATGTTTAAATAACATGCATGCAAGGTATGTGTGAAAGAGTGTTTTGGTAATAAATCTGCTTGAGACAGCAGCAGTAATGTGACTTTGGAAAATCACCATAAATTGTGCGAGATGAATTAGAAGCTGACTAAATTATGTAATTAAAGCTTAATGAGTCTAGTTTCAAATGAAATAAACGAGAACATATTTTGAATTCTGTACAATGAGAAATTTGATTTGTAATGAAGAGTGGTCAGATTAGTCAAACAGTGAAACATGCGAAACTTTGAGAAAAATCTGGTATTTATTGGATAAACCAAAAATTCTGAATATTTTATGGATAGAAGATATATGAGTCTATTTTCAGGTAAAATTAACGGCACTTGATTTGGAGTTTCGTAGCTCCAGTTATAAATGATTTAGTAACTGTTGCTCAGGAAGACAGCTTGCAGTGAAATTATGATTATGTGGTAAACATTGTCAAAAATTTGTTAATGAGTTGCTTATTGATTTCTTATAAGCTTACTCTGATCTGTAGGTGTGGTTGGCCGAATATTGTAAGGGGTTAATACGTAGTTCGTATTTGAATAGTTAGATTAATGTGTTAGTAATCCAATTGTAGGCAGTTCGTTTGTGGATCTCGTCAGCATATCGTCGCAAACAGGTGTGTAACTAACACCCTCTTTCTTAGTTTGGATCGGCAAAAGTCGAAAAGCCAAAATGCCGAAAACCGGTATTTTCTAGATTTGCGAGTGTGCGAATCCTTGTGAGGTAAATTGATTAATGTTTTTGGTAAGCAGCAAAATTTGGACTGCAAAGTGCATGATTTCTGTGCCCTCGATATTTTTGGGCTTAATGGGCCAAAAATTGGAATGATGGGCTAACAGGCCCAATTCGGTAAGAACCCTCGGTACGTGATTCTGTTAGTACGTGAAAAGTAGGAATATGCATGAAAAACCCTAAAATAGATAAATTACTGAAATACCTTTAAAAGTGGAAAATTTATAGTTTTACCCCTAATTGATAAATTACCTAAATACCCCTAGGGTTAAATTGACCTAAATGCATGTTTGACTGTTGTTAATTACTGCATGCCATGTTGTTATTATCTGATGCATGGGATTGTGATATTGACGGAGGAAGTACTGAAAGTGGCTTGTCCACGTACTGGAGGCTTTGCCTCAATTTACTGTTAACTGAGCAGCAAGGCTGCAACTGTGGAGTGTTGGGCTGGGTGGGTTGAGCTATTCCCCACATAGAGTGTAGGGCTGGTACAGGTGGAGTGTAGTGGTTGGTGGGTTGAGTAGTCTCCCCAAATGGGCTTGCATATGTTATTGATGTTACATGTATTTTGAAATGGGCCTATGGGCCATACTGTTATCTGAATAAGGGGCTAAGGCCCATTTTATTGTAATCTGAAAAGGGCTCTGGTCTAGTACCACTGTTACCTGAATGGGCTTAGGCCCAATAGGCTTGAGCTGACTTGGGCTTTGAATGGGTTTTCCTTACACACTAAATTTCCCCAAACTCACCCCTTTTATTTTCATCCACGCAGGAAATCCCCAACCATAGTGGGCTTGGAGCTGTGAGAGAATTCGGAGTGGCTACCCGTTCTGAAAGTTTGGTTTTCTTCTGGTGAACTGGACATCCTATTATTTACGTTTGAAGTTTTGAGTTTTTAAATGTAATAAGGCCGCTTAATTATTTTTGATGGTTTTAATATGTATTACTAAGATAGGTATTACTTATTTTAACTGTTGAAATTGGATAGCTTTAGGGCGCGTTTTCAAAAATAACAATTGATTTCAAAATAACACGACAACAAGCAAAGCTTCCGCAATGAAAGTATTTTCCAAAATTAATCACTTTTTTTAAAAATGACATAATCAAATCGGTTTCCTAGAAATATCCATGACGTTAAGGTGTGGCAATGGTGGTATGCATGTCTAGGATTGGATCCGAAGGGAGCTTGGTACTTAAGCAGTCTGATGGACTCACCACCTCTTTTCCGATTTCTTACCTGGTGCACAGCTTCCATTCACTTTAACCTATAATGAAATTATCTTTTAAAACACTAAGTAGGTTTTTCTGGATCAACAATATAAAATGTTTTGAACGCTTCAATGTGGCATGTCGGATCCGGCCATAACGTCTGGGCCGGGTTTGGGGTGCTACATTTAGTGGTATCAGAGCCTAGGTTGCAACAACTCGGCTGTGGAATGGGTTTACAAAAACAAAGATTTTTGAAAACCAAAATTTTATAAAGAATGCGAAAAACTCGATTTTCAAAATTTAGATCTTTAGAAGGTGGCATTCCGAATCTCTGGCTCAAGTCTGTAAGTATTCTGAATTTTTCGGAATATTTTCCTGAATTATCTGTCTGTACTGAAACCCTACTAGGATACTCTAGATAGGATGATACTAAAACCATAGGAAAATCTGATAAGAGATTGAAACTGTAGCTAGACTTCGATTCTGCGAAAACAAACTCTGAACTACTATCTGATTCATAAAACATCTGTAATAAACACTGGAATATTAATTGATGCATAAAAATTTGTAATCAAGATAATACGATATGAGTACAAGAGGCCGTGGATGGAGCCGAGGAAGCGCTCGAGCGAGATCTTCGTCTTCGAGACATATGCCGACCGTGGATGCACCGGTACCACCGACAACAGAGGTAGAGTCTCATGACCGCGGTGCTGGGGATGATGCCCTATCACAGGTAATGCTTCGTGTTCTGGAAAGGGTTGCCGGGACAAGTTTAGGCAACGAAATTTGAAGATCGATTTCTGAATGACTTCGGGCTAACGGAGGGGAGATCTTTAGGGGCGTGTCTGGTATAGCCCCGAATGTGGCGGAATATTGGTTGGGGGCCACAGAACGGATTATGGACAACTTGGACTGCTCTGAGGAGATTGTAAGTGGGGTATCTGTAGTAAGTACTTTGGGTCACTCGATTAGGGTAGACAAACTGTATAGGGATGTACCTTTAGAAACTCAAGGTAGGATTTTCCCTAGAGATCTGATGGAGTTACTGTTCGGAGAGTTTGATCTCATTTTGGGAATGGACTGGCTTGTTAAGCATAAGGCGACTCTGGATTGTGCTGCTAAATGAATGGTGTTAAGAACCACAAAGGATGAGGAGGTTATGGTGATAGGTGAGCGAAGGGATTATTTGTCCAATGTGGTGTCGGCTTTAAGAGCCGAAAAGTGGATTCAGAAAGGTTGTGAGGCCTATTTGGCATTTGTAAGTCAGTCAAAAGAGGAGGGATTGACAGTGGATAAGGTTAGGACTGTAAAGGAGTTCCAAGATGTTTTTCCGGAGGAGCTTCCAGGATTGCTTCCGAACCGAGAAGTTGAGTTTGGAATAGATTGTTGCCTGGAACGGCGCCTGTGTCAATCTCACTGTATAGGATGGCACCGAAGGAGTTAGTGGAGTTAAGGCTCAAATTCAAGAGTTGTTGAATAGGGGCTTCATTAGGCCAAGCGTGTGAGCACCGGTGCTATTCATGAAAAAGAAGGATGGTACGATGCGGATGTGCATTGATTATTGCCAGTTAAACAAACTGACGATTAAGAATAAATATCCACTGCCAAGGATTGACGATCTGTTTGACCAACCTAGAGGAGCTTTTGTATTTTCCAAGATCGACCTTTGATCTGGATATCATCAGTTAAGGGTCAAGGAGGCAGATATCCATAAGATAGCATTCAAGACTCGGTATGGTCAGTACGAGTTTCTGGTTATGCCATTTGGACTGACAAATGCTCCTGCAGCATTTATGGATCTGATGAATCGTGTGTTCCAACCATTTTTTAATCAGTTCGTAGTCGTCTTTATTAAAGATATCCTAGTATATTCTGAAACTGAAGCGAAACATGATGAGCATCTCCGTATAGTGCTGCAAGTATTAAGGGAGAAGGAACTCTTTGTAAAGTTCAGCAAGTCTGAACTTTGGTTGAGGGAGGTAACCTTCTTAGGACATGTGGTCTCTGCTGAGGGGATTAAGGTGGACCCTCGGGAAATTGATGCGATTTTGGAGTGGAAGCTGCCTAGGTCAGTGTCGGAAATACGGAGTTTCCTAGAACTGGCAGGATACTACAGAAGGTTTGTGGAAGGTTTTTCTGTGATGACAGCACCTTTGACAAAACTCATAAGAAAAGGAGTACCGTTTGTATAGACTAAGAAGTAGCAGGAAGCTTTTGAGAAGTTAAAGAAAGTTCTGACTGAAGCACCTGAGTTAATTCAGCCGGAGTCTAGGAAGGATTTTACTGTGTACAGTGACGCATCACACGTGGGTTTGGGCTACGTGTTAATGTAAGAGGGTAAAGTGGTTGCATATGCATCACGATAGCTTAAACCTCATGAGGGGAACTATCCGACTCATGATTTGGAGTTGGCAGCAGTGATATTCGCACTTAAGATTTGGAGACATTACTTGTACGAAGAAAGGTGTATTATATACACTGACCATAAGAGTCTTAAGTATTTGTTGACTCAGAAGGAGCTGAACCTTAGCAAAGGAGATGGATTGAGTTGCTTAAGGATTATGACTATTTGATCGAGTATCACCCAGGCAAGGCTAATGTGGTAGCCGATGCTCTAAGTCGTAGAACTGTATCTGATCTGAGAGCAATATTTGCTCGTCTGAGTCTGTATGATGATGGAGGTCTGTTGGCTGAGTTGCAAGTGAGGCCAACCTGGGTGGATCAGATTAAGGAAAAGTAGTTGAACGATGAGTCTTTGGTCGCTCGTTTCCAACAAGTTAAGGAAAGGGAAACTTCTGAGTTTGGATTAAATGGCGAAGGAGTTCTGTGTTTCCGAGGAAGAATTTGTGTTCCGAAGGACTCTGATTTGAGGCAGACAATATTGAAGGAAGCTCATGAAGGACTTTGTGCCATGCATCCTAGAGGGAATAAGTTGTATCACGACTTGCGAGAATTATACTGGTGGCCTGGACTTAAGCGAGAAGTAACGGAGTTTGTAGGAAAATGTCTGACATGCCAACAAGTGAAAGCTGAGCATCAATTACCTTTTGGACTGTTACAGCCGGTGAAGATACCATTTTGGAAGTGATAGAGGGTAACCATGGAGTTTGTGAGTGGGTTGCCTTTGACACCATCAAAGAAAGACTCGGTGTGGCTGATTGTGGATAGGTTGACCAAATCAACCCATTTCATACCTGTACGTACTGACTTTTCGCTTCAAAAGTTAGCCAAGCTGTATGTGGCAGAGATTGTACGACTTCATGGAGTCCCAATTTCGATTGTCTCTGCCCGGGATCCTAGATTCACATCTCGATTTTGGCAAAAGTTACATGAGGCGTTGGGGACGCGATTGAACTTTAGTACGGCTTTCCATCCCCAAACTGATAGTCAGTCAGAGAGGGTTATTCAGATTCTGGAGGACATGTTGAGGGGATGCGTGATTGACTTTCGAGGTAGTTGGGAGGATTACTTGCCGTTGGCAGAATTTGCGTACAATAACAGTTACCAGGCGAGTATTCGAATGGCACCGTATGAAGCACTGTATGGACGAAGGTGTCATACACCTAGTTGTTGGACTGAACTAGGAGAGCGACAAATTCTTGGACCAGAGTTGGTAGTTGATACTGAGGATATGGTCAGAATAATTAGGGACCGGTTAAAAGAAGCATCTGATAGGCAAAAGTCGTATACAGATTTGAAGCGTAAGGAGATTGAGTACTCAGTAGGTGATATGGTCTTCTTAAAGGTTTCTCCTTGGAAGAAGATATTAAGGTTCGGTAAGAAGGGCAAGTTGAGTCTGCGGTTCATTGGGCCTTATCGGGTTTTGAAGCTAGTAGGCTAGTGGCTTATCAGTTGGAATTGCCTCCAGAGTTAGATAGGATTCACGATGTTTTTCACGTCTCCATGTTAAGGCGTTATCTTTCTGACCCTGCTCATGTCCTGCCAGTTGCAGAAATTGAAGTTCAGACTGATTTGACCTTTGAGGAGGAGCCTGTGCAAATATTGGCTCGAGATGTTAAGGTTCTCAGAAGGAAATCTGTCCCGTTAGTGAAAGTGCTTTGGCGTAATCATGGAAGGGAAGAAGCTACTTGGGAATCAGAAGAGACTATGCGTCAACAATACACTCAACTAGTTGGATCAGGTAAATTTTGAGGATGAAATTTCTTTGAGGGTAGAGTTGTAACGCCCCAATTTTCGGAAATTCTGTGAATGTTGGCATAGGTTTAATTATGTTAGTGGGCCTCTAGAAGGCCCAAGCTTAAGATAGAACTCAAAAATTTTTGTTAATTTTTGTTCCATAAGAAAAAGGGGGTGAAATTATGAAATAGAACCTATGTGAAAATGTTTGAAAATACTATAGGCTAAATTGAAGTGGCCAAATAAATAGGAGTGCAAAATAGGAGGATTTGCATGACAAACCTTCCATTTTACATGAAGTGGCCAGCCATCATGTTGTTGTAGACAAAATGTGAACTTGATATCCATAATTTATGGTACAAATTGATACAAATTGATAATTGTTCCATGATAATGGGTTAGGTAAATATTTCATGATAATGGGTTAGGTAAATGTTCCATGATAATGGGTTAGGTAAATGTTCCATGATAATGGGTTAGGTAAATGTTCCATGATGGGAATTTCATGTCTTTTGTATTAAAGAATTAAATGGATGAAATATGAAATTTTATTAAAAAAAAATGGGTGAAAAGAACAAAGTTTTGTCCATCTTTGTTCATCATAGCCTAAAGTTAGAGAAGAGAAAGGAGAGGAGAAAGCTCTTGAATGTTCGGTCACTTGGGGAAGAAAATTGAAGGTAAGTTCATGGTAGTTTGCTTCTATCTTGAGTTTCATGAGTTCTTCTTGATTCTACCTTAACTATTGAAGCATATTTTGGTTTTTAGTTGTGTTGTGAGCATTTAGTCATGAATTAAAATGAAGGAAATGGTTGTTGTTTCATGTTCTTTTGATGAAAAATGGAAGATAGGTGAAGTTGAGCCAAACAAATGAGCATGCATGTGCCTTATATGCTAAAGGGAAAAATCGGCTAACATGTTGTGCTTTAAAATGATGAAATGGAGATTATACTTAAGTAAAATCATAGATATGTGATGATTGATTGGTGATATACATGTTTAAATAACATGCATGCAAGGTATGTGTGAAAGAGTGATTTGGTAATAAATCTGCTTGGGACAACAGCAGTAACGTGACTTTGGAAAATCACCATAAATTGTGAGAGATGAATTAGAAGCTAAATAAATTATGTAATTAAAGCTTAATGAGTCTAGTTTCAAATGAAATAAATGAGAACATATTTTGAATTCTGTACAATGAGAAATTTGATTTGTAATGAAGAGTGGTCAGATTAGTCAAATAGTGAAACATGCGAAAATTTGAGAAAAATCTGGTATTAATTGGCTAAACCAAAAATTATGAAAAGTTTATGGATAGAAGATATATGAGTCTATTTTCAGGTAAAATTAACGGCACTTAATTTGGAGTTTCGTAGCTCCAGTTATAAATGATTTAGTGACTGTTGCTCAGGAAGACAGCTTGCAGTGAAATTATGATTATGTGGTAAACACTGACAAAAATTTGTTAATGAGTTGCTTATTGATTTCTTATAAGCTTACTCTGATCTGTAGGTGTGGTTGGCCGAATATTGTAAGGGGTTAATATGTAGTTCGTATTTGAATAGTTAGATTAATGTGTTAGTAATCCAATTGTAGGCAGTTCGTGTGTGGATCTCGTCAGCATATCGTCGCAAACAGGTGTGTAACTAACACCCTCTTTCTTAGTCTGGATCGGCAAAAGTCGAAAAGCCGAAATGCCGAACATCAGTATTTTGTAGATTTGCGAGTGTGCGAATCCTCATGAGGTAAATCGATTAATGTTTTTGGTGAGCTGCAAAATTTGGACTGCAAAGTGCATGATTTCTGTGCCCTCGATATTTTTGGGCTTAATGGGCCAAAAATTGGAATGATGGGCCAACGGGCCCAATTCAGTAAGAACCCTCGGTATGTGATTCTATTAGTACGTGAAAAGTAGGAATATGCATGAAAACCCTAAAATAGATAAATTACTGAAATACCTTTAAAAGTGGAAAATTTACAGTTTTACCTTTAGTAGATAAATTACCGAAATACCCCTAGGGTTAAATTGAGCTAAATGCATGTTTGACTGTTGTTAATTACTGCATGCCATGTTGTTATTATTTGATGCATGGGATTGGGATATTGACGGAGGAAGTACTGAAAGTGGCTTGTCCACATACTGGAGGCTTTGCCTCAATTTACTGTTAACTGAGCAGCAAGGCTGCAATTGTGGAGTGTTGGGCTAGGTGGGTTGAGCTATTCCCCACATGGAGTGTAGGGTTGGTACAGGTGGAGTGTAGTGGTTGGTGGGTTGAGTAGTCTCCCCAAATGGGCTTGCATATGTTATTGATGTTGCATGTATTTTGAAATGGGCCTATGGGCCATACTGTTATTTGAATAAGGGGCTAAGGCCTAGTTTATTGTAATCTAAAAAGGGCTCTGGTCCAGTACCACTGTTACCTGAATGGGCTTAGGCCCAATAGGCTTGAGCTAACTTAGGCTTTGAATGGTTTTCCTTACACACTGAGTTTCCCCAAACTCACCCCTTTTATTTTCATCCACGCAGGAAATCCCCAACCATAGTGGGCTTGGAGTTGTGAGAGAATTCGGAGTGGCCACCCGTTCTGAAAGTTTGGTTTTCTTCTGGTGAACTGGACATCCTATTATTTACATTTGAAGTTTTGGGGTTTTAAATGTAATAAGGCCGCTTAATTATTTTTGATGGTTTAATATGTATTACTAAGATAGGTATTACTTATTTTAACTGTTGAAATTGGATAGCTTTAGGGCGCGTTTTCAAAAATAACAATTGATTTCAAAATAACACGACAACAAGCAAAGCTTCCGCAATGAAAGTATTTTCCAAAATTAATCACTTTTCTTAAAAATGACATAATCAAATCGTTTTCCTAGAAATATCCATGACGTTAAGGTGTGGCAATGGCGGTATGCATGTGAGCTTGGTACTTAAGCAGTCCGATGGACTCACCACCTCTTTTCCGATTTCTTACCTGGTGCACAGCTTCCATTCACTTTAACCTATAATGAAATTATCTTTTAAAACACTAAGTAGGTTTTTCTGGATCAACAATATAAAATGTTTTGAACACTTCGATGTGGCATGTCGGATCCGGCCATAACGTCTGGGCCGGGTTTGGGGTGCTATAAGTCAGAGAAATGATAATTGAGTAGTAAAGATGTTTGTGTGTGATAGTTACAGTTGAAATGAATATGATGATCTTTTCTGGGTATTTTATATATTCTTTTATCCTCATAGATATGTGTGTGATTGTTCATTTTCTGGTGAAATTTTTATCGTATGAGAATGTTAGCTGACTATAATGTTAGATGAAAGTTCTGTTGGTCTGGTTGGTTCATGATCGGCATTTCTTTATCTCTTCGGGATTCTATTCTGATATGTTGGAATGAAGTCGATGGTAAAAATTTATGTGATTTGTTTCTACTGATTTTGGTTTTGTTTTATATATGCGGGAAATATATTATCTCTGTTATGAAGGATGTCCAGAGTTGATAAGCAGTGTTTTTCTTCTGGCTTTCTCTGGGGAATTATCAAGATCTTTATTATCTTCTTATGAGTTATATTTTCGAACTTCCGGTATGGTATCGTATCTTGGATTTCTTTATCTCGGTTTTTATATCATTCTTATTTCGTGAATTATCAACCATGGCTTATCTTTAAAGTGTGTTCTTCAGCTTGTGATAACTATGTCTATTATGATTATGCTTCTGGTTCAATCATAGAAACGTGGTGATTCTGATATCTAGATTTCTCTAATTTTCGTGTAAGGAATTGACATCGACAAAGATATAAGTGGTGAAATCACAAGCTTCAATTTGTATGATGGGTTTCTTTTGTCAGGTAAGTTAATTAATGTCAATACATTCAATCAGGATGTCTTTATTTCTTTGAGCTAATGCAATTTTAAAGGTCTTGATTAGCATGATAAGAGAATTTTGAAAGATTGTGTGTTTGAGTTGTTTTAATAGCATGAAGAAATGAGCATTTTGTTATGTTATTATTTGATATTCAAAATCGACTTGGTTATTTTTATCAGAGTGAGCTGGTCAGTTGAAATGTGATTTGAGTTATCTGTAGTTAAAGTATCCTCAGTTATGGTAATAATTTTTAAGCATTCACGGGTATATCGATGGACAGTTTGGGTAAAGGATTGATATTCTAGAGAGTATGATACCGAGATATACCTATTAGATTTATTCTAATCTGATGATGTTTGTAACACCCCTCGCCCATGCCCAACGTCGAGACAGGGTTCGAGGTGCTACCTGACTTAAACTCAATCAATCACACAAAAACCGGGCTGTAAAGTTTCAATCAATTTAAAAATTTTCTTTTCACATGCAATCTGTGCCATATATGGGCTTACGAGGCCCAAAACATACATCTGGGGTGGTTCAGGACCCAACCGAGAACTCATGAAAAACTTTGAAAATCTCTTGTATCAAGGCTTCACACGCCTGTGTGGGTATAGAGCACATGCCCGTGTGCTAGGGACATGCCTGTGTCCTGAACCCGTGTCCAAAAACCTGGACATTCTGCCAAAACCACACGACCAAGGTACATGCCCGTGTCTTATGATCGTGTCTTTCACACGGCTGAGACACATGGCCGTGTCTCTTGCCCGTGTACTACTACCATGCATACTAACTTGAAAAACTTAGGTGCAGCGAACACATGGTTGGACAACACGCCCATGGGGGCAGACCGTGTGTCACACACGGTCTAGACACACGCTCGTGTGTCTACCTGTGTGGACAATTACAAGGCTATTTTCCAAGCCATTTGTCACCCTCACAACATGCGCACACATACTTATCCAATAACATACAACATGGCATAAATGAGCTCTTAAACATCTACAAAGATGTTATGCTCAAGTCAATTTCTTATGAGATAAATATCATAGAATTTGCTTGCATCATTACCACATACTAGTCATAAGTATCATTACATCACAAACCTCATGTCCATCACTAAGCATACATAATCATTTCCACAAACCATTCATGAGGCATTATTAACTATTTACCAATCACCTAAGCTTGCATCAGTTACTAACTCATCAATGAATCTCATTTCAAGGCATACATGCTGTAAGCCACATCACAAGAGATAGTATCATACATATATATGAATAAACATTTAGGCCCACAACATCATTAGCCAACATAGGCCAATTCACATGGCTACAACACTTTATCAATACAAGCCAACACCTTTGGATAAATCATAATATCACATACTCAACATTAAAACCCTATACATGCCATAGACTCGAAACACTAGGATTTACTTACGCCAATAGCGTTAACTTGGCAGTGTGATAATATCTCTGACGGCCTCCAACCCGAGCTAACCTGGCAACCCTAGGGAACATGGGAAAGAAAGGAGGGAAAGCTTTACGCTTAGTAAGTTCATATGAAAACAATTAGTAGCTCATTTACATATTTTATCAATGTTTACAACATATACTCAAGTTCACGACAAGCTATCTTCCTGAGCAATAGTCACTAAATTATTTATATCTGGAGCTACGAAACTCCAAATTAATTTCTATTAATTTTCCTTGAAACTATACTCATGTACCTTTCTATCATAAAATTTCCAAAATTTTTGGTTTAGCCAATTAGTACAGTTTATTCCTCAAAGTTACCCCTGATTCACTGTCTGACAATTCCGACCCTTTTGTACTATAGTTCAATTATCTCATAGCACAGGACTCGAATAATGTTATCATCTATTTCTATTGAAACTAGACCCATTAAGGATTTTAAAAATATAAAAAATAACTCATAACCATTTTTTTACAATTTATAATGATTTTATAAAATTAAAACAGGGGATCTCGAAATCATTCTGACTTTACCCCATTCAACTTCAATTATCTCATAATAGGAAATTCTTTTACTTACATGATTTCTTTTATAAGAAACTAGACTCAATAATATTTATTCCCATATTTTATTCAGCTTCTAACTAATTTTCCACTATTTTTAGTGTATTTTCAAAGTTACACTACTGCAGTAACTCAAATCTGTCAAAGCTAAGTTACTCATTCATGATCATTGTTCACAAAATTCATACAACATCATTTCACCCATCATGGTAAGAACACATATTTATGCATCATAGATCATTTACATACCAAGGAATTCTCATGGGCTTAGTGTACATACCTGCACAACTCGTAACATAAATCACGTGTATACTCACCAATGACTTACCTCATTGGGACCATCATCAACTCTTCCCTCAGACTACCCGTTGAACACTCGAAATACTAATTGAATACTCAGAAAAACCTTTGCACATAGGTGCCTCAATTGTAGCTAAAGCTACCTCATATCTCATGACATTTAAATGCTCACTCTCGAGCTAGTCATCTAGACTCATAATTCCTAGTGACATGTCACTCGTATCCTATTCTATTCCTAAGGTGCAAACGGGATTTCTCCTCGCCTATTAAGGCTTTATTTTATCATATTTCTATTAATCGCATACACTTAATATTGTACAATTCATGTAATTATAACATTTTAATACATGTATAGCATGGTATTGTTTACATACGAACTTACCTCTATACGACAAAGGTGAAAAAGACGTAATTATCCCTTAATCGATTTTCCCCGTTCTAGGCCCAAATTGCATTTTTCAACATCTAAAACATCACATTTAGCTAATTAAAACAATGTACTAATCAAATTAGTCCATTGACACACTTTGGAAAAATTTACAATTTTGCCCCTCTATTTTACCAAAATTACCAAATTGCCCCTAGGCTCGAAACAAGATTTTTATTCAAATTCTTTACTCCTTAAGCCTAGATAAACCATTTTCATAACTTTGGAAACTCACAAAAATCATTATTACACACACTAACACCTTATCTTACAACTTAGCAAACTAGTCCTTTTTAAGGTGTTTTCATGCAATTTCTTTCACAAAAGTTGTTTATTAGACAACTAGGACTCATAATCTTCCATAAAAACACAGAAAACTACAAATTTACTCTCATGGCAAAACCCTAGACTTTTCATCATTTTGCAAACTAGACCCCTCATTTGAAAGCTTAGGCTTTGGGGATTCCAAAAATGTAAAAATCATCAAGAAACAACCAAATATCACTTACTTGTTAAGGCTTAAAGTGGCTGAAAGTTTAAGACTCAAAAACCCCCATTCTTTGCTGCCATTTTTGGTGGAGAGAAGATGAATAATGAAAGAGAAAATGACAACTTTTTCTTTATTTATTTTATTACCCAAAAAGTCATTTTAAATACCATAAAATATGGGTTTTTGACCAATCTTGTCTCCCTTGGCCGGCCACCTCAATAAAACGGGTTTAATTACCATTTAAAAGCCCCTATTTTTAGTTCTCTAGCTATTAAACACCTTTAGGCACTAAAATACAACTTTTACCTTTTACGCGATTTAGTCCTTTTTCGAAATTAGACTAGAAATCGCTGAAACTAACTTACCAAAATTTACATACACTTATAAAATTATATTATAACACATAAAATAACATCAAAATAATTTTCTCCAGCCTCGAAATAGTGGTTCCAAAACCGCTGTTCCGACTAAGCCCAAAATCAGGCTGTTACAATGTTATTATGAGTTAAAGCTATTCTGAATGATATGGTTATCACATTTATGAAAATTTGGATGGTTTGTGCATGTTAGCAATGTTGAAAACAGTTGAAGGTATTATTAACCGAAGCTTTGGTTTTGAGTTCAATTTGAATTGAGTAATGAATTTATGATTTTTCCATAATGAACTATTGAACGGACTGGAATGTGTTTTATTACAAGAATGTAAAATGATGGTTCATGTTTTCATACGGTTAATGTCACATTAAAAAGAACTGTTCAACCAGTGATTTAAAGACGGTCACTTTTATGTCCGTATTGAAAATTTAGTGATATCGCTTATTCGACAAAAGGTGTCACATATTCCCTGATTTCAAGAATTAAAGTATCGAATGTCATAGAAAGATCTAAAGTTAAGATAGTGTTAAAGACTTAAGCTATTGAAAGATCACAAGTAGTTATTAATTAATCTTTGGGAAAGTAGATATAGTTACAGATGCTGAATGGAAAAATCTTTGTTTATTTTGTAAGTGGGTTACACAATTGATCTTAATTGATGAAGATCCGATTTTAGCTAGATTAAAAGCTAAAGCGATGTTTTCATTGCAAGATTGAGAATCTTAGAAATGTGTTAAAGAATGGTAAGCTAAACGAGTTCAGTATGAGTCTATTTTTTATTCTGAATTTTAGGTCTATTACAGTCAATGATAACCTTCATGTGATATAAGATAGAGTTACTATAGATTTTGTAACTGAATTATCTTTATCTCTGAAAAGGAAGATGTTATCAGATTGTGATTGATCATTCGTGTACTGATTTCTTGTTTAACAAACCAATTAAGTAAGATGTTTCTAAAATTATTCGATTATGCGAAGTATCAGTCTCCATTATTTCAGATTCAGATCCGAGGGCTAATTATGAAAAAAAAAAGCTACAAAAAATTATGAGTATGCAGTTGCATCTTGGGACAGTAATACACCTATAAATCGGTGGTAAGTCTGAGAGAGTAATTCAAAACTTTGACGATATGCCCCGGCACTGTGTGTTAAAGTTCAAAGGTGATTAGAAAGAGATATACGAGGTTGATTTGATTTGTGATTCTGAGAAATTAGCGGAAGTAATTCATGAGAGTTGAAAGCAATTTCTTCTGGTAAGATTTTCGGGGATGAAAATCCCTAAAGGGGAAAAGTTGTAACAGCCCGATTTTGGGCCTAGTTAGAACACTGGTTTCAGGACCACAAATCCGATGAGGAAAATTTTATTTTATTATATTTTTATGGTCTAAAATTTCACAGAATGATTTTGTGAAAATTTCGTTCGAAGATTTTGACGTTTGGGCACTCAATTTAGTCAAAAGGACTAAATTGTAAAAATTGCAAAAGTTGAGTTATACATGTTAGAGGTGTCCAATTGTTATGAAATTTTAAATTGGAGGTCCCTAAATGATAATTAGATTATTGATTGATTTTTGGACAAAAATGGACAAGAAATAGGTGAAATAGAATATTTTTAAGTTAGGGGCATTTTGGTCATTTAGTAATTAAAATGAATTAAAAACAAAATAAAAGCCAAAATTTCTTGTCCATCTTCTTCCTTGGCTTAATTTTACATGAAGAAACCATGGGTAGGGTTTTCCAAGCTTTCAAGCTCGATTGTAAGTCCGTTATTGCCCTATTTTTAATGATTTTTACGTTTTTGAAATCCTCGTAACAAGACCTACCTATTTCTACCATTTATTTGAGTTATGATGAAGGTATAGGGTTTGAAACATGTTATAAATTTGTGCATTTTGGTGTTTAATGGTAGATTATGCATGTTTACGATTGGAGAAACAACTTTTGCTAAGTGATTTTCGGTGAAAATGTTTAAAAGGACTAAATTGTAAAAGTTATAAAATATGTAGTAGAAGTGTGTTCTAGTGAAGATTTTGGGCATTTATAGTTATGAAAATGGTTCGGCTAGGTTAAAGTACAAAGAAATCGAATAAATTTCATTTTATGAGCATAGGGGCAAAAATATAATTTTGCCATAATGTGATTTTTGGGTCACAATGAATAATGTGACTAATAAATAAGCTTAATATGATATTTTAGATCAAGGAAAATGAGGTTTGGACCTAGAATAGGGAAAAATGCGTATTTGACTGTTAGGTCTTTTTCACCATTTTTGGTATCGAGGTAAATTCGTATGTTTAATAAACATTTAATTGTACATGTATAAATTTTTAATTGATATAATTGCTATAAATGCCTTATTATTAAAATGAAATATGAATGCTATGGAGTATGTATTACGGAAATGACCATGAGATTTTATGATATACTATGCAATGATATGATCTAAAATATGTCTATGATACTCGATGACATTGTGATGAGCTGTAATTTCATGTTTAAATATGATTATATTTATTATTATCATTATGAAGAATTACGTGATTAGTCATTATCATGAGTTATATCATTAGTCCTCTGGACAAGTTCAACAAAGACATGTAATTAAGGAAATCTTGTTTGAACTTTAGGAATAGATTAGGATACAAGTGACATGTCACTAAGAACTATGTGATCTGAGCTCATGAGTTGTGGTATGAGTTCATGATATATGTGACAAATGTTATGACAGTCCGGGTGCTGGTCTTGTATGTTCTATCGATGACTAGGTAGTCCGACATGTGTTGCGGATACCTGACAGCTTCTGTGAGCAACCCGTGCAGCTACATCCTAACCAACAGCTTGTGTGAGTAGACCCATGAGTAGCTCGAAAGCAAGCAACATGTGATATGTGATATGAGGTAGTGTTGGCTACATATGGGGCACTTAGGTGCGAGATTCTGATGTATCCGATTGTATTCCAAGTGTTCAACGGGTATATTATCGAGTAATTTGACGGAAAACCCGAGGGGTGAGTCAATGAGGAGAATAAGTATATGGTTATGTTATGAGATAGTATAGGTACGTACTCAAAGCTCATGAGCATTAAGCTTGGTATGTGGTAAGAATGCAAATGAATGAATTATGTCTATGAGAATGATTTTCTATGATGACCTTGTGATTATAGGTTTATATTTATGATGTAAAAATATATGGTGAATTCGATTGAGAATCATGTGTAAGGCTTTTAGGCCAAATTAAATTGAGACAAGATGTGCTTATTCTTTTAATGTTGTGATTCAATGAATAATGAAAAGAGAGAAAGACAGGCATAAAAGCCTAATAAAAATGGATATGAAAGTATAGATAGCTAAGAGTTTTGGACCATTGAAGGATGTTAAGCTATATGAATTGGGAAATATGAATATACATAATTAATATGCATTTTTATTATGAATGGTGAAATGATTTGTCAAGTGTTGAAGTGTTTTATTATGAGAGTTTATGTTTGCTTGACTAATGTCAAGACAAGACAAATTTATGTTTATAGATTAAAAGATGAGTATTACAATTGATTAATGTATAACCACGAGAACATATTGATGAAGTTGGTAAATGCATGTAAATGATTTGCTTATAATTTTCATAAGGATTTACTAAGCTATCTAGCTTATCCCCTTTTCTTTCCCACATAGGTTTATTCAGCTAGCTCGGGTTGGAGATCGTCGGAGATTCTGTCACACTATCAAGCTATCATGTTGGGTAAATGAACGCAAACCTTTGAGTCTATGGCATGTATAAGGACTTAGTCATTTTGTGTATGTGTCATTATGATATGGCCAAATGTATTGGCTTGTAATGAATAAGGATTTGATTTGGTATGTAACCATAAAAATTGGCTTATATTGGCTAATGGGTTGTGATCGCGTTATTTCGTGATAGGTTTTAAATATTTATAATTAATCGTTCTTGAAACTAACTATTATCGCGATGTACGCAAGTGTACCTATCGAACAGTAGTATAGTTTTAGCAAGACCGAATTGTCGAACCCAAAGGAACTAAAAGTACTAGTAATGACTGTCTTTTTATTATCTAGCCTAAGAATAATGGGGTTTTGTTTGAATTAACTAATTATCTAAACTAAGAATGCACAGAGAAAAGAATTGGGGAATTGCTTTTGGGAAAAATCGATTGACTTAAGACAATACCTAAGGAAAATCCACCTAGACTTTACTTGTTATTCTGGCTCCGAATCGGACGATTTATTCATTCAACTTGTTCCGCAGAGATCCCTAAGTTATGTTATTATCCCTATTCAAGACTAATAACGCCTAATTCCTAGATAGAATAACCGAGACTTTTCTCTAATTAACACTCTAGGGTTGCATTAACTCGATCTATGGATCCCCTTACTAGGTTTCACCCTAATCCGGCAAAATCTTGTCACCCTATGTCTAAGCGCGTAATCAACTCCGCTTAATTATGATAAATGTACTCTTAGACAGGGTCTATTCCTCCTCTAACTAAGAGCTTGTCTTGAATCAGTATCCTGGGTTATCAAAACAAGAATTAAGAATACATAATTAAGAACAAGTTGAATATTTATCATACGATTCAGAAAATAATAACACGATTCGTCTTAGGTTTCATTCCCCTTAGGTATTTAGGGGTTTTAGTTCATAACTAAATAAGAAAATATCTCAGAATAATAAAGAATACAAAACATAAAGAAAACCCAAAACTCCTGAAGGGGAATTGAGGAGAGATCTTTAGTTTTGATGATGAATTCGGCTTCTGAGATGAAACAATCGTCTTCCTTGGAGTAATTCCTTACTCCCTATTCTCTGTGTCCTTTTCTCCTCTTCTAGGGTGCATTTATAGGCTTTGGAACGCCTTTTAGCCCTCAAAATTAGCCTTTTCCAAATTGGACTCAACTTGGGCTCGGCAGGGACATGCCCGTGTCACACATCCATGTTCGATTACTTCAGGCCATGTTCGAGCCTGCCAAATTGACATGGCCATGTGGTCTACCCGTGTGAGGAGGTTCAGGTCGTGTTGATTTCGTACTTTGGCTCATTTTCTCTGTTTTTGGCCCGTTTCTCGTTTTTTTCGCTCTCCTATGCTCTCTTAAGTATTAAACATGAAATTAAAGTATTAAGCGCATCGAATTCACCAATTCTAATGGAAAATCATCCATAAAATACGTTAAACATGGGGGTAAAAATATGTATAAATTACGGTTTATCAAATACCCCACACTTAAGCATTTGCTTGTCCTCAAACAAATTTCTCAACTCATAATCAAAATAAATTCTCCTCAACTTATAATTCTTATCGATAATATCTCAAAATAATCCATAGGTAATCATACATTGAGAATTCAACTAAAAGGACGTAAAAGTTTCAAACATTCCAAGTTGAGTATTTAATCATGCAAACATAGGTGTCTCTCCGCATCTAAGTAATTACCTTTGATTCAGAATATCACAGAGTTTCACATCCTCACTAAAGATTCACTCAAATCACTCGAGGTGTTTAAGGACAATAAATGAAGCACTCAATAGCCAATAATGAAAAGTCATTACCATAGGCTTGCATGAAAATCAAATCTCCACCACTATAATTTAAGATGATACATCAATCAAAAGGTCTTTAAAGGGTTGTAGTGCGGCTTGGTTAGGGGGTGTAGTCACAAGCTGAAAGAAAGAGTTAGAATCGAGATTGAATTGGAGGATTGCCTAACTAGAAAAAGAGTTAATCTTCAATTGCGTACAACAAAGCTTCTCTCAGAATATGAAATTACCAAAATGTATACGTAGTTTTTTTAAGAACAAGTTAAATAATATAGACTAACTATTAAGAACAAAACATAGCTAAGCAATCCATTCAACTCAAATCTCGACAAAAATAGGGATTAATTTAGGGGATTTCAACAGGGTTAAAGGTTAATATTAAGGGTAATACAAGAAATGGCTTGTTAGGCTCAATGGGGTTTACTAGGGGTTAATCATGAAGGTTGGCTTTTTATGGCATGAGTGGGTAAATCCTAAGTGCCTTAATCATTTTGACATATCAAATCAAATGGTGTGGTCTCGACATGCATAATCAAGCAAGTTCTAGAATAACAATTCAATACTGACGCACTCAAAGCAATAATAAAAGTGAGTATGAAAGAATTAATAGATGCTCAAAAGGCTCAAAAATCTCACAAAAATTATGGCTTTTTTTGATGTTTAGACTCGTGAATTCCAATTCAAAGTAATACCTAGACTTGGGGAAACAACCTATAATTTTAAATTCTTAAAAATCAACTTATCATGCTTGATTCTCTAATGTCTTAAAGTTTAAACAATCAATGCATAATCCCTATGTTTTAATTCAAGATATATCAATCAAAATCATAAATCAATTAAAATTTATCCTAAATATGATATGAAAGCTTTTCAAGAGAACAAGACAATCATTCAGGGATTTTTCTGATAATGAAATAAATACCCCCCCACACTTAAGATGTACATTGCCCTCAATGTACAAAGATAAATATTAGAGTATATAAAATTAGGATAGGGAGATAAGTGAAACTTCATGTATTAGGAATGGATGATATTCTTGGATTGACGAGATCGAGTATTGGAGATAACTTTGGATGGTAAGATTGATTCTGAAGGTAAGCCTTTTTTTTTTAAAAAGGTAAACAAATGAATCTTAAAAAAAATGAGTCTTAAAAACTTAATGAAAGAAAAAGAAAATAAAATAAGATAATTATTCTAATTTTTCAAGTGGCACGGCTGGTGCACACACCCGTGTGGTTCGTGTCCCATCCGTGTTCGTCGCGAATTGTGATGTCGTCACACGGCCTTCTCGCACGTCCGTGTGTATAGGTCGTGTGGCTACAAGATCGTGTTGCACGGCTGTGTCTGGCGTGGTTCGCTTCTCCCACTGTTGTGTAGGTTTGCATAGGCCCGTGTCATTCTGACAGTGTTGTCCACGGGTGCTAAACATAGGCGTGTCACGCGCCCGTGTTTATTTCGCAGATTCGACCACGACTATGTCACACAGCCGTGACATTTTATCGCAACCTGTGTTTGTGGAAATCTTCTACCCTATTTCTGCACGGCCATATCGCATGGCCGTGTTTCTATCTGTGTTAGTCACACGACCTTAAGCATGACCGTGTGCTAGGCCATGTGGAGCTGGGAACCTGTGCTTTAAGTACTCTGTTAGTGACCTAAATGTTTAAAACTTGAAATGTAAATAATTTAAAATCATTAGTATTCGGGTTGCCTCCCGAGAAGCGCTTGTTTATAGTCTAAGCTCGACTGTTACCTTGTTGGTTTATTCAGGGCGGTTTGCAGAGTCGTAGCTCCTCTCCATTGACTTTAAAATTCTCACCATTATAAAGTTTGAGACGGTGTCCATTTACTTTGAAAGTACCGTATGATGGGTGACTTACCTCTATTGTGCCATATGGAAGAACAGATTGAATTACGAAGGGTCCTGACCATCGTGATTTTAGTTTCCCGGGAAACAATTTGAGTCTTGAGTTGTATAGTAAAACGAGATCTCCAACTTCAAATTGTTTTCATTGCTTTAAATGAACATCATGGTGCCGCTTTGTTGCTTCCTTGTATAGGCGTGAATTTTCGTATGCATTGGCTCGCCATTCATCAAGCTCGTTCAGCTGCATCAACCTATTTTTTCCTACAAGTTCGGGATCAAGGTTTAGAAATTTAATAGCCCAAAAAGCTTTATGTTCTAATTCGAATGGTAGATGACAACTTTTTCCATAAACAAGTCTGGAAGGTGATGTCCCTATAGGGGTCTTAAAAGCAGTTCTGTAAGCCCATAAGGCATCATCTACTTTCGTTGCCCAGTATTTTCTGTTTGATTCTATTGTTTTTTCAAGGATCCATTTGAGTTCTCGGTTTGCTACTTCAACTTGTCCATTAGTTTGAGGATGGTATGGGGTGGCTGTTCTATGATGAACTTCGTATTTCTTAAGGGTTTTTTCAAATTGGGTATTACCAAAATGAGTGCCCCTGTCACTGATAATTGCTCTAGGTGTTTCGAATCTCGAAAAGAGTTTTTTAAGGAAACTTACTACCACTCTAGCATCATTAGTAGGTAGAGCTTGGGCTTTTACCCATTTGGACATGCAGTCAACTGCTACTAAGATGTATTTATTCCCAAATGAACTGAGGGATGGGCCCATGAAATCGATCCCCCAAGTGTCAAATATTTCACATGAAAGCATATTGTTTTGAGGCATTTCATCACGTTTAGATATGTTAACTGTCCGTTGGCATTTGTCACATGAAGTAACATACCTGATACCGTCTTTGAATAACGAAGGCCAATAAAAACCTGATTCAAGTATTTTGTATGAGGTCTTAGTTCCACTATAGTGTCCTCCGGTTGGCCCTAAATGGAAATGTTCTAATATTTTTGATGTTTCTGATCCTATAACGCATCTTCTGATGACTTGATCTGCACATCTGCGAAACAGAAACGGATCGTCCCAAAAGTAGTTTTTCACATCATTAAAGAATCGCTTCTTTTAGTGGTGTGTTAACCCTTTTGGGATAATGTTAGAAGCCAAAAAATTCACGATGTCTGCAAACCAAGGTACCTCAGAGTTAGATATAGTGAAAAATTGTTTTTCAGGGAACGAATCATTTATTTCAACATCATCTAGTTCTCTGGTATTGGATTTCTCGAGCCTAGATAGATGATCAACCGCGAGATTTTCAGCTCCTTTCTTATCCTGAATCTCCAAGTCGAATTCCTGCAATAGAAGAATCCATCGAATGAGTCGAGGTTTTGCATCGGTTTTAGTTAAGAGGTAGCGAAGGGCGGAATGGTCAGTGTAAACAACAACTTTAGACAATATGAGATATGATCGAAATTTATCAAATGCAAAAACCATAGCTAGCAACTCTTTTTCCGTAGTAGTATAGTTTTCTTGTGCAGCCGTTAAGGTTTTTCTGGTGTAATAGATAGGTTGAAAATGCTTGTCTCTTCGCTGTCCCAATACTGCACCTACTACAAAGTCACTCGCATCACACATTAGTTCAAATGGCAAGTTCCAATCAGGTGAAATTATGATTGGAGCATTAATTAATTTATCCTTTAAAGTATTAAATGCTTCTAAACATTCCTGATCGAAGTTAAAAGGTATATCTTTTTCTAACAATTTAGTCAAAGGCTTAGCTATTTTAGAAAAATCCTTAATAAATCTTCTATAAAAACTAGCATGTCCTAAAAAGCTTCTAATAGCCTTAACCGAACTAGGGGGTGGTAATTTTTTGATTGTTTCTATTTTAGATTTATCCACCTCAATCCCTTTACTAGAAATTTTATGCCCTAATACAATACCTTCTTGAACCATGAAGTGAAATTTCTCCCAGTTAAGCACAAGGTTTGTTTCCTCACATCTTATTAAAACTCGTTTTAAATTTTTAAGGCAGAGATGGAAAGAGTTACCAAATACCGAAAAATCATCCATGAATACTTCCATGATATCTTCCACGAGTTCGTCGAATATGGCCATCATACAACACTGAAAAGTGGCAGGAGCATTACATAATCCAAAAGGCATTCTACGATAGGTGAATGTACCATATGGGCATGTGAATGTCGTCTTTTCTTGATCTTCAGGAGCTATTGGGATTTGGAAGTAACCAGAGAGTCTGTCTAGAAAGCAGTAATACATGTGTCCGGATAATCTTTCCAACATTTGGTCAATGAATGGCAAGGGGAAGTGATCTTTTCTTGTGGCATCATTCAGTTTCCTGTAGTCTATGCAAACTCTTCACCCTGTGACTGTTCTTGTTGGGATTTATTCATTCTTCTCGTTGGTCACAACCGTCATGCCTCCTTTCTTGGGGACAACCTGCATTGGTCTTACCCAAGAACTGTCAGAAATAGGATAAATAATTTCAGCATCTAGAAGTTTAATTACCTCGGTTTTTACAACTTCCTTCATGTTGGGGTTCAGACGTCTTTGAGCTTGCACACACGGTTTGTATTTATCTTCCATCAAAATTTTGTGGGTGCAAAAAGAAGGGCTAATTCCTTTAATGTTAGAAATTTTCCAAGCCATGGCCTTTTTATGTTCTTTTAGTATTTGGATTAATTCCTCTTTCTCCTTAGGTTGCAAATTAGAAGCAATAATAACTGGTAATGTAGAATTATTTCCAAGGAATGCGTATTCTAAGTGGTTTGGTAATTGTTTAAGTTCCAGTTTGGGAGGCTCCTCAATAGAGGGTTTTTGCTTTAAGTTCATCGTTTATCTTAATGCCCTCACATTCTACTTGTCTTGACAAATGGTCATTAGGTTCCTCACCTGTCTCCTCGCCTTGAGCTGGATAAGGTTTCGTCGTCTCCTCTTGTACAATTTCCTAAAAAGAGTCTTGAGTAATATGACCAATAGAGTCAATGAAATAACATGAATCATCATGTTCCCTATAGAATCTCATAGTATCGTAAATTTTAAAGATAATCTCCTCATCACCCACTCTAAGTACCAATTTACCGTCACCCACGTCTATTACAACTCTAGCAGTGGCTAGGAATGGGCGCCCTAAAATTAAGGGTACTTCCACATCTTCATCCATGTCAAGCACAACAAAATCAACAGGGAATATAAATTTATCTACTTTTACGAGTACATCTTCTATAATACCCCTAGGATATTTAACAGATCTATCGTCTAATTGAATACTCATCCTAGTAGGTTTAGGTTCCCCAAGACCAAGTTGTTTGAACATTTTATATGGCATCAAATTAATGCTAGCGCCTAAATCAGCTAGTGCTTTTTCAACATTCGGACTACCAATTAAGCCAGGAATAGTAAAACTTACTGGATCTTTCAGTTTGGTTGGCAGCTTGTTTTGGAGTATGGCTGAGCACTCCTCGTTGAGTTCTACTGTAGATAAGTCCTCGAACTTCCTTTTATTTGTTAGAAGCTCCTTCAAAAATTTTACGTAGGTAGGCATCTGTGAGATGGCTTCAACAAAAGGTAAGTTGATATGTAATTGCTTAAAAAGTTCAAGAAACTTACCGAATTGTGCATCAATGCGATCTTTTTTAATTTTGCTGGATATGGAACTGGTGGTTTATATTCCTCTGGCACTGGTTTGTCACTATTTTCGGGTTTTTCTTCCCTCTTTTCGCTTTCCACGGCTTCTTGTGCTAACTTCTTTTCAGATTCCGCTAACATTTTCCCACTCCTTAGTGTAACTGCTTTGACATGCTCTCTTGATTTGGTGTTACTAAGTAAATTTCCTAGTGGTCTTTCCGAGATCAGTTTGGATAGCTAGCTGATCTGAGTTTCAAGCCCTTAGATCGATGCTTGTTGATTCTTAAGTGCTGCCTCGATGTTCTAAAAATGAGTTTCTGACACTGATATGAACTTTGAGAGCATCTCTTCAAGATTTGGCTTCTTTTCCTATTGGTAGGGTGGTTGTTGGTAGCCTGGAGGATATTGTGGTCTTTGATTTCCTTGACTGTCCCATGAGAAATTGGGGTGGTTCCTCTAACCTGCATTATAAGTGTTACTGTATGTATTGTTTTAAGGTCGAGGATTATTACCCATGTAATTTAATTGCTCATTATCCATGTTGTGGCCATAAGGTTAGTATTCCGAATGGTTTGTTCCACTGCTATTTGCTTCGCACTGCATTACTGGGTGAACCTGTGAAGAATTAAGAAAACCATCAATCTTTTTATTTAAGAGTTCTACGTAATTAGAGAGCATGGTGACCGAATCGACATTATAAACGCCGGTTGTTTTCGTTGGCTTTGTCCTCATGACTTGCCACTGATAGTTATTCAGTGACATCTCTTCTATAAACTCATAGGCATCTTCCGGTGTTTTATTGTTGATGGTTCCGCCAGCAGCTGCGTTGTAACACCCCGTACCCGAGACCGTTGCCGGAGTCGGACACGAGGGGTTCACAGACTAAATTCGCTTACTATTGCAGTCCATTTTAAAATTTTCTAGGCAGTTGGCTAACTGCATCACTGTCACCTTAAAAATCATATCTTGAGTTTCACAACTCAAAAATCAGTTTCGTAATTTTTTCCTGAAACTAGACTCATATTCCCATCTACATATTTTTTTCTAGAATTTTTGGTTGGGCCAATTAGTACAGTTTATTAGTCAAAGTCTCCCATGTTACAGGGATCGACTACACTGACCTTTGCGCATTACGACTTAGATATCTCCCTGCACAGAGCTTCAATACTGATTCCGTTTGTTTCTATAGAAACTAGACTCAGAGAGGAATCTATAAATATATGGCATGACTCCTAATTATCTCTGGTTAATTTATAATGAATTTCCAAAGTTGGAACAGGGAATCCAGAAACCGTTCTGGCCTTGTCTCATGAGAACCTGAATATCTCTTAACATACTATCCATATGATCGTTTCGTTACTTTCTTATGAAAATATATTCATCAAGGTTCGTTTACATAATTTATTCACTATTTAATTCCATTCCTACTATTTTTAGTGATTTTCCAAGTCTACATCACTGCTGCTGTCAGCATCTGCCTTTAAGGTAGACCTTACCTATTTCATAGTTTCCATGATTCAACTAGCCCTTTTAGCATAAATAGCACAAATTATGATAGTGATTAACCATTCCCATGGCCAATCCTTGTTAAGCATATCCACACCTCTCAATAACCATATCCATACCAAATGATTATAACATTATACTCAAACATATATAAGCCATTTTCGCATGGCTATCCAAAATTATACAAGTCCAAAGGGTCCATGACCCACAACAAAAAGGGTAGTCCTATACATGCCATTTCGAAGTTCAACCAAAATTGTACCAAAAGGGGGCTTCGATAGTGTGGGCGACTTCGACTTCAAAATCCCGAGTCCGATAGCTGAAGAACCAAAATCTATAAAACAGAGAATCAAAGAGACGGAGTAAGCAATTTATGCTTAGTAAGTTTTGAGCAAGGGATTCCAGCACAACAAAAGTATAGCATTCATATAGCTAAACGGATAATTTCATATGCACAAATTTTCAATATCATACTTACTTCACATTACCAACCCTTTTATTCATACACAAAGATCAACTTAGCCAAAGGCCGGTAGCTCATTTATCAACTGAGCGAATACTTATTTGTAAGGGCTCACCTAATTCAAAGCACATGCGAAACATACCTCAATGTTGGGATGTTTCAAGCGTATTAACTGAAATTTTTACAGCAAGATCATTCATTCCCAAATCACGTACCTTCAGAATTTAACCAGATATAGCTACTCGTTCAAATGCCTTCGGGACATAGCCCGGTTATAGTAACTCGCACAAATGCCTTCGGGACTTAACCTGGATTTAGTAACTCGCACAAATGCCTTCGGGACTTAACCCGGATTTAGTAACTCGCACAAATGCCTTCGGATCTTAGTTCGGATATGGTCACTTAGCACAAAGCCTTCGGGACTTAGCTCGGACATCATTCAAATAACCATGCACATTTAACAATAAATCATGGCACGTTCGTATTTCATTTTCGTTAGCAAAACTCAAACACAAGACACTTATCATTCTTGCAATTTCGGCTCAATAGCCACACACAAAGAGCATGATTTTGATTTGCTTAAAACATGATCTAATCAAATCATAATTTAAGCTCTATTACTCAAGAACTTACCTCGGATGTTGTCGAACGATTCCGATGGCTATTCGACCACTTTTTTCTTCCCTTTATCGGATTTAGTTCCCCTTTGCTCTTGAGCTTAATTAAACAAATAAATTGATTTAATCATTTGAGCATCGAAAAGAGGAACACAAGGCACTTAGCCCATATTTATACATTAGACATTAAAGTCACATACATATGAAATCATGAATCAACTCAACATATTAACCCACACTTCTTTTTAGCCGATTGTCTAAGCCAAGATAAAAGCATCAATATGCTTGCCTCTAACCGAATACATGCAACGCCAATCTTCTTCCTATGGCCGAATATGCATGTCTATGTTGAGGCCGATTATATGCTTAATACTTCCTACAAGTATGGTTACTTGTATTGATTATATATCATCTTGTTTCAAGTTCAAAACTCGGCTAATACGCATATATACACTAGTAATCAAATACTATCATTTTGCACTTCACCTTACTACCATTTCACATCTATTTTCTACCATGGCCGAATGCATCAAGACACCATACCATTCAATTTTGGTCATGGGTTACACAAAGAACTTAATGTCTAACTCAAAAATGTCAAAAAGAAAATCCAAGAGTCATCAATCACCATCACATGTATCATTACAAAGCTTTACACTTAGCATGCAAATGACATCAACACAAATCCACCTTAGCCGAAACTTAACTCATCTTCATGCCTCATCACCACAACATCAAACATCAACCAAGAATGATGCATCCATGGCCGAGTGTCATTTCCATCACATAGCAAGATTTAGACCATGGGCTAGGTAGAACTCAAGCTAACAACTAAAACATGCATGCATCTCATGGAACATCATCAAACATACCTTAGCCTAGTTACATGCATGGCCGAACCTCTTCAACCTTTCTTCTTCCTTCCTCCTTAAAATTTTCTTTGGCCAAGGATGAACCAAAGGATGAACACTTTTTTTTTGTTTTTCTTTCTAGTTTCGGCAAAATGGGGGGGGGAACAAACCACACACTTTTTTTTGTTTTCATCATATTCCCTTTCATTATTTTATGCCCATGCTCCTTATTTTATCATACTTCCCATGAAACACTAACTCAACATGTTTATGACATGTTCTTGCCCATCACACTTGGTCTACCATGCTTGTCATGGCCGGCCACTACTAATTGGGGGGGGGGGAATTTGACATGCAAGTCCCCCCTTTTTATTTCATGCACTAATAGATCCTTATGCTTTGACCTATCACATTTCAAAATTTTCTCACATAAGTCCTATTTACTAAAACTCACATGCAATCGACTAAATCGAAGCTTGAAATTTTCACACATTCATAATTACATATTCTAGACAATAAATATCACATTCAAACATTTCGGTGACTCAGTTTAGCGGTCCCGAAACCACTTCCCGACTAGGGTCAATTTTGGGCTGCCACATGCGTCAACCATTTGCCGAGTCGAAGGATTCAGACCATTGTGAAATGTTTGTACTTGGAGCCAAAGTAGTAACCCATGGTGAGGGCACCGTCTCAGTAAGTCCTTATATCTCTTCCATGCATCGTAGAGGGTTTCTAAATCCATCTGCACAAAAGAAGAGATATCATTACGTAATTTAGCCGTTTTAGCTGGCGGAAAATATTTTAGTAAAAAATTTTAGGTCATTTGTTCCCAAGTAGTAATTGACCCTCGTGGTAACGAGTTCAACCACTATTTAGCTTTGTTCCTTAATGAAAAAGGAAACAACCGAAGATGAATGGCATCGTCAGAAACGCCATTGATTTTAAATGTATCGCATAGTTCTAAAAAGTTGGCTAAATGAGTGTTGGGATCTTCATCCTACAAACCATCAAACTGAACAAATTGCTGTATCATCTGAATAGTGTTAGGTTTTAGTTCAAAAGTATTTGCAGCTACAGCAGGTCTAACTATGCTAGATTCAGTTCCTGTTAAAGAAGGTTTAGCATAATCATACATAGTGTGTGGAGCAGGATTTTGATTAACCGCAATTGCAGGAGGTAGCTAATTGCCTTGGTTTTCAACCATCTCTTCGGTTGGGGGTTGAGTGTCGTCTTCTTGCTCATTCTCCGTCTATCTTAAGCTGTGCCTTATTTCTCTTTGGTTTCTACGGATTGTACGATCAATTTCTTCGTTGAAAAGTAATGGTCCCGACGGGTTTCTTCTAGTCATAAACAATAAAAACCTGCCAAGAGAAAGAAAGAGTAGGCTAATAAATAATAATAATAATAATAAGATAAAATTAAATTTCAAGAAAAATAAATGGTTAAAGTAATAAAAATTAAGCGTTCCTAATATCTTAGATCCCCGGCAACGGCGCCAAAACCTTGATCGCGTTATTTCGTGATAGATTTTAAATATTTATAATTAATCATTCTTGAAACTAACTATTATCGCGATGTAGGCAAGTGTACCTATCGAACAGTAGTATAGTTTTAGCAAGACCGAATTGTCGAACCCAAAGGAACTAAAAGTACTAGTAATGACTGTCTTTTTATTATGTAACCTAAGAATAATGGGGTTTTGTTTTAATTAACTAATTATCTAAATTAAGAATGCACAGAGAAAAGAATTGGGGAATTGCTTTTGGGAAAAATCGATTGACTTAAGACAATACCTAAGGAAAAATCCACCTAGACTTTACTTGTTACTCTGGCTCCGAATTAGATGATTTATTCATTCAACTTGTTCCGTAGAGATCCCTAAGTTATGATCTTATCCCTATTCAAAACTAATAACGTTTAATCCCTAGATTGAATAACCGAGACTTTTCTCTAATTAACACTCTAAGGTTGCATTAACTCGATCTATGGATCCCCTTATTAGGTTTCACCCTAATCTGGCAAAATCTTGTCACCTTATGTCTAGGCGCGTAATCAACTCCGCTTAATTATGATAAATGTACTCTTAGAAAGGTCTATTCCTCCTCTAAATAAGAGCTTGTCTTGAATCAGTATCCTAGGATATCAAAACAAAAATTAAGAATACATAATTAAGAACAAGTTAAATATTTATCATACGATTCAGAAAATAATAACAAGATTCATCTTAGGTTTCATTCCCCTTAGGTATTTAGGGGTTTTAGTTTATAACTAAATAAGAAAACATCTCAGAATAATAAAGAATACAAAACATAAAGAAAACAAAACATAAAGAAAACTCAAAACTCCTGAAGGGGAATTGAGGAGAGATCTTCAGTCTTGATGATGAATTCGGCTTCTGAGATGAATCAATCGGCTTCCTTGGAGTAATTCCTTACTCCCTATTCTCTGTGTCCTTTTCTCCTCTTCTAGGGTGCATTTATAGGCTTTGGAATGCCTTTTAGCCCTCAAAATTAGCCTTTTCCAAATTGGACTCAACTTGGGCTCGGCAGGGACACGCCCGTGTTCGATTACTTCAGGCCTTGTTCGAGCCTGCCAAATTGACACGACCATGTGGCCTGCCCGTGTGAGGAGGTTCAGGCCTTGTTGATTTCTTACTTTGGCCCGTTTCTCGTTTCTCTCACTCTCCTATGCCCTCCTAAGTATAAAACATGAAATTAAAGTATTAGGAGCATCGAATTCACCAATTCTAATGGAAAATCATCCATAAAATGCGTTAAACATGGGGTAAAAATATGCATAAATTACGGTTTATCAAGTTGCAAGCATATTAATTAGTCATATGCCTATGCCAATGTCATTGTGTGATGCGGTTTATATTGGTATGTTAATGAAAGTTAGTACAAGGGAATCATGAAAGAGTAAAATTAGCATTAAAATAGTTTTGGATAGCAACATTAGTTCAATATTGAAAAATCACCAAAAATTGTGGAAATCGAATTAGAGGTTGAATAAAATATAAATTTAAATCCTATTGGGTTTAGTTTTACATAGAATAAACAGTGTAAACAAAATAATTTCATTTTATGAGATATTTGAATTTTTATGAGACAAGGTCAAGATGATTTCGGGTTCCCCTATTTTAACTTTGGAAAATCTTTAAAAATTTTATAAAAATACTTAAGATTTAAAATTTATATGTTTAATTTATTAATTAGCCTATTTTCAAGAGAAATAAATAGGAACATCATCTAAATCCCGTACTAAGAGGTAATTAATCTTTAGTAAAGAAAGGTCGAAACTGTCAAACAGCAGAGCAGGGACGAATTTGAAGAATTAACTGTACTTATTGGCTAAACCATAAATTCTAAAAATTTTATGGTAGGAATATATTAGAGTCTAGTTTTGGAAAAATCAAGCGGATCCTAATTTAGAGTTTTGTAGCTCAAGATATAAATAATTTAGTGACTATGACTCAAGTGGACAGTTTTGTTATGAATAGTAAATAATTATTCTGATACGTTTAAGCCTTGATTATGGTTGTGTTGGTAGCTTAATTGTGCCATGCTAAGTGCCATTGAAAGTGTGTATATGAGTGTGCAAATGAGGGTGGCAAATGGCTTGGTAAATAGCCATTTTCTTGGCCACACAAGCAGAGACATGGCTGTGTGTCTCAGTTGTGTGAAGGATATGGCCCCAGGGACATGGGCGTGTGACTTGGCCATGTGACCCCAAATACTACATGACGTCATAAACAAAGAGTTACATGGCTGAGGACATGGGCCTGTCCTAAGCCACACGGGCGTGTGTATGACCACATGGCCTACCGACCCGGGCGTGTGACTCTCCAAAGTATGAAAATTTTCTAATTGTAGTAAAAGTTCCAAAAGTTTTCAGCTTAGTCCCGAACCACTCCCAATGTATGTTTTGGGCCTCGTGGGCTCGTATAAGGGATGATATGCATGTGATTGGATGAATTTGATTTGGTCCAAATTTTATGGCCCGATTTTGTATGAATGTTTATGTTTAAGTCCAGTAACGGCTCGAACCCAGTCCTGGCGTTGAATACGGGTAAAGGATGTTACAAGTGACCTCAAGCTTGTCCTATATCTTCTTAGCATTGGAACAAGATAACACCCTATTGTACTTATCCAGACCAAGTGCACAAAATATAATGTGCATGGCTTTAGCATTGAGCTGTACATTCATTTTATCTTCTTCACTCCATTCTTTTATGCTTTTACACTAATTTCTCTCATTTTTTTGAGAAATTGAGGGACCATCCATGATAATATCCCAAGTCGTAAGATCATTCATTTGAATGAAGAGCATCATTCTTGTCTTTCAATAAGAATAATATGCTTCAATGAAGTATGAAGGCTTTGAGATGGATTTAGATTCTTCATGGAAATATAATTCAGAATTGGACATCATAGTTATAGAATGTTTTGATGGTCGTTTAAGCTTTTCCGAGGATCTTCTCTTATTTTTTAAATCATTTTTAGAAACTAGCTCTAATACCAATTATTAGCTCGATTGATCACTGGAAATATCCAAGAGGGTTGAATTGGTCTTTTAAAAATTTGTGGAAGCAAAGAGTAAAAATAAAGACAATGAACGCAACGATATATAGTGGTTCGATCCAAACTTCCTACTCCACTACCTTGTCTTTTCACAATTAAATATTTTCCCAAATTTACTAATTTGATAACTTTTAAGAACAATGTTTAACCTTACAATTCCCATAACGTTTCTACCCAAATCTTAATATTACAACTCACTTAAGGTTTCTACCTAAACCTTATGACTCAACTTTCTCAAAGAGAATAAAAAACAAACAAACAAATAAATAATCCTCACAAGATTAGGATTTTTTTCAATTAAGCACAAATACAAGGAAAGCACTTGAGCTGATAGAAAATACAATAAATGCTCACAAGTGTTTACAAGAAGAAGATAAAGAATTGAAGCACAAAGTGATTGGTAATGGACTTTTTTAGGTATCTTAAAGCGCTTGATCTATTGTAATATCACTTGTTGTTGTTGAACCTTTGGAAGTTGGTATTCATACTCTCTAATTGATTTCCAACTATTGTGGTTGTTGATAAATTGAATAGAGCCATTAGGGATGAAAATTCTAGATCATTAAATTCACTTGTAATAAAAGGTATCGATACTTTTTCTACAAGTATAGATACTATTGGCATTTAATGCCTCATTCAGTGATTGTTAAAGTTAGCTTACAATGGTACTAAAGATATTTCATCGATACCTAGTAAAAGGTGTCCATACTTTTTGAAAAGGTATCAATACTTTTTATGATTGTTTGAAAAATCATCAAGTCAAAATACAAAAACGGTATCGATAGCAAAAATGGTATCATTAAAAATACAATAGGTATCGATACTTTTTGCTTTTGTTCAATTTTTGTTTCAAGTTAGTAAGCAAGTTTGGTATCAATCTTGAAAAAGGTATCACTAAAAATTGTATGGGTATCGATACGTTATGAATGATATCTATACTTTTTGTAGGGAGTAATTTTTTAATCAATTTAAAAATGTTTCAATTGAGTAAAAATGTTTGAACCGCTTTTGAACTTTTTCCAAAACTTTTCTGAGTGTTCTAAGCATTTTATAAGATGTTTGAAAGTCTTGAAATGATTTTTATGCTTTGAACTTTATAATTTCTTTGTTTAAAAACAAAATTTATTCAAAAACATTTTTGTTTGTTATATCAAATAAAGCTAGTTTAACATTAGCGAATGGAATTATGCATTCTTGAGGTGTGTTGGGACAAATTGGACTATCTTGCACCTTGATATCAATACCTAATTTAGGGGTATTAATACCCTTGAAGTCAATATCTAAACAAGGTTTTGTTAGGGTCCATATATCGATACTTACCCCTGTAACCTCCCAAACCCGGCCAAGACATTATGGCTAGATTGAGAAGGCTATATTAGCCACCGAAATGGCTAAGCTAACTTATGTTACTTTTGAATACTTTAAATAAACTCATTTTAGAGAAAACCGTAGTTGTACTTTGAGTTAGCTTAAAAGCATTCATTCATTACGTCATGTATGCTTAGGATTCATTTTATTGTTGACAGTGTTGTTTTAGAAAAATCATTTGCTTGTCGCTCTTCTTTAAAAACAACTCGAAGTTAAACTAATACAGCAGAAAAACCGTTTTTCAAGTCATTTTGGAAAATTAGTTGCCTTATCGATTTGTTTTTGTTTTCAAAAATAGTTCCTTTGCAATGCAGCAGAAACTAGAGAACGATATCAAGTTTTACTTAAGCCAAATATCACGCATTATCTGGTTATTATGCTTGAGTAATCCATGCATGCAAGAATCCCTAAAAGAAAAGTTACCAAGCCATAGGCTAGATAATTACAAATTCAAATCAAAACCAATAAAGGGTTAATAATACTTATTAAGAAAAATAATCCAAGGTCAAAGGTGATTCTCCGAATGCCGAGTCCGGTCCTAATTTCGAGGTTTACCTAAAATTTTGAACACTATTTGGGGGTGAGCTTATGAAAAGCTGAATGTGAGTCGAACAATTATTTAAACAGACAAAAACATCAAATATAGTGAAACATATTAGCATTAAAAGAAGAATATAGAACCATCACCAGAACTTCATATCATTACATAGCCATTATCAATATCGATGTCAAACGGTGTATGAGCATGGGCCATCATTCATTCGAATAACAATCATTAATTCCAACACCATTCAATACAAAAAAATATAATAGTAGCATAAATCAATAACATTTGAATATGTCGTGCACATGATGCAATGCAAAAATGTTCCTACCCAGACCATTTGTTACACACCACGAGTTCCCTAGAACTCATAATCCAAACTCCAAAACATTATGGGCTTAAGCCTGTTGTGGTTAAACCACCGATAACAATATGCAGAAAATTCTGCTAGTAAAAATGCAGACAAGCTGCCAATAAAAATGCGATAAATTTCCATTCCCCTCGGTACTCCAGGTGCAGTGCGCTGACTAAGAATAATGCAGACTTAATATGCCGCCGGTACTCTACGGAACTCCTTTGTCAACCACAAAATCCCAACCCAATGCATATACAATATGTCTCACAATCTCATATATAATCATATCTCAATACTTTTCACATTCATTTGACATGCTCAGCATGTCCTCAATAATAACATACTTTCAGTAAATGGAAACAGTGTTCCAATCTTTCAAATTACCATTGTGTTGGAATTAATTAATATCGTTCAAATTCACTTACTTTGCGGATTTTCATTGTACATATATAACACCTTTTTCAGTACACAATATAAAAAATATCCCATGCATTTAAATCATACATAAGTTTAATATCTCAACACATTGTATCATTCAGTCAAACTGTAACACCTCTTACCCATACCTGAGAACGGGGAAAAGTACGAGGTGTTACTGGACATATATGCGAGCATAAACAGAAAATACTGGTTATAAAATTTCGTTTCAACTCAAAACAAATCCACCAACATTGTAGTGTCCCAATTTTGGGCCTACGAGGCCCTAAACAAACATTGAGAATGGTTCGGGACCAAAATAAAGATCTGAGGAAAACTTATAGTTTAATACCTTGCACACCCGTGTTGAGATCATACACATGCCCGTGTGCATTGGGACATGCTCGTATGGTCACCCCGTGTCCAAAACTTGAGCATTCTGTTAGATTCACACTGCCAAGACACACACCAGTGTGTCTAGCCCGTGTTTGACACTGACTTAAAATTTAGGTGCAGGGGACACACGGTCATACCAAACACCCAAAGGCAATCCGTATGTCACACACGGCCTGGACACACGCCTGTGCGTCTACCCGTATGGACCTTATTAGGCTACTTTTCAAGCCTTTGGCCACCCTCAATTTCCCACTCTCATCTATAGTTTCCACTGATATCTAACATGCCCTAATTGCACTCAAGTTCTATCATAATTTTCAATTGCATGTAAACCTCATATCCTTGGTTTTGCACATGCTAGGTTACCCTTTTTGTATTAAAGATTATAGTCTCATTAATCACAATATCGAATTTGGCTCGTCTTTTAACTTATTGCCAACTGTGATCCTCCCAATTTCAAATGAATTGGTCACATTTATCGTATCCATTCATAATACACCATGTAATTATTTCAACAAGTAAAAATTTCATGATTAGTAGGATAGCAACCTGTACCAATAGAGGCCATATATCAAGGCCATACACAAAATGAATAGACATAACATTCAAGCCTTTACATTGCTAGCCAAAAGACACATATGACAAAATGACCCAAAAATACCTATACATGCCATTGAACAATAAAATATCTATGTACCAAAGCTGGACTAGTTGATAGTGTGTTGACTCTCCAATAGTCTTCCAACCTTTACGAGTCCTCGAGCTCTGAAAGATAGGGAAAAGAGAGGGGTAAGCATTTTCATGCTTAGTAAGCTCGGATAACTAGAAAGTAAACTTACCGATAATTAACATACAACCATAATAAGCAATAAAATCGACTAGAATGAAATGGTTTCCCTAGCACTTGCATTCAATCCACAAGTTAGTCACAATCATAATACATTATTTAATTTATCATTAGATGAGCTCATCATTCACCGTTTCATCTTTATATTCCATATTAATCCTGTTGAGTTTCTAGGAAATCTCGATGGACTATCCTTTTACCGTCAATTCTTAGGAATGATCGTTTCAGACATGCACTCCCGTGAACCATACATTCTATTACCAGTCCAGGCTAAATCCCTCATATCGTAAACTCAGAAGGTGATGTCACGATTACCAGTCCAGGCTAAATTCCTTATAGTGATGAACATCCTTAATGAGCTCGGATCTGAATTACTAGTCCAAGCTAAATTCAGACCCTAATCGGATTACCCGTCCGGGCTAAATCCTTTATACACATATACTCATTGGGAGGCTCGATCACTCAAGGAACACCCGTCCAGGCTAGATCCTTTCTATCATTGAGGTCAACAGGTTACCCGTCCCGGCTAAATCTTTTCTGCAACACATGCAGGATCTCAAAATCACATGAAACATAGTTCATCTATCGAACTTCCTTTTCAACCTCAACCGGGACATTTGTCACATGTCATTACCAAAAATACATTTCATAGGTTTTTCATTCCACCATCAAATACAGTATTAATACATTCATAAATTATACAATTAAGTATATTATGAGTTTACTTTTAGTTATTCGAACTTACTAGGTACTCGTTCTGTATTGTGTTCCGATTATTTCGAAACCTTTCGTTTTCCTCGATCGACCTCCGGAATTTGTTCCTCGGGATCTATTTCAACAGAATTAAATCATTAACACTCCACATTATACATTTCAAGTCTAAATTCCACCCCCGGTCCAATTGACCGTTTTGCCTCTAACCTTTCACATTTTTACGATTTAGTCCCTAGGCTCGTATAATGAAACACATGCAATTTCTATCTTACCCAAGCCTAGCCAAACATTTTCCTCTCTTATGGTAGCCCATATTTTCCATTATTTTCACATTTTTACCTCACATTTTACAACTTTTGTAAAAAGGTCCCTTTGGGGTTTTTCATAAAAATCACCTAGGAAAAGATGTTTAACACACATCCAACTTTCATATTCCTCCATAATCCATCAAAATACAAGTAACTCATGCATGGGTACATTCTTAAACATGAACCCTAGCATGAAATATGGGTAGAAATGGAGAGATCAAGCTACCGAAATTTTAAAAATACAAAGAACATTAAAAACGGGGTTTGAGAGCACTTGCTATTGAGCTTGAAAAGCTTGAAAACCTAGCTATAGAGGGCTTGAGATTTTTGGCTGGTTCAAGGGAGAAAATGGCTGATTTTTGTTTCATTTTTCCCATTTTATTTCATTAAAATGCCAAATGACCAAAATGCCAAATGACCAAAATGCTAAATGACCAAAATGCCCTTAAGCCCTTTCTTTAAAATTTCATCCATACAAGCCCATTTTTGTCCAAAAACTTAGAAATTGGGAAAATTTCTCTCCAAGACCTTCTAATTTATAATCTAAAGAAATTTCATAAAAATTGTTTCTAGAATCCAAGTTTTACAATTTATTCAATTTAGTCCCTAATTTCCAATTGGACACCTTACTCAAAGAATTTCTTCATGAAACTTTAACACATGCATATTCTCATATTCTAGGCCTCATAATAATCATAAAATAAATATTTTGATGTCGGATTTGTGGTCTCAAAACCATTATTCCGATTAGGCCCTATTTCGGGATGTTACATTTCTCCCCCTTAGGGACTTTCATCCTCGAAAGCCTTACCAGTAAACAGATTCGGATATTGGCTTCTCATGGTTTCTTCTGGCTCCCATGTAGCCTTTTCCATACCATGTGGATGCCATAAAACTTTTACTAAAGCCACATCTTTATTCCTTAACTGTATAATCTCACGGGCTAAAATCTTAACCGGTTCCTCTCCATAAGTCGTGTCCAGTCGAATTTCAACCTCGGTCGGTGAAATCACATGAGAGGGGTTTGATCGATATCGCCTTAACATAGATACATGGAACACATCATGAATCTTGTCCAGTTCGGGTGGCAATGCCAAACGATAGGCTAACGGTCCGATAAATCATGGACTTAGTTTGCCTTTCCGACCAAATCTCAACACTCTTTTCCATGGAGATACTTTCAAGAATACTCTATCTCCAACTTAGAACTCAATTTCCTTTCTTGTTAGATCAGCATATGACTTTTGCCTATCCGATGCCGCTTTTAGACAATTTCATATGATTTTAACTTTCTCTTTAGTTTCTTTAATCAGATCAACTCCATGAATTTAACTTTTCTTAAGTTCTGTCCAGTCGGCACTTCCTGCCTTACAAGGCCTCATAAGGTGCCATCTTCAAACTTGTTTGAAAACTATTTTTGTAGGCAAATTCTACTAACGGCAGGTATTTTTCTCAGCTACCCTGAAATTCGAGGATGCAACATCGCAACATATCCTCGAGAATCTAAATCATCCATTCAGACTGACCATCAGTCTGAGGGTGAAAAGCTGTACTAAAGCTCAACTTCATACACAAGGCTTCTTGTAATTTATTCCAGAATCTCGAAGTGAACCTTGGGTCTTTATCTGAAATAATCGACAGTGGTACTCCATGCAGCCTTACAATCTTAGAAATGTATAAGTCGACTAACTTATCAAGAGAGTAATCTGCCCTTACCGGAATAAAATGAGCCCACTTCGTCAACTTATCCACTACAACCCATCTGGCATCTTTCTTTTTCGGAGTCAAAGGCAATCTTGTCACGAAATCCATGGTAACTTTGTCCCACTTCCATTTGGGGACCATCACAGGCTGTAACAACCCTGAAGGTACTTGATGTTCAGCTTTAAATTGCTGACATACCAGGCATTTTGATACAAATTCAGAAATATCTCTTTTCATACCGTTCCACCAATACATTTTTTTCAAATCGTTGTACATCTTGGTACTTTTCGGGTGAATTGACAAACGGCTGTCATGTGCTTACTACCACAATTTACAATTACATCATGAAGGGCTAACCAATCCATACCAAGTATTGCATCAAATCCATCAAATGGTAACAACATAAGTTTAGCCGGAAAGCAATGACCCTGAATCATCAAAGGACAATTCTTACAGACTTTATCAACCATGACTGATTTGCCTAGTGGGTTCGACACTCTAATGATGAATTTCGTAGGTTCAACAAGTATGTTTATACTAAACACCAATCTCATGCAAATATATGAATGCGTTGACCCCGGGTCAATTAAAGCAATAACACTTGTATTAAAAAGAGAAAAAGTACCCGTAACATCAGGAGTAGAGGCTTTCTTTCGAGCACGTATCGCATATGTTCTTACCAGGGCTCAAACTTCTGCCTTTGTAGTGTTTTTAATCGCAACTCGACTACCACTAGCACTCTCAGGGTATCTCGAAGGTCTACCCCGTGTAATGGGAGTACTCGACTTCGGGACTACTTCCACTTCTTTTTCGACTCGCTCTGGGCAGTCTCTGAGAAAGTGGTCAAGAGAACCACATCTGAAACTGGTATGTGATATTCGCGACAAGTTTTAAAAATTTATAATTAAGCGTTCTTGAAACTAACTATTATCATGATGAAGGCAAGTGTACCTATCGAACAGTAGTATAGCTTTAGCAAGACCGAATTGTCGAACCCAAAGAAACCAAGAGTACTAGTAATTACTTTCTTTTTATTATCTAGCCTAAAAATTAAGGGATTTGTTTATCTAAACTAATTAACTAAACTAAGAGTGCATAGAGAGAAGATTGGGAAAAAACTTTTGGGAAAACTCGATTAATTAAGACAATACCCAAGGAAAAATCCACCTAGACTCCACTTGTTATTTGACTCTGAATCAGACGATTTATTCATTTGACTTAATCCGTAGAAATCCCTAAGTTATATTATTATCTCTCTCGAGACTAATAACGTCTAACCCTAGGTTGATTAATTGAAATCTCTTTCTAATTGACGCCCTAGTGTTGCATTAACTCAATCTATGGATCCCCTTATTAGGTTTCACCCTAATCCGACAAAATCTTATCACCCTATCTCTAGGCGTTCAATCAACTTCGCTTAATTATGACAAATTTACTCTTAGACAGGGTCTATTCCTCCTCTGAATAAGAGCATTAACTCAAATCAATATCCTGGAATATTAAAACAAGAATTAAGAACACATAATTAAGAACAAGTCAAATATTTATCATACAATTCAGATAATAATAACAAGATCCGTCTTAGGTTTCATTCCCCTTAGGTATTTAGGGGGTTTAATTCATAATTATAGAAGAAAACATCTCAGAAGAATAATGAATAAAAAATAGAAAGAAAATCCAAAACCCTTGAATGGAAATTGAAAGGAAATCTTCAGTCTTGATGATGAATCCGGCTTCTGAGATGGACCAATCTGTTTCCCTTGAGTAATTCACTACCTCCTACTCTGCATCTCCTTCCTAAGTGCCTCCTTAGGTGTTTAAATAGGCTTTAGAATGCCTAAGAGCCCTCAAAATTGGCCTTTTCCAAATAGGGTTATACCTGGGCTCGGCAGGGACACGTCCGTGTGCGATTACTCTAGCTCATGGTCAAGGTTGTTGAATAGGCACGGGCATGTAGTCTACCCGTGTAAGTCGTGCTTTGATCCAGCCAAAGGGACACGACCGTGTGACACGCCCGTGTGAGGAAGTCCAAGCTGTGTTGATTTTCCATATGGGTCTATTTTCTCCGTTTTCAGCACGTTTCTCGCTCTTTTTACTCTCCTATGCTCACCTAAGTATAAAACATGAAATTAAAGGATTAGGAGCATCGAATTCACCAAATATAAGGAGAAACCATCCATGAATGTGCTGAGCATAGGATAAAAATATGTATAAATTACGATTTATCAAATACCCCCACACTTAAGCGTTTGCTTATCCTCAAGCAAAATCTTCAACTCACAATCAAAATAAATTCTTCTCAATTTATAATCCCTATCAATAATATCTCAAAATAATCCATAAGTATTCATATATTGAAAATTCAACTAAAAGTACATCAAAGTTTCAAACATTCCAAGTTGAATATTTTATCACGAAAACATAGGTGTCTTGCCTTATCTAAGTGATTATCTTTGATCAGAACATCACAGAGTTTAACATCCTCACTAAAGATTCACTCAAATCACTCAAGGTGTTTAAGGACATCATTCATTAGTCAATATGAAAAGCTATTGCCATAGGCTTGCTTGAAAATCAAATCTCTACCACTATAAATTGAGCTGATACATTAATCAAAATGGTCTTTTAGAGGGTTGTAATGTGACTTTGGTTAGGGGGTGTGGTCACAAGCTGAAATAAAAGGTTAGAATCGAGATTGAATTGAGAAATTTCCTAGCTAGAAAAATAACCAGTCATCAGTTGAATACAAGTGACCTTCTTCTCAGAATATGGAATTAACACTCAAGCTCAAAAATGATGAATTACTACTAATATGTGTTGAAGTATATATATATTTATATTTTTAAGAACAAGTCAAATATTTAGAAGAGCAAAACATAGCTAAGCAATTAGTTCAAATCAAATCTCAACAAAAATAGGGATCAACTTAGGGGATTTCAACAATAATGGGTTATGGGTTAATATTGAGGGTAAATCAATTAATGGCTTGTTAGGCTCAAAAGGGTTCACTAAGGGTCAATTATGAAGGTAGGCTTTTGTGGAGTGAGTGGGTTAAACCTAAGTGTCTTTATCATCTTGATATATCAAATCAAATGGTGTGGTCTTGTCATGCATAATCAAGCAAGTTCTAGAATAACAAATCAATACTGACGCACTTATAATAAAAGTGAGCATGAAAGAAATAAAATATGCTCTAAAAGCTTAAGACCTCACAAAAACTATGGCTTTTTAATGTTTAAACTTATGAATTTCAATTCATGATAATACCTAAACTTAGGGAAACAACCTAAAAGTTTATAATTCTTCAAAAATCAACTTATCATGCTTGATTCCCTAATGTATTAAAGTTTAAACAATCAATGCATAAATGCCTATGTTTTAATTCAAGACATATCAATAAAAATCATAAATTAATTGAAATTCATTATAATAGTGATATGAGTGATTCGCGTGAGAATAAGATGAAATTCAGGGATTTCTAATGATGATATAAACCCCCCCACACTTAAGATGTACATTGCCCTCAATGTATAAAAATAGATATATTGAAAAATATAGATAAATAATCATAAGATAAGGAGAGAAGTGAAACTTCCTGAATGATGAATGAACTCCTTGATTTGGAGTTATTGAGAATAATCGGCCAAGGCAATGATGAGAGTGGAGAAGGATACTCCGGTGGTGGTAGAGGTTCATTAGCCCATAAGTTCTGTACCAAACGAATATTATATCTGTGGTAGCTATGGTCGTGGTCGAGCAGGACATGGCAGTCGTGAAGAACCTTTTCCAGTGGAGTTTTTAGTTCCTATGTAATGATGAGCTTTGGAGCTCTTTATAACTGTGATAGAATCAAGAACTCTTTAGGAAATATAAGGAAGCATAATTACTCGTAATGAAATAGCCGAAAATAAAAAATCGTAAAAACTAAAATTAAACTAATATTAAAGGAAAATAAAATAAAGTACTTAAAGAAGATAAATAAAGATAAAATTGAAAATAATAAATAATAAATAAAAAGTTTTTAAACATCATCATCACCGGATGGTTCGCAAGGTGGTGGTGGCGATGAGATGGTGCTGACAAATCTAGTGAAGTGTAGCATCAATGTGATCAAAACGCTGAAAACACTACTGCTCAAATCAAGTAAGGTGCTCAGAGCTGTCAGAGTATGATGCCGCCGCATGAACCGGATGATGGATGGGTGGTGGCTGAGACTATGGGTCCTCATGACGTGGAGGGACATCATCAATAATGTCCTCTGGGTCCTCCTCCTTGGTGGACTAGACGAGGCGATACTGAGGAGGGTAGGTGCCACGTCGTTTCTTGATCATCCAAATGTTTACCATGCTCAAGATGCCCTGTGGGGACATCTGGCTGATGAGAGTGAGGGAGGATGATTTTGCTGCTGTGTTGAGGAGCCCGAAGTGTCGTGCTAATCGAGTCACATAGGGCCCGATAGAGATGACCCCTCTCCTATGTCACTCTGTCTAATGGCGGATGGTGAGGGCGATAAAGTAAGCAAGGTTAAAGACTTTCCCGTTCGCCATGCCCCATAGGAAATAGGCATCCTGAGTGTTAACGACGCCAGTGCTCTCTCGTCTTCTCTTCAGAGTGTGGGCCAAGATGGCGTATCTTAGAGCGGCTAGGATCATAGGAGGCTGAGGCAGGGACGAGGTCCTTCCAACACTTTGAGGGAGAGTAGTGGATGTGGCGGTGGAGGGTGTCGAGTTCATTGTCGTCCATGAACTCCTCCGTGTACAGCACTAGTGCAATCTTGAACTCGGGTACGCTCAACTGGTGCACTAGACCACCAAGGTGGAACTGGACCGTTCCAGGATCGTAGAAGTTTGTCATGATGACTTGGAGATAAAGGTCGAGCATAGTTCCACCGTGAGCTCGAGGTATGTCGGCTCGATAATCTCAAAGAAAAGTCCCTACAGTTCAGTCGTCAGGAGGGCTCGGACCGCGTCAGCTATCTGAATTTGTTCAAGTGCGGCCCAGTCAATACAGTGGCCCACACCTAGGGGTCAGGCCTGTAATATCTGAAATAACTCCTCTTGGGGTCCCAATGGGAACTCGAGGAATGGATGCCTAATCTCCGTGGTAGGACCCGAGGATGACGCTGCTCCTTTCCTCTTCTTCAAGGCGAGGACAGCGGTCTTCTTACCACTTGAAGATGACATTGTATATCTGCATTGAAAAGTCAAAGTTCAACCAATATGTCCTAAGAATAGGATGAAAAAACAAAACTAAATAGGAATATTTCATGAGACTCACGTGCTAGATGAAGTAAACAAAACTAAAACAACTAAAGAAAATATATTAAGTTATTAAAATAGGACTATGAGAATAATGCTACGGGAATATCTAATGCATGAGTGCATGTGGGTTTGCATAAAATCCATGGAAATGAGAAAAACGGATGAGTGTAGTATGAAAAATGGCAATATTCTTTAATGAGAAGCACGAGTATTATTATTCTACTATGAATGTTCACTTACAATAGTCAAATGGATCAGAGAAAACATGAAATAGGCAAAATATTTAAAGAAAATAGAGAGAAAAGAGTAAACAAACGCAAAAGGGAGAAGTTTGGGTCGTCGAAAATAGTGTTGTAGGCGGCGCACGGGCGTGGCAAGTAGGGCGTGTGGAGTTACAGTGGCTAGGGTTAGGGATTTTCGGGGAGGGCAATGATGAATAGTGAGGGGTTTATATAGATTTTGGGGCACATGGCCCTGGGGCACGCCCGTGTGCCATATTTTTTTCCCGTGTTTTTTGCGATATTTAAATTTAGGCGAACCTGACATTCACCCCACACCCGTGTTCCTTGGGCGTGTGGGTGTACACGACCGTGTCTTGCTTCGTTCGCTTCTCCTACGCCCGTGTATGATAGCTCACGCCCGTGTTAGTTTGACAGTGTCGACCACGGGGGCTGGGCACGGGTGTGTCAAACACCCGTGCTAAATTGACAGGTTCGCCCACGGTTTCAAAACACGGGCGTGTCGCACGCCCTTGTTGGTTTGGCAGTTTTTCGCACGGCCTTATCACACGGCCATGGCGACTTATCGCATCCCGTGTTGGGGAAACATTTTTGCCCTATTTTTACACGGCCGTATCGTACGGTCGTGTCTCCTCCTGTAGTGTGTGCACGGCCTAAGGCATGCTCGTGTGCCTGGCCGTTTGGATGGGAAAACCCTGTGTTTCAAGACTCAGTTAGTAGGTTAGATGTGAAAAACTAGAATTTAAATAAATCATTACTGTTAGTGCTCGGGTTGCCTCCCGAGAAGCGCTTATTTAAGCTTGACTTACCTCTCTGGTGTGTGATCATGGTGGCTCGAGGAGTTTCACTCCTCATCCCTGCTATCAACTTTATCAATATAAGGTTTAAGACAAGTATTGTTTACCTTAAAAGTTCTGAATTTGGGGAGAATTACCTCGACTGTACCATATGGAAAAATACTAAGTACCGTGAGAGGAATTTCTTCATTAGGTTCAGAAGTGGTAATACGAGGATCTGCTGCATCTAGTAGTACTTTATCTCCAACCTTAATTGATTTGGTAATGTGTTGAGCTCGTCCTGGCTCGATTTTGGTTTATCGGGCGTTCTCAATTTTTGTGTCCGTCATTCATCTAGTTCCTTGATTTGTAGCCTTCGTTCTTCATAGACAGGTCCTTTGTTGTTGCTTGAACGTGGCTTATGTAGGTTCTTTGAACTTATTTCCTGCAAAGTAGGTTGCACCACATGGTCAATTTTAGTAGAATGATTTATATAACCACCTTCAATTTTTGATGTGTTACTCGAATTACGAGCTTGAAAGGTGATTGTTTCGTCTCCCACACAAAGTGTGAGTTCACCTGTGCCAACATCAATTATTGTTCTAGCAGTTGCTAAAAATGGCCTCCCTAAAATTAAAGGAACGTTACTATCCTCTTCTATGTCTAAAACAACGAAATCAACTGGGAATATAAATTTATCAATTTTAATGAGTACATCTTCAATAATCCCCCTAAGAAATCTGATTTTTTTATCGAGTAATTGAATACTCATCCTAGTTTGTTTGGGCTTCCCAAGACCTAGTTGCTTAAACATTTTATAAGGCATGAAATTAATACTAGCCCCTAAATCAGCCAAAGCATTATTTACATCTAGGCTACCAATTAAACAGGGAATCTTTAAACTCTCTGGATCTTTTAATTTGTTGGCTAGCTTATTCTGTAGTATGGCTGAGCAAACCGTATTCAGCTCCACATGTGATGCCTCAACCAACTTCCGCTTATTTGCTAAAAGCTCCTTTAAGAATTTGACTGCTTTTGGCATCTGCAAAAGAGCTTCAATAAAAGGTAAGTTACTATGTAGCTTCTTTAATAATTTAAGGAATTTACCGAATTTAAATCTCTTTCTAATTAACGCCCTAATGTTGCATTAAATCGATCTATGGATCCTCTTATTAGGTTTCACCCTAATCTGGCAAAATCTTATCACCCTATCTCTAGGCGTGCAATCAACTCCGCTTAATTATGACAAATTTTCTGCTTAATTATGAAAAATTTACTCTTAGACAAGGTCTATTCCTCCTCTGAATAAGAGCATTAACTCAAATCAATATCCTGGAACATTAAAACAAGAATTAAGAACACATAATTAAGAATAAGTCAAATATTTATCATACAATTCAGATAATAATAACAAGATCCTTCTTAAGTTTCATTCCCCTTAGGTATTTAGGGGGTTTAGTTCATAATTATAGAAGAAAACTTCTCAGAAGAATAATGAATACAAAACATAAAGAAAACCCAAAACCGCTGAATGGAAATTGAAGGGAGATATTCAGTCTTGATGATGAATCCGGCTTCTGAGATGGACCAATCGGCTTCCCTTGAGTAATTCCTTGCCTCCTACTCTGCGTCTCCTTCCTAAGTGCCTCCTTAGGTGTTTAAATAGGCTTTAGAATGCCTAAGAGCCCTCAAAATTGGCCTTTTCTGAATAGGGTTATATTTGGGCGCACAATCAACTCTGTTTAATTATGACAAATGTACTCTTAGACAGGGTCTATTCTTCCTCTGAATAAGAGCTTATCTTGAATCAGTTTCTTGGGATATCAAAACAAGAATTAAGAACACATAATTAAGAATAAGTTAAATATTTATCATACAATTCAGAAAATAATAACAAGATTTGTCTTGGGTTTCATTCTCCTTAGGTATTTAGGGGATTTAGTTCATAACTAAAAAAGAAAACATCTCAGAAGAATAACAAATACAAAACATAAAGAAAACCCAAAACTGTTGAAGGGAAGTTGAGGGGAGATCTTCAGTCTTGATGATGAAACCGGCTTCTAAGATGGATTAATCGGCTTTCTTCAAGTAATTCCTTCCTTTCTCTCTATGTGTCCCCTTACTTTCCTCCTCTAGGGTGTATTTATGGGTTTTAGAATGCCTAGAAGCCCTCAAAATTAGCCTTTTCCAAATTGGACTCAACTTGGGATCGGCGGAGACATGCCCGTGTGACACGCTTGTGCGAGTCGTGCTTCGAATCTGCCAAATTGACATGGCCGTGTGGTCTTCCTGTGTGAGGAGGTCCAAGCCGTGTTAAATTTGTACTTTGGCCCATTTTTCTTTGTTTTTGGCATGTTTCTCATTCCTTTCGCTCTCCTATGCTCTCCTAAGTATAAAACATGAAATTAAAGCATTATGAGCATCGAATTCACATTTTCTAATGGGAAATCATCCATAAAATGCGTTAAACATGGGGTAAAAATATGTATAAATTACGGTTTATCAAATACCCCCCACACTTAAGCATTTGCTTGTCTTCAAGCAAAATTCTCAACTCATAATCAAAATAAATTCTTTTCAATTTATAATTTCTATCGATAATATCTCAAATAATCCATAGGTAATCATACATTAAGAATTCAACTAAAAGAACATCACAGTTTCAATCATTCCAAGTTGAGGATTTTATTCTGAAAACATAGGTGTCTCCCCTCGTCTAGGTAATTACCTTGTATTCTCAATTTCACAAAGTTTTACATCCTCACTAAAGATTCACTCAAATTACTCGAGGTGTTTAAGGACAATAAATGAAGCACTCAATAGTCAATAATGAAAAGTTATTACCATAGGCTTGCATGAAAATCAAATCTCCATCACTATACTTTGAGATGATACATCAATCAAAAGGTCTTTAGAGGGTTGTAATGAGGCTTGGTTAGGGGGGTGGTCACAAGCTGAAAGAAAAGGTTAGAATCAAGATTGACTTGAAAATTTTGCCTAACTAGAAAAATAGCTAGTCATTAATTGCGTACAACAGAGCTTTTCTCAGAATATGGAATTTAACTTCTTTAGCTCAGAAGGTTACTACTATTAAGATGTATACACATTTTCTTTTTAAGAACAAGTTAAATACAAAGTAGAATAAAACTTAGCTAAGCAACTATTTCAATTCCAATCTCGACAAAAAATTGGGGATCAAATTAATTTAAGGGATTTCAACAATAATGGGTTAAGGGTTAATATTAAGGATAATACAAAAAATGGCTTGTTAGCTCAACGGGGTTTACTAAGGGTTAATCGTGGAGGTAGGCTTTTCATGGCATGAGTGGGTTAATCCTAAGTGCCTTTCTCATTTTGACATATCAAATCAATGGTGTGGTCTTGACATGCATAATCAAGTAAGTTCTATAATAACAGTTCAATACTGACGCGCTCAAAGCAATAATAAAAGTGAGCATGAAAGAATTAATAGATGCTCAAAAGGCTCAAAAATGTCACAAAAATTATGGCTTTTTGATGTTTAAAACTTGTGAATTTCAACTCAAAGTAATACCTAAACTTTGGGGAAACAACCTAAAATTTTAAATTCTTAAAAATCAACTTATCATGCTTGATTCTCTAATGTCTTAAGGTTTAAACAATCAATGCATAAATGCCTATGTTTTAATTCAAGATATATCAATCAAAATCATAAATCAATCAAAATTTATCCTAAAAATGATATGAGAGCTTTTCAAGAGAACAAGGCAGTCATTCAGGAATTTTTCTGATAATGAAATAAATACCCCCCACACTTAAGATGTACATTGCCCTCAATGTACAAAGATAGATAGGAAAAGATAAATTTGGAATCATAAGATAGGGGGAGAAGTGAAACTTCTTGTATGATGAATTCCTCAAACTGGAGTTTGGAAGAGTAATCGGTGCGAGAGTGGAGGAGGATACTTTGGCAGTGGTAGAGGTTCATTAGTCCATAAGTCCTGCGCCAAAAGAATATTATATCTAGTGGTAGCTATGGTCATGGTCGATCAGGACATGGCAGTCGTGGAGAACCTTTCTCAGTGGAGTTTTTAGTCCTTATGCGATGATGAGCTTAGGAGCTCTATATAACTGTGATAAAATTAGGAACTTTTTAGGGGATATGAGTAAGAATAATTACTCTTAATGAAATAACCAAAATTGATAATAAAATAAAATTCTAAAATCTTAATAAAAATAAAAAGTAGTTTTAATAAAAATTAAAAACATAAAATAATAAATAAATGTTTTTAAACATCTTCATCGCTGGATGGTTCGCAAGGTGGGACTGGCGATGAGATGTGGAGGTGCTAACAAATCTGCTGTAGAGTAGCATCAATGTTGTCAAATCATTGAAAACATTGCTGCTCAAATCGAGTGAGGCGCTCAGAGATGTCAGCATATGAAGCCGCCACATGAACTAGACGAGAGGGTGGTGGTGGCTGAGTCGGTGGGTCCTCATGCTGTGGAGGGACATCATCAAGAATGTCCTCGTAGGCCTTCTCCTCGGTAGATTGGGCGAGACGATATTGAGGAGGGTAGGTTCCTCGGCACTTTTCAATCATCCTCATGCTAAGCATGCTCGAGATGCCTTGTGGAGACATCTGGCCAATAAGGGTTAAGGATTATTCTTGGGTGCGGTGCTGAAGAGCCCAAAGTGTCGAGCCAACTGAGTAACATAGGGACCAATGGAGATGACCCCCTTCCTATGCCGCTCCGTCTGGTGCAAAATCACGAGGGCGATGAAATAGGCAAGGTCGATGACGTGCCCGTGCAACATACACCATAAAAAGTAGGCGTGATGAGTGTTGATGACACCAGTGCTTTCTCGCCGTCCTGTAATTGTGTGAGCCAAAATAGCGTGTAGGTACCTCAGAGATGGAGAGAGAGTCGATGCCTTGGAGCAGCTAGGATTGTAGGTGGCCCCACCTGGTACTAGTGCATCCCAACATCGTGAAGGAGAACGATGGATGTGGTGGTTGAGATCATGTGAGTCATTCTCCTCCTTGAATTCCTCCGTATATAAACCCAGTACAGTACTGAATTCTGGTACGCTGAGCTAACGGATTAATCTGCTTAGGCGAAATTGCACCGTGCTGAGATCATCGTAGTTCGTCATCACGGTCTGAAGATGAAATGTGGAGCATAATTCCATCGTAAGCTTGAGATACATCGACTCGATGATCCCAAAGAAAAGCTCCCAAGGGTCGGTGGTTAGGAGGGCTCGAATCGCATCAGCCAACTGAACTTGTTCTATTATAGACCAGTCAATGCAGCGATCCGCAATTAAAAGTCAGGCCTGGATTATTTGGAATAGTTCTTCTTGGGGCCCGATGGGGAACCTCAGGAAAGGGTGATGAACTTTCGCGGTAGGACCTGAGGAAAATGACGCTCCCTTCCTTTTCTTTGAAGCAAGGACAACGGCCTTTTTACCACATGAGAATGACATGGTGCCTGCAATTATAAAGGAGAATATCAGTAGGTAAACGAATTTGAAAAGCCATGAATTTGAACTAACAATTTCAACCAAAATTACTAATACTAACCAATCTCAGCCAACATAATAATTTTGATAGCATAATTGATCGCGTGATTCGTAACAAGTAATAAATATTTATAATGAAGATCAAACCTGTACTAACTATTATCATGACGAAAAGGCAAGCGCACCTATCGAACAATAGTATAGTAATGGCAAGACCGAGATATTGTACCCAAGGGAACAAAAAGTACTAGTAATAACTATCTTTTTACTATCTAGCCTAAGAATAAAAGGGTTTGTTTTAATTTAACTAATTATTTAACTAAGAACGCACAGAGAAAAGGATTAGGAAATTGCTTTGGGGAAAATCGATTGACTTGAGACAATACCTAAGGAAAAATCCATTTAGACTTTACTAGTTATTCTAGCTCCGAATCGGATGATTTATTCATTCAACTTGTTCTGTAGAGATCCCTAAGTTATGTTATTATCCCTATTCAAGACTAATAACATCTAATCCCTAGATTGAATAACTGAGACTTTTCTCTAATTAACACTCTAGGGTTGCATTAACTCGATCTATGGATCCCTTTATTAGGTTTCACCCTAATCCGGCAAAATCTTGTCACCCTATTTCTAGGCGCGCAATCAACTCCACTTAATTATGGAAAATGTACTCTTAGATAGGGTCTATTCCTCCTCTGAATAAGAGCATGTCTTGAATCAGTATCCTGGGATATCAAGACAAGAATTAAGAACACATAATTAAGAACAAGTTAAATATTTATCATACGATTCAAAAAATAATAACAAGATTCGTCTTAGGTTTCATTCCCCTTAGGTATTTAGGGGATTTAGTTCATAACTAAATAAAAGTACATATCAAAGCATGAAAATAACAAAACATAAAGAAAACTCTAAAACCCCTGAAGGAATTCTGAGAGAGATCTTCAGTCTTGGAGTAGCTCTGGCTTTTGGGATGGATCGTCTGGCTTCCTTCAAGTAATTCCCGACATGTGGTTTTGTTCTCCAAAAAAGTTCTAGAGGGGAGCCGCTCTTTCTAAGCCACACTTAGGGTGTTTATATAGGCCTTGGATTGGCTTTGTTCCTCCCTAAGCATCCTTTTCCGTGTAAAATACAACTCTTTGAAAAAGGGGCACGCCCATGTGCCACGGCCGTGTTCGATCCATTAAATTGCACACGGTCGTGTGGGTCAATGGCCAGGCCATGTGAATTTTGAAAGCCTTGGTCGACACCCTCGAAAGACACGGGCATGTGAACAGCCCGTGTGGCAAGGCTTAGACCTTGTCATCTTCTTGATTTGGTCCATTTTGTGCCTTTTTGGCTCCTTTTGACTCTTGGTGCTCTCCTGAGTACAAAACATGAAATAACCAGATTAAGAGCACCAAATCCACAAATCTAGTGATAAACATCCATAAATATGCTAAGTATTTGGGGTAAAAATATGTATAATTTGGCGTTTATCAATAATTTCGTACATTGGCATTGTAAGAGCATGAGAATGGGCAACGAATTTCATGGAAATATAAAAAGCATAAATTTGGCACATAACATGAGTTGTAATGGTAAATCACAAAAAGCAATTGAAAACTATGAATATTGATTTAGAATAGGTGAATAAGGCATGAGAGTTTAATAAAAATATGTCATGGGGAATGAATGATAACTAATCTTAAAAGAAATGAAACTTGAATGATAAAATAGTGTGAGATACATGAAGATTATAGCATTAAAAATGCGTGGAGTTAAAGGTAAAAGAGTGAACAAATGCTAAAACATGGAAGAATAAGCATTAGGAATGAAGTTGGAAGCGGCGTACGGGCGTGGCGGGGAGGGCGTGTGGACTTACAGTGGCTAGGGTTAGGGTTTTTGGGTGAAGAAGACAATGAATAGTGCAGCCTATTTATAGATTTTTGGGCACACGACCAGGTCACACGCCCGTGTTCCCCAATTTCAGCCCGTGTGATTCGCGAATTTTGAGTTTGGGAGCGTCTGACATTTAGTACATGCCCGTGTTCCTCGGGCGTGTGGGTGCACACGGTCGTGTCGCACGGCCGTGTCTAGTGTTGTTCACTTCTCCCACGCTCGTGTATGTAAACCCACGCCCGTTTCAATCTAACAGGTTCGACCACGGGTGCTAGACACGAGCGTGTCGCACGCCCGTGTTTTTTTAACAGGTTCACCCACGGTTCTTCCACACGGACGTGTCGCACGCCCGTGTTGTTTTGGCAGGTTCGACCACTGCCATGTCGCACGGCCGTGGCATTTTATCGTAGCCCATGTTTGGGAAAATCGTTGCCCTATTTTCACACTGCCCTAAGCACGCCCGTGTTCTTAGTCGTGTCTCTGTGGAAAACCTGTGTTCAAAAGCTCTGTTAGTAAGTTAGGTGTTGAAGACTAAATTTTAAAGAAGTTAATACAGTTAGTGCTCGGGGTTCCTCCCGAGAAGCGCTTATTTATAGTCTAAGCTCGATTTACCTCTCCATTGAATGATCATGGTGGTTTGAGGAGTTTGTACTCCTCATTCTTGTTATCATTCTCATCAAAATAAGGTTTTAGACGGGTGTTGTTTACCTTAAAAGTGTCGAACTTGGGATGACTCACCTCGACTGTACCGAATGGGAAAATGCTAAGTACCGTAAGAGGGATTTCTTCATTCGGTGTGGTAGTGACAATGTGAGGATCTGCGGCATCTAATAAGACTTTATCTCCAACCTTAAGTTGATTTAGAAAGGTATTGAGCTCGTTCTGGCGTAGTTTTGGTTTATCATGTGTTCTCGGTTTATGCGTCCGCCATTCATCTAACTCCTCTATTTGTAACCTTCGATCTTCATGAACAGGTCCTCTACTATTGCTTGAGAATGACTCATGTGCTTCCTTTAGACTCATTTCCTGTAAAGTAGGTTGTACCATATTGTCAGTTTTAGTAGAATGGGTTAAACGATCACCTTTAATTTCCGATGTGTTGCCAGAATTGCTAGCTTGAAGAGTGACTGTTTTGTATCCAACACGGAGTGTGAGTTCACCTGTGCCAACATCAATAGTCGTTTTAGCAGTTGCTAAAAAGGGCCTTCCTAAGATCAAAGGAGTGTTGCTATCTTCCTCTATGTCTAAAACAATAAAGTCAATGAGAAATATAAATTTATCGATTTTAAATAGCACATCTTCAATAATACCCCTAGGAAATCTTATAGTTTTGTCTGCTAATTGAATGCCCATCCTAGTCTGTTTGGGTTCCCTAAGACCTAATTGTTTGAATATTTTGTAGGGCATAACGTTAATACTAGCCCTTAAATCAGCTAATAACATCTAAACTACCAATTAAGCAAGGAATCATAAAACTCTATTGATCTTTTAGTTTGTTGGGTCGTTTATTTTGGAGAATAGCTGAGCAAACTGTGTTTAGCTCCACATGCGATGCCTCGTCCAACTTCCACTTATTTGCTAAAAGCTCCTTTAAAAGTTTCATTGCGTTTGGCATCTGTGATAGGGCTTCAATAAACAGTAAGTTAATATGTAATTTTTTAAGAGTTTAAGGAATTTACCAAATTGTTCATCTAGCAGTCTTTCTTTGTCGTGTTGGGGTATGGCACATAAGGTTTATATTTGACATTCACTGATTTGTTTTTATTATGACCTACCTCACCTTAACCTTTGCTTCCCACAGTTTCTTGCCTAGGTTCTGGCTCAGGCTCAACGACTCCTTCGTCATTTTGAATATTAATTGTGTTGAGCTGTTCCCTTGGGTTGGGTTCAGTATTACTTGGCAAGCTACCTTGAGGTAGTCCGGATATTAGTTTAGAAAGCTGGCCTAACTAAGTTTCGAGCCCTTAAATTGACGCTTGTTGATTTTTAAGTGTTGTTTCGGTGTTCTGAAAAAGGGTTTCTGACACTGAGATAAACTTTGTGAACATCTCTTTAAGGTTCGGTTTCTTTTCCTGTTAATAGGGTGGCTGTTGAAAACCCGGAGCATGTTGTGGTCTTTGATTTCCTTGACCGCCCCACGAGAAATTTGGGTGGTTCCTCCAACCTGCATTGTAAGTGTTACTATGTGGATTGTTTTGAGATCGAGGGTTATTACCCATGTAATTTAACTGCTCGTAATCCATGTTGTGGCCATAAGGTTGGTATTCAGAATGGCTTGTAACACCTCCACTTGCTTCGCACTGCATTACTGGGTGAACCTGTGAAGAACTAAGAAAACCATCAATCTTTTTATTTAGAAGTTCGACCTGGTTTGACAGCATAGTAACCGAATCGACGTTATAAATGCCTGCTGTTTTAGTTGGCTTAGTCCTCATGACTTCCCACTAATAGTTATTCAGTGACATCTTCTCTATAAACTCATAAGCATCTTCAGATGTTTTATTATTGATGGTTCCGCCAGCAGCTGCGTCAACCATTTGTCGAGTCGAAGGATTCAGGCCATTATGGAGTGTTTGAACATGAAGCCAAAGCGGTAACCCATGGTGAGGACACCTTCTCAGTAAGTCCTTGTATCTTTCCCATGCATCGTAAAGAGTTTCTAAGTCCATCTGCACAAACGAAGAGATATCATTATGTAATTTAGCTGTTTTAGCCGACGGAAAATATTTTAGTAAAAATTTTTTGGTCATTTGTTCCCAAGTAGTAATTGACCCTCGTGGTAACGAGTTCAACCGCTGTTTAGCTTTGTTCCTCAATGAAAAAGGGAATAACCGAAGACGAATGGCATCATCAGAAACACCATTAATTTTAAATGTATCGCATAGTTCCAAAACGTTTGCTAAATGAGCGTTGGGATCCTCATCCTGCAAACCATCAAACTGAACAAATTGCTGTATCATTTGAATAGTGTTAGGTTTTAGTTCAAAAGTATTTGCAGCTACAGCAGGTCTAACTATGCTCAATTCAGTTCCTATTAAAGAAGGTTTAGCATAATCATACATAGTGCGTGGAGTAGGATTTTGATTAACCGCAATTACAGAAGGTGGCTGATTGTCTTGGTTGTCAGTCATCTCTTCGGTTGGGGGTTGAGTATCATCCTCTTGCTCGTTCTCTGTGTATCTTAAGCTTCGCCTTATTTCTCTTTGGTTTTTGCGAACTGTGCGATCGATTTCTTCGTCAAAGAGTAGTGGTCCTGACGGGTTTCTTCTAGTCATAAACTATAAAAACCTGTCAAGAGAAAGAAAAAGTAAATTAATAAATAATAATAATAAATTAAATTAAATTGCAAGAAAAATAAATGGCTAAAGTAATAAAAATTGAGCATTCCTAATATCTTAGTTCCCCGGCAACAGCGTCAAAAACTTGATCGCGTTATTTTGTGTGATAAGTTTTATATATTTATAATTAATCGTTCTTGAAATTAACTATTATCTCAATGTAGGTAAGTGTACCTATCGAACAGTAGTATAGTTTTAGCAAGACCGGATTGTCGAACCCAAAGGAACTAAAAGTACTAATAATGACTGTCTTTTTATTATCTAGCCTAAAAATAAGGTGGCTTTGTTTTAACTAACTAATTAACTAATATAAGAATTCACAAAGAATGGAATTGGGGGATTACTTTTGGAAAACAATTGAATTAAGACAATACCTAAGGAAAAATCCACCTACACTGTACCTGTCATTCTGGCTCCGAATCAGACGATTTATTCATTTAACTTGTTCCGTAGAGATCCCTAAGTTATGTTATTATCCCTATTCAAGACTAATAACGTCTAATCCCTAGATTGAATAATTAAGACTTTTCTCTAATTAACACTCTAGGGTTGCATTAACTCGATCTATGGATCCTCCTATTAGGTTTCACCCTAATCCGGCAAAATCTTGTCACCTTATCTCTAGGCGCGCAATCAACTCCACTTAATTATGAAAAATGTACTCTTAGACAATGTCTATTCCTCCTCTGAATAAGAGCTTATCTTGAATCAGTATCCTGGGATATCAAAACAAGAATTAAGAACAGATAATTAAGAACAAGTTAAATATTTATCATACAATTCAGAAAATAATAACAAGATTCGTCTTAGGTTTCATTCCCCTTAGGTATTTAAGGGATTTAGTTCATAACTAAAAAGGAAAACATCTCAGAAGAAGAATGAATACAAAACATAAAGAAAACTCAAAACTCAAGAAGGGAAGTTGAGGGGAGATCTTTAGTCTTGATGATGAAACCGGCTTTTAAGATGGATCAATCGGCTTTCATCGAGTAATTCCTTCCTTCCTCTCTGTGTGTCCCCTTACTTTCCTCCTCTAGGGTGTATTTATAGGCTTTCAAATGCCTAAAAGCCCTCAAAATTGGCCTTTTCCGAATTGGACTCAACTTGGGCTCGGCAGGGACATGCCCATGTGACACGCCCATGTGATTCGTGCTTCGAATCTGCCAAATTGACACGGCCGTGTGGTCTACCCGTGTGAGGAAGTCCAAGCTGTGTTGAATTCGTACTTTAGCCCATTTTTCTCTATTTTTGGCCCGTTTCTCGTTCCTTTCGCTCTCTTATGCTCTTCTAAGTATAAAACATGAAATTAAAGCATTAGGAGCATCGAATTCACATATTCTAATGGGAAATCATCCATAAAATACATTAAACATGGGGTAAAAATATGTAGAAATTACGGTTTATCAGTTGCGTACTGACTTACCCTTACGAACTCTCTCTCATATTCTGCTATAGTCTTGTTCCCTTGTTTGAGTTCCGGGAACTCCTTTCGTTTCGAGTCTAAAAACCTTTGGCTAATGTATTTCTTCCTAAACTCTGCTTGGAAGAAATCCCAAGTGATAGTTTCCTTTGGCACTACCGAGGATACAGTCTTCCACCAATGGTATGCAGTATCCTTTAGGAGGGACACGACACACTTCAAGCACTCCTCGGGTGTGCACGACAATTCATCTAACACCCGTGTAGTATTTTATAGCCAAAACTCGGCTCTTTCAGCATCATCTTCAATTTTGGCTCTAAATTCCTCAGCCCCATACTTTTTAAGTTTATCTACGGGGGGCTTACTGATTCTTACCGGTGCCATACCTCATGGCACATCCTCATCAAGTTGGTTAGGGGGCAGGGGAGGTCTTGGTATGTTGAGGTGATTCCTCAGATAATCCCCAAACCATTCATCCATCATATCAAAAAAGGCAGCTCGGGCCTCTTCTCAGCCTTCAGACATAAGCCTTCTACTACTAATAGATATAGCTCATTGTACAGAAGCTGGAGCATGGATCTCGGCTCCCTCGGACTCATCTTACGCTTGATTGGAAGACATTTACGATATTCAAAAACAATTTAAACGGTTAGGAGATGTCACACTATCAATGTTCAAATAATGGCATGTATAGTGAAATCCAATACTCTCTATGTCACACTACCCGTACCTGAGACCGGGGACAAGTACGATGCATTACTGGACATATATGCGAGCATAAATAGAAAATACGGGTTATAAAATTTCGTTTCAACTCAAAGCAAATCGACTAACATTGTAGTGTCCCAATTTTGGGCCTGCGAGGCCCTAAACAAACATTGAGAATGGTTTGAGACCAAAATAAAGATCTAAGGAAAACTTATAGTTTAATACCTCACACGCCCATGTTAAGATCATACACACGCCCATGTGCATTGGGACACGCCCGTGTGGCCACCCCATGTCCAAAACTTGAGCATTCTGTTAGATTCACATGGCCAAGACACACGCCGTGTGTCTAGCCCGTGTTCGACACTGACTTAAAATTTTAGGTGCAGGGGACACACGGTCATACCAAACACCCAAGGGCGATCCGTGTGTCACACACGGCCTGAACACACGCCCGTATGTCTACTCGTGTGGACCTTATTAGGCTACTTTTCAAGCCTTTGGCCACCCTCAATTTCCCACTCTCATCTATAGTTTCCATTGATATCTAACATGCCCTAATTGCACTCAAGTTCTATCATAATTGTCAATTGTATGTAAACCTCATATCCTTCGTTTTGTACATGCTAGGTTACCCTTTTGTATTAAATATTATAGTCTCATTAATCACAATATCAGATTTGGCTCGTCTTTTAATCATTGCCAATTGTGATCCTTCCAATTTCAAATGAATTGGTCACATTCATCGTATCCATTCATAATACACCATGTAATCATTTCAACAAGTAAAAATTTCATGATTAGTAGGATAGCAACCTACACCAATACAGGCCATATATCAAGGCCATACACAAAATGAATGGTCATAACATTCAAGCCTTTACATTGCTAGCCAAAAGACACATATGACAAAATGACCCAAAAATACCTATACATGCCATTGAACAAAATAAATTATCTATGTACCAAAGTTGGACTAGTTGATAGTGTGTTCACTCTCCAACCGTCTTCCAAACTTTACGAGTCCTCGACCTCTGAAAGACAGGGAAAAGAGATGGGTAAGCATTTTCATGCTTAGTAAGCTCGGATAACTAGAAAGTAAACTTACCGATAATTAACATACAACCATAATAAGCAATAAAACCGACTAGAATGAAATGGTTTCCCTAGCACTTGCATTCAATCCACAAGTTAGTCACAATCATAATACATCTTGTAATTTATCATTAGATGAGCTCATCATTCACCATTTCATCTTTATATTCCATATTAATCCCGTTGAGTTTCTAGGAAATCTCAATGGACTATCCTTTTGCCGTCAATTCTTAGAAATGATCGTTTCAGACATGCACTCCCGTGAACCATACATTCTATGGCAAGATTACCAGTCCAGGTTAAATCCCCCGTATTGTAAACTCATAAGGTGATGTCGAGATTACCAGTCCAGGCTAAATCCCTTATAGTGACAAACATCCTTAATGAGCTCGAATCTGAATTACCAGTCCAGGCTAAATTCAGACCTTAATCGGATTACCCGTCCGGGCTAAATCTTTATACACATATATTCCTCGGGAGGCTCAATCACTCAAGGAACACTCGTCCGGGCTAGATCCTTTCTATCATTGAGAACAATGGATTACCCATCTGGGCTAAATCCTTTCTGCAACACATGCAGGATCTCAAAATCACATGAAACATGGTTCATCCATCGAACTTCCTTTTCAACCTCAACCGGGACATTTGTCACATGTCATTACCAAAAATACATTTCATAGGTTTTTCATTCCACCATCAAATATAGTATTCATACATTCATAAATTATACAATTAAGTATATTATGAGTTTACTTTTAGTTATTCGAACTTACTTGGTACTCGTTCTGTATCATGTTCCGGTTATTTCGAAACCTTTCATTTTCCTCGATTGACCTTTGGAATTTGTTCCTCGGGGTCTATTAAAATAGAATAAAATCATTAACACTCCACATTATACATTTCAAGTCTAAATTCCACCCCAGTCCAAATGATCGTTTTGCCTCTAACCTTTCACATTTTTACGATTTAGTCCATAGGCTCGTATAATGAAACACATGCAATTTCTATCTTTCCCAATCCTAGCCAAACATTTTCCTCTCTTATGGCAGCCCACATTTTCCATTATTTTCACATTTCTACCTCACATTTTACAACTTTTGTAAAAAGGTCCCTTTTGGGGTTTTTCATGAAAATCACCTAGGAAAATATGTTTAACACACATCCAACTTTCATATTCCTCCATAATCCATCAAAATACTAGTAAATCATGCATGGGTAAATTTTTAAACATGAACCCTAGCATAAAATATGGGTAGAAATGGAGAAAGCAAGCTACCAGAATTTCAAAAATACAAAAAAATTAAAAACGGGGTTTGGAAGCACTTACTATTGAGCTCGAAAAGCTTGAAAACCCTAGCTATGGAGGGCTCGAGAGTTTCGGCTGGTACAAGGGAGAAAATGGCTGATTTTTGTTTCATTTTTCCCATTTTATTTCATTAAAATGCCAAATAACCAAAATGCCCTTAAGTCATTTCTTTAAAATTTCATCTATGTAAGCCCATTTTTGTCCAAAAACTTAGAAATTGGGAAAATTGCTCTCAAAGACCTTCTAATTTATAATCTAAATTAATTTTAAACAAATTTATTCTAGAATCCAAGTTTTGCAATTTATTCAATTTAGTCCCTAATTTCCAATTGGACACCTTACACAAAGAATTTCTTCATGAAACTTTAACACATCATATTCTCATATTCTAGGTCTCATAATAATCATAAAATAAATATTTTGATGTCGGATTTGTGGTCCCAAAATCACTATTCCAACTAGGCCCTATTTCAGGATGTTACACACATTCTCATATCTCATAACTCAAATATGCAATTACAAACTCAATCAAACATTCATACTATCAAAGTAGAAAATTTGCCAACATGTCAGTCTTTTAAGGTTCGAAACATACCTAGTTCGGCCACTCACAAAATCAATAATTTGGCTATTGAGTCAATCCAATCAGCAAGCTAATTTATCAAATATAACATGGTATTTAAAATTTTTAAACAATTTTATGAGTTTAGGACTCACACCTTATTTTTTGCTTCCTCGAAGCACACTAGCGAATCTTCCAATTTTCCTTAATAATTCCTTAAACAAACCTAAACCAAAATTCAGTATAAATTCAATCAATTTACCATTAAACCAGCCCCCAAACACCCACTTATGAGTTCAAATCAATTGTTGAAATTATAACTATTTTATGAATCTAAACTAGTTAGATTCCTTACACTATATCGATGCGAACTGTACATACAATCGTTCTTTGCCTTTACAGATGATTTAAGGCGTTTGGGTCAGCACCTAATTCAATAATATACTAGAAAATAATTAGTTAATTAATGATTAAATTCCTTCATTTAATCAATTCATAATGTTTACCCAACAACTATGTCGAAATAACAAACTAGTTACCCTTAATTGCACTTACGCTTCACGATTTGTCGGATCCGATTGGCTAATTGATCAAGAACTTATCTCCCTAATTAACATGTGATTAAAGGCTTATTATTAGGGTTCAAGAACACAATTTAATACTAGAAAAATATTGGCAAGACCCAAGAAACAAAATAGCCCCCTTTCTTGCACATAGGCACACGCACCACCGCCAATGGTGGCCAAAATTGGGGTTAAATTTTAAAATGGTTTGAGATCACATTAAAATATGGAAAATACCTTTAAAATAATTTAAAATCCATCAAATTCCAAATCTGAACATTTTTGTTTTTAATTGACAAGATTAATCAAGAAATTGAAGAGAAAAAAGAGCTTACTCAAGCTAGTCGAGAGAAACGGTAATGGCACTTTCTTGGCAATGTTTGAGATCGATCTTGGAGTTCAAGATTTCAGATTTGGGACTAATTTTAATGAGGAAAATTGAAAGGAATATTGTGGAGAATATGTTAACAAATCTTGTGGCAAAAATAAAAAAGAAAAGAAAAGAAAGAGATGGTAAAACTAAGTGTAGGCGACGAAAACAATGGGGGAAAGGAAAAAAAAATCAAAGAGAAGGAGAGGAATAGAGGAACGACTAGGGAAATGAGGAGGAAGATTAAAAGGTTATTATTAGTGAAAAATTAATATTTATACCTAGGTTAACTAGGCTTGGATGGCCTACACATTAAAACAAGGGGTTTTTGTCAAGAAATTAAATTATTTGCATAAGAATAGAATTGAAGTTAGGACCTCAAAGATAAATTCACTAATATTTAACCATCAAACCAATAACTCATTCTTGATATAATTTTGTAATATTTATTTTAAAAATTAAGACATGTCACAAACTAGGGTTTAAGGCAGAATTTGCAAAATAATAAAAATGATGAGAAAGAAGGGATTTGAATTTGGGTTTCAATGAACATTTCACTAACACTTAACCAACAAACCAATACCTTATTTATTTCTTAAAAATGCATAGATAATTTCAAAATTTAAGGCATGACCACTCTCTCTCAATTCACAAACTCGATTCTACTAACCCCTGATTTTTTGGATGATACAACCCCTTTGGTATTGATACCACAACCACTTATATGATGCATTGGATGCTTATTGATGGACAAATGTGGTGGAATTTTTTAAATACATTTATATTTGATTGATTATAGTAGGATTGAGTTTATTAAAGGCTAAATGAATGTATAAAGTAATAGAAGGTTCTTCCGAATGTCGGATGTAGCATCTCTTATATGAGATCGTTAATGGTTTGGATAACATGTGTTACAATACGTATATTCATGTGAAAAAAGCTAATGTGTATACTTGATAACGTATGAGGGTCACAACTGTTGTTTTTGGATAACATTAATGATATGTTAAGTCAATTTGTGAATTCACAAATGAAGGCATTTAATTTTATATATTTAATATAAAATTTGTTGTATCAATATATGTATTCATATATAAAATGTAAAGGAATTCATATTTTTATATAACTTTATGATGTGATGAATAATTGTGTGATTTTATTAAAAACAATTTTACTTGTATTTATAAGTTTTGTTCAAGATAATTATAAAAAAAATTCAATTCCCTATATTTTGCAAACGATTTTTTCCCAATAATGCAATATATATCTCACTACAATATCTTAATGTAAATCCAAAATCTAAAAATTTGAATGTTGCATCTAATGCATTTTTTATATATTCCAACTAATAAATATAATATATAGTATTAAATTTATCTAATGATAGAACCTTTGACTATAATCGGTTGGTTAGGAAAACCATAAATTGGACTTACCCTCGTCTAAGTTATGTCCTTAAAGCCCATTTTGTAAAATCCCTTAGCTATCAATATGTTTACAGAGCTCCATGTGTCCATCATAATCCTATTTACCTAAAAAGAGGATACATGGTGGAAACAATGAGGGGGTCATCCCATTCCGCATCCAAAACTTCTTGTTTGTCTACAATAAAAAATTCCAAGTTCCAAGGAGAAGTTCTAGGTTTCTTTATCGATATGGATACAAAGAATACACTCTGTAGGTGGGCCTTCCACTTAGAATTGGAGGTAACCCATTCTCTATTTCAGCTAATCAAAACGTCAATCATACCACAGATCGACTGCTTTCCATTGTTGTTTTGTCAATTTTTGGAAGGCATCGTTTCCTAATCGTTTGCTTTATTGAGAGGATAAGTGTCCCCCACCGCATATTGTTTTAATTGTCCCTTTTGGATGGCATCTTCAGTAGCATCTTTCAATTGGATGCAATGTTTCGTGTTATGGCCCTACTTACCATTATACCAACAGTGAAAAGGCAACTCATCACGACGTGGATTAGGAGGCAATCCTGGAGGATTACCCAAAATCCCTTAATACTCTACCCGCTCAAAGATGACAGTTGGAGAGAAAATAAACTGATGATATGTATGGTGGAGGTTTTATAGGACATGATCTTGTTGATGTAGACCTGGCCAACTCTCCTTAACGGGTTTTGAGTGATGAGGGCTTTTTACAATTTTTACCTCTTACCTATCTCCTTGCTACAGGGGGTTATACTAGCGAAATCGCTCGTCACCAACCAAGGGGTGAGTCCTTTTAAGGGATTGATAACAATGTGGAAGGGATAAATGCCTTGTGGATTTGGTAACAGGAATTCATGAGGTTGCAATCTTAGTTTGATCAATATCCATATGATCTCTTTTAGTGAAACGATAAACCATCTCATACAAATGTGATAATTTTCTTGGTGGGTTGCTGATGATGTGGAACCATAAAAATTTATATGGTTATAGCCATGAAGCTTGAATGTCTAAATCATTAGACACACCCTTCATGACAATCGTTGTTACATTAAATCATTTCTACTCATGAATAAACCAACTGTGAAAAATAAAATAAAATAAAGAACACACAGATTTTTACGTGGAAACTCTTTCGGGAAAAAACCATGGGCAAAGGAGAAGAAAATTCACTATGTCGAATTCTAATAATTACAAGAGGAATAGACTATGTCTATTTATAGGCTTGTAAAGCCATATTCTAGTAAGATTGAAACACCTTATTCTAATCAGTATAAAATAGATGGAGTTTAATAAGGTTTAAAAAACCTTATTCTAAAATAAAATAAAAGAAGTGTAGTTCTATTTGGATTTTACTTTTATTTTATTTTACCACTGTATTTTATTTAAATAAGGATTTGGGTCATTTAATTCTAACAATCTCCACCTTGACACGAATTCTCAATGAACAAGTTCTTCATCGCGAACTCTCAACGAACTAGTTCTCCACCTCTTCCATAAAACCCCTTAAAGGTTTAACTTCAACTATATACACCAACCAAGTCTAAGCAATGCTCAAACTTGGTTATAGGAAGTGACTTAGTCATCATATCTGCAGGATTTTCATGAGTACTAATTTTGCTTACAACAATATCACCACGAGCAATAATATCACGAACAAAATGATACCGAACATCAATGTGTTTTGTTCTCTCGTGGAACATTTGATCTTTTGTAAGGAAGATTGCACTCTGACTGTCACAAAATACTGTACTAATTTGAAGGTCTTCATTGAGTTCACTAAAGAGTCCTTTCAACTAGATAGTTTCTTTACAAGCCTCAGTAATTGCCATGTACTCAGTTTCAATGGTAGACAAAGCGACTGTAGTTTGCAAAGTGGCTTTCCAACTGATTGCACAACCTCTGATTGTAAAGACATAACCTGTGAGAGATCTTCTTTTATCAAAGTATCCAGCAAAATTAGCATCAACATACCCAATGACTCCATCTCTAGTTCTTCCAAACTGTAAGCAAATATCAGTAGTACCTCGTAAGTATCTTAAAATCCAGTGAGCTGCTTTTTAGTGTTCTTTACTGAGATTCGCCATGTTTCTGCTAACTGCACTGACTGCATATGATAAATTTGGACGTGAACAAACCATAGCATACATGAGAGATTCCACTACACTAGAGTATGGAACATGTGACATGTACTCAATCTCATCATCTGATTGTGGAGACAAAACCGATGAAAGTCTAAAATGGGTTGCTAAAGGAGTACTAACAGGCTTAGCACTCTGCATATTGAACGTACAAAGAACTTTCTCAATGTACCCCTTCTGACTTAGGTACAATTTACTTGCTTTTCTATCTCTGAGAATCTCCATGCCAAGTATCTTCTTTGCTGGTCCCAAATCTTTCATCTCAAATTCTTCACTTAGTTGGGCTTTGACCTTTCGTATCTCTCCTTTATCTTTTGCTGCTATCAACATGTCATCAATATAAAGAAGTAGATACACAAAAGAACCATCACTGTTTTTCTTAAAGTAAACACAACTGTCAAAACTACTTCTTTTGAAATCATGAGAAGTCATAAAGGAATCAAACCTCTTGTACCACTGTCTTGGTGACTATTTCAAACCATAAAGGGACTTTTTCAGCAAGCAAACATAGTCCTCTTTTTCTGAGACTGTAAAACCCTCTGGTTGTTGTATGTAAATATCCTCCTCAAGTTCTCCATGCAAAAATACAATTTTTACATCAAACTGCTCAAGCTCTAAATCATGCATGGTCATAATACCAAACAAAGCTCGAATCGAACTATGCTTAACAATTGGGGAGAACAGATCTATGAAGTCCACTCCTAGAATTTGACTGTAACCCTTTGCAACAGGCCTTGCTTTATATCTGGGTTCTTCAACTCTTAGAGTCCTTTTTTTCTTTTTAAACACCCATTTACAACGAACAACATTTTTACCTTTAGGAAGTTTCACAAGATCCTATGCTCTGTTTTTGTGGAGTGATCCAATCTCCTCTTGCATGGCAAACATCCACTTTTCTGAGTCTTCACAGCTAACCGCCTCAGAATAATTAGATAGCTCTTGATTCGCATTTATATCTTTAGCCACATTTAAATCATAAGCAACTAGATCAGCCTCGGCATACTTCTTTAGAGGTTTAATTTCTCTTCTAGTTCTATTTTTGGCGATAGAGTATTGCGGTGAAGAAGCAACTCTATTCTCAATTTTTGTACTGGCTTGACGAGTCGACTCTGTATTAATCTGATACTCCACCTGCTTTTGATTTTCTTTATTGGAAGAGTCTTTAAGAGATAAGTTAGGTAGCATAGCAGTTTCATCAAAAACAACATCTCTGCTAATCACAATTTTTCTATTTTCAAGACACCAAAACTTATACCCTTTTACACCAGCTTTATAACCAAGAAAAACACATTTAATGGATCTCAGTTCCAATTTTCCATTATCAACATGAGCATACGCAGGACACCCAAAAATCATTAAATCAGAATAATTAGCAAGATTACCAGACCATACCTCTTGTGGAGTCTTTTTCTCAATGGCAACGGATGGAGATCAGCTCATCAAAAAACATGCACTAGAGGCTGCTTCGACCCAAAATGACTTTGGTAAGTTGGCATTTGACAACATACATCGAACCTTCTCTATGATCGTTCTGTTCATTTGTTCTGCAACGCCATTTTACTGTGGAGTGTGGCAAACTGTCAAGTGTCTCACGATCCCTTCTAACTTGCACAATCTATTAAATTCATCAGAACAGAACTCTAAGTCATTGTCTGTACGGAGATATTTTATTTGTTTTCCCATCTATTTTTCAATCATAATTTTCCAAGACTTAAATGCGGAAAACACATCATTTTTCTGCTTCAAGAAGAATGCCCAAACTTTTCTGGAAAAATCATCAATAAAGGTTAGCATATAATTAGCTCCACCTCTCGAAGGCACTCTAGATGGCCCCCACAGATCAGAATGAATATACTCCAACATTCCCTTCGTGTTATGGATTCCTCTGGTGAATCGAACTCTTTTTTGCTTCCCAAAAACACAGTACTCATAGAAATTCAGTTTGCAAATTTCTTTCCCATCAAAAAGTCCTCTTTTGCTCAATTCTGCCATACCATTCTCACTCATATGCCTTAGGCGCATATGCCAAAATTTAGTAATATCATCTTTTGACAAGGAAGAGGAAGCGACAGCTGCATCACCAGTAACAGTAGAACCCTGCAAAACATATAACTTGGCAGTCTTTCTCTGCCCTTTTATCACAACAAGGGAACCTTTGGAAATCTTTAAAACCCCACTTTCAGTTGCGTATCTGTACCTTTTTGAATCAAGAGTACTCAACGAAATTAAATTTCTTTTCAATTTTGGAACATGTCGTATGTCACTAAGTGTTCTGACAACTCCATCAAACATCGTAACTTTAATTGTTCCAACACCTGTGATTTTACACGAAGCATTATTTTTCATCTAAACAACACCTTTAGACACTGTTTCGTAAGTTGTAAACCAATCCCGATTAGGACTCATGTGGAAGGTGCAGCCTGAATCAAGTATCCACTCCTCGCTCACTTTAGAATTTTTGACTGAAACGACTAGAAGTTCACCATTACTGTAGTCTTCTACAACATCAGATTCACCGAAATTTTCTGGTTGTTTTCCCTTTTGATTTGCAGCCTCCCTTTTAATCTTGTTCTGTAGCTTATAGCACTCAGATTTAATGTGTCCTTTCTTCTTGCAGAAGTTACAAGTTTTACCTCAGTTTAAAGACTTTGATCTACCCTTAAATTTACTGCGAGGAGTCCGTTCCTGTGTCCTACCACGATCATCATCAGCATTCCGATCTTGTCTTCCACGTCAATGAGACCCTCTACCTAAGAGTCGGGTTTAACCACAAGATGCTTCATCTTATCATACGAGGTCAAAGAATCATAAACCTCATCAATTGTAAAAGACTCGCGGCTATATAAAATCGCGTCTCTAAAGGTTGAATAAGACGGGGGCAACGAACAAAGTAGAATCAACCTTAGATCTTCCTTATCATACTGAACCTCCATGGCCTCCAATTTTAAGAGAATTTCTTTAAAGACTGTAAGTGTTCGTGTACAGATACACCTTCATCCAAACGATGCGCATAAAGACGCTGCTTCATATACAACTTGCTTTCTAGAGTTTTCGACATACATATTTGTTCTAGCCTTTTCCATAATGCAGCGGCGGTCTTCTCTTTCATCACATCCTGCAAATTTTCGTTGGAAAAATGCAGATGTAATTGTGTTAACGCCTTTCGATCCTCACACTTATTCTTTTCATCTGTTAATGTCGAAGGCATCTTATCTATCCCTAGCAGGGCATCCTCCAAATCCATCTGCACAAGAACTGCTTGCATTTTAAACTGCCACAACGCAAATCTGGTGTTACGATCCAATAGCAGAATTTCATACTTTAAAGACGCTATTACCGTGATCGAGATAAATAACCTAGAAGCTCTAATACCAATTTGTGAAAAATAAAATAAAATAAAGAACATACGAATTTTTACGTGGAAACTCTTTCGGGAAAAAACCATGGGTAGAGGAGAAGAAAATTCACTATGTCGAATTTTAATAATTACAAGAGGAATAGACTATGTCTATTTATAGGCTTGTAAAGCCATATTCTAGTAAGGTTGAAACACTTTATTCTAATTAATATAAAATAGATGGAGTTTAATAAGGTTTAAAAAACCTTATTCTAAAATAAAATAAAAGAAGTGTAGTTCTATATGGATTTTACTTTTATTTTATTTTACCACTATATTTCATTTAAATAAGGATTCGGGTCATTTAATTCTAACACCAACTAACTGGTTAAAGCTGTTAATAGACCCTTGAGAAAGCAAAAGGTACCAGTGTCCTACGGTGCCAGATAAAGTCATAGAGAAGGCTCTACACTTGATCTCATTCGAAGCCACAAGGATATTCATGTAATTATAGTAGTGGACAAGATAATCTTCTAGGTCACCCACCTTATTGTAAGACAACTTGGGGAACTTAAAGGTGGTCGAAAGGTTACGAGACAAAACTGACAAGGCTAGAGGTTCATTGGCATAACTCCATGAAGCTTTATCAAGCTTTGTAACTTTGGTCGTTTGCAATATTTCCAACCTAAGAGCCTCTATTTCCTTATTTATGAAGGATGTTTTGTTAAGGCTCTCCGATATTGGTGATTGTCATGTCGAGCATCTTCCATAATATCATCACCATTACCATCTTTTCAATTTCTATGGGCAGTTGACTTAGTGGAATCTTTTGGGTGGACGGGGTCTAACAGGTTGTTCTTTTTGGCAGTATCTTTGGTTGTATAGGGCTCCGCAATCAATTTTTTTATTATGGGCATTTTGCAAATCCAACAGGCACTAACGCTCTTGCTGCTCCGAAAATTGGTGTTGTTGAGCCAAAAGTTGATCTTGCATGAGATGCATTTGCTCTTGCATCTCATTGATTTGTAGTTGAGGACTAGATCCTTATTGTTATTGAAAATTTTGATTTGGAGGCACAACGACTACAGTTGACTAGGATTGGAGGATTGCCAGGTTAGAAAAAATTTGGCTCAAGATTTGGTCCGTGGAGTTTGGAACATGAGTTCTAAGTGGGATCTGAATGTTTGGGCTAGTTGGTGGCATGTTTGTGGCAGTAGTAGGATCAAGCAAAGGAGTGGATAAAGGAATGTTGAGGGAGGCCATGAGTTATGTAAAGGGCTCAAGACGGGTAACAGTTGGGTTGTTCATCGCCTAAGTGCTTAGAGGGAGATTTTGGTTCAAAGGAAGCTTAGTATTGGTTGGGTCCTTGCCATTCCCCTAAAAGGAGTTGGTAAGATTACCAGAGCAAGAGTGTTAGAGGATTGAGAGTTGTATCTTTCTAAATCTGAGACATTTTTTGGTCCACCTCATTGCACCAACTGTTGATACAAAGTTCAATAAAGGAGGAAATAGTGATAGGGCAATAGAGACTGATTCATCTAAAAAGCCGAAAAGCCAGACAAGAACAAAAGGACGAGTTGATTGAAAGTAGAAAAGGGTCTTTCTTAGAGTAACTTCAAGAAGTCAAAAAGTCAATCCTTTCTCCATCGTTAGTCAGGTCTTTATAGGAGAGGTTCTCTTGTCCGTTAGTATGACATGGCAGGATAAACATTTGTCCCACTAAACACGTAAAGAATATTCATGGGCATGAAGGATGTATATCTTGGGATTCATTCAATTACGTCTCCAATTAGTATGAAGTAATTATGCTTAAACGAACTCTTTATCATATCCAAAGTGTGTTCATATTTGAAGAGTATTCCCATCTAGCGTATGGGCTTGATACCGAAAAGGTGTTGCTCCTCTATTTGTGCTGTTGGTCTAGTTGAGCTTCTCCTCATGCGATAGTTAATATTGGGTCAACGTTGTCTGGGAAGTTAACACATATTCACGTGGCAAAAAGTTTACCACTAAACATATTTTCCCTAAAAAAAGTATTAAACATATTTCAACGTGTTGTGTTATATATAATTATTATATATTCAATGCTTATATTACACATATTTATAACCTTTAATATGGTTAGCAATATAAATTATATGAAAAGCTATAAAAATATGTAAAATAATTTTTGTTACAAAGAAGATTAAAGTCTCGAGGACTTGTCGAAACCTAAATTAAATTATTAAAAGTTTACAAGTAATAATTGTAAGAAATGCGGACCAAACCAAACAAGGTTTAACAAGATCTGTTGCAAAATGGTTAAATTTTCTAAAACTAAGGTAGCAAGCAAAAATAGTCCCAAAATGTAATAAACAAACCAAGAAACCGAACCAAATCGAATCGTTGATGAGTTGGAGAGGATGCCAAACAATGCTAAGTGAAATTTGAGAGATATAAAGAGGCAAAGCATCGGAATTCATGTGGAACCCACAGTTGACCCAAACGAACCAAGCGGCGAGGCTCATGCTGAAACTTGACCCGATAGATGCCAGGTTTATGAGCCATAAAGGAGGGAACCAAATGGGTTTGGCCATTATGGTTCGATACCGTTTGGGTGAACCAAACTTAAAGATGATGAAAAGGGTGAGAGAGAGCGGAATGGCAATGGCTATGGTGAGTGACCGAAGGGCTTTCATAGTTTGAGCCTTTTTGTCTTCAGATGTGACCCTGACTCGAGTGGCTCGACTGGTTTGATACATATCATGCTCAACTTGAGGTTTGATTTGGAGGATTTCAGAGGCCATTGTAATCGATAATTCTACGTTGTAATTTGCAGAGCTATGGAGGAAAGATATATGGGTTGAAACTTGGTGGTTTTTGGGGAGTAAATCTTGGGTTTCCATTAATGAATTTATGATTTTGATTAATTTCTTTCTTTTTTCCTTTTGATGAAAATTAATTTCTTTCCTTTTTAAGTCAATTTAACCATTTACGTTTTGCCCTATTCTTTCTCAAACTAATTTGTCTCAAGTAAAATAAAGGGTAAATTGCACTATTAATCAATAAACTATGAATAAATTTATGTTTTAGCCACTTAACTAAAAAAGTTACAATTTGATAAATGAATTATTTTTAATTGTTTATAACTTTCTCTATTGAAAAATGTCAAATTGTTTATGTGGTATGAATTTAATTTTGGTTAATTTTAGTTTTTTATTTTTAAAATTTTGAAATTTTATTTATAATATAAATGGTAATAGTTAAAATTTTCAAATATTAGTCTCATAGCACGCCATAAGTTATGAATTTAGTCTTCAATTTAATCAATTTTAATTCTTGTACTTTTTAAATTTTGAATTTCAATTTTGACTCAAATGGTAGCGATTTAATTTATTAACTAAAATGATGTGACATTTTTGTAAATATTGTGTGAAAAATAACTAGTTAACATAGCATTGTATGTGTGATAATGTATTTGCTAGATAAGATTTTAAAAATAGCTTGACAAATATCATTTGAGACATGATTAGAATTTAAAAATTCAAAAAGTAGGTGAACTAAAAATGACCAAATGTATATGGACTAAATTTATAACTTAGCATAATATAGAGACTAATAGCAAAAATTGACCCCAAAAAATTATCATTGAATTGATTTTTAATACATTTTAAAAATAATTAAGCCTAAAGAGAAAAAAAGTAAATTACACCCAAGGTCACTCAACTATTAGTAAACTTACACTTTGGTCACTCAACTTTAAAAAGTTACAAATTAGTCACTACACTATTCAAAATTTATCGCTTAAGTCATTGGATCATTAAGTTGTTAACGGGTGTCTGACATGGCCACTCACTCACTATTCATCATAATATAAGCTACACACAAGGTCACTCAACTATTAATAAGTTTATACTTCGGTTACTCAATTTTCAAAAAGTTACAAGTTGGTCATTGAACTTTTCAAAAGTTTCAGTGTTTTAAGGATCTCCTCCATATTTGTATTTTAGTAATCTCTTTATCGTCTAGCCTATTCCTTGGGCAATAAACACATTGAATGAGAGCTTTTTTCCCTTATTTTTCAATTTTATGGTTTAATTTCCATTTGAAACTTTGTTGATTTAAACCCAAAGCTCTTTGATCTCTATCTATCATCTTTAGGTGGTCACCTAACTCCAATATGTTCCTTTTCTCAATGAGACTTTCTCCTCGACCTTTTGCATTGAGCCGCCATCGCTTGGAACTCTCTAACTAACTCTTGATTGAATATTGTACATTTGAGTCCTTTTTTTTCATATTTTGATTTTTTTTCGTAATATTATTCTATCCCTTTGCTTCTATAAGTCTTGTTTAGGGATCACTGAAACAAGAGACATTCTTCCATTTTTCTTTGTATTTTTTTTTTGCTTTGATTTTGGTTGCGGTAATATTTGGTTACTAATATGAGGTAAGTGCATGTGAATAGCTTGATTTTGGATTTTATTGGGTTATGGTTTTATTTGAATGGGGAATGATGAATAGGATAAGAATGAAGGGTTGTTGAGTTGCTTAGGTTAAATGTGAGGCATGAGGTTAAAAATGACTTTACTAGTGTTTGGAGCCTGAGTTGTTGTTGATATTGTTTGAATTATCATGTTAGAGAGTAATGGTGTAAAAATTGAATAACCAAAGAGTAAACTTGTAAAGTTACTAATAGTTCAATGAAAAAGTTATTACTTTTTAAAATTGAGTAACCAAATAGTAAATGTAGCACCCATACCTAACCCGATCATCAAGTCCAAATGAGAAGCACCACTTTTGTTACCAAAGCAATTAAGATTCACTTTTCTTTTAAATTCTCAAACATCAAATATTTTTCATATTATACGAACTATTTATTTCAAATATAGACAAGTTCAAGCATTCAAACACTTTATAATTTCATGAAAACAAGTTCAAGGATATTAACTAAAACAAATAGAAGTAGTTCCCATTCAACATCAACCTAATGTCTTTCTTTCAGCATAATTTACAAAACATCCATATTGATTAAATTAAGTTTGAGTCAAATTAAACACTTATAAAACATTTTTAATCGAAATCTAGGTGTTCAAGGATGATCAAGACCAAGTTTAGGTCTCCTGGGTTCAAAACAAGTCAAAACCATGGAGGGACCCTGTTCTGACATACTTGTACCAGTGGAAGTCCCTGCTACTATTCATTTGTGGATGCTAACTTATTTGTACCGATATATTTGTCCATTTATACTGATAGAAGTTTGCCAGAACTAAAAAATGACCCCAAAACTCACCTAATTTGATCTAAAGCAATACCAAATCATATCCAAACATTATAAGACTCATTTAACAAATTCTAAACACCATTTCAAACATATTTAACACATTAAATCACATATTCACAAACATATTCACAACCTTATTAACATCATGCATCAAGTTTACTTTATCGACAAACAAGCAATGTCTCAAACATAACATAAACATGGTAAATTAGGCATGCATAACAACATATCCCTAATTATAACACATATTCACAACACTATACATGTATGATCACATTAAATATACAAACCCTTAACATGATAAGTACCCAAAACATAAAAATAAGTTCAAAGACTAATTATGACATTAAGTACATGTCGCTTTGCTACAAAACATATCAAAATTTGTACAAACTTTGTTGAGCCGAGAATTGAGTCTTAGATAATGTCATACTTCTCGTGTCCTCGAGATCTAACATTACCTGCGCACGAAAATAAACAAACCACATGCTGAGAAATAAAGCTCAGTGGTGCTAACATGATTTGAAAATAATAAAACATATATATAACAAGTTAACATATTCAATATATATGAGATTTGATAATAGATTAAACTAGATTTAAATATCTTGTCTCGTGCTTTTAGTATTATGCTTTCATGCTTATTTTCATGACACATATCAACATTTAAATTCAACTATAATGCCATCTCATTCACATATGAATTAAAACATATCATGTGAGCCATTTCATTTTTTCATTTCATACTCGAATCCATTGATTCATTTTATATTTGCATTGACCCTCAAGGCTCGTAATGATCATATTGCATGGTCTTTCACATATTATCTTTCAATGTTGTAACATTCATTTACAATTTTCACAATCAACATCTATCATTTAATATTCAATGGCATTAACCAACTTATATGTTTCATAATCCCTGTTAACCAGACATATACTCAAGATGGATACACAAATCATCCAACCATCACACCAATATAATTGACACTTAGTGCATCATCGATACGTCTGAAGTATATTGCGCTCCACACCTCATTGGTATAAATTGAAGAAATATATGTAAATGTGCCTAGTACCTCATTTGTATGTTTGAAGTATAATGCGCACTCCTCGCCTCATCAATATAAACTAAAGTAAACTCTGTGCGTTAATCCCATGGCATGTTAACCATACTTGACTCTATCCGAGAGCGTTAATAGGGTATTCAATATTTCACAACGTACATGATTCACATATTATAAGCCTTTTCATAGCGAGTTCTTATGAATAAAACCATTTGCATATCATTACATATCATTTACTTAACATTATGATGCTTTCACATTTCATGTACGACTAATATGGCGATTCTCATCATTCATATATCATTTACCACTTTCATTTCATATATATGTTCTCATATCACTCATTCATTGCATAATGCATTCATGACACTTACATGTTCATTATCATTTTTATATCAAAATTATGTTTTCACATACCATTTAAACAAAACATCACATATATTCAATTTAACCATAACATGAATACTTACCAAGTCATGAGACAAGTATTGTTGTTACCTTAATTAAGTTATATTTAATGAACCATATACATATTGAATTCAAAGTCACGAAAGTATAAACTGGGATAGGTTACTCGTCTACGACCTTCACCTTTCCTTTATCTCGTGACGTTCCGACATTATTTTTAGCTTCGTACGATAATTCGATTATAGTAACAGATTAGTTTCCACCTAATCACATGAAAACACAACAATTTAACCTAAGTTGTACTTTATTCATTTTAGACCTTATAAGCCCTAATATTTGAAATGTTCGTATTTCTCAATATTTAGTACCGAATTAAAATCCTATTTCATATTTTTTTCATTAAGGACCTTGTGCTTTTAATATATATCATAATTTCTTAACAACTTTCAATTTATTCAATTTTAGTCCCCTAATGTCATAAAAAAACCATATAGCTTAGTTGGATTTATAATAAAATCCAACTTTTCATTACTTTTTAATTTAATCCCAACATGCTCAAAACTCGTACTTTAAAATCTTTTTAAAATCAAGCTTAATTTCAGAAAAACTTTTTAACAGTAACTTGATAAATATTTAACAATCTGAAAATCTAGACATGAGCAATCTACACTAAGCTTAGATGACCAAGAATTTACAAAAATCTTGAAGAGAAAAGCTCACTTGTTCAATTTGATGATAGAATGTTAAGGAAGAAAAACCTAGAATTCTTTCTTCTAGCATGGACGACACATAGGGATAAAGGAAGTTATATTGTTTTATCTCTCCTACTCACTTATTATTTATACTTAAATTAAGGAACTAATTAAACTTAATTAGTAGACTAACCTTATTTAATTAACTATATAAATAGCCATAATCATTATTTAATATACTTAGCGAAATGGATGGAGTGAATTATTCTCATCCACTGACTCATGAATTATTAATGGTTAAATAACCATTTTGTCCCTTGGTTAATTGTTAATCAAGCCCCATGCATTTTATAAATTAAAATTTAATAGCAATTACACTTTTATAAATTAGTCACTGTAACATAATTAACCGCTTTGTCGATTCAACTACTCGGTTGTCCATTAATATATTTTTAATTTAAATATGTAAATTCTTTTACTGATTTGATTTACGAAATTCGATGCCGAAATTGCATTTTTAACATTGATTAAAATTAGGTCATTACAATAAACTTACTAATAGTTGAGTAATTAGATTGTAAATTTACTAGTCCTACATCTTGTTACCAAGTTAACGGGCCTGTGACTAATTTGTAGCTTTTTTTAAATTAAGTGATCAAAGTATAAATTTACTAATAAATTAGTGACTTTGGGTTTAGTTTAGTTTATAAAAAGAAAAAAGCCTTTGTTTTTTTCCCGTTTTACAAAAATGCCCTTGGACCATCAGTTCTCATTGTTGTAATCCGCGCTACTAATTTCATCGTCTTCACGCTTCACTTCTCGTTCTTTCTCCCTCACAGACTCTGTCACTCAGGCAAACAGCTAGCCATTTCTCTTCATCCCCTCTGCCAACCGTCAAAAAGTTTCTTGGTCATTGAAATATACGAAAATGGTATATTTCATTTTCCATAATTAAATTATTTTCTTTAATTTTATTTAAGATGTAATATTTTTTTCATTAATTTCCTAATCATTTATCGAGAATTGTTAGATTAGGTTTTAAATCTTCCGTTATTGAATCTGATCTGTTCGGTTGTACAAGGTAGCAATATTCCGATTTTCTTTCCTTTTACTTTGATTGTAATTTTGAAAGTGCTGAAGTTTGTTTGGTTACTTAGAAATGCTTAAGAAAATAATGTAAATATTAGATTAAAATGTTTACCTATATGGAAATTGATTTTGCGTCCTTTGACGATACGTTTTTTGTATTCGGTTTGTTAGTGGAGTGAGAAATGTCATAATCTGTTTTCTAAAAGAAGAAATGTGAGATAGAGCCGTGATTGGTGATCTCTGAATGCTGAGAAATGCTTTCAAAGTAAATTTGAGTAATAGTTTCAAAAGTTAAAACAGTGGAAACTGACCAATTTACACAATATATTTCTTAGCTGCGGCTTGTTTATGTTATTAGAATGCAATAATCTGTTTATGTAAACAAATTTGTTTAATATAGTTATTGTTTAATTGTTTTATGTTGCAGTGACATTTAATTTGAAGTTAAACTAGTATGATTGGGCTTGTTGGGTCTAATTGAGTTGATACTTAGGAGGCTCCAACTTTTTATTTTTATTGAAATTCTCATGTCTGTCTCTTGTGTCTGACATAGCCATGGGTTCACGACCCTTCAAGGACTCTTCAAATACATTCATGTCAGACGCATAACCATATTCTATGCTCACACCTGAGTCTGAGTAAGATAGATTGATTTCACTGATTTTAGGCTTGAATTTTTCGAATAAAAAGTTTGCTTCCTTCATCAACTGTCATTTTATATGGTAGCAGACATTGATACCTTTGATAGCATTCTGTGTTGTATAGTTTTTATTTTATTTTTATATTCTGCAGAATGTTGATTTCACTGATTTTAGGCTTGAATTTTACGTTCTTTAAAGAAAAAATTTGCTTCCTTCATCAACTGTCATTTTATATGGTAGCAGACATTGATACCTTTGATAGCATTCTGTGTTGTATAGTTTTTATTTTATTTTTATATTCTGCAGAATGTTGATTTCACTGATTTTAGGCTTGAATTTTACGTTCTTTAAAGAAAAAATTTGCTTCCTTCATCAACTGTCATTTTATATGGTAGCAGACATTGATACCTTTGATAGCATTCTGTGTTGTATAGTTTTTATTTTATCTTATATTCTGCAGAATGGGGATGATTCTATAGATTGGAAACTTGAGAATGAAACAATGGCAGCTTTTGTAAGTTACTTTTCAAGTTCCCCGACACTTATATGTATCACAAATAAACTTAAGAGTATTTCCTTCTCTTCATGGTTGTTTAGAGCAGACAAATATTATTCTTTTTTAGGGTTTATTCTGAGTTTTGCACTCAAATTGATTTGTTTGCTTTGGACCATTGTATGATCTTCCTGAGATAGCGGAAAAGCATGGGGATTTTCTTATGTTTAGTTATATAGATATTGCAATGATTTAACTGATTTTGATCCTGATTTTAATGATTTTAATTACATTGTTATGCAGGTCCAGACTCTACTTCAACAGATCGTGAGTTCTTATTTTGAACTGTTTTGGTATTCTATAAGGAATTTCAGAACAATAAATTTTAAACAGATTTAGCTAATACCACCCTTCCATTACATATTACAGCAACAAAGGTTCCAAACAATGTCTGACTCCATCATTACGAAGAATATCCTTTTCATATTATCTAGTTGTTTCTATGCGAGGGCATGAGTTGCATGATTAGTTTCTATAAAGCATCAAGGAAGTTCTGTTTTGTTGATCTTGTGGTTGTTTGGTGGAGGTTTTTAAGCATTTCACTTTTGCAATAAGCAAAATGTGAAAGCTTTTTTACTTGCTTACACCGAGGTTTTAGTCTGTTTTTACATTGGTTTTTTATTTCAATGGGGAAAGTAGCCATGGGCGAGTTGCCAAATTTCCTTTCATTTCACTCAACCTTGTTCTTTAGGTGCTACTAAAGCTAAAGTGAAGCAGTTTAACCTTAATTCGATGTATATTCATGTTCCGAAGAAAATAAAACTTATAAGCATGTTCTTGATTTCCTTGACTTAAACGCACTTGATGAGATGGGCTGCAGGATAGATGAGCTAGAACAAACCATCAATGATCTCAAAGCAGAGATGGATGCAGATAAGCCTCCTTCTCCTTCGGTTCCTTCCTTGCCGAAGGACGATTCCAAGTCGCCCAAAGAACCATAACAGTGTGAATTTGGCGTTTACAGCATGGTATTAATAGACTGTATTCCTTTTGTTCCCTAGCTTTTCTCTCATGGAAAACCAGTAACAAACAGACACAGATAACTTGTATTTGTGACCGCCTTCTAATTTCAATTATCTATTATATATGGTTAACCCTCTCTAATCATTCTTCACACTAGTAGTTTAAGTTCATGATTAGACTTCTTTTCAATAAATAATATGATTGTGATTAGCTGTTTAATTAACAAATACCTGAAGTGGAATTGATTTATATATAGAAAATACGAGTTTGGTAGGGAAGTTTATGCTTGAGGAATCTCATTATCTTTTAGGTCATGCTAGTCACTAAGTAATTCGATTCATGTTGTATTTGATTTTGTTCATAATATCTAAGCATTAAGAAATGAAGTCGAGCATCAGTGGTCCTAATTCTTGATGTTAACCTTTGCGGATAGCTTTCTGTTTTGGCTTCCTTTTCTTATACTATTAGGTGACAAGACATTTGAGGTGCTATGTTATCTGGACCCCGGGGCTCAAAATTAGTGTCGGATGTGGGCATATATATGTATTTAGTTCATTAATTGTTTCAAAATTAATGACAATAATTATGTTTGAATATGTATTGGACATAGGTGTTAAGTTTGTGTAGTGTGAATTTAATGCGTAGCAAAATACAGGTGTAAGATGCCAAATACAGTTGGATTGCATTTCTCTTCGCTTTGTTTTGGCCAATCACTTTGGAAAAAGAATTAGATTCTATGTAAATGGGTTGCTTTGAATTTGCACTTCGCACATGAACCGCCCTCCTCACTTGCCGCAATTGCTGGGTCAATCTTTTTTATACAGACTTCTTTTTTACAACTTTAAATTATAAGTAAACTTAAAAAATATGTATATAAATTTAAAAAAAAAATCATACTTCATAGCCTTGAAAAGAAAAGGTAGCCGACATTTCCTCAATAATATAGCTGAAATCTTAAGGGGGGGAAACATCTCAGTGCCATAAATAATCAATAAAAAATATAAACTGTACAAATCAAGTTATGTTTTGTGTCACCAAACAATTTGTACCACAATGGCACAACCTCAAAATCTGATAAACCCAAAAATCAAATAAATTATTTTATTAGCAACACAAATATGATCCTTACAGAATTCATTCAATTATCTTTATTCCACTCAATTATCTTATATGCGTATATTTCATAAAATTTGAAAAAGAAGAAGAAGAAATTAAAAACAGCAATACACACAATAATTTATGAATCAAGTATAGGAAGAAATAGAAGAAAATATTACATTTTCAAAATTAGACTAGAGGAGCAACAAATTTATTTTATTTTTATAATAAAAGGACATAAAAATAAATAAATAAATAAATCTAACGCCGACAGCGTGTAATTCTACTGCACCCGCGTGAGTAAGGATTTGCTTGAGCTCCCGGCCGGCAGTTATAATACGACGCACCGCGTCGCGAACATGGCACCGTGTTTCTCCTCAGCGCACCGTAGCTAATGTAACGCCTCGCCGCTAAAATGCGCCTGTTGATCTCGGAGTCCATGGCGAATTCGGCGTCGAAGTCCGAGGAATATTCCCCGCTTAGCATCAGGCATTCCGCGATGGATCCACTGCACTCCGATTTAATCGAGAGGAAATGGTTGCCGCCGAAATCGAGCATGGGAGACGAAGCGGAAGCCGCCACGTGGATGGCCAGGATTGCGCAAATCGCGAGGAAACTGACCGAGAATCTAGAGCTTCCCATTTTCGAGCTTCGGGTTTTTTGGGTTTTCTGTTGATGAAGGGAAATGGAAATAAGGGCATGTTTTAGGATTATAACTTTATAAGCGATTGGTGCTAAGAGAAAGCCACTGGGGTTTGGATTTATTTGCGATTATGCCACTTTACTTTAACGTGACCGCCCTAACTTATGTCAATCACTTTGTGGACGTCCACTAATTATATTTTTGACTCCTTGCCTTTTCACATTTGCTATACAAAATAATAGGTTAATATACAAAATAAATCCTTAAACTTTGTCACTTTATTTAGATAAACCTTCCTACTTTTTTGTACATTCAATTAAGCCATTAAACTTTAATCTATAACTAAATAGGATTCTTAATATCAGTATTTCCATTTGAATAAAGGCTATCTAAATGAAAATCAATGTACAAAAATAAGCTTAAGTACATTTGTCTAGAACATATCTTTCTACTTTTTTAATGTTGTTTTTATATGTCCTATATTATTTTTTAGTTGTTTATTATTGTAAAATAGAATTATTTTCAAATGTTGGAGTTTTATATTTGTTATACCCCTCCAACTTTGGAGATGTGGTAACATAGTAAACTATCTAAGAAGCATCTATAGCAATTCTTCGCTTTTCATTACCCAAGTAGTCATTGAATTACCAATATCTTGGAAAGCCTACCTCCGTTCAACCTCCCGGCCCCTTTGAAAGGTTTATGGTCACCAAGTTATTCATCCTTACGAACGGACTACCCATCACCTTCAAAAGGGTCTTGCCTATCCATATTTGTGAATAGACCACTTGTTTCTCAAGGCACTCACTTTTCTAATGTGAACACTCCCCCAACTATGGACACGTCCTTTAGGCCACTAAACCCTACTTGACCGTAACAACCTCATACCCCAATTCAGAAGGAATGTTAGAATGAGTCCCATCACGTACATCCCTCTATGCATTCCATGATGATGACTTATTGGTAGTAAGTTTACCACATCAACACTACCAGGCACGAGACCTCCACTATATATATATATCCCTCAACAAGATAAAGAAGGGATCGACCCTCAAGCATTCATAGCCACCTTATAATCCTCAACCTTCTCATTTGGGTACCCAACTTCCTTACTTGAATACATCCTCCGACTCTCTGCTCTATTAGGAAGAACCTACCTTCCTCAATACCATCACATACTCCTCTTTATATCCTCATTTGTTGATACATCATCAACAATATTTTAAAATCTTAATAAACTATAAACATTCAAACTAAGTTTATTTATGATTGGGACATGATTGATTAGTCTAAGTGCAATGCGATTCAACCTAGATTATCATTAATAGATAAAGAAAAACATGATTGTATAAAAGTTTAAGGTTTATTTGGGTGCCAATTAAAGTTTAAGGAATTATTTACAAAACAATTAATGTTTAAAGATTTATTTGAATTTAACAAAAGTATAAGAACTTATATAAATAAAAGGATAAAGTTTAAGGGTTTATTTAGTATATTAGCCAAAATAATAACAGAAAAATGAAAAAAAAAATGAATGGCTTGAATTATGATCAATTATCTTATCGAATTATCTGGATACGAATACCAATTTCATTTTAATAAGTTTATATTGAATTTTATAATTATGTCTAAATTTTTGTTTAGTTTTGTTGATTTTCAAACATAAACTAAAAAATTTTAATTTATTTTTTATTCGGATACACACGAAATTTAAAAAATAAAACATTTATTTGCATAAATAAATATTAGCTTTAATTCATCAATAAAAAAAAACTTGATAGTGAATTATAGTAGTAAATGAGACTTTAATTTAATGAAGCTTTTAGTTATTATGCTCAAGTTCCTAGTTTAGATTTAACTTTGATTTGTTAGTTTAATAGTTGAATTAGTAATTTAATTATTTAATAATAAAAAGGGATCTATGTATACTGATGTAAAATTTAAGTTGTTTTACATTCTTCTGTAATTTTTTATATTATTAATATTTTAAAAATCCAAACATTATATTTTATGTTCCATTTATATAGATCATACATGTCAAGTTTGGCATAAATTAAACATTTCTAACTATTCGTTTTACGTAAAATAAAAATTCAACCGTTAAATATATATTAATATAAACAATATTTTAGATTAATATGATAGAAATATCAGATTAATTCAAAAATTTACATACATGATTAGTATAAATATATTGATAAGTTTTACACTGACGTAAGTGAATCTCTCCCTTTAATAATATATGAATGTAATGATTGATTATAATTGTAATTTTAAAAATAATAAATTAAAGTATAATGCCAAAATTTACCTCAATCTTAATAATTTATAATAAATGAATATAATACCACATATAGATTAAAAAAATTAAAATTTACACTAATTAAAACCTAAAGTTACTAGTACCCATCACAATGTATCAAAAATTAATTCATCTGATACATGCACGAATAATGTGAAATTTATTAAATTCCATTCACTGAAACTGTAAATTTTCAAGTTTGAAAAATCAGCCGACTTGCGACAACCTTTTGGATGGGGTCCAGGTTTTTTTTAGGTTGAGATGTATCTTTTAGCTTCACAATGCACTTTAAATCACTCAATTTCGAGTTTGAGAGCTTAAGTTATGACCATTTTAGTGAAAATTGCGAGAGCAGAATTTTTGGACGGGATTATTAACGAAATTATGAGTTTCGGGCTTTTAATTCGAGTTTAAATCATATTGTGTTCAATTTTTAGACTTATTTTTTTATATATGAGTCCAATTTTATATTTATTATGTTTTATTATTTATTTTAAGTTGTTTAGGAGTTTTATGTTTATTAGTCAAATAAGAAAATTTAGTTTAAAACTACTTTTTGTTTAGATTAATTAGAGTTTCATTATACTTTAGAGTTTTATTTTGATGTAATTAAGCTAACCTATATAAAAGTCTATTTGTTGTTCATTAGATATACAATTATTTTCATTAATTAAGTTTTCAACTTTGGGTGTAAGTTTCTTTGTCCAAGACTTATTTTTTATGATTTTCAGAAGTAATTTTCTTCTCGATTTTCTTCAAAGAGTCGTGAGAATTCATTCTTCATTCTTAAATTTGTCAATGATTATTTGTTGGAGGGTTAATTAAAGTCGTTAATTAAGTTTGTTGGGATTTATATCTCAAAGGTTTCAATTGAACATTTATCCATTTATCCATCATATTCATTGGGATTTTTTTTATTCATCTTCCACTTTTACTTTTTATTTAATTATTACTTTAAATATTTATTTTTTATTTTTTTTGTTATCCTCATTTTTTCTAAAAATCTGCTTGATTTATTTTTTGCAAGTCAGATCCGAATCATTTTTTAGATCCTCTACCTTTACCCCTCCTTTGTTATCATCCAATTTACAAAGATATTAAGGAGAATATACAAAAGCAGCCATAAATAGTATGATGAAATTTGAGACAACATTGGGTAGGTCGTGGACAACTAAGGTCAGAAAAAATGAAAGTAGTAGTGTTAGAATTAAATGACCCAAATTCTTATTTAAATAAAATACAGTGGTAAAATAAAATAGAAGTAAAATTCATATAAAACTACACTTCTTTTATTTTATTTTAGAATAAGGTTTTTAAATTTTATTAAACTCCATCTATTTTATATTGATTAGAATAAGGTGTTTCAATCTTACTAGAATATAGCTTTACAAGCCTATAAATAGACATAGTCTATTCCTCTTGTAATTAAAAAAAATTCAAATTCGACATAGTGAATTTTCTTCTCCTCTGCCCGTGGTTTTTTTCCTGAAAGGGTTTCCACGTAAAATCTGTGTGTTTTTTATTTTATTTTTTATTTTATTTTATTTTCACAAATTGGTATCAGAGCTTCCAGATAGTTCATCTCAATCACGGTAATAAGGTCTTTGAAGTATGAAATCCCGCTGTTAGATCGCAACACTAGATTTGCGTTGTGGCAGATTAAGATGCAAGCAGTTCTTGCGCAAATGAATCTAGAGGATGTCCTGCTAGGGATAGATAAGATGCCTTCGATATTAACAGATGAAAAGAAGAAGTGTAAGAATCGAAAGGCGTTAACACAATTACATCTACATTTGTCTAACGAAATTTTACAGGATGTGATGAAGGAGAAGACCGCCGCTGCATTATGGAAGAGCTTGGAACAAATATGTATGTCAAAAACTTTAGCAAGCAAGTTGCATATGAAGCAGCGTCTTTATGCTCATCGTTTGGAGGAAGGTGCGTCTGTACACGAACACTTAACTGTGTTTAAAGAAATTCTCTCAAATTTGGAGGCCATAGAGGTTCAGTGTAACACCCTTACCCGTACTTGAGACCAGAACCAGGTACGAGGCGTTACCAGACACATACTCGGACATTTTCAGAAAATAAGTGTTATAAAATTTTGTTCCAAATTAAAATCGATCAAACAACATCTTAGTGTCCTTATTATAGGCCTACGAGATCCAAAACATACATCAAAAATGATCCGGGACTAAACCGAGAAACTAAGAAAATTTTATAAAAATTTTCTAGGTTAAGCCTCATACACCCGTGGAGACAATGCATACGCCCGTGTGCTTTGGGACACACCCGTGACCCTAACCCGTGTGGAATTAATCAAATTTATTTTCTATTTCGAACCTACAGGGGTTTTCACACGGCCAAGCACACACTCGTGTCCCTGGCCCGTGTCTTTCACACAGCCTAGACACGCTCGTGTGATCACCCGTGTCTAAAAAAAACTGGACATTCTGTTTATGACGTCAACATGTATTTGGGGGCACATGGCCAGGACACATCCCCATGATGCTAGGTTGTGTCCTCCACATGGTTGAGAAACACGGCTGTGTCTCTACCCGTGTGTTTACTACCATGCATTCTGGCTTAAAATTTTAGATGCAGGGGACACACGGTCGTACCACACATCCATGGAGCTGACCGTGTGTCACACAAGGCCTAGACACACACCCTTGTGTCTACCCGTATGACCTTTTTTTAGGCTATAATTTCAAGCCAATGGTCACCCTCATCATTTTCTCACATATAAGAACCCCAATTGCATTTAACATGACTCAAAAATACTCAAGGACTATCATCAATGAATCTATTGCATGTTAACCTCATCTCCTCAATTAAGTATATGCTCAATTATCTTTTTCTTTTTGGTATTGGGGATTTCCATCCCATTGAAACACATTTAGACTTGGCTCATTATTATAATTCATTGCCAATTATGGCCTACTATCTCCAAATGTTTTTGCCACATTACAATTTCTTATTTATGAAATCCTACATTGAATCATCACAAGAACAGTTTTTTTAACATAAACATGCACTGTTGGTAGGTCATAACCTACAACAAAATGAGTCATGTCTTATGGCCATATACAAAAATAATAAGTTTAATATTTACTGCTTTACATTGGCCAACCAAATGACACACATAGCAAAATAAACAAAAGCCCTATACATGTCATTAAACAAAATAAAAGTATCTATATACCAAAGCTGGACAAGATGATAGTGTGTTGATTCTCCAACCATCTTCCAATCTTTACGAGTCTTTGAGCTCTGTAAGACAGGGAAAAGAGAGTGGTAAGCATTTACATGCTTAATAAGCCCGAATAACTGGAAAGTAAACTTACTGATTAATTAGCATACAACCATGTTAGGCAACCAATCCAATAAATATAGAATAGCCTCCTATTACATACACTCAAGCATCAAGTTACTCCCATAATAATTCATCATGTAATTTGTCTTAGATGAGCTCATCATCCAACAGTTTCATTTCTATATCTCATGTTAATCCCGTTGAGTACCTTGGAAATCCCGATGGATTATCCATTTACCGTCAAGTCATAAGAGTGATCTTCTTAAATACGCACTCCCGTAAACCTTACATCTTACGGCGGGATTACCAATCCAGGCTAAATCCCTTGTAGCGACAACCACTCTTAATAAGCTCGGATTTGAATTACCAGTCCAGGCTAAATTCAGACCCTAATCGGATTATTCATTCGGGTTAAATCCTCAATGCACACATATTCTTAGAGAGGCTCGATCACTCAAGGAACACCCGTCTGGGCTAAATCCTTTCTATATTCGAGATCAACAGATTACCCGCCTGAGTTGAATCCTTTTGTACAACACATGTAGGATCTCAAGTCACGTAAGCCATGGTTTATCCATCGAATTTCCCTTTTAACTTCAACTAGGACATTTATCATCTTTTTGTTATTATTATTAACACATTTCATGGATTTTCATTCCATCATTATATACAATTATCATACATTCATAAAACATGCATTTAGGCATATTATGAGTTTATTTTAAGTTATTCGAACTTACCTAGTATTTGTGTCGGTTTTGCGCTTCGGTTATTCCGGAACCTTTCGTTTTTCTCGATTGACCTTCGAAATTTATTCTTCGGGGTCTATAACAATAAAAATAAATTATCAATATCTCACATTATTCTTTTTGAGCCTAAATTTCACCCCAAACAAAATGACTGTTTTTCCCCTAACCTTTCACATTGTTTACAATTTAGTCCCTAGGCTCGTATAATGAAATGCATGAAATTCCTGGTTACCCAAGCCTAGCCGAATATTTTTCATTCGTATAGCAGTCCACATTTTCCTTTGTTTCACATTTTTCTACCCACTTTTTACAACTTTTACAATCTAGTCCTTTAAGCCATTTCCATGAAAAACCACTTAGTAAAAGTTGTTTCCAATCCTTTAAACTCCCATATTCCTCCATAAAATATCGAAATACAAGCATCTCATTCATGGGTAGTTCTCTAAACATGAATCCTAGTATGAAATATGGGTAGAAATGAAGAAAGTAAGCTATCGGGATTTTAAAAATACGAAGAATATTAAAAACGGGGCTAGGGAATACTTACTATTAAGCTTGAAAATGTTGAAAACCCTAGCTTATGGAACCCTTGAAATTTTGGCAGATATAGGAAGAAGATGAGTGAATTTTGGCTTCATTTTCCCTTTTTATTTCATTTATACTAAAATGTAGTCTTACTAAACTTCCAAAATTTTCCATTCATGCCCATTTTTGTCCAAAAACTTAGAAATTGGGAAATTTTCTCTTTAAGGACTTCTAATTAATTTTCCAAAGCAATTTCATACAAATTGCTTCTAGAATCCAAGTTTTGTAATTTGTTCAATTTGATCCTTATTTTCCAATTGGACACATTACTCATAGAATTTCTTCATGAAACTTTAGCACATGCATATTTTCATATTCTAGACCTCATAATAACCATAAAAAAATATTTTGACATCAGATTTGTGGTCCCAAAACCACTATTCCGACTAGACCCTATTTCGAGATGTTACATTTTCCCCCTTAAAGACTTTCGTCTTCGAAAGTCTTACCAGTAAACAGGTTCAGATATTGGCTTCTCATGGTTTCTTCTGGCTCCCATGTAGCCTTTTCCACACCATGTCGAGGCCATAAAACTTTTACCAAAGCTACATCTTTATTTCTCAACTGTTTAACCTCACGAGCTAAAATCTTGACCGGTTCTTCACTATAAGTCATATCCGGTCTAATTTCAATCTCTATCGGTGAAATCACATGAGAGGGGTCTGATCGATATTGTTTTAACATAGATACATGATACACGTTGTGAATCTTTTCCAGTACTGGTGGCAATGCCAAACGATAGGCTAATGGTCCAACTCTTTCGGTGATCTCGTATGGTCCGATAAATCGCGGACTCAGTTTGCTTCTCCGGCCAAATCTCAATACTTTTTTCCATGAAGATACTTTCAAGAATACTCTATCTCCAAATTGAGATTTGATCTCTTTTCTTTTCAGATCAGCATATGACTTTTTCCTATTCGATGCCGCTTTTAAGCAGTCACGTATCACTTTAACCTTTTCTTCAGTTTTCTTGATCAGATCAACTCCATGAATCTGACCCTCCTTGAGTTCTGTCCAATACAATGGAGTTCGACACTTTCTGCCATACAAGGCCTCATAAGGTGCCATCTTCAAACTCGTTTGAAAACTATTGTTGTAGGCGAACTCTACCAATGGCAGGTATTTTTCCCAGTTGCCTTGAAATTCGAAGATGTAACATCGCAACATATCTTCAAGAATTTGAATCATCCGTTTAGACTGACCATTAGTCTGTGGGTGAAAAGCTGTACTAAACTCAACCTAGTACCCAAGGCTTCTTGTAGCTTCTTCCAGAATCTTGAAGTGAATCTCGAGTCTCTGTCTGAAATAATCGATAGTGATACCCCGTGTAATCTCACAATCTCAGATATATACAAGCCGGCCAACTTGTCAAGTGAATAATCTGTCCTTACCGGGATAAAATAAGCCGACTTTGTCAACTTATCAACCACAACCTATATAACATCTTTCTTTTCAGGGTCAATGGTAATCCTGTCACGAAGTCTAAAGTAATTCTATCCCACTTCCATTCAGGGACCATCACAGGCTGTAACAAACTTGAAGGTACTTGATGTTCAGCTTTGATTTGCTGACATATCAAGCATTTCGATACAAATTCAAAGATGTCTCTTTTCATGCCGTTCCACCAGTACATTTTCTTCAAATCATTGTACATCTTGGTACTTCCAGGATGAATAGACAAACGGCTATCATGTGCCTCTTGCAAAATTATCCCAATGATTTCATCATTCCTCAGTACACATACTCTGTCTCTAAACATCAAACATTAATGAAAATCGATCTAAAAATCTAATTTGATGCCCGACTCACATTGAGTTCTTTTAGCTTGCAGGTCACTAACATTAGTCTGAGCATCATAAATTTCTTGAAGAAATGTCAAGGCCTAGCCCTTAACTCCGCCAAGATTGAACCATCATTAAACAACGCCAATCAAGCGTTCATGGCCCTCAATGCAAACAAAGATTTTCTGCTTAACGCGTCGGCAACCACATTCGCCTTTCCCGGGTGGTAATCGATGATCAGCTCGTAGTCTTTAATTAATTCTAACCATCTCCGTTGTCTTAGATTCAATTCTTTTTGAGTCATCAAATACTTCAAACTCTTGTAGGCTATGAATATACGACAAGTCTCACCATATAAATAATGCCTCCAAATTTTCAAGGCAAAAACAATGGCGGCAAGCTCTAAACCGTGCGTCAGTAATGCTTCTCATGTGGCTTCAACTGCCGTGAAGTATAAGCTATCACTTTTCCATTTTGCATAAGCACACAACCTAGTCCATTTAAGGACACATTGTTGTAGACCACAAACTCTTTTCCCGACTCAGGTAATACTAGCACTGGAGCTTTAGTTAGCAATGTCTTCAACTTCTCGAAACTCTACTAACACTTTTCTGACCATTCAAACTTAACGTCTTTCTGTAGCAGCCTCGTCATTGGGGTTACTATCATGGAGAATCCTTTCACAAATCTTCGGTAGTAACCAGCTAAGCCTAAAAAGCTTCTAACCTCAGTTACACTTTTAGGTGGTTTCCACTCAACGATAGCAGAGATCTTAGATCAACTCGGATGCCATCACCCGAAACAATATGACCCAAAACCCCTACTTCTTGGAGCCAAAAATCACTCTTGCTAAACTTAGCATACAATTGTTTTTCCCGTAAAGTCTACAACATAGTCCTCGGATGCTTCGCATGCTCTGTCTCATCCTTGGAATAAATCAAAATATCGTCAATGAGCACGAACTTGTCCAAGTATGGCCGAAAGATCCTATTCATTAGGTCTATAAATACGATCGGTGCATTTGTCAACCCAAACGGCATGACATGAAATTCATAGTGGCCATACGTCATTCTGAAAGCTATCTTAGGCACGTCCGATTCCTTAACTCACAACTAATAGTATTCGGATCTCAGGTCTATTTTAGAGAATATAGTAGCTCCCCTCAACTGGTTGAACAAATCATCGATCCTTAGCAAAGGATATTTATTCTTGATAGTTACTTTGTTCAGTTGCTGATAGTCTATACATAGCCTTATTGACCTATCTTTCTTCTTTACAAATAATACGGGAGTACCTCAAGGCAAAAAGCTCAGTCTTGCGAAGCCCTTATTCGTTAACTATTACAACTGTGCTTTTAACTCTTTCAAATCGGTTGGTGCCATTCTATACGGGGCAAGAGATATAGGGGTAGTTCCTAGCATTAGCTCAATACCAAACTCGACTTCTCTAACTGGAAGGAAACTAGGCAACTCCTCCGGAAATACATTCGGATACTCACTCACCACTAGTACCGATTTAATCTTCAACTCTGATTCCTTAGCATTCAGTACGAATGCAAGGTAAACTTCGTACCCTTTTCTCATATACTTTCGAGCCAACATTAAAGTAATCACAGCCAGTGATGTGTTCAACTCATTCGAATCCACCTGGAGAGTTTCACTATCTAAGCATTTCAACTCTATATACTTGCTACCACAGTTTACAATCACATCATGAAGGGTCAACCAATCCATGCCAAGTATTACATCAAAGTCATCAAACGAAAAAAGCATAAGGTTGGCCGAAAAATAGTGACCTTGAATCGTCAAAGGACAATTCTTACAAACTTTATCGACTAAAACAAACTTGTTTAGAGGGTTTGACACCTTAATTACAAATTTCGTAGGTTCCATAGACATATTCATGCTAGACACCAATTTCAACAAATGTATGAATGGGTCGATCCTGGGTCAATCAAGGCAATAACATGAACATTATGGAGAGAAAATGTACCCGTAATGACATCGGGAGCTGAAGCCTCCTCTCTAGCGTGTATCGCATAAGTTCTCGCCGGGCTCGAGTGATTTTACAGTGTCTTTAGCCGCAACTCACCTGCCACTAGCACTTCTAGGATATCTCGAAGGTCAACCTCATGAAATAAGAGCACTCAACTTCGAGGCCAATTCCACCTCTTTATCGGTTCGCTCTGGGCAGTCTCTGAATAAGTGGTCAAGAGAACCACATCTATAGCATGCACTGCTCTTCATTTGGCACTCCCCGAAGTGGAATTTATTGCAGCTTTTAGACTTCGGCTTTGGTCATCTACACTCCTTACACTAGTCACCATTGGGGAGAAAAACTTCTGGTTACGTTGTTTGGAGCTTCTCGCTCTACCCGAATATCCCACCGATGAAGTGAAGCGTTCATGTTGGCTCCTTGATTTTTTAGTGGGAAATGAGAGTGTCTTACCACTGGACCTCTTGCTCGAAACTCGAGCTTCTCTCTTAGCTTTCTTCCTTTCATTATTAAGCTCATCCGCCTTCTTGGCCCGATCAGCTAATGCAACAAACTCTTAAATCTCTAGGATCCCAATTAACAACTTGATTTCCTCATTCAGACCTTCTTCAAAGTTTTTACATATTTCTGGCTCTATTTGAACCCATTTAGTCACATATTGACTTAGTCTTCCAAATTCCTTTTCGTATTTCGGTACAGCCTTATTTCCTTGTTTGAGTTCCAAGAACTCTATTCGCTTCGAGTCTAAGAACCTTTGACTGATGAATTTCTTCTTAAACTCCGCTTGGAAAAATTCCCAAGTGATGTTTTCCTTTAGTACCACTGAAGATACAGTCTTCCACCAGTGGTATGCAGTATCCTTTAGAAGAGACACAGCACACTTTAGGCATTCCTCAAGTGTACACGACAAATTTGTCCAAAACTCACGAAGTGTTCTCGAGCCAAAACTCAGTTCGTTCAGCATCATCATCAATCTTAGCGCTAAATTCTTTAGCCCCATAGTTCCTAAGCTTATCCACCGGGGCTTTACCAATTCTTACAAGCACCATACCTCGTGGCACTTCTTCATCAGGTCGATTAGGGAGCGGGGGAAGTCGTGGTATGTTGGGGCGATTTCTCAAATAATCCCCAAACCATTCATCCATCATGTCAAAGAAGGAAGTTCTGGCCTCTTCCCAGCCTTCAGACACAGGCCTTCTACTAGTACTAGAAATAGTTCATTGTACGGAAGCTGGAGCATGGCTCTGGGCTCCCTCGGACTTATCTTGTGATTGATTGGAAGACATTTACTATATTCAAAGACAATCAAACAGTTAGAAGATGTCACACTATGAACATTCGTATAATGGCATGTATAACTAAACTCGTTACACCTTACAATAGTCCTAAAACTGACTAAACTGTAGCTCTGATACCATTAAATATAACACCCCTTACCCGTACTCGAGATCGAAACCAGGTACGAGGCGTTACCAAATACATACTTTGACATTTTCAAAAAATACATGTTATAAAATTTCGTTCCAAATTAAAACTGATCAAACAATATCTTAGTGTCCCTATTATGGGCCTACGAGATCCAAATCATACATCGAAAATGATCCGGGACTAAACTAAGAACCTAAGAAAATTTTAGAAAAAATTTCTAGGTTAAGCCTCACACGCCCGTGGAGACAATGCATACGCCCGTGAGCTTTAGGACACACTCGTGTCCCTAACTCGTATGGAATTAATCAAATTTATTTTCTATTTCAAACCTACAGGTGGCCAAGCACACACCCGTATCCTTGGCCCGTGTCTTTCACACGGCCTAGACACGCCAGTGTGATCGCCCTTGTCCAAAAAAACTGGACATTCTATTTATGACGTCAGCATGTATTTAGGGGCACACGGCCAAGATACACGACAATGGGGATAGGCCGTGTCTTCTACATGGTTGAGACACACGGCCATGTCTCTACCCGTGTGTTTACTACCATGCATTCTGACTTAAAATTTTAGGTGCAGGGGACACATGGCCGTACCACACACCTATAAAGCTGACCGTGTGTCACACACAGCCTAGACACAAGTTCGTGTGCCTACCTGTGTGGACCTTTTTTTAGGCTATAATTTCAAGCCAATGGTTACCCTCATCATTTTTTCATATATAAGAACCCCAATTACATTTAACATGAATAAAAAATACTCAAGGACTATCATCAATGAATCTATTGTATGTTAACCTCATCTCTTCAGTTAAGTACATGCTCAATTATCTTTTTTTTTTTGGTATTGAGGATTTTCATCCCATTGAAGCACATTTAGACTTGGCTCATTATTATAATTCATTGCCAATTATGGCCTACTATCTCCAAATGTTTTGGCCATATTACAATTGCCTATTTATGAAATCCTACATTTAATCATCATAAGAACATTTTTTTAACACAAACATGCATGGTTGGTAGGTCATAACCTACAATAAAATGAGCCATGTCTTATGGTCATATACAAAAACAATAAGTTTAATATTTACGCCTTTACATTGGCCAACCAAATGACATACATAGCAAAATAAATAAGAGCCCTGTACATGCCATTAAACAAAATAAAAGTATCTATATACCAAAGCTGGACAAGATGATAGTGTGTTGATTCTCCAACCGTCTTCCAATCTCTACGAGTCCTCGAGCTCTGTAAGATAGGGAAAAGAGAAGGGTAAGAATTTACATGCTTAGTAAGCCTGAATAACTGGAAAGTAAACTTACCGATTAATTAGCATACAACCATGTTAGGTAACCAATCCAATAAATATAGATTACGCTCAAGCATCAAGTTAGTCTCATAATAATTCATCCTGTAATTTGTCTTCGATGAGCTAATCATCCAACATTTCCATTTCTATATCTCATGTAAATCCCGTTGAGTACCTCAAAAATCTCAATGGATTATCCATTTACCATCAAGTCATAAGAGTGATCTTCTCAAATATGCACTCCCACGAATCTCACATCTTACGGTACGATTACCAGTCCAGGCTAAATCCCCCGCAATATAAACTCATGGAGTGATGTCGGAATTACCAGTCCAGGCCTTGTAGTGACAAACACTCTTAATGAGCTCGGATCTGAATTACGAGTCCAGGTTAAATTCAGACCTTAATCAGATTACCCGTCTGGGCTAAATCCTTAATGCACACATATTCTTCGAGAGGCTCGATCACCTAAGGAACACCCGTCTGGGCTAGATCCTTTCTATATTCGAGATCAACGGATTATCCGTCCAGGCTGAATCCTTTTCTGCAACACATGCAGGATCTCAAGTCACGTAAGCCATGGTTTATCCATCGAATTTCCCTTTTAACTTCAACTGGGACATTTATCATCTTGTCGTTATTATTATTAACACATTTCATGGATTTTCATGCCATCATTATATACAATTATCATACATTCATAAAACATGCATTTAGGCATATTATGAGTTTATTTTAAGTTATTCGAACTTACCTGGTATTTATGTCGGTTTTACGTTTCGGTTATTTCGAAACCTTTCGTTTTCCTTGATCGACCTCCTAAATTTGTTTTTCAGGGTCTATAACAATAAAAATAAATTATCAATATCTCACATTATTCTTTTCGAGCCTAAATTTCACCCCGGACAAAATAACCATTTTGCCCCTAACCTTTCACATTGTTTACGATTTAGGCTCTAGGCTTGTATAATGAAATGCATAAAATTTCCTAGTTACCCCAAGCCTCGTTGAATATTTTTCATTCTTATAGCAATCCACATTTTCCTTTGTTTCACATTTTTCTACCCACTTTTTACAACTTTTACAATCTAGTCCTTTAAGTCATTTCCATGAAAAACCACTTAGTAAAAGTTGTTTCCCATCCTTTAAACTCCCATATTCCTCCATAAAATATCAAAATACAAACATCTCATTCATGGTTAGTTCTCTAAACATGAACCCTAGCATGAAATATGGGTAGAAATAAAGAAAGTAAGCTACCAGGATTTCAAAAATACGAAGAACATTAAAAACGGGGCTAGGGAGCACTTATTATTGAGCTTGAAAATATTGAAAACCCTAGCTTATGGAACCCTTGAAATTTCGACAGCTATAGGAAGAAAATGAGTGAATTTTGCCTTCATTTCCCTTTTATTTCATTTATTACCAAATGACTAAAATGCCATTCCTTACTAAACTTTTGAAATTTTTCTAGACATGCCTATTTTTGTTTAAAAACTTAGAAATTGGAAAAATTTCTCTTTAAGGACTTCTAATTAATTTTCCAAAGTAAGTTCATACAAATTGCTTCTAGAATCCAAGTTTTTTAATTTATTCAATTTGGTCCTTATTTTCCAATTGGACACCTTACTTATAGAATTTCTTCATGAAACTTTAGCACATGCATATTTTCATATTCTACACCTCATAATAATCATAAAAAAAAATTTTGACGTTGAATTTGTGGTCCTGAAACCTCTATTCTGACTAGGCCCTATTTCGGGATGTTACATTCAGTATGATAAGGAAGATCTAGGGTTGATTCTACTTTGTTCATTGCCCCTACCTTATTCAACGTTTAGAGACAATTTTATATAGCCACGAGTCTCTCACAGTTGATGAGGTTTATAATTTTTTGACCTCGTATGATAAGATGAAGCATCTTATGGTTAAACTCGACGAGGGTCTCATTGTTCGTGGGAGACAAGATCAGAATGCTGATAATGATCGTGGAAGGACACAGGAACAAAATCCTCACGGTGAATCTAAGGGTAGATCGAAGTCTTCAAACAGAGGTAAAACTTATAATTTCTGTAAGAAGAAAGGGCACATTAAATCTGAGTGCTATAAGCTACAAAACAAGATTAAAAGGGAGGCTGTGAGTCAAAAGGGAAAACAGCCAGAAAATTTTGGTGAAGTCGATGTTATAGAAGACTACAGCGATAGTGAACTTCTAGTCGCTTCTGTCAATGATTCTAAAGTAAGCGAGGAGTGAATACTTGATTCAGGCTGCACTTCCACATGAGTCCTAATCGGGATTAGTTTACAACTTATGAAACAGTGTCTGAAGATGTTGTTTTGATGGGAAATAATGCTTCATGTAAAATCATAGGTGTTGGAACAATTAAAGTTAAGATGTTTGATAGAGTTGTCAGAACACTTAGTGACGTACGACATGTTCTAGAATTGAAGAGAAATTTAATTTTGTTAAGTACTATTGATTCAAAAGGGTACAAATACACAGCTGAAAGTGGAGTTTTAAAGATTTCCAAAGGTTCCCTTGTTGTGATGAAAGGGCAGAAAAAGACTACTAAGTTATATGTTTTACAGGGTTTTATTATTACTGGTGATGTAGCTGTCGCTTCTTCTTCCTTGTCAGATGATGATATTACTAAACTTTGGCATATGCGCCTAGGGCATATGAGTGAGAATAGCATGGCAGAATTGAGCAAAAAAGGACTTCTTAATGGGCAAGGAATTTGCAAACTAAAGTTCTGTGAGCACTGTATTTTTGGGAAGCAAAAGAGAGTTCGATTCACCAGAGGAATCCATAACACGAAGGGAATGTTGGAGTATGTTAATTCTGATCTCTGGGGGCCATCCAGAGTGCCTTCGAGAGGTGGAGCTAATTATATGTTAACTTTTATTGATGATTTTTCCAGAAAAGTTTGGGCGTTCTTCTTGAAGCAGAAAAGCGACGTGTTTTTCGTATTTAAGTCTTGGAAAAGTATGATTGAAAAACAGACAGGAAAATAAATAAAATACCTCCGCACAGACAATGGCTTAGAGCTCTATTCTAATGAGTTTAATAGATTGTGCAAGTCAGAAGGGATCGTGAGACACTTGACAGTTCGTCATACTCCACAGCAAAACGGCGTTGCAGAACGAATGAACAGAATGATCATGGATAAGGTTCGATGTATGTTGTTAAATTCCAACTTACCGAAGTCATTTTGGGCAGAAGCAGCCTCTACTGTATTTTTTTATCAACCAATCTCCATCCGTTGCCATTGAGAAAAAGACTCCACAAGAGGTATGGTCTGGTAATCTTGGTAATTATTCTGACTTAAAGATCTTTGGGTGTCCTGCGTATGCTCATGTTGATAATGGAAAATTGGAATCGAGATCCATTAAATGTGTTTTTCTTGGTTATAAAGCTGGTGTAAAGGGGTATAAGTTATGGTGTCCTAAAAATAGAAAATTTGTGATTAGCAGAGATGTTGTTTTTAATGAAACTACTATGCTATCTAACTTATCTCTTAAAGACTTTTCCAATAAAAAAATCAAAAGTAGGTGGAGCATCAGATTAATACAGAGTCGACTCCTCAAGCCAGTACAAAAATTGAGAATAGAGTTGCTTCTTCATCGTAAGACTCTATCACCAAAAACAGAACTAGAAGAGAAATTAAACCTCTAAAGGAGTATGCCGAGGCTGATCTAGTTGCTTATGCTTTAAATGTAGCTGAAAATATAGATGCGAATCAAGAGCCATCTAATTATTCTAAGGCGGTTAGCTGTGAAGACTTAGAAAAGTGGATGTTTGCTATGCAAGAGGAGATGGAATCACTCCACAAATATAGAACATGAGATCTTGTGAAATTTCCTAAAGGTAAAAAGGCTGTTCATTGTAAATGAGTGTTTAAAAAGAAAGAAGGGACTCTAGAAGTTGAAGAACCCAGATATAAAGCAAGGCTTGTTGCAAAGGGTTACAGTCAAATTCTAGGAGTGGACTTCACAGATCTGTTCTCCCCAGTTGTTAAGCATAGTTCGATTCGAGCTTTGTTTGGTATTATGACCATGCATGATTTAGAGCTTGAGCAGTTTGATGTAAAAATTGTATTTTTGCATGGAGAACTTGAGGAGGATATTTACATACAACAACCAGAGGGTTTTACAGTCTCAGAAAAAGAGGACTATGTTTGCTTGCTGAAAAAGTCCCTTTATGGTTTGAAATAGTCACCAAGACAGTGGTACAAGAGGTTTGATTCCTTTATGACTTCTCATGATTTCAAAAGAAGTAGTTTTGACAGTTGTGTTTACTTTAAGAAAAACAGTGATGGTTCTTTTGTGTATCTACTTCTTTATATTGATGACATGTTGATAGCAGCAAAAGATAAAGGAGAGATACGAAAGGTCAAAGCCCAACTAAGTGAAGAATTTGAGATGAAAGATTTGGGACCAGCAAAGAAGATACTTGGCGTGGAGATTCTCAGAGATAGAAAAGCAAGTAAATTGTACCTAAGTCAGAAGGGGTACATTGAGAAAGTTCTTTGTACGTTCAATATGCAGAGTGCTAAGCCTGTTAGTACTCCTTTAGCAACCCATTTTAGACTTTCATCGGTTTTGTCTCCACAATCAGATGATGAGATTGAGTACATGTCACATGTTCCATACTCTAGTGTAGTGGAATCTCTCATGTATGCTATGGTTTGTTCACGTCCAGATTTATCATATGTAGTCAGTGCAGTTAGTAGATACATGGCGAATCCCGGTAAAGAAGACTGGAAAGCAGTTCAGTGGATTTTAATATGCTTACGAGGTACTACTGATGTCTGCATACATTTTGGAAGAACTAGAGATGGAGTCATTGGATATATTGATGCTGATTTTGCTAGGGACCTTGATAGAAGAAGATCTCTCACAGGTTATGTCTTTACAATTAGAGGTTGTGCAATCAGTTGGAAAGCAACTTTGCAAACTACAGTCTTTTTGTCTACCACTGAAGCTGAGTACATGGCGATTACTGAGGCTTGTAAAGAAGCTATTGGGTTGAAGGGACTCTTTAATAAACTCAATGAAGACCTTCAAATCAGTAGTATCTTGTGACAGTCAGAGGGTAATCTTCCTTACAAAAGATCAAATGTTTCATGAGAGAACAAAACACATTGATGTTCGGTATCATTTTGTTCGTGATATTATTGCTCGTGGTGATATTGTTGTGAGCAAAATTAGTACTCATGAAAATCCTGCAGATATAATGACTAAGTCACTTCCTATAACCAAGTTTGAGCATTGCTTAGACTTGGTTGATGTTCATTGTTGAAGTTAAACCCTTAAGGGGTTTTATGGAAGAGGTGGAGAACTTGTTCGTTGAGAGTTCGCGACGAAGAACTTGTTCATTGAGAATTCGTGTCAAGGTGGAGACTGTTAGAATTAAATGACCCGAATCCTTATTTAAATAAAATACAGTGGTAAAATAAAATAGAAGTAAAATCCATATAGAACTACACTTCTTTTTTTTTATTTTTTTATTTTAGAATAAGGTTTTTTAAACCTTATTAAACTCCATCTATTTTATATTGATTAGAATAAGGTGTTTCAATCTTACTAGAATATGGTTTGACATGCCCATAAATAGACATAGTCTATTCCTCTTATAATTAAAAAAAAATTCGAATTCGACATAATGAATTTTCTTCTTCTCTGCCCATAATTTTTTTTCCGAATGGGTTTCTACGTAAAATCTGTGTGTTCTTTATTTTATTTTCACAAGTAGATTGGAAGAATAATAAAGATTGAAAAGGAAAGCCCTTTCCAAATGTGAATGTGGGAATGCTTAATTGTGAATTAATGGCTACTCAAGTAGTAGTGTGTTAAGTAATTTATTGGCAATACAACCTTTTGCGCTTTTCCTGCATTCACACTTAATACCCAGCTACTTCAAAAATTTTCTTTTAGATTTAATTGATACTTAAACTTAAAAATTGTAAATTAAATTGGTTCTTTTATTAGTATTTGATTAACACCATTAGATTTAGATTGATAACACGTGTCATAAAAGTATTAATTTTTGAAATTTAAAAAAAGAATTTTTTTTATATATTTTGCATGTATAATGAATATGAATAAATAATTGTTTAGATTCATTGGAACCTAAATAACTATTTGTTCTGGTTCATTATGAATGTCTTTTTAGTAATTTTATTTATTTATAATTTAAAAATAAAGATATATTTGTAAAATACAAACTCTTGTATTTTATAAAAAAATTCATTTTGTTTTTATATTTTTCTTGAATTTTAGGACTTTTAACTTTTTATTTCAAGTCAACAACAAATCGCGACGAACAATTTTTTATAAAAAATATATTGCTATTTTTAAAATTATAAAAAAAATAAAATTATTAAAAGTTATTCAGAATGAACTTGGATAAATGATCATACATGTTCAAATGAGTTCGGTCAACATTTTATCTAAATTCATTATGCTTGTAAAATAAAAACTACAAAAATGAAATTCCTAAATTTTAACAATTTTGAAAAATAATATTTGCCACCAACATTTTATAATTTTTGCTAATATAATCATGTTTACCAACAATTAGTTTTGTTATTGAATATATAACTAAGAGCTCAAAGTAATAAAAAAATTAAATTACGTGACAATATTTTAAATTTGTTGTTAATATAATAATATTTACCAACAACATAATTTATTATTGTGTATTTTATTAAAAATTTGTAATCACGAATCGTATTGTTATAATTAATAACATAGAAATTAAATTATGTAACGATATTTTAAGGTTTTTGCTAATATTTTAACAACTTATTTTATAGTTATGCATTTTATTAAGAATTTACAATGACCAATCGTATTGCTATGATTAATAAACAAAAAATAAATAAATTACATAATAACATTTTAAAAGTGTGGTTAATATTATAACATTTAACAATAGTTTCTTTTATTGTCACATATAAAATTGGAAATTCACAACGATAAGCCTTGTCATTAGGATTAGTACCCTAAAAATTAAATTCGGCAATGAAATCTAAAAGTCATTGCAAATATTCCAAATTTACACAATAACATTTAATGTCATTGTTGTATTACACGACAACAAAAAATATTGTTGTGACATTTAGTTGTTAAATACCATTTTTCTTGTAGAGGAGGGAGAATGAGAATAAATCTTTCGCTTATTTGAATACTCAACTACCAGTGAAGTAAAATATCAACGTTGTTTTGGGAGGATAAATGGTGTGGTAATGGCCCATTAAAATTGAAATTCCCTAGGCTCTATTGTTTAGCTAAACTAAAAAATGGTTCGGTATTTGATTATTCGTCCAATAGTGGGTTTAGCAATGTTAATCGGGAAGATTTTTTTGTCAGACCTCTACTAGATTAGGAATTGGAGATTCTTTGTCCTCTCATTGATAGGGTGAGTGGTGTGGTCCTAGATCCAGAGGTGGAGGATCGAATATTATGGGCGTAAGACAATAAAGGAGAGTTCTCAGTGAAGCAGTTATCTAAATTACTGATTGAAGGTGAGGGGGATGATTTCATTTTTTCTTTTGATAAGATATGGAAGTTAAAAGTTCTTCCAAGGGTGCGTAATTTTCTTTGGTTATTAGCTATTGATAGAGTTCCCATGAAGGATTTCTTAATTAAGAGAGGGGTGAAAATTCAAGACATTTTGAATGTGTGTCCGTGGTGTAATAGGGAACAGGAGAGGGCGGATCATGTGTTCTTTAATTGCAATTTTATTGCAGGGTTTTCGAAGAGGATCTTCAATTGGTGGGACGTTGGCTGGAAAGTGGTGAGCAACTTTGAAGAATTTTACTCGTTATGCTTCAAGGCGAAGATTCTTGGTTCTTGTAAAAGTCTGTGGTTGATTGCAATTGTGGCTTCCTGTTGGTCTATTTGGCTTGCAAGGAATGAGATGGTGTTTGAAAATAAAGTGTTGTCGATGGATACTTTGATCTTCCACTCCAAGATGACGGCATTATTGTGGGTAAGGGCTGCTGTCGAAGAGTGCCGGATTCAAGAGATTATGGTGGTTTTGTCTGTATAAGTGCAGTTTTTCTAAATCGGCTTCAACAGGTTGGAGCTTTCCTCCACATGGATGGCTGAAATTTAATGTTAGTGGAGTTGCTTTTGTGGGTGCATTTGGCGGTGGAGTGATGAGAGATGAGGAAGGTATTGTTAGAGCTTTAATCTCGGGGCCGAGTGATGCCTGCGATGCTAAGTCAGCTGAATTGGGAGCAATTATCATAGCACTGGATGTTTTTATTGACATAGGGTGGAAGGGATCAGGTTCATTAATTGTTGAAATGGGTACGAGGGTGGTCTATAATTGGAATTTAGATAAATCAAGGAGACCTTAGTTGCAACAAGCTACATTTACAGATTTTGAAAGGAGGTGTATCTGCGTTGGAAAGTTATCATTTTCAATAGTTGAGGTGTGTGGAAATGAAATGGCAGATGCATTAGCATCTGCTGGAATGAGTAGACCGAGTATGTTTAAGGCTTGGTGGTGAGTATGGTTTGCAATAATTATGAGTGCTCAAGTGGGTGGTTTGCTGTTACTGGTGTATTAAGTGGATTCGATGCTGGTGTTTGTTCTTTTGACCTGTGAGCAGTATGTGTATGAAGGGGTTTTCTAGGTTTTGTGGAGTTTTTGTGGCTTTTGTAGGTGTGTGCATTTTGTCTTTAGATATGGTTCGTTTATTAAAGGGATATTTTTGCATTTATCAGTTTTTACTGCATTTATGATTTTGTAATATCATTACTGAGAAAAAAAAAATCTAATCAAGTTTAGAATTATTGACACAATTAAAAAGCATTTCATTCACACTATATTAGACACTTAAGACAACTCTAAGACTGTCAAATACGCACTCAATTAATTCTTTCTCAAAAAGCTACAGTAGTGATCGACTTGTCTACCTAATGACTACGAAATGAAATGTTGAATTGACTTGAGATATAGTTATTAAGTCCTCTTGATTTCTCAACTCACACTAGATCCTAATATTTGCCGTTAAATCACATATCTCACCTATAAATTTAGTATATATTAAATTTCTTTACTCAAAAATACTTAAAAATGCCAATTGAATTAATCTGAATTAACCTAAATGCTGTAGATTGTTAAGCTCATCAATTAACTCAAGAAACCATATATTTCATCAATATAACATGGCAACTCACAATCAATCTCGTTAACTATTTGCCTAGCCATAGGCATGCAAACTAAGTCAATTCGATTAGAATTCGCCATGCTTTCATAATATAAACAAGAGCTAAAAGGTTAAGTAAAGAAAGGCTTAGCCAATTTGTAGAGATCCTTCACGAAAACTTGGAAGTTCCAACATACGTTGTGAGTTTAAGAACAAAATTAGAAGAGAAACACTTAAATTCTGTTAAAATTGAAAAGATTACAAAGCAAAAGTGTTTGAAACTAATTTAATATAATCTAAAAAAATACAAGACGCTTAAAGATTTGCAAAAAATAGTTATTTTTAGATTGGAGTTCGGGTGCACAAAATGACTAAAGTACTTAAGAGGCATGCAACAATGCAACTTTAACTTTGCAATGCCGCAACGTCACCTTCTCTTTTACCCTTGAGTGACTTTTAGGGATCAAGTAGTTGGTATTAAAACGTAGCGACCACAACCATAGCACATCATGACATTGGCCTCGACATTGCTCCGCTTTGGCGTTCAAACTACATGATGTTGTGACCTCAGCTACCTTTACCTCACGACATTTGCCCTTAAGTTGCATTTTCCTGATTCATCTTCCACAACTTAAGTTTAGCGAAATTGTAATGTTGGCCACTGAGTTACTCCAATTTCTAATATAACACTAATGCTAAAATACTAAAAATTAAATATCAAATAACCATATTTACTACACTGTAACCCAAATACTAAAATACCAAAAGAGCACTATAATACAAGCAATTTTACTTCAAATCAAACTTAAAAGACTCAAAATATATCAAGTTTGTTTTCTTGCTTGTTTGAGAGTGATAGGATTTTTTGTGGAAATAGAAAAGGATGGGGAGAGGTATTTATAAGAGAGTATCTCGACAGTTATGGGTATCGAGTTTCTTATGTTAAATGAGTTGGTTGAACCGACAGACAAATAAATTTTCTTATCAAAGTTTCTAACCTTGAACTCGGCACATGAGATTCGATGTCCTATGAATTACACTTTTCAATCTATTTCTCTTGATAGCCATGATATAGATTCAATGGTGGTTTAACTATACAATTTTACTTGATACCCATAAGTATCAAGTTCACCTTGAGAAAAAAGATTTTATGGATGTAATTATTTATTTAGACTCTGGGAGAGTTTAGATCAAATAACTCTTATCCTACTTGAAAAATATACTGAAATACATCTTCTTCTTTTTCAATTTTACAATGAATTGTATATATTTTAATTAGAATTTTTAAAAATCTAATAAAATGTAATATTGTAAAAACTGAGTATACGTTTAATGCCTATTTTAGTAGCTGATTTTACTTAATTATCCATAAAATTAACTTAATGTGTTGACACTCTCAGCCAATAAATAACCGTCAAATTTATGCATAATTAGCTATGCCATTTTATTCCTTTTAATTGTATAAAATTATAAAAAAATATGTTTTTTATCTATCTTTTCTGGATTTGTGGTATCTCTTCTAATAATGAAAAAATACAAAAAAAATTATAAAAAAAATGTTAAAACTCAAATATATATACAAAATTCCTTTGTTTTCTTTTAACTAAAAAAATAAAATTAAAAGAAATGTTAAAAGAAAAAATAAGATTGTTTTGTGGCCCATCTCCTAAACCAAAGACAATCATTTCCGACGAAGAGATGCATCAAATAAACTCCTCATCATGTTATCTTCCTTGAAACCCCAAAAGCTTTGTTCTAAAACAAACTCCAACCTCCCTAACATGAGCCTAAATACCCATACTTAACCACCATCAAATCAACCTCAAAATAGGCCTATAGTCTCTTTCTGAGTCCTGCTTCCTTTCCACCGTCCACATTACTTGCATGAGACCCCAAACACCATCACTCTATCCATCACCCAACTTAAGAACCTTTTAATTCTCTATCCTAGTTTTTAAAACCTTCATTTCATTTGCTCCCTTACAACTTTCTTTGATTTTCATTCGGATCTTTCTACCTTTGCTACAATTTCTTTGCTTTACTCTTCTTTCTTGTTTTGATGGGTGAGACAAGAGTTGGTTGATTTGGGAAGCAAATTAAGAACGGAAAGGAGATTCAAATTATTAAAAAGGTGGCTAAAAGTTCAAAATAAAAATTTACTCAAAAAATTAATTTAACGTTTATGAAAAATTAATTAGTCCTTTTTATTAACGAAAATCATTAATTGGTCAATTTAATTATTAACGATACAGATGTAGTTGATAGAAGCTATCAGAAGTTATTATGTGACAGTATGTTGATGTAAAAAATATAAAATTATAAAAATTTAATAAAAATATAAAAATAAAATGAATATGAATAAATAATTGTACACATTCATTTTAATATGGATAAAACTTAAAATTATTCATAATTCCTTCTGATTCTTAAATATAACACATTTCACAAACTATCCTAAAACTCATACCAAAGTAATAGGTATCACAGGGAAAAAAAATTACGTGGACAAAATGAAGTAAGCCCAAAATCTTGAATAAGTAGTTGGCTTGAAAATGAGTATGCTATAGAGTTTCCTCTTTGCTGTGTCTTTCCATTTCCATAGTCTAATGTGAGGGTAAAACATGCTCAAAAAAGGAGAAAACTTTCTGAATATATATATATATATAATGGCAGAGTCTAGTAGAGGATTGGGGGTCATGGCTCCCTTAATGTTTAAAATTTTTATAATTTAGCTCTTTGTAGATATATTATGACCCTTTCAAAATATAAGTAGGCTCCCCAAGTTAAATTATTCTATGATAATTTTTGAATGATATTTTTGTTAAATTTAATATTTTACTTAAAATAATAATATTTTATAAGTAATATAATAAAAATATATATAATGAAAAATATTTTTATCGTCTTTCTTCTTCATATTGACTAGCAAAAAAAGAAAGAATTTTTTTTCTTTATCATTTTTCCTTCAAATTATAAGTATAAGGTATGTTTTTCTTCAAAATTTTCATAGATTTTGAATCTTTGAAGTTTACTTATATGTACTAATAGTTTTTTATTTTAATTTTATCAAGTGTATTAGAAGTTGTCATTAATGGATATTGATGGAAGGTTATAAAGTTAAGTAAAATGTGCATGCTTTTGGATGGAAAATGATTAGGAGACGGTTTTTAACTTGTTAAAAGTGTTAAAACAAAACAAAAATAACTAGATAAAAATTTTTTTCTGCTTAATCAAATCAACAGCTAACAAAGTCGAAGAAAAATAACAACATGCAGTAGAAACAATACCAACCCAGCCTGAGAACAAAAACCAAAACACAAACACAACATAGCAAGGAAAACCCTCACAACCTAACAAGTCCCATCCGATAAACAGGCCACCAACAGATAAAAACCTACACAAAACACACCTAACAACCACAAAACAATCTTCAAACACCTACAAAACCACCTGTAAACATATAAAAATAACTAGATAATGTTATACTAAGTTTTGACCAAAGTGAAGGAGAGGAAAAAACCTTGGTCACTTTGTTTAAGATTATGTCAAATGATAGTTTGTGAAGCAGTGAGTATTATAGTGAAAACGGAATAAAAAATGGTTAACCAAGTCAAAAGTTATGTGAATTTCGGATCAGGAAATTGTGAAAAATATATTTGTTTTTGGATGATCAAATTTGGTTGATTTTGGATGATCATGAATTGGTCAAATTTGGATTGAATCGATTGTTATGCTGGAATATTACTTCTTTTGAATAAATTGTTTTAATGTTTAAATCAATTGTTATGTTGGAATACTGTTTCTTTTGAATAGATTATTTATATGTCTAATTTTAACTTAACCCCCCAAAATTAACATCCTACCTCTACCACTATATATATATATATAAAAGCCTGCCACTGGAAAGTTGTAAATTTGAGCTATATTATAGAGCCTACCTGCATATATAATTTTCTACAGATCAACTTGCCCAGTTTGAGTTGGTTTGCTTATGCTGCTACATGGAAGGTGTTGAGTATTTCCCGAAACAGAAAATGGAAATCAAGCACAAACGAATATTGAAGTTTATCACGAATAATCTAAATGCAAAATGATTATGTTTTACACCAGGGTTCCTAACATGCAAGTAAATGAAACTATTTCAAGAAAACCACATAACATTATTGTTCATAATTATAAATTTTTTTAATTTTTATATATTAATTTTTTTTTTCAATAATTATTAATATTCTTTATAATTTCTAAATTTTTAAATAATTTTGCATTCGTTCAAAATGGTTCTAGACAACTATTCTAAATGCGCATTTTGTTAGGTTTTCTTAAACTCTTTTTAATTTTTTCATATTTGATTTTTTTATAATTTATAATTTCTTTTTAATTTTAATTCATTTTGATTGTAAATTTTATTATAATTTTTCTAAAAAATATTTTTAATTCTTTTTGCTAACATTGTAAATTACCATGCGGCATGTGACATGGCTACTTTTGGTGGCTCAATGTCAGCTTTTTAATTTTTAGACCCTTTTAACCCAAAAAATTTTTTAGTCCATGATTCTTGCTTTTATAGAAAGTAGAAGGAGATTTATGTAAAATTTTGGAATGTTAAATAACTGTTGTGGAAGAATGTCTCTTATTTTGACCAAAATTTATTTTGGCTTTTCTTCTCCTAGTTAAACTCTATCTTTAATTTCTCACTTAAACTCTAATCCACCTAGAGTTGTTATGGTCAGATATGCTACGAATTTCAACTTATAATAGGCCTTGGTTACTGTAGGTTTTACACAACAAAAATATTTAGATTGAGAGAAATTTGTTCTTTATTTCGAAAGGTTTTTCTTGTGAGGCTTCAGGTTTTCTTTTAATTTGTAACACCCTTAACCCGTAACTGTCGCCGGAATAGGTTAAGAGGTATTACCAGACTTGTAATTCAATTCAGAACAATTATTTATCCAGAAACATCATATTTCAATCAATAACATTCATTCACAACCATTATGAACTTAAAAAAAACATATTAAACTTTAATCATACATTCAGGACTAAATCGTAACATATTACAAATTTCAGAAACTTAGAAAATTTTCAACTTTTTAACTATCATATGCTCGTGTAAACAGGCCGTGTGCTTCACACGCCATTAGACACGCCCGTGTGTCTAGGCCGTGGCAAAACAGGGGCATACATACTGACTTGTCCACACGGCCACATGACATGCCCGTGTGCCAGGCCGTGTGAAAATTAAGGAGGCTACTGACTTGGCCATACGGCCAGTCACACGCCCGTGTGTCTAACCTGTGCTTGAAATTGACTTGGCCATACGGCCTAGTACACGCTCGTGTGTGATTGACCGTGTAGCTTGCTCAGGCTCATTTCGAAATGGCCTTCGAGTAACACGATTGAGACACACGCTCGTGCCCCTACCTGTGTGGGCAAAAATAGGCTACTTGCAAAGCCATATTGCCACACTAATATCACAAGCATACATAACCACAATTGGAAATTATTTTACAACCATTTAATATGCAAAATATAACCAATGCATATCTATTCCATCTTTATCAAATCATTCACAACAAAACATATTAATTTATCAACATTCAACACCATATATGCCAAATACCATTCATCAAATTTACCTTATTAAAGACATATCATATAAGCCTTCATACTAAGCCAACTATTTCCAACTCAAGCCATATCACATAGCTTGATCAAATACCAAAATTCACATCACATTCATTAGTATAAGTAACCATATGATTCAACTAGCCTATACATGCCATATTTACATCATTTACATAAGTTCCAAAAGTACCTAAAGTCGCCTGGATAGTGTGATAGTAATCTTCGACTTTAACCAAATCGAGCAAGCTTCGGATCTATAAAATATGGAAAAATAAACGGAGTAAGCATTAAGCTTAGTAAGCATGTATAATATAGAATTAAACTTACCAAATGATAATAAGCATTTTAACAAATTAAAATCCAATCCATTTGTTTAATGCCTATTCACATCACCAATCACAAGTTAGTTATCTCATATTCATCTATTCATCAATTCATAAGAATGAAACAAACCACATATACATTTATATAACATCTAAAACAACTCTCAATTCATGTAACTCAAGTATCATTGTATCGATACTAATCATAAATCTCATTTACTCTTATAACATATAATCTATGTAAACCTTATAATCCATGTAACATGTAATTCATGTAAGGTATATTATTCATGTCACATGTATTTTATGTTTCATATCAGTATAATGCCCGTTAAACCTTCGGAAATCTAGAGGATACTCGAGTGATACACACTAAGTGTATAAATCGAAAATCCGTCAATTCATCATCATATATGCTCTTTCGAGCCATTATCAGTATTCTCCTCCTGAGCCGATAAATGGTAAGCTCCGTAAAATTGAAACGGTAAGCCCCTAAGGATTGAAACGGTAAACTCCGAAGAGCTGAATGGTAAGCTCATAAGAGCTAAAACGGTAGGCTCATATGAGTTATGGTGAGTTTGCAATAAATACCAGAGCTCGACCAAACGGAAACCCTAATGTCATGCCACTTGTATCCTACGACTTTCTACGGTTTAAACGAGACTCGGAAATAAATTTGAGCATATAACCAATAGGCATTTCAATTTTATAATTCGTATATATATACAGTCATACAATATTCAAGATAGAAATTTCGATTATAAATATAAGTTCGATTCTAATTATACGAACTTACCTTGATTTGCTCGAGTATCAACTATCAACTACTCGTTAATCTTTTCCTTCCCTCGATCTAAAACCGAACTCGGCTTATCTTGATCTATATATTATCAAAATCAACTTTTTTAGTAACCATTTAATTCAATTCACACATATTTGGCAAATTACACATTTTCCCCTATACTTTTGACTACTTTGTAATTTAGTCCTTTATATATAAAATGGAAAATTTCACATTTTTAACCCCAATCCACCTTAGCTGAATTCTATATGGTATTATACTAGCCCATATTTTCACTTTATTCACATTTCCAACCACAACATTTCTATTTTTCACAATTTAATCCCTAATTCTCATTTTTGTCAAAAATTACTTTATAAAACTTGTATATCTATTAACAAGCATCAATAATCTAACAAGAAACTTCAAAATACCTAAGTATTCAACAATGGCATATCTCAAAATCTTTAACAGTTTTAAAAATGAAGGTACGGGTCGACTAGATTAAGCTACAACGAGCTCAAAAACGTAGAAATCATTAAAAACGGATCAAAAACTATACCTTGATTGAAGATTTTAAAGTTGTCGAATGAAAAACCTATTTTTTTCTTCTTGTTCTTATAATTTCGGTGGTGTATGAAAGATGAACACCATCTTATTATTATTAGTTTTTATTTATCTTATTTTTTTAACCAATTTATAATTATACCCTTAATAATAAAACATATATAACTTCCATTTAATGACCAAATATGTCCTCTCAAGTTTCAAATGGTCAAATAACATAATAAGGACTTCCATATTAATAAACCATAGCTATTTAATACCTTTAAATAATAGTACTCAACTTTTATGCATTACGGGATTTAGTTATTTTTACCGAATTAAGTATTTAAACGGTAAAATTTCTTAACGAAACTTTCACCAAATAATTCTATCATGTTGTAAACCTTAATAAAATAATAAAATAAATATTTTGACCTCGAATTTGTGGTCTCAAAACCACTATTTTAATTTGACCTAAAAACGGGCTATTTCAACTCTCCCCCATTTAGGGATTTTCGTCCCCGAAAATCTTACCGATAAAAAGGTTAGGGTGCTATTTTTGCATAGCTTCCTCAGGTTCCCAGGTAGCTTCCTCTATCCCGTGTTTATGCCAAAGAACCTTCACAAGTGCTATACGTTTATTTCTCAATTCTTTGATTTCTCAAGCCAGAATTCTGATCAATTCTTCATTATACTACAAATCAGACTGTATTTCTACATCAATGGGAGAAATCACATGTGACGGATCTGATCTATATCAACGTAGCATCGAAACATGAAAAAAATTATGTATCTTTTCAAGTTCAGACAATAATGATAGTCGATATGCTACAGGCCCTATTCTTTCAACAATTTCATACAGTCTAATGAATCGCAGACTTAACTTTCCTTTACGCCCAAAACGGAGAATTTTCTTCCTTGGTGACACTTTCAAGAATACACAATCTCTGACATGAAACTCTATTTCTTTACATTTCAAATTCGCGTATGATTTTTGTCGATCTGAAGCTGCTTTTAAACTGTCATGAATCACTTTTACTTTTTATTTTATTTCTCTGATCAATTCAACCCCGTGAATCTTTTTCTCACTTAATTCAGTCTAGTATAACGGTGTTCAACATTTATGACCATAAAGAGCTTCGTATGGTGCCATCTTTATACTCGTTTGGAAACTGTTGTTATAAGAAAATTCAATCAAAGGCAAGTATTTTTCCTAGCTACCTTCAAACTTGAGAATGCAACAACGCAACATATCCTCAAGTATCTGTATAATTCTTTCGGACTGACCGTCCATTTGGGGATGAAAAGTTGTGCTGAAATTTAATTTCGTTCCAAGAGCTTCTTGTAATTTCTTCCAGAATCTTGACGTAAATCTCTAGTCTCTATTAGAAATAATAGATAGTGGTACACCATGCAATCATACAATTTCAGACAAGTACAATTATGCAGTCTATCAAGAGAGTAATCCGTACGTACCGGTATGAAATGAGCAGATTTCTTCATTCTATCTACGATAACCCAAATTGCGTCTTTCTTTTTCGGAGTCAGGGGCAATTCTGATACAAAATCCATTGTAACTCTATCCCATTTCCATTCCGGAATCATCACTGGCTGTAATAAACCTGACGGTACTTGATGTTTGGCTTGTACTTGTTGACAGATTAAATATCTCGATTCAAACTCTGATATATCTCGTTTTATTCCCGACCACCAGTACAACTATTTCAGGTCGTTATACATTTTGGTGCTACCCAGATGAACAGAAAAGCGACTACTATGTGCCTCATGTAGAATTTTCTGAATGAGTTTGGTATCTTTCAGTACACAAATTCTATTATGAAACATTAAACAACCATTATTCCCAATATGAAATTCAGAATCAGAATTAGACTCATAGAAATTTCGTTTAGCTTGCAACTCGCTGTCATCTTTTTGAGCTTTGCAGATTTGTTGCAAAAATACTGGTCTAGCTCTCATCTCAGCTAGAATATATCTGTCATCATATATCATCATTTGAGTATTCTTTGCCCGTAAAGTAAATAAGGACTTCCGACTCAAAGCATCGGCTACAATGTTGGCCTTTCCCGGATGATAATCAATTACAAACTTGTAATCGCCATCTTCGTTGTCATAGATTCAAATATCTTTGTGACATTAAATACTTCAAGCTTTTATGATCCGTAAATATTCGGCATTTCTCACCGTATAGATAGTGTTGCCAAATCTTTAATTCGAATACTATTATAGCTAATTCAAGATCACGTGTAGGGTAATTCTTCTCGTGTGGTTTTAATTGTCGGGAAGCATAAGCTACAACTTTTTTGTCTTGCTTCAATACACAACTTAGTCCATTTAACGACACGTCACTGTAAATTACAAACTCTTTACCCAATTCAAGTTGAATTAAAATCGGTGCTTCTGTTAACATTGCTTTCAATTGTTCGAAACTCTGTTGGCACTTCTCAATCCATTCAAATTTCACATCTTTTTGAAGCAATCGAGTTAACAGTACTGCAGTCATCGAAAATCCTTTCACGAATCTTCGGTAATATCTCGCTAATCCCAAAAAAATTTTGATCTCAGATACATTTTTCGGAGGTTTCCAGTCAACAATAGCAGAAATCTTACTCGGATTTACTCGGATACCTTCAACTGAAACTATATGCCCTAAAAATCCAACCTTTTGAAGCCAAAATTCACATTTGCTGAACTTTGCAAATAATTGCTTATCCTGTAAAGTCTGTAACACAATTCTCAAATGCTCGGTATGTTCAGACTTATTACGTGAATAGATCAGAATGTCATCAATGAATACAACCACGAATCTGTCTAAAAACAGTCTAAATATTCGATTAATCAAATCCATAAAAATAGTAGGAGCATTAGTTAAACCAAATGGCATATCAAGAAATTCATAATGTCCGTACCTTGTTCTAAAAGTTGTTTTCGGTACATCAGACTCTTTAACTCGCAACTGATAATATCCCGATATCAAATCAATTTTTGAAAATATTGTAGCCCCTTTCAACTGATCAAACAAATCATCAATCCGTGGTAAAGGATATTTGTTTTTTATAGTCACTTTGTTCAGCTGTCTGTAACCAATACACACTCTCATCGACCCCTCTTTCTTTTTCACAAATAATATCGGAGCACCCCAAGGCGAGAAAATTGGCCTAGCAAAACCTCTGTCTGTTAACTCTTGCAACTGAGCTTTCAAATCTTTCAACTCTGTTGGTGCCATTCTAGACGAAGCTATCGATATAGGTGTTGTTCCCGGTAGTAATTCAATACAAAATTCACCTCTCTAATTGGCGGTAATCCTGGTAGTTCTTCAAGAAATACATCCAAAAACTCGCAAACCACTAGTACATATTCAATTTTCGATTCTGATACCTTAGTATCAGTACATATGCAAGATATGCATCACAACCCTTTTTTATACATTTCTGAGCCATCAAAGACGATATTACAGTAGGCAATTCACTCGAATCATCAGACTCAATCTAAAGAATTTCACCGTTCTGACATTTCAACTCGATAATCTTTCGTTTGCAATTCACAATTGCATCATGCATAGTCAACCAATCCATACCTATAATCACATCAAACTCATCGAAAGGTAGAAGCATCAAGTCAGCCTGAAAACTGTAACCCTGAGTCATCAAAGGACAATTTTTACAAATTTTATCAACTAGAACAGATTTTCCTAGGGGGTTCGATACTTTAATTACAAACTTTGTAGACTCAACATGTAAACTCTTTTAAACACTAAATTCATGTAGATATATGAATGAGTTGATCCAGGATCAATCAACGCAACTATCTTAGTGGCAAAGAGAGAAAAATACTGGTGATAACATCTGGCGATGATGCCTCCTCACGTGCACGGATAGCATAAGCTCGGGTAGGTACTCGTGCCTCAGATTGCACTGTAGTATCTCTAGTAGCACCTCGGTTACCACTAGCATTCCCAGTATTTCAGGGTGGTCTCCCTCTAGCAGACGTGTTGTTAATTTTTGTTGGTTGATCTCTTTCAGCCATAGACCTTTCTGGACAATCCCGGAGAAAGTGATCAAAATATCTGCATCTAAAGCAAGCTCTGCTCTTAAGTCTACAATCACCATAATGTCATCTATTGCAATGCTTGCACTCATGCCCAACATTCTTAACACTGCCCACACTAGCAACAGATGTCGTTTGAGGTTTTGAGTTAAATTGTCTTACGTCTCTCTCTAATGGAAATTCCCGCAGAAGCAGTAGAGCGAGGATGAAAATCTCTGGATTTCTTTGATATAGACTGGTGTGATTTCCCCGCAGATCTCTTTCTGAAGTCTCTGGATTTCTGACTGGTGTCAAATAATTCTATCATGTTGTATACCTTAATAAAATAATAAAATAAATATTTTGACTTCGAATTTGTGGTACCAAAACCACTATTCTGATTTAACTTAAAAACGAGCTGTTACATAATTTTCTCCTTCTTTTGTACTCTCTTTTATTATAGTGAAATCTCCTTTTGCCCGTGATGGAGAAAATTCTTATTTTCTTTATTTTCAACAATAATTCACGTAAAATTTGCATATTCGATCTTTTTTATTCTTATTTTCTTTATTTAACTGGGTTTATCCCCTACAAATTTGTATCAGAGCTAGTTCAATTTTTGCAGTCAACCTATTCAAAGATGGTACTGTCAAGGTTTAATATTGAAAAGTTTGATGGAATTGTAAATTTTAGTTTGTGGCAAGTTTGGATGACGAAAATAATGATTCAAAATAGTCTGAAAAAGGACGTTACAGGGAAGAAGCCCACAAATATGGATCAGTCAGAATGGGAAGAGCTTGATGAAAAGACTCTATCCACATTCCATTATGCATTATGAATAATGTGTTACAGGAGGTTTTGTAGGAGAAAACAATATCTCCATTATGGAAGAAACTGGAAGCTTTATATATGACAAAATCTCTGGTAACAGGTTAGTATTAAAACAACGTCTCCACATGTTCAAAATGGCTGAAGGTGAGTCTATTAGAACTCATATTAATGAGTTTGTTACCCTTCTTAATGGCTTAAAAAATCTTGAAGCAGAGATTAGTGACGAGGATCAAATTATGTTATCGTTATGCTCTTTACCTTCTTCTTATAAAATATTTAAGGAAACTCTAATTTATGGGAGAGATCATATCTCATTCAAGGATGCGAAGGGGAATCTTCTGAGCAAGGATAAACTCGACAATGAGTTAGGCCCAAATAAAAAATCAGACGGGCAAGCCTCAGTTCTTTGCAAGAGGCAAACAACAAACTAGAAAGACAGGCCGAAACAGGTCTAAAGCAACGTCCAACTCCAAAAATCGTGACAAATATTATGGCTATTGTAAAAAGGTGGGTCATGTTAAGGCAGAATGTTGGAAACTTCAAAATAAAATCAAAAGGGCTGCCGAAAATGACGAGAAAGATAAACAAAAAGCAGAAATTGTTGATGCTACTGTAGCCGAGAATAGAGGTGATGATTTCTTATTGGTATCGATGAGTGAAAGCTCTCATCTTACTTCTGAATGAATTTTAAATTCAGGGTGCTCCTATCACATATGTCCCAATAGGGATTGATTCTCCACGTTCAACTAAGTTAAAGGTGGAGTTGTGCTGATTGGGAATAACTCTCTATGTAAATTATCTAGAATCAGAACAATACAAATTAGGATACACGACAGAATTATTTGAACATTTTTAGATGTCAAGTATGTTCTTGATTTAAAGAAAAATCTTATCTCATTGGGAATTTTGGATTCTAATGGTTGCAGGATAGTCATTTAATCAAATGGCTTAAAATTTTATTATGGAGCTCTTCTTGTGATGGGAGGACAGAAGAAGGACAACCTATATGTTTTGCAACGGTTACTGGTGTAGCTACGATTACCGTAGAAAAGCCAAAATCGCCACCACGTCACGCCAAGAATCAACTTAACATCGCTACGACATGACGTGACTCTTTCTCCACTGATTCTGATTTAACCAAACTTTGGCACATGCGACTAGGTCATATGAGTGAGAAAGGTATGACAGTCTTGTGCAATAGAGGTTTCCTTAAAGACATTGAAGTTGGTAAGTTAGGTTTTTGTGAGCATTGCATTTTTGAGAAATAAATTCGAGTTAATTTCGATTCAGCAGTGCACAAAACAAAAGGGACTCTAGATTACATTCATTCCAATTTATGGGGCCCATCTTCTAACATCTCAAAATGAGGTAATAAATATTTCCTAACTTTTATTGATGATCACTCTAGAAAAGTTTGGGTTTATTTCTTGAAATAGAAAAATGAAGTCTTCAAAATCTTCAAATAGTGGAAGATATTGTTAGAAAAACAAACTGAAAAATCTGTAAAGTGATAGAAAATAGATAATGGTTTCTGCAAACAAAAAGTAATTGAAAGATATCGAACCATTGTTGGAACTTCATAGTAGAATGGAGTTGCAAAAAGAATAAACAGAACGTTGTTGAAAAAGGCTCGATGCATGTTTTCTAAGGTAGGCTTAGGGAAGAAATTTTGGTTGAAGCCGTAAACCTGACAAGTTATTTGGTAAATCGACCTCCTCATTGAGCATTGAACGGTAAAGTTTTAGAGGAGATATGGTTAGGAAATCCTACCAATTATTCTAATCTTAAAATTTTTAGTTGTCCTACTTATGATAAAGTTAGCTAGGGAAAGCTCAAACCAAGGGTCGTGAAATAAATCTTTCTAGGATACTCTACCGATACAAAATGTTTTAAGTTGTGGTGTTTGGATTCCAAAAAAATAATTGTTAGCAGAGATGTTACGTTTGATGAATCTGTCATGTTTCGATCAAAAAATTAGAGTTCTACTTTTAAAGACACAACAAATCAGAGTGCCTCGAGCAAGGTAGAGTCAAAAGCTAAAACAAGGGGCGACATTTCGATGAGCAAATGCCCAATGTCGTAACAACATGACGAACAGAGGTCTCGTTCTAACGAAGAATCTCACAGCGTCACGATGACACAAAAAAATTTGGATTATTTCAAGTTTGAAGCTATTTTGGATCTATTTGGGGTTCCATCCCACCATTAGGTACCCTCATCATCTCAGTTAACTAACTATAAGTTGGCTTGTGATAGGAAAAGGTGAGAAATACAACTACCACAGAAATATTGTAAAGGAAACCTAGTGGCTTATGCTCTAAGTGTTGCTAGGAGCATTGATTTAACCGATTATTCGTGTTATTACGAGACAGTTCAAGCCTCTGATTCTAGCAAATAGCTCATTGCAATAGAAAAAGAGATAGGATCGCTTCAAAAGAATGAGACTTGAAGGCTAGTTAAACCACCCATCGGTAAAAGAATCGTTGGTAGCAAATGGGTATTTAAAAAGAAGGAAGGTTTGGCCCTAATGTCATTAGGTACAATGTAAGATTGGTTGCAAAGACTACAGTCAAGTGAAGGGAGTTGATATTCATGATGTTTTCCCTCCCGTTGTGAAACATACATCCATTCGGGCGCTTTTGGCCCTTGTTGCATCAAATAATCTTGATTTAGAGTAGTTAGATGCAAAGATTGCTTTCTTTTACGGTGACCTTAAAGAGGACATCTACATGCAACAACCGGAAGGCTTCAAATTTGAAGGTAAAGAATATTATGTTTTCCTTTTACAAAATTATTTGTACAGTTTGAAGCAATCTCCTAAACAATGGTATAAAAAGTTGGACTCATTTATGTTGAGTATTGGTTTTTCTCAAAGTAAGTATGACAGTTGTGTTTATCTATAATGTCTTCGTAATGGTTCTTTTATATATTTGCCACTTTATGTTGATGATATGTTAATTACGGCTAAGAATCTATCTAAAATTGATTGTCTTAAAACATGCTTAACTCTAAGTTTGAGATAAAGGATTTAGGTGTTGCAAAGAAAATTTTGGGGATGGAAATTCTGATAGATAAACATTCAGGGAAATTGTTTTTATCGCAATAAAGGTACATCAAGAAGATCCTTGAGCGATTTGATATGCAAGATGCAAAACCGGTAAGTTCTCCTTTAGCTAGACACTTTAAACTCTTAATTTTAGATTTCCCATAGAATGAATAAGATGAAAGGTACATGTCAAAAGTACATTATTCAAGCGTAGTTGGAAGCTTGATGTATATAATGCTATGCACTAGTCCTGATATTTCACATGTTATTAGTGCTGTTAGCCGATATATGGCAAATCCTGGTAAGTTACACTGGCATGCAATTAAGTGGATTTTCAGATATTTACAGGACACTTCTAACACTTGCTTAGAGTTTAGAAGAACTCAAAAGGGTCTAATCGAATATGTTGGTTCAAATTATGTAGGAGACTTAGATCAAAGAAGGTCTCTCACAGGTTACCTATTTGTTTTTGGGAATTGTACCATTAGTTGGAAAGCAACACTTCAAGATACAGTGACTTTGTCAACTAATGAAGTAGAATACATGGCAATTACAGAAGCAGTAAAAGAAGTAATTTGGTTAATGGGCCTATTCATTAAACTGGTAAGTGAACAAGGGGCAACTGTCGTATATTGTGTTGGTCAAAATGTCATACATCTTAGCAAAGATCAAATACATCACGAAAGAACAAAGCACATAGACATTTGTTATCATTTTGTTCGAGAGGTGATCATTCAAGGGGATATTCAGATTCTTAAAATTGACACAGAACACAACTCAGCCGACATATTGACAAAGAGCCTTCCAGTTTCAAAGTTCGAGCATTGCTTGGACTTGGTAAGTATGCAACGAAGAATCAGTTAAGCCTGTAACAAGGCTCGATAAGGCAGTTGGTCCAAATATGAGTCAATGTAAAGATTTGTGGGAGAATGCCTCTTATTTTGACCAAAATTTATTTTGGCTTTTCTTCTCCTAATTAAACTTTGTTTTTAGTTTCCCACTTAAACTCATTTTAACCTAGAGTTGTTGTATCATATATGCTATGAAATTCAGTCTATAAATAGGACTTAGTTACTCTAAGTTTTACATAACAAAAATATTTAGATTGAGATAATTTTGTTCTTTGTTTCGAAGGGTTTTTCTTGTGGGGCTTCGGGTTTTCTTTTAATTCTATCCATCTTTTGTACTCTCCTTTATTATAGTGAAATCTACTTTATCCCATATTTTTTATCCTCTTTTGAGGAGTTTTTCCATAAAAAATTTACTTGTTCGATATTTTCGATTCTTATTTTCTTCATTTTGTTCGTTGTTTAATTAGCTTTGTGTAACACCCCAAACCTAGCCTAGACGTTATGGCTAAATTTGGCGATGTCACATGATAGGGTTGTAACACTCCTTACCCATATCCGAGGCCAGAATAGGGTACGAGGCATTACCAGACATAATCGTAAACAAACATGCAAATTCGAGCCATAAAATTTCATTCTCTGTAAAAACATTCATGCATATGCATGATGACCCTTGAAAGGTCATATGAGGCCCAAAACGTACTTTGAAAGTAGTTAGGGACTAAACCAGACACTTTAGAAGTTTTGGGAAAATTTGGAAAAATTTTCCATGAAACCCGGTCACATGCTCATGTGGACACAGGAACACGCCCGTGTGCCCTGGACACGCCCGTATCCTTAGGCCGTGTAAACTCTCTAACTATGACGTCAGCAAGCAAATCGGACCACACGACCAAGCCACATGCCCATGTACTAGGCCGTGTGACAAATTAAATTCTCACGAAAATACTACAGACTCCACACGCCCTGGGTACATGACCAAGTCCCTAGGCCGCGTCCCCCACACGACTGAGGTACACGATCGTGTCTCAACCCGTGTGGCCAATAATCAGGCTATTTTCCAAGCCTTTTTTTTGCCTTAATTTTTCACAAACTTAACCACTTTAAAGACACATTATAGCATCAATTAATGATTTAGCATGCCTTACTAAGGCACGTTTTTAACAACCAACTATAACATATTATCCAATAATTAATCTCTACTTATTCTTCAAATGTCCATGTTCAATCATTATCAACTTAATGCCAATTTACATGTTTATTCCATAGCCATAACCACGCCGAATGGTCCTAAAGCATTCATCATGTACATGTGTCGTACATTACCCATTCATAGCAGACAAACATAATTACATCACAAAACATAAGCACACTGCATGGATAATTTGGCTTACAAGCCACAATCATTATAAGCCACCTCTCATTGCTATATACAATAAATCATTACAAGCCAATACATTTGGCTATTCTTAACAACATCTATCATAAAACTAAGTCTCTATACATGCCAGTCACTTGAAAACACTTAACATATATATATATATGTCAACTTCCCTAAGTTGATGACTTGATAGTGTGACACTACCTCCGACGATCTCCAACTCTGAGCTAACCTGTCAACACTAAAGAAATTAAAAGGAGGGAGTAAGCTTTACGCTTAGTAAGTCCATATGAAAACAATAAGCAACATGCTAACATGCTTCTTAAAATAATACAACCATAATTGCACTTATATTTATATTCTGGTCATGTTCTCTTCTCGAGTCATAGTTACCAAATTATTCATATCTAGAGCTACAGAGCTCCAAATTAAGATCCTCTAATTTTCTCTGAAATTAGACTCACATATCTTCTTACCATAAAATTTTCAGAATTTTTGGTCTAGCCAATAAGTACAGTTTATTCTTTAATATTACCCCTGTTTCGTTATCTGGCAGTTCTGACCTCTCTTCACTACGAATTAATTATCTCATAGTATGGGACTCAGATAACACTCCTATCTGTTTCTCTTAAAAATAAACTCATCAAGGATTTTAAGCTTATAAATTATAGCCCATAATTATTTTTTTACAATTTCTAGTGATTTTCCCAAGTCAGAACAGGGGAATCCAAATTCATTCTAACTCTTTCTCACAAAATTTCAAATATCTCATAGTATGGAATTCTTTTTCTTACACTGTTTCCTTTATATGAAAATAGACTTAATAAAATTTAATTTCATGTATTATTTAGCCTCTAAGTCAACTTCCACCATTTTTGGTGATTTTTCGAAGTCCCACAATGACTACTATCCAAAACAGTTTTAATGCAATATAATGATACTACCATAAGTTCCTTTTCAACTAATCATGAACTCACCATACATGATTCCATGTTCAATTTCACAATGTAAGCTAGCATGGTATTGCAACAAAATGCATAATCATAATTCATACATCTTAGCTCACTAAGGTCCCGACATTTTGAGGTCTCAATAAGCATACGCTTAGTGTATATACCTGTACCATACATTCTTAATCATATCATTCCACCCCTTAACCCAAAAATCTTGAATTGCCAGTTGAACCACCCGGAATACTAAAGGACGCTCGGGGTTATCAGACACCAATTTGAATACCAAAGCCATGTCTCATACATGGTCTTACATGGATCCACATATCGTTGCCATATCTTGGATATGGTCTTATACAAGGTCTCATGTCAGTGCCAATGCCATGTTCCAAACATGGTCTTATACTAGCACACATATCATCGCCGATGCCATGTCCCAAACATGGTCTTATACTAGCACACATATCATCGCCAATGCCATGTCCCAAACATGGTCTTACATAGGCACAATTATCATTAATCACTGTGTCATGATATCCAAGTCCTAAGTATTCCTTCGGTCACCCGGGGCTTCCGAGATACAAGGCTATCGCCAAACTTTCATTGAATCAACACAAGCCAATTTCATTAGGTCATACGTACATGTATCATACAATGTCAAACATTAAACACATAATGATCACAGTATTATTGAATTACTTACACACAACTTACTTGTCGAAATCTCATTGGGTACAACCGTGTAGCAATTCACACAACTCATGTAATAGTAATTTAACATTCATCACATTTTCCACATCATATTCATCATCCATAAATACTTCTAATATATTAAATCATACATTTTATGCCATAGTAATAGATAATTACAATTCAAGCATGATATTACATTATTATTACCATACGAACTTACCTCGAATCCAAGCACGACTAATTATTCCATTTTAGTCCATAATCTCGTACCTTCCTGTTTTAAGCCTGAATCTCGTTTTCCTTGATCTAAAATATCACATTTAGCTTAATTATTAGTCACATTATTCATTGTGACCCAAAAATCATATTATGGAAAAATTACATTTTTCCCCTAAACTTTATCATATTTACACTTTTGCCCCTAGGCTCGTAAAATGATTTTTATTCAATTTCCTTGCATTTTAAGCCTAGTAGAATAATTTTCATAGCTATAGTAGCCTCTAATTTCCACTAAATCACCCTTTTATGACCAAATTTACAACTTTTACAAAACGATCCTTTCAGACGTTTTCATTGAAAATCACTTAGTAAAAGTCGTTCATCTAACCATAAACATGCATAATCTACCATCAAACTCAAAATACCAGCATGTCATGTGACAGCCCTAATTTGACCCTAGTCGGAAAGTGGTTTCGGGACCACAAAACTGAGTCATAAAAATAATTAATCGTTATATTCTATACTTATTGTATGTGTACATGCATGTGTGAAAGTTTCATGCTTTGAGTTTGTCATTTGTATGTGAAATTTATTAAATAGGACTTATGTGAGATAATTATGAAATGTGATAGGTAAATTTAAAAGTGGTCTATTAATGCATATTATAAAAAGGTTGGACTTGCATGTCAAATATCCATTTTCGTTTATAGTGGCCGGCCATGATGATGCTTTTATATTAAATATATGTATTAATTATTAGTTAAATGGCTTTATACTTTATAATATAGATGAATAAAATAAAATAATAATAGAAAGAATGGTGAAGAAAACAAAGTCTCATCTTTGTTCTTCTTAGCCGAATCTAAAGAAAGAAAAAGAGGAGCAAGACATTCGGCCATTTGAATCATAAGGAAGGTTAGTAAATTGTGTTAGTTTTTAAATTCTAGCTTGTTTTAGGTTAATCATCATGTTTCTTACTTAGCCCATGCCAAAATTTTGAATTTTGATGGATGAATTGAACATTCGGTTATGGTTGATAAAGAAGGAATTTGATTATTGCCTTTAAGTTTTGATGAAGAATTTGTTGATGAAATAAGTTGATCTTGTTAAAAGTATGAATTGTTAATGCTCATATGTGTAATAGCCGAACATGGAGCTGTTTAATGTCTTGAACAAATGCCGTTTAGGTGTTTTAAATTGAGTAAATTAGATGTTTAAACATCTAAGGATTCGTCATTGTTCATGATTCTTTTTTTTAGGGTATGATTTTGAATAATATGAGTATTGGAATGTGAGTAATGTTATGCATGGGTAAAATTATTATGTTTGGTTTTGCTAGTATATATGTATAATCAATCCATTTTACTAATTATATATATACGGTGATTAAAAATAAGATCTTTGATGACTTGTGTTTAATGGCATTCGACCAAAGTCTGTAGGTGCTTGTTAATTCGGGTTAAGTGTATGGGTGCTAATTACCTTGTATTTGAAATTTTGAAGAATAAGTAGTAATTAATTAAAATGATGAAAACTAAAATTTGAGTTTGATTAAGTTGGGCATTCGGCATTACCTATAAAATTGAATATGAAGGTTGAGTTGAATAGTTAGAAATGAATGGGTCATATAGTAATCATTAATGGAATTGCATGCATATGAGTATGAATGTATTTTTGTGTGTGTACGGCATTATTGATAAATAACAAGTGGAAATGTGATAAATGTTCAATAAGTTGATATTCGTATATATATGGTTGAATTTGTGCATAAGGTAGCATAATAAGTTAGGTGAATTTTTGTTTGTGCATGCGATTTAGATAGAGATTAAATAAGCATGAAATCGAGTCATGGCATGTTTTATAAAACATAATATGCATTGAAATTATATGATTGTCAGATGTGACTATTAAAGAATTAAAGTTGAGTAAGTAATTAAACAAATTCATTTGTTTAAATTAAAGCTCAAGAGCAAAGAGGAACTAAATCTGATAGGGGAAAGGAGAAAGCAATCGAGTAGCCTATCCGCAACTGTTCAAAATATCCGAGGTAAGTTTTGAGTAATCACCTTTAGTATAAAATTAATGATGCCTTGATATATATATACTAGATGAATTTTGATTTTTTTGGTTCTATTTGAATTAAGTTGTGTGGTAAATAATCTAAGTACATGATCTATTGTTGAATGACCAATTCAGCTTAAGCTTGATTGGTGAGAGGTATATGTGATATGTATGTATGATTTTTAAACCAAAATGAAAATGATGGTGTTCATATGAAGCTTATGTCCGAATGTAGTAAATGGCTACTAATGTGAAATGTTCCATAAGATGTGTTAGTAAATGATTAAATAGGTATGATATTTGATGTGTGTATCCGGGCTTCAAGACCCGCAGGCTTCGTGCTGGAATGGTATCCAGGTTTAAAGACCCGTAGGCTATATGTTGGAATTGTATCCGGGTTTAAAGACCCGCAGGCTATATGCTGGAGTTGTATCCGGGTTTAAAGACTCGCAGACTATATGCTGGAATTGTATCTGGGTTTAAAAACCCGCAGGCTTCGTACTGGAATGGAATCCGGGTTAAAGACCCGTAGGCTCGTGCTAGAAATGTGTTTCGAGTTCTAAGACTTGACAGGACCGATGCCAGTAAGTTAAGTAAGATTATGACATTGAATATTCGTGGTATCCATCGTCGAGTAAGTAATATATATATTTTACATGTTAAGGTACGTATTATGTACTCATATGTGAATTGATTGCAAAGTAAATTATTAAATAACGATATATATATGTGTGGATGAATTTGGTATTTAAGAATAAGACAATAACCTATTCGGTCAAGGTATGTCATCATATGAATGTATGTGACTTAAAGTAATTGCTTAAGCCATATAGTATAGTGAAATATGTGCTGGAAATTTCTTGTGTATTCATATATATATTCGGCCAATAGGTTTTATAACTAGTGTACTTGTGTATATTCGGCCAAGTGAATGACAAGTAGAATACAAATTTTGTGATACTCAATTTTCGATATAAATGACAAGCTTTAATGGTACAAAATGCTTAAAACTTCCTAAGCTTCGAAAGCTTACTCTGTTTCTTATTTTTCTGTTTTATAGATTGTTGATTTTGGCCACCGACTCAGGGATCGTCAGTAGTTCATCATACTATCAATTTTGTTGGTACAGTTATATTTTGGTCTCAATATGGCATGTATAGGTTAGACTGTTGGCAAAATATGTTTTGTAATTGTAAATATTTTGGCCATATGAAAATGGCATATATATATAACTCAAAGATCAGTATGTATGCAGCTCGATCTCTGTTTATGTTAATTAATATGAATGAGAAATTAAATGTTTAGCTCGGTAATACCTCTTAGCCTAAACCGGTGATCGGACTCGGGCTAAGGGTGTTACATGTCACTCATGGGTAAATTTTTAAACATAAACCCTAGCTCAAAATAATGGTAGAAATAGGTAAATCAAGTTACCGGGACTTAAAAAACGTAAAGAACATTAAAAACGGGGCTCGAGATTACTTACAAATGAGCTTGGAAGCTTGAACCAAACCCTAGCCATGGATTCCATGGTATTTGCGGCTGGATGAAGAAGATGGGCATGAATTTGGCTTATTTTCCCTTTTTATTATTTTAATTATCAAAAGACCAAAATGCCCCTAACTTAAAAATATTCTATTTCACCGATTTCATGTCTATTTTTGTCCAAAAATTAACCAATGGTCTAATTACCATTTAAGTACCTCCAATTTAAAAACTCATAACAATTGGACACCTTTAACATGTAGAACTCAACTTTTGCACTTTTTACAATTTGGTCCTTTTAACCAAATTGAGTGCCTAAACTTTGAAATTTTCGAACGAAATTTTCACGAAATCATCTTGTGAAATTGTAGACCGTAAAAATATAATAAAAATTAATTTTATTACGTCATATTTTTGGTCTCAAAACCACTATTCCGACTAGGCCTTAATTCGGGATGTTACAAGGGTGTTTGAAAAATCGTGTTGTCGCAATAAAACCATTTCCGTTTGTTTACTATTCTTTACCTCTTATTAGTTCCAAAAACCTTTTACTTATTTAATTAGTTGATTCAAAACGTAACTCGTTGCAAAAGCTTAAAAAAAACAGTTTAAGTAATCGTGCGTTTTAGAGAAACCATTTGTTCTTTTGAAAACCTAGATTGCCTACGACTAGCAGTTACTAATCCATAAAGTATGGAAAATAAAAACCAAAAAAATCCAAAAGTTCGTAAGTCCAAATTACAACAAAAAAATTAACCAAATAAAATAAAAATAAAAATAAATAAAACCAATACTCATAGATTAAAACCATGAGAGTCCAAATCCGTGGTCACCGCTGAGTCCTCCGCCGCTCCGATCGATCTAGGTCTGGGGATTACCCGTGCACATTAAGCAGAGGGTGTGAGTTTACGTAAACTCAATGTATAATCCCACAGAAAACAAACAACAGTAAACACAATGCACAGTTAAAAGTAGTCTGGGCCTAAGCCCCTTTCAGTATCAGTAACAATTTGGCCTTAGCCCAATTCAATATCAGTATCAGTATCAGTAATGCACAAGGGCCTTAGCCCATCACAGCATCATTAGCAGATATACAGTATACAAAATCAAATTCCTACCCAACCAGCCTCTACACACCATCTCTGTCCATCCCTACACTCCATGTAGGGTTCAAAACACCCACCCATCCCTACACTCCAAATAGCACCGAATGCGGCATGTAAGCAATAGTTTGCAGCTGAGTTACCAGATATTAGGCTTACAAGCCTTTCAGTACACTTCCCCCAAATATCCATATCCCAACTCAATGCAATGCAACATACAGTAAATGACATGCTTATATGCAACTAACAGTAATCATACATAAATATATCAGTAAACAGGCATACATTATACATTCAGTTCACACATTTAGGGGTCTAAGTAGTGCTTACTGACCCTTCAATAGGTTCACAGTCATCTTGGGCGACCCATGCAACCTTAAAACACATTTCAGTAAAATGGGCTCACACGCCCATGTGGCCGCTCGTGTGGACCCACACACCCATGTGGCCCACACGGCCCAATTTGGCCTTGGTCGTGTGATGCATTTTTAATGTAACCCATGCTAGCTAAATATTCATATATGTTTTTCCTCCTCCTCCTCTCCATTCCACATTCTAAATAAAAATATATTTTCACTATTTACTTATATGTTCATTCAAAGCTATCTACTTGAGTCATTGTTACTAAATTATTTATATATTGAACTACAGAATTCTAAATTAAGATCCACTTGATTTTTTTAAAACTAGACTCAAATACCTTTCTACCATAAAATTTTCATAGTTTATAGTTTATCAAATAAGTACAGTAAAATCTTTAAATTTATCCCTATTCTGCTGTTTGATAGCTTCAACCTTTCCTTACTAAAAATTATTTATCTCTTAGTACGGAATTTGGATGATGTTTTCGTTTATTTATTTTGAAAATAGACTCATTAAAGGTTTAAACATATAAATTTAAGCCCCTAATTATTTTTTTAAAATTTTTGATGATTTTCCAAAGTCAGAATAGGGGAACCCGAAATCATTCTGACCTTATCTCACAAAATTTATTAATCTCATAATTTACAATTTCATTGCTTGTGCTGTTTCTTCCATTAAAAACTAGACTCAATAAAATTTAATTTCATATTTTATTCTATCTCAATTTTCACTATTTTTTATGATTTTTCTAAATTAGACTACTGCTGCTGTCTAAAACTATTTTCGTGCAAAATGTTGATTTTCAAGTTTATAACACCCTTATTTTCTTTCTCTACAATTTTTTGCATCATTTTATCTTATTTCTCTTATTTCTTGACAGCAAGCAATTTCTGGTTTTCGCCGAATCTCATTTTCTGTATTTCGGGTACACACCTGTTGCTGATTTGCTGTAAAAACACCTCCGAGTGTTCCAAGACCTAAGTATCGCCATACCAAAGCCCAATTTAGTGATACTAATGAAACTAAAATGAAGTTACCATGAGTTATATAACCTTTAGTCGTCAGAAATCTTACCTTCGATCGAGAATAGGAACTCCTAAACACCAAGCGTAAAACCCCTCTTTAACCACTTAGCCAGAAACGTTAAGATTTAACAAAGATGAAAACTTATCGAACATGCACCTAACATTACACAGAAGAGAAAAAAAAAGAACGATAAGTAAACAAAAGAAAATGAAAAGAAATGAAAAGAGAAGGTGAAGAAAGAGCAAAAATTCAGTAACAGCGAAAAGAAAAGCAAACGCCAATTTTTATTTTTTTTTTGCAAGAAGGAGAAACCCGAAATTTGGAAGAAAAACAAATAATATCAAGATAATTTGATAACCCTCTAAAATCCCTTAGTAATTCGCTCCCCACGCTTCCCACTACACATCCACTACTCGGCATTTTAGTTCAGTTGAAACTCCTACACAGAACCAATAGCAAAAATAACTCTCTTGCACATACAGGGATTCAAACTCAAGACCACCAACATATTAACACTCCACTTAACCTCCAAACCAGTAGGGTTCATTCTGATATATTTTTGCCAACAGTTAAACTTAAACCTACTGAGCAGGGTTAGGGCTTTATTCAGAAAAATTTTAAAATTTTCCAAAAGCATGGCTTGAAATTGGGACCTCCCACACACACCTAGAACACTTAACCACTAAAATAGATACATATTTTATGTAAAATTTATCAAAAGTCAAAATTAAAATTTTGGGGCGTTACACTTTGTCCCTTACAATAATTGATTTTGATTATGTTTTTGTTTTTTTATTTACCATTTGGCCCTTTTGAGATCAGAGATATAGTTGTCCATAGAGATTGGTAGAGGTTATAGTTATCGTAGAAGTAGGAGATAATGGAGTTTGGGTTGTAGCAGAATCAGCTCTATCGAAAAACAAACAAAAGGTTTGCTTTCAATCGAGCTGGAAACAACCAAGAGATTGGTAATTAAGAGGTGGTGTGATGGTTGCTGATCTCATTTTCTTTAACCATAATATTGGGAGCTATGATCCCCACCAATGAGAATGGAGCATATTTAATGATCAACCGTTTATCTCTTTGGAAAACACCCGCAATGCTATACCTAATATCGAGAAAAAAACAAATGAGATTTACAGAAAGGATTTTAGGAACATTTGCATTTACTTTCACCACTAAAAAAATGTAAGAGATGAAAAGTTTTTGTGAACTTTTAACCAATAAAAATTAAAAGGTAAATTAAGAGGAATTTAGATTAAACGGGAATTAGATTTTTTTTCTTAATGCATGTAATGCAATCTGATTGGGTTTGTTGATACACATGGCCTAACCTCATCAGTTGAGGATGTCAAAACAGAAAATACGAGTTAAAATTTTATTAATCAATTAGTCATAAATGCTAAAATTAAGGTCTGACAAATGTCATATTTATTTTTATATTTGATTTATTATTTTTTACTATATCATATAAAATATTTGTTATATTTTAAAAGAACTCCATAATTTTCTTTAGTATAATATAAAGGGTTAGTATTCGATAAACTTGTAATATATTTTTTTATTCTACAAGCAGCCTTAAAAACTTGACATATGTTTCTTTTCTAAAATATTTACTTTTTAATATTTTATTATACTCGTATAGGAAACTTGTCAATCCTTGACCCTGCTTATGAAATCTAAAAATTCCACTCAAAAAATATTTGGTACACTACCAATGAAAATTTTATATTCAACAATGTCAAGGAGTTGACAAGTGTCCTATACAAGTATAGTAAAATATTGTATATATATATATAAAAGGAAACAAGACAATTTTTAGGGTTACTTGTAGAATAAAAACAGTACAATGCCAATGTGTCAAATACTAACCTATATAAAAGTTACTTAATATTTTAAGGTGGTTTAGGTTAGAGTTGTAGACATGCTTGTTGAATTAAGATTGGACCGATCTACCAAATTGGTTAAACTATGAATCGATAGATCCAACTACCCTCATCAAATCGAAAATTCTTTGATCTGCAAGGAACTAGCAAAAAACCAATTACATCGGGTTAAAAGACCAATTAAACTGATATTTTGATCATACTATATGTGTAAGTGACTATTTTGATAATCTATTATAAATTTTAAGAATTTTTAAGAATTGTTAATATTTTTTTTGTGTCTTTTATAAAATCTCATTAACCTTTCAGAATTTTTAACAATTATTATACTTTTATTTTATATAATTTTTAATACTTTTTTATATTCTCTTTTACAATTTTAAGATTTTTATAATAACTTGAATCACATCTAGAATATACCTAATGTAACCTCCCCAACTCAGCTTAGATGTTAGATTCGAATTCGAGAGATTACATTAGCCACTGAAGTGGCCTGGTATACTATCAGACTTTTTGAAAACGGTCCTTTTAAAACATTTATTTAATTTGTTTAGAAAACTTATTTATTTGAACTATTATACCTCAAGTCTTATTTATTACTTTGTAGCGGAAAAGATGGAAATTGCTTATGCTTTTAGAAAAAAATAAATCAGTTTCATTAGATAATTATAATCTATTATAATCTAATATCCTAATTAAAATTTATAAAGTACATGCAACATATGATCAAATCTAAATCCTAAGTCTCATGCCACAGTTTATAACAAATAATAAAAATCTTTTTAAAGGAAATAAAGGATATTAATAAAACTTAAAATATTAAGATAATTGAAATTAAGTCAAGTCCCTTCGGATGTTGCGCCCGTGACCTAACCTTAAGGATTATTTGAAAAGATGGGATTTAAAGGGGGGTGAGCTATGATGCTTAGTGTGAGTTCATTTACAATAAAACCAATACAGACAAATATTAAGGTACAATGAATGTCAGTACACATATTTATCATAGATAACAATTCAATTCAATAGTACGATTTTTCTATGCAACCATCACTTAAGCATTAGAACTCACAATTTCAGATATCATAATAATCAATTTCTCAGATTTTCCCATTACAATTATATAGGATATTCACACATTTATGTATATAAATATGTATCCATTCATATGCACATAAATCTCATAACATAGCTTTTTACATGTATGCTCATAACATCAAAGATGTCATTCAGTTTCGATTTCATATAGAACATATCTTACCCCACCGCTACACTTCATAACGGGAATTCCCCATAACTCTCTTCTCCACTCACTTCAAGATGTAGGTAAACCACCATTAATTTGTAGTTTTCACTGCCAATGGCTGTGGACACACAGCAAACTGATGCAGTTGGAATCTACTCTGGCTGTGGGTACACAATAAAATATTGCAGATAAAACCTACCAATGGCTGTGGAACCACAACATACTCACAGATAAAAGCTGTCAGAGGGTTGTGATTGCATGGTAAAATGGACACAGTTGGAATCTGCTTTTGCAGTGGATACACAACTCACAATTAAATGTAGATATACTGTCATATCCTTTTTTTGATCATAACATCTCATCCCATGCAAAGTAATACAATCAATTTAATGCATTTTTATATTATAACATTTAATGTTCTAACACATGGAAAATCAATAACAATCTCAAGTACATTCATACATTTGACACGATAATAATTTAAGGCATATTGTTCATACGATTAAACAAATATATTAGGTAATATATACGAAATTTAGTTCATGCAAATATTCATAAATACGAATAACTACAACATTAATTTGACCATTCGTGGGTCCTAGCAAGGACCTAATTGCATAATTTAATTCTCTAGAAATAATGTAGAACCTATTAAGGGACTAAATTGATCAAAACATAAAATTTTGGGTCAAATTGTAATTTTTGGGTTCCAAGGGACACATGGCTGTATGGCCAAGGCGTGTGGGTCACATGGCCATGTGGTTTGGGTTAGATCTGATTTTGCCTTGATTTTCTCATAAAAGAACACACACCTGACTTCAAGGGTCTTGTACGACAATCCTCATGTTCGAATCTGATCTGGTTCACCTACATGAGCCTTTTGATTTAACAAAAATGCAAGAATTAATATCTACCTCCAAGATTTTTGGGAAAACTCTTTAAAGATTCAGAATTGATTTTGGAAAAACCATCAAGAATGATGTATTAATAGATTTCTAGGATTCTACAAAATCAAGAACGAGATTGCTTACCGATCTTTGCATGATAGAATGAAATTGACGCTAAACTGACACAAAAATAAATTGAACGAGATTGCTTTTGGGTTCAGGATTCAAATATAAAATTTCCAAAAAAGAAGATGAAGATTTATGAAAAAGAAAATGAGAAAATAAAAGAAAAAGATGTACATAAAGAAGAGAGAAAAGAAATTCTAAAAAAGGTTGAAAATGATAATAAAAATTCTATTATAATTAGGAAGGGACTAAAGGAATAGGTTAAACAAACTTTAAAGGGATGATTTGGTAATTAAACATATCCTGACGAAATTAGTAGAAGTGGAAGGGAATTAGTGTGGATAGAATTTGGGACACTAAGGAGAATGAAGTGATACTTGAGCATTAGGTTACTACCCATTTCTTGATCATTTTCTACCACATTTACTATTTAACTAGCTTGGTTGTCATCTTTAATTGCTAAAAAATAAAGAGGAAAAATGTAAAGAATGAGACTTAAACCTTGGTTCTCTAAGGGTTTTACTAGACTTTTAAGCACTAATACTATGTCTCAATTCATGATGCTTTTATAAATTCTAACCCCCTAATTTGGGGGGTTACACCTAAATAAATGGATGTCCATATACAAATGAACTTGGATGTTCATCTATATCTCAATTTATTTTGCACATACATTTTTAGTAATTTTTATAATATTTTTATAATTTTTAAATAAATGCTAACTTAACATGCCACATGACAACTTCTTAATGTTGTTGTTAGTCACATCAATGTTTGTTAATGATTAAATCAATCAATGCTAATTTTTATTAACAAAAGGGCCTAATTGATTTTTTTATCATTAATGATTTAATTTAGTGCACTTTTTTTCCCTAAAGGCTTATTATTTTTTATATTTTATTAGGAGCTTTTTAGACCATTTTGCTAATTCTTTAAGACGCCTTTTTCTCGATAAAATATCCTTCATAAACTTGACAGAACTTTTCATCTACTCCAAAGCTTCAACTAGAGGTATATTAATGGACAACTTGTTAAACATATACAAAATTTTCTGAAATTGTTTCTATTGTTTTTGCTTTTATAAATCTTGTGAAATGGTAGAGGAAGATATATTGGTTTGTAATTTTTTTTTTTGCTCAATCAAGAAATTACAAATTTCAGCATTTTCAAGAAATGCAACCATGCTACAAAATGCAAACATTCCCCCAGCAAAAAAACCCTTACCCAAGTACCAAAAACCAACCACAAACTGGTAACAGCAAACAATCACCCACCAAAACCCCAAAATCCCCATCTGTTAAACAAAACTCAAAACAAAAACAAAACTAACACAAGAAAACCGCATAACTCTACATAACAGCTTACCAACTCGCTTGAAGAAACACAACTACAACACTCCAAAAATCACTACCATTCCTTAAACATACCATGCCTTTTCAAACCTGTAACCGCCAGTGCAAAAGTCGTCATGTTACCGTGCTTATCCATTTTCGAAAAAGAGACATTACCAATTCTGTACATCCTGATTTCAAATTACTTGAAGAAAGTGTGCAGCAACCACAAACAATTTTAGCTTCAATCAAACACCAATATTTAAACATTAACTCATAATTAAAACCTTCACTGCGCCACTCTCAACCATATTGGAAACATTTGATGCTGCAAAACTGGAAAATAAAGCTCTTACGACACCCTTCTATCACTCAAGACTCCTCCACAACCAAACTCAATTCTCGTTTACAATCCCACACACAAAGAACCCATTTGGAGAAAGCCAACCAAATGAAGCATCTGATTGGAATTTAATAGAATCAATACAACTCCAGATTGGTCATATCCACCAAAAATCTCCTGCATATAAAACTTCATCATATCAAGTAGTTTTCTTATAAACAATTCCCCACTTTACTTCACAAAAACCCCCATTTCTTTTAAATATTCACACACTTCCTTATTCAAATTTGCGAATCAATAAAGCCTTGGGAATCCATCAACAATATGACAATTGCCACACCATGAAACAACCCAAAACAGTGTTGTCAAATCATTCCCTAGCTCCCATCTCGACGACTCTGAATCTGCCCATAAAGTTATTCTATTATCCATTGCAATTTCCAAGATCTCTCCAAACTATCGACATTTCTTTAAAATTTGCTGTTTTAACTCTCCAAAATTGCATTTGGTCTTCATCTTCTTCAATTTTTCAATTCTTTGTGAGTCTTTCACTTAAAAGCTAAAAATGTAAATGAATTCAAAGATACCAGACCTTCTTGTTACTGCTCTTCAAGCCTCATAATCTCCTCAATAATGTCTCTTTCGTCTCCCCTCACCCTAAGTCCCAATTTCTTCCCAACTTCCCATGTCTGCTTAGCCTCCCTCAGAATTATCTTTCTCCTATTACTGATGTCCGAATCAGACAAAGAAAGATTTACTACTTTGTCTTCTCTCCCTGGCACAACACTGCTCTTATCCTTTCTGCTGCTCCGATCTCTTATGTAGGGCCGAAGCTAGGAAATTTTTTTTAGGGAAAGCGAATTTAAATTGTAATTTTTATGATAGTAAAAATGTAATTTTACTATTTTAATAGCCTATATATTTATAATTTCTAAATGATCAAATCAAATTTTTATCATTTTTAGGGTGCCAAAATGCAATTTTACTTATACTAATTTAAAATTTTAAAAATTTTAAAAGGCCTAAATAAAAATTTTCCATTTTAGGGGGGTTGAAGCCCCTATTAGCCCTCCTTAACTATACCCCTGTCTGTATGTACTAAAATATATTAACTTCAAGATTGGATTTTATTTTAGGTATATGATATCAAGTTATAGTATAGAAATTTGTTTTACAATGAAGTCTTTCTTCAAGGATTGTATCATAGGGAGAATTCTACAAATTAAATCTATACTTAAAACTATCAAATCAAGAACCAACAAACTTGAATTAAGAATTGTTAACACAATCAAGTTCATTTGAAATTGAATTTAAACTAATCAGCTAGATGACCTAAACACTAAAATGCAACTCTCGTCAAGCATTGCCTCCGCAAGTCTATAGTGATGGTTAATTGGTCTGCTTAATGGTTGTAGAATGGTATGTGTTAATGAGAGGTATCAACAAGAGAGGAGATAGAGGAGGAGGTGGTGGAGTAAAGGAGGTCAGTTCACCTAAACAGTTGGAGAGCCAGAAAAGGTCAAGAGGACCAAACAATTTATCAACAAATTATATATAACAATTTTCAATATTTTATATCATACAATACTTAGCAAACCATTTTCAACTTTTTAGGGTCCAAAATATCGTGCTGTACTTAAAAGAGCTAGAGATGAAATTTTTTAAAATAAAAATAATAATTTATCCAAAAAAAAATTGACATTTTATTCAAGAATCTTTTATTCAACATGAAAATTATTCTCATGATTTGATGACCATTCTCATTATCCAACGATTGATTTGATATCATGAGTTCATTATTATTTTAGGGGTTTAAATGATTGTTTTATGATTTAGAATTTTTTTAGAATTTTTTAGAATTTTTTTAATTTTTATTTTTTATAAGTTTTTATAATTTTTTTTATAAAATTTTAAATATGTTTTATATGCTTTCTTAATTTTATAAATTTTTTATAATATCTATAAAATTTGATGATGTTTTATAATTTTTATAATTTTTTGTAAGTTCCATAAGTTTATGTCAATTTTATTATTTTTAAATTTTTATAATTTTTAATGATTTTTTATGATAAAAATATAAAATTAAATCAAGAGTTGTCACGTGTCACCATCTAATTAATTGATTTTAATGATCAACATGGTCAAAGACGAAAGCTATTAATGGAGGGACTTAATTGATTTTATTTTTTTAATGATAGGGGCTCAGTTAGGCACAAATTTAGTACAATGGCTCGAATTGATTTTTTTTTCATTTTTTCTTAAGGGCCTTTTGTACTTTTAAGCCTAAAATAAAAAGTTATGTATTTATTTTTTATTGATGTTGCATAATGATTTATTTGGCCCTCCAACTTTATAAAAAATGTTATTTTAGCTATTAATTTTCAGTCTCTTTTAACTCTTAAACTTGTATTGTTTGTCAAATCATCCCAAATTGGATGAAAAAAATTAACGTTTGTTAACTTTATTGACGTGGCATACATGTGGATTGCCACGAAAACAATTAATTATTTTTTGGAATTTGTATTGCACTTTAAATTTATATTATATATACTATTATTAATGTATGTATTTATATTATTTATTAAGTATTTTACTGAGTTAGTGTCACATTTAACTGGGTCACCAACTCGGTTAGAAAATTAAGAAAATAGCCTTTCATAACTAAAATAAGTTATACTATTCGAGATTAATTTAGCCTTTTATTAAAAAATCAATAAAAATATACATATGGTAGGATTTGGATCCAAATCCAATTAGATCAATAAAACTTTCGATTTATCACTCAACTAAAGCTTTACTTTTATATTTTTATACTTTCAATTTTTATTATTGATCTGTCACAAATTGTAGTGGCAGATTAAGTACTTTTCGACACTTAACGAGCTTGTTTTCTAGTCATTTTAGCATATTTTATGTCATTTTCACATTTCTTAGTTTAGATTTAAAATATTGCAAAATAAGCGTTTTTACTCATTATTTTAAGTTAGTTGACCTATCAAGTCAATGCCGGTCTTAAGGTGGCTTAATGATTTAATTGAGTGTGCAGGATATCCCTTTGAAGTCCCAAAAACATTAGGAATGACAGTAGGGCTGCAACACAACTGATAGGTCCTCATCATATAATTATTTTGGACTATATCTTACTTAGATTTGCTTAGTTTCTTGAGTATTTTTATATATTTTAAATTCATTTTAGTGATTTGACTTTTTTTTGTTTGTGTTGTAAATATTGTGTGTTTTTAATGTTTTTCACATATTTAATCTCAATAATATATTCCATGTGGAATTTGCAGGTAAAACAGGTTCGGGAAGAAGATGTCAATACATGGAACCATGAGATTAAATGCACTAAGCCTAAAATTGATCCAAGATGATGAGTGAAAGTTCAATGCTCAAAGATTCAAAATTTTTAAATTGTACACATTCAAAACTTGTAGTTGGAACACTTCTTAATGTTTCGATCATGTCTCAAGCTTCTGGACTCCATTTTGGGTGTACCTTATATGTAACATCCCTTAGCCCGTCAGGAAGACATGGTGTAACAAGCTGTTTTTTATTGGTGTTGAAAATAGTGGTTTCTGGATCTCAATTATGATGTTTCAATTCGTAAATATTAACTATTTAATATTTACGAAGTCATTAGTGTCATATTAAATTTTAATTATGAAATTTTAATGTTTAAGTAGTTAATTAATTAAAAAGAACTAAACTATAAAATATGCAAAAGACAAGAGCTATTAGTGCTTTGGTTTAAATTGTCTATGTGGTATGATTGGATGGTTTTAAATGGCAATTAAGCCATTTTAAAATTAGATGGATGATAAAAGCATAATAAACTAAGAATTTTATTAGTTATTTATTAATAAAAAAGTTAAAATATAGATTTATAATAAAAATAAAACAAAACAATAGTGGGGGTTATCATCTTCTTTATCTCTTTATTGTTTGGCCAAAACACCGTTGTTCTAGGTCTGGGAGCTTCGATTTTGCTATTCTTGGATGCATGTAATGTTTCTTGGTTAATTCTTCATGAATTTCATGTTTTTGAGTTAATTGTAATGATATTTAACTAGTATAGGGACTATTTTATGAAATTGTTGAAGTTTGGAAAAATTACCATTGATGCTCTTGATGTTTATACTTTTGATGGAAGCTTGATGGTTAGATATGATTAAATTGTAAAGTAATTTTGAGTTTACGGACTAAATAGGTAAAATGTTAAAGTTTGATTGATTTTCCTATGAATTTTTGAAACTTAAGGGTTGTAATAAGATGGATAAAAAGTCGGTTACATGGATAAAGAATTTAATTGTAGAAATAAGCTTGGTTTGGTTTTAGAGATTAAATTGAATAATGTGTAAAAGTTTTGGGTAAATGAGAAAATTTTTAAATAGGAAGAAATATGTATTAAATTGAATGATACATGAAATTGAAGCTAACAAGTGAAATAAACTATTTTATATATCAATAACAAGTAGATAATTGAGGAAAAGAGAAAGTTGCTGACTAGTCCCTGAACTTTTTCAAACTCTGCAGTTTAACCTTGGTAAGTTCGTTCGGTTTAATTTAATATAATTTGAAATGTATTAAATGATAAATTTGTTGATGAATGTTCAATTGATTGCTCGATATTAAATTAGTGTGAAATGAATTAGTAAATTGTTTGGAACATTGTTTAGTAATGATATCTAATAAGCAGAATGAACGTAGGATAAAGTACAATTGGCATGCCAATAGGTTATAGTGCAAGCTATACGGGATTGACTTGTGACAAGGCGATGATTTCTGCTTTGTGTTTATACACTGAGTATACCAAGGTTCAGCATTTGTTGTGAACTATTGTGTTATATTACAATGATTTTGGTGTGTTACCGGGGGCAGATGTAATGCCTTCGGGCTTGACACTTGGTGCCCAAGCATGTTTTCGGAGGGATTTTAGCCTACGGGCTCGGCACTTGGTGCCAAGACATGTTTTTGGTTGGATTGGCTCATTTGAGCTTTTGGCATGTTTCGGATGGATAATTGTGTACTCATATTCATATATCGTTCAACTAGCAATATCTCTAATGTTAAATGACTTGATATTGATTTTTTTGAAAGTTGTTCATGAATTTTCTTGATAGCATTGTGGATTAATATTAAATGATCTCGTATGATTATATTAACATGTAACTCATACATGATTGTATGTATACACTCACTTCTTAATGATTGTCGTTGACAAGAAACACTAATTATTACTCTTGTTATTATAATTGTTATTTTTAATTCGGTAAGCTTTATTGTTTTAACTGTTGAACTTACTAAGCTCTATAAAGGCTTATTATGTTATTTTCTTGTTTTCTTGTAGATAGTGTTTTGTGGAATCGAACGATCGAATCAACTTGAGGATTACACTATCTAATCACATTTTGGTAGTTTTTGAAGTTAACTTTGGGTTATATGGCATGTAATAGGTGAAATTTGTAGATGTTTGATTGTATGTTATGTGGTAATTGTGAATGTGGTGAATGATGTCTATGTTTGGTATTAACTTGTATGTGTTTATGTTCATGTTATGTTATTTGGTCATTTGGTATAATTCTTATAAAGTTGTTTGAAATTATGTGTATCAATGTATATGTTTGAATGAGAAAAGAAAAGGTAAGTTTTAGTATGAAATGATATATGATTTGAGAGTTGAATGAACATGTGTGAATTTGGCTAGTTTTGGAATGTGAATTGAGGTGCTAAATGATGGCATATTTGTTAGACATAGGTTGATTGAATTTGACATGTTTTTTAGTGTGTTTGAATGTGGTTTAGACATAGGAATGCATATGGATTGGATTGGCTTGGTGCGTAAGCAAATAGGTAGAAAATGGCTTGTTTTAGGGGAAATTTGTGAAGCACATGGCTTGAGACATTGGCTTTCACATGGTTGTGTGCTACACACGACCACCCCACACGGTCGTGTGTTATTATTATTTTTAGGTGCAAGTTTCACATGGTCTGCGACATGGCCATGTAACAATTTTTCGAATATACACACGGTCTGGCATACAGCCTGCGACACGGTTGTGTGAAATTATTTCAAAAGTTACACGGTTGGCCACACAGCCATATTCCTGTGCCACACAGCTTAGGCTTTGTCACATGGCTTGGCCACACGGTCGTGTGACCCCTATTTTAAAAATTTTTCAATTTTTCCAAACTTTTCTGATTTTTTTTAAAATGATTTCAGAACATTCCCAAACTATTTTTAAGGCCCTGTAGGCTCGATTTAAGGCCCATAATTGTATTTCTACGTTGATTAAATGAGTTATTGAATGTTATTATTTAATTTTGTATAATTATTTCTTTTTAAAGTTAAATGTTCTAAATTGTACTGTAATACTCTGTAACCCTAATTCGACGAAGGAGACGAGTTAGGGGTGTTACATTTAAAATCTAATACAACTAAATATAACACCTTAACCCGTCGTTGTCATCAAATTAGGGTTACAAAGTACTATCTAGTCACATTTTGGTAGTTTTTGAAGTTAAATGTTCTGAATTATACTGTAATACTCTGTAACTCTAATTCGATGACAGAGACGGGTTAGGGGTGTTACACATGGCATGTATCATTCAGCCAAACAGACTGTCTGACGGACTGTGGTATTACTAACGGGTTCAAATCCTTCAGCTTAACTTAAAATTTCTAGAAAGACAATTATGAAAATTTTCCTTAGTGTAAAAGTGATTTTTCTTCTTTCATTTGATAACGTGTCTTTAGAGAAAATAATAAAAGTTATAAAAGAAAAATCTATTATTCAATTACTGCCTAGTTATTAGTATATATTGAAATCATAAAAATTCACGATCAGTAAATCAAGAGGGTTAGACTTACACATTCAAAATAAGGGGTAATTCTCTTTTAAGGTAAAACAATACAAATGATATAATTACTTGTAAAATTTAATTACAAAACATATTTATACACCATCCGCCACATAGTCGTGGTGCCCTTCTACTGATCTTTCTTCTACTATCAAAATGCTTGAGAATGAAAAGTAATAGAGTAAGTTCATTTGAACTTAGGCTATGTTTGGTTCAATACTATTCAATGGGCGCATCAAAAACAATCGTTTGGTTGAGTGGTTGAGTGGAATACCCTATTACTGATGTATTCCATTATAGCCTTATGCAGGGAATATTGAGCATTTCTATTCCCTCTTTTCCCCACCGAATGGCTCATTCGTTGTTTAGAAAAATCAATTTTAGCCTTCCCAATTTCTCACCTAATAAATCTCAGACTCAGCCCGATCGACAGTCACTCCCTTCTTTCCTTCAAGTTCGGCAGAGGGAAAAATAGGCAGGTAGCCAAGCAAGCATAATTTTGAGTGATAATGCGTCTTCATTTCCACAATCAACACTTCCATCCCCTCCTTCGCAATCTCACCTCTTTTGCCTCCAAAACTACCATTTTCATGACCTCCAAGCACTTCCTCCCTTCCCCTCTGCTGTCTCAAACCCTTTCTTCTAAACACTACTCCACCCCCTAAACACCTCTTTCCCTCTCTTTCTTCCAAACCCATCCCCAAAAACCATTCTTTCTGGCTCAAGACTAGTGGGTTTTCTTCTCTTCCTTCTCCTGTTTCTTCTCACTCTCCAAGAGTTTTTATTTTTTGTAAATACAAGGAAAAAGGTTGTTGCTTGATTGTTTGCTCTCCCACTAGTGTTGTAAATTTGGTTTTTAATATTAAAATAAAGTAATTAAAATAGTACTATATAAATGTATGAATATATACATATATAATATACATATATTAATATTGATAATAATGCTAAAACTAGAAATAACAATCATTAGTAATAATAATACTTTAAAAAAATAATTAATATATTAATAAAAATAATAGTAACAATATTAGTAATATGTAAAAAAGGAAAATAAACGAAAAAGGATTAAATCGGAATAAGAACAGAATTTCAGGGCGAATTTAAAAAGAAATAAAGAAATAAAGGACTAAAATGGACACGCGTGAAAACAACAAGGACCAAAAGTGCAATATTCTCTATTACCAAAACGCAGCGCAGCACGGAGGGACTAAATTGATGAACGGGCAAAACTCTGGGGCCAAATTAAAATATTAAAAACCTGATTGTAAAATAGCAAAAATGCGGAAGGGCCGGTCGCGCAATTAGCCCTTCCGCTTCAAAAACACGCGGACCTTGGCCGGACGGGACGGGTCGACCCGACCCGAAGCCCTAAACGGCGTCGTTTAGCTTCAAAGGGGGGTCCAAAACGGTGCGTTTTGGACCCCTATATAAACTAAGTTTTTTTGTTTTTTTCATTTAAAACAGGAGAAAGAAAAAAAAATACAAGAGGAGGAAGAGAAAAGAGGGAGCGGGGAAAGAAGAGAGGGGAGGGGGGAGCTCCAATTTTTTTTATTTTTTTATTTCTTATATTTTTATCTTATATTTTCGTATATTTGTCGTATTTTTTGATATATGTATTTGTGAGAATATAAATAAAAATGACAATAAATATAAAATCACCTTCTATTTTCGATTTGCGATTTTGTGTTTGGTGCGCTGATTTGGTGTTTTTTTTGTGTGTTGATATCTGTTTCGGATGATATTCCTGCTCTGTCTACTGGCTTTTGTTTCTCTTTTGAAATATATGTCTGTATTGATAAAAATCTAAAAAAGGAACCCCCTTTACAGTGTTTCATTCGGCTTTTTATAGCCTGTTTTGTTACATACTTTGTTATTATTTTTTGCTATTCTTGCTTTTTCTTTGCTTGTCTGTTGTTTTTGTAGGTACAGAGTCTGTTGTCATGCGTACGGGGTGTGGGCGTGGCATACGAGGACTGTAGAGGTATGGGACTGTTGTAGTGGGGGTATGGGGCGTGGCAGACGTCGGTGGTGACAGAGGCAAGTGGGCGCCAAATGCTAGGGGGGCTAGGGTTTGGGATTAGGTGTTTTTTGTTTCTGATTTTGTGTAATGGGCTGTTAGTTTAGTGGGGTGGTAGTTTAGGTTATTGGGCTTCGGGTATATGGGTTCAGGGATATTGGGTTCTGGTTGTAAATGGGGTTTGAATTTTGGGTTGGCTGATGTATTAGTTAGGCTTAATGGGTATTGGGCTGTTTAGGTTAGGGTAGGTTAGTTGGGTTTTGGGGTTTAATGGGTTAGTGATTTAATGGGGTTTGAAATTGGGTTGAGGGATTATAAAATTGTAAATGGGTTCTCTGTAATAGTAGCTAAAATTGGCCTGTACACAATGTATCATGGAAGTTGTTCGATCTCTCTATCTGCTATGAGAACTTGAATTAATTTGGCCTTGTTTTGTTGTTTTTCCCTTCATTTTCAAGGGATTACCTCTGCCGAAATGAAGAAAGGTGATCTTTTCTTGGTTGATGTTAATACCCAGCTGAAGTCTAGGAATGTTACACCTGATATTAAAGTGGACATCAGCTCTAATGTAAGTACTTCATCTGCTCCTTCTGTTGGTTTCTAGTTTTATGTATAAGTTTGAATTCTTGGTCGAAATTTCTCTTTTGCAAGTTAGATACAATGCTTTTTCCTCCATTATATATTCTTCGACCTTCATCTGACTTCTATTATAATGAAATTAGTAATCATGTCTTGTCCCCTCTATGTTTGAAACCCGAGCTTTAACTAGGAGAATATCTGTTTGATAACATTGTTTAGAACATCATAATGCTTGAGACCTGACCTATTTGGCGAAAATGCTTTTCAATTGAAGGATATTTTTGGCTGAGTTTGTAGTGCCTTTTTTACCTTCTTATATTCCTTTGTTGTTGATATATATGTCTACCATCTTTTGTAAGCCTTTTTCAAAATTGTTTGTTGTACTAAAGTACATTATGTTTATATATGCAGTAGTTAACATTAACTTTGCAGTAATTATAAAAGTTTGGGGTTTTTCTTGATCTCTTTCAGTTAAAGAAGATAATGGACAAGAGGAGAAATAGTAAGTTTCATGATCTTTTTTCGAGTTTTCATAGATTTCCAACATTATAAAGTTGTCGTTGCTATCTTTGCTTTTTCCTGAATACATCAAATCAGAAGCTTGTAAGCAATATGAACCTGCAATTATAATTTGTGTTTTTAGATGTATCTTGATGGTGTTTCATGTTTTTAGTAGGAATTCAAATATTGCTTCTATACAGTGGCCAGCTATCATCCAAACATCCATTTTTTTTATTAATGTGATAACTGATAACTATGTTTATTATATATATATCTAGAAAGAGATTTGTTGACGTTTTCCATGAAATTATATGGTAAGGTGGTAAGAAGGAAATTTTGTGAAAATATGTTGAAAATTAATACTAGTTGTTTGAATGAATGAAGTCAAACAGTTATGCATTGAATATATATATGCATATAGTAGAGTTATGCATATGCATTGGATATATGGTTCAGTTTTACATTTTTTTTCATTGATCTTAGTCAATTTTATATTATTAATATCATTAATTGTAGGTAAATGCGGCCAACGATCAAGAAGAGGCATTCTACTTGATGATGATGATGATGATGATGATGATGATGATGATGATGATGCTAGAGGTGATTGCACAATTTCCAGGGTCTACGCAAGACTCTTCATGATTACTTCATAGATTTGTCAGGAAAAAAGGTATATCATACTTCTCTTGTCTGAAATTGGTGTTTCGGAATTACTTTTAGTAACTCATTAGATTCAAATCGTTTAAGTGGTTTCAACGTGATACAACTCGATTTAAAATTATTTCTGGTTTATTTCTAAAATACAGGGCATCGATGAGAGAGGAAGCACTTTCAACAATTCTCAAGGCTTTAACTCTCAACATCAAGCAAAAATTTGTAGAGCTGAAGAAGGCATTACTTCCTTTTCAGGGGTTTTATATAAATGTGTAAAGGATAAATAACTTCACATTAAAGAATTTAGTAGTCAGAATTTCATTCTCAAGAAGTACCTAACCATTGTCTCTAAGACTTGCCAATTCAATCTTCTTTTTTGATAATACATTTCAACCAAGTAATGCTCACAATTATAATTGTCTTGTTGCAGCTTTGTAACACTAGTGTATCAATGCTTGCATTTCATTAAAAAGGGTTCGCCTACAAAAATGAAGCAAGCAGCACATATTATTGGTAGGTTCATGCTTCATGAAGTGCAAATATTATTAGATGTTATTTTTTCAACTTTAAAATTTATCTTATGGTTTTGGTACATATTCTTCTTGTAGGATTGTTGTCAATGGTTACTACTTCTGTTGAGAAGGTGCACGAAGCATATGAAGATGTGATGACTGCACTTTCCCAGGGAGGACTAAAATCTAAGACCTTGGAGGTAACACTAGTGATAAGATAATTAATCACAATTTGATTTTTTGGATAGCTCTTTCATGATTATGCTTCATGGACTTTTGTTATAAGTTTCTTATCTTACGCAGATTCTTCATTGCTTGGCTGTTGTTACATTTTTCGGTGCAAGCAACCCAAATGAGACTGAATTAGTAATGAAGTTACTTTGGGACATTATTAATCCTGGAACTAACTCTAGTGTATGAATTTTAACTGATATTTTTATCTATATATTTTGTAATTTTCTTAATCAATTCCTAAACTTAGTTAACTGTAAATTGGAGCCTAAAAGAATAGGTTTCCTTCAATGTACCATTTCTTTTAAAATGTATTTGTTGTGTGTCAACTATAATGAACATAACTTGAGAAGCAATGGATTCAAATAATAATGTATTATTTTAAAAGGTAGTAAATGAAATATTTTAAATATTGTAATATAATTTTATATAAAAAAATATTTTAATATTATTTAATATAAAATAATTATATTAAGTATGTTATTAAATTATATATTTTATTAAATTATGTTAAAACATGGATTTGTTTGGTGTATAAATGTTTGATATTTTTCATATATACACAAATGATAATAATTATTGCTTTTGGATCAATACTTATAATTTTGGCAACTATGATTGTAACACCCCAAACCCGGCCTAGACATTATGGCCGAATCTGGCATGCCACATCAAAGCGTCGTTCAAAAATTGAGTTGTCATTAAAAGTTTATTTTTATGATTAAAACCTTTTGTTCGAGGTTAGCAAATCATCTTGTCAAAAACATTTACTTACTGTCTGGCATTGATACTTTATTTTATTTCAAATCGCGGAAGCTACTAAAGTTTGAATTATAAAAGCGTCTGTTTTTAAGTGTTTTTTTTAAATAGTTATTAATTTTGAAAATTCGTGTTTAGCAGTTTTAAATAAGGAAATCAAAAGCCCAATTAAAAATTTAATCCCTCAATGGCATTGTTACAAAATTAAACCTCAAAATATAAAATTCAAATAAAAAGTCTACAGCAGAGCATTAGCGGTCATGTGGCCACCTTCGAGTCTCTAACGGCTCCAAATCGCCTAAGGCTAGGGATTACCTGCACAGTTAATAAACTGAGTGAGTTTATGAAAACTCAGTGTGTAATCCCCTCCTAAATTAAAATAGTTAGTAAACAGACAAAATTCAGAATCAGTCTGGGCCGGAGCCCATTATAGTAACAGAACAATGAGTGTGGGCCTAAGCCCAGTACAATTTCACTTGGGTCCCAGCCCTCATCAGAATCAATTGGGCCTAGCCCATTATCAGAATCAATATTAGATGCAGATATGCAGACAGATTCCCAGCCCAGTCCAACCAACACACCACCCGTACCAACCAACACACCATGTGGGGATAAAATCGACCCACCCAGCCAACACACCAAGCTTAGCACCGGTTCCGGCACTAAGTCAACAGAACGGCTCAACGTTGTAGACAGAACGGCTAAAGGCCGTAATTATCGCAGCAACGTTGCCAGTTAACAGAACGCCTATATGCCATAAGTATCACAGAAAGGAACATAAGGGCATAATCGTAATTCTACCATACAGGGGTATTACGGTCATTTTAGACTACAGGGGTATTTCGATAATTTTACCAATATTGGGGTCTCAGCTCAGATAACGACCTCTCCGAAGGTCTACAGTTGCCTCAGCGACACAGATAACCTAAATGATCATAACAGTGTAAATGGGTCTAAGGCCCATTACTCGGCCCAAGTGGGCCCACAAGCTCGTGTGGCCCATTTAGCCCAAATTCAATTACGGTTATGTGACCTACATAGTGCAGTCCAATATTCATCACTTACCACGAATTTAAATACTCCATTGCGCACCCCAAGACTTGAACCTTAGACCTCACAGTTACACAACACGCCACCTTGCCACTCCACCACAGGCTCTTTCTATATCATATTTTATCCCCAATTAATTAAAAGGTCTACAGGCCAAAATCCAAGTTCCTCTAAAAGAAAAACCAAAATAAATTGCAATAGCCAAAACTTGAACCCAGGCTTCCTTACAACCTTAATGACACCCCAACCACTAAGCCACATGCTTCCTTGTGTCATTTATTTAACAAATAACTTAAAATGCCTACTTCCAAGCATTCAGGGTTTTATTCACTTAAAAAACAAAATTTTTGCTAAAGCCTAGGTTTGAACCCAAGATTTCTCCAACACTTCTTAGGGCCATTAACCACCAAAGTAGGCATTTAATTGCGTCATTTCCTCGCACAAGTAAATACTTATATACAACCTCCTTACAGACCCATACTCAAGGCCCAATACTTCTAGGCCCAAATTCGGGGCATTACAATGACCCCATAAGATTATGTTATGATTTTTATTAATTCATATTTTAATAAAAAGTATATTAAGAATGTTATTAAATAATATATTTTTATTTTTATTTAATTATATTTATTAATAATTATATTAAAACATGATTAAATTATTTATTATTTTAATAATAATCTTAGTAAAATTTAATAACAATAATTATGTACTTAAAAAAAATCTGTTAAGGGTACTCTGGTCATTTCAACTTTTTTTCTATACTATTACAACATCGTTCCATTCAACCAAACACAAGAATATCATTGCAGTTCTATTCCATTCCATTCAACCAAACAATTGAATTACTGATTACAGCTCTATTCTATTGCAGCGAACCAAACGTGCCCTTAGTAAGTTCCAAAATAGACACACTTAGTTTTACAAGAACTCCGATAATCATCAAGCATCAGTACTTGTAAGAAAAAGAAAAATAGACTTTTCTGTGAAACTCTATCATATAGACATAATACGCAAATTGCCATCCACAGTTCTTTGGCAACAACACTATACCGATTTAACATAACACATACAACACTTAGGCGGACACATTCCACCAACTTATACACATCTCCTACAACCCTGCATGGTTATCAACGACCCATTCCTTGTACCAACCTGAGACCCATATCTCAGAAAACAGAATCACATATCAACTATACAGTAATCGATTTGGATTACAAGGTGTTATAGATTAGTTTAAAATTATTATTAATATGAGTATAATGAATTGACTCTGTGAATTGTATTGAAGCAAGAAGAAGAAGTGTTGGTTTTATTCACATAACAAGTTTATTATCATGAATGTTAAGCTTGGTAACTTTAAGTTATAAGTATATAGTAGATATGTGCATATAGATATATATGCTTGTTTTTGTAGAATTGTTAATATTAATATTATCTACTTACATTATAAAAATACCACTGAATACTTTACTTAGCATAGAGACTGTTACATTATAAAAATATTACTTATGTTTGACAAATACCTAATAGGATAGGTTTTGTAGTAGTCAAATGATGTTATAATCAAATGTTATATTTTACATTCTAATAGTTATATATATACATAGTTGATATGCATACGAATAAAAGTATATGTAAATTAAATTTTTCATAGTTTAATTTTGTCATGCTTAGTGTATATATTAATTGTGAGTTGATTGTAGTTGCTCTGACAACGAATGTGACACAATATAGCTTAGATCCGGCAATCGGGTTGGGTATGGGGTGTTACAATCCCGATCACGAAAGTGAGGTCAAGAGATAAGCGTGTACTGGTCGATTAGTTAAGAAGTAGATGCCGAGAGGTAATACTATTTAATTAATAACTAATTCCCTAATGAAAACCCGAATTTCGAAGTTAATTACAACTACTGAAACGAGTTAATTCTTCCTGTTAATTGAAAGATTTTCGATTGTTAACTTTGTTTTTAATAGTTAGTTTTTATTTTATAATCTTAATTCTTAATTTTAATTATCGTAATATGATTTTTGGTGATTAGTGTTTAGATATGCTAGTGTAGATAATATATTTAGATTTAATTCAACCTCCCTTTGGTATGATCCTCAGAATACTTCTCTATGTTCTGCTGTAACACTAAACTATATTACAATTTGACCTATTCACTTGCAGATACTGCACTAATTTTATATATTTTTATTTGGAAGATTTTTACACTAAACGTTCGCATGTTTGGAGGCAGTCAATTATGCACACCTTATTACCTTCATCAATTGTGTGCGTGTAACAACCCGATTTTCAGTAGTATTGGAAACGATAGTTTTGGAAACCTATTTTTGACGAGTGAAATATTTACAAGGTTAGTATAAGGTTCAATTAAAGTTTGGCCCCTTAATTTTTTCAATTAGATAGGTAATTAATGTACAATAACTAAATTGTAAAAGTTCAATTGCTATAGATTTTTAATTAGCTAAGGGACCAATTGAGCAATTGGACCCATTTTTATTGATAGATATTGGAGGATAATGTTATCATCCACTATCTTTGATTAAGTAAGATTATTATATGATTAATTAAGGTTAATTTAGTTAATTAAGATCAATTAGTTATTAATCTAAGTATATAAGATAAAAAAAGAAAAAAATGTCATTTTACCACCTTCATTATCTTTTTCTCCCTTGGTCAAATGTTGAAGAAATAAAAAGGGTCTCAAAGTTTTTCAATTTTAATATCTCAATTGGTAAGCAATTTTAAGTTTGTTTCTTGTAATTCTTATGTTTTTGAGGTGCTAAGAGGTTGATTTAGCTATCTTATGTACCAATTTGTAAAACTGTTAAAGTTTTCAAAAGTTTTCATTGTTGATTTCTTGAAGCTTTTGGTATTAGATTGTTAGATTTTAAGCTTAGAAGTGAAAAACGAATAGTTTGTAAAGTTTAATTGCTAGTTTTTGAACTTAGGGACTAATGTGTGTAAATTTCAAAATTGATGTTAAATTTATATAATTATTTTTAATAGAGAGCTATAGAATGATGTAATTGAGATCAATTTCAAAATTAAGGCTCAAATTGAAAGTTATGACAATTTTGTTTTTAGGGACTAAATTGAATAAATTTGAAATTTTAAGGAACATTTGAAAAATGGAATTGAACTTTCATATGCATCTAATAGGATGATACAAAGTACTTTGAATTGATAAATTGAAATGAATTATTGTATAGATCGAGAATTGGATCAAATCAAGGAAAATTGAGAAAAAGGCAAAATTGCGGATTAATCATCGATGTTTTATTTGTTGCTATTTTTTAAGGTAAGTTCATATGGTATGATTGTATCGAGATTATTATGTATTTGAATTATAAACTTGTGTATCTTTGATTAAAATTTGAATTGTTTGCAATTTGGTATAAAAATATGAGATATGAACTAAATTGTAAAATGATTATATGTGCTAAGTGTGTCCAAATGAACGTAATAAAGGATAAGATACCATTGGCATGCCAATAGGGTTAATTGCGCACTTGTACGAGATATATTTGATGGTACAGAGTTATTACTGTTTATATCGAAATCTAGCATTTTTTGTGGATCATCGAATACTGAATATCTCTTTGGAGACCCTAGTGTGGTGGAGGAACGTATTGTTATACGATCATATACGATAGCCTATGGGATTTGCACTTTAGTGTCTTGGTGTGGTGTAGTTACTACTCGGGTGAGCAATCTGGTGTGGTGTAGTTACCCGTTTTTCTAAATTTGTTCATTAAAGTTCTTCGAGCTAAATGATTATTGAAAATGAAAAATGACAATGGAATGATATGAGTTTGGTTTTAAAATGGTTAAATGTTGATTGGATTATGCAAACGGTATGAATTGTTGATTTCATGTGAATGGTATTGAATTGAATTGAATTGGGATGTTAAATATTGAATTGATATACGATTGGCCAGATGATGAAGTCACCTTATTGTTGTGATTTGCTATGTTAGGCATATTTTTACAAGTTAATTAGTTTGATATGTTTGATTGTAATTTGAGGTAAGTTTATTTCTTAAATACCTATGAACTTACTAAGCATTCAAAATGCTTATTCCGTTGTTTTCCCTTTTTCCTGTAGATTTCCAACTAGCGAAATGTGTCGACCAGATTTACAAGAAGCTCATACTATCCCGTTATTGATTTGGTAGTCTTTTAATTGTTTTGAAGTTCAATTTTGTGGCATGTATATAGGAGTTATGCTTTTGGTTAGCTTTGGAAGTTGGTATAGTTGTGATCAACCTTATGCTTGAATTAGTAATGTTTATATCTTGTTGAAATGATTAGTTTTGGAAAATGAACTTGAATCATACTTAATAGCTTATTGTAGCATATTTGAGTTTAAATTATAATGGTTTAGATGATGGTATGAAATGCTATATATATGAATGAATAAGTTAAATTGGTATAAGTTGCATCGATATGTTGGTGCCAAATTGTGGAATTGTGCATTGTAGTATATTTAGGTGTGATTTTGGATTGTTTTTTGCAGGTTTTAGTGTGAATTTAAGCACCATTTGGGTAAATGGTTAAGTTGGCATGAAATATGTACTAAATTGAAAAATTTTGACATTTTTGGCTCAGAGGTATCGATACCCTAGAAAGGGGTATCGGTACATTGTTGATTTTTCTTAAATATTCAAATATCAAACCTGAAAATGGTATTGGTACTAAGATGAGGTATTGATACCTTGACAAGGGTATTAGTACTTTATGTCTAGTATCGATACATTTGCTTTAGTTCAAATATTTTTAAAACATCAAAGCTTAAAATGGTATAGGTACCTAGTAAAGGTATCAATACCTAACCCGAAATTTTGAAAACTTTACAATTTGTTCTTATTTCATATTCGGAATAACAAATGAGCTTTCGTAAGCTCAATTGAGTCTTAGAAAAGTTTGTATAGCATTTGATAACTATGATTAGGGAATGTTTGAATGTTTAAATGATTTATTTATAATGTTTTTTTATTGTTGTTGCTCTGGCAACGAATGTGACATCCTATAGCTTGAACCCGACGATTGGGTCGGGTGGAGGGTGTTACAGTGTGTGTAATCGACATCAACTCAAGATTGATGACAAAACTATGATAAAAAATTTTAATCTTTTTGTTTATTTTAACATTGTACATATTTCATGTGTTATTATTAATTAGTTTCAAACCATATATTTCGTTATCTATTGTATGTTATATTTGAACACAGATTTGTGTTCAATTTTTTTGTATTCACACGCATATGCGTGTGATAAGAATTGTATTATATATAAATGTGTTTGATTGATTTGGTAACATAAGTTAACTCGACATCAACTCAAGATTGATGACAACATCATGATAAAAAATTTTAATTTATTTTTTTTCATTTTAACATCATACATGTTTCGTGTGTTATTATTAATTAATTTCAAACCATACATTTCATTATCTATTTTCTGTTATTTTTAAACACACATTTGTGTTCAAAATTTTTTGTTTTCACACACATATGCATGTGATAAAGATTCTACTATATATTAATGTATTTGATTGAGTTGGTGTCATAAGTTAACTCGACACCCACTCAAGATTGATGACAACACCATGATAAACAATTTTAATCTATTTTTTTATTATTTTAACATTGTACATATTTCATGTGTTATTATTAATTATTTTCAAACCATACGTTTCATTATCTATTGTATGCTCTTTTTAATCACATATTTGTGTTTACAAATTTTTCTTTTCACACGCATATGCATGTGATAGGGATTCTAGTATATATTAATGTATTTGATTGAGTTGGTGTCATAAGTTAACTCGACATCCACTCAAGATTGATGCCAACACCATGATAACCATTTTTAACCTAAATTTTTCAATTTTAACATTGTACATATTTCATGTGTTATTGTTAATTAGTTTCAAACCATACGTTCATTATCTATTGTATGTTATTATTATATTGGTTTAATAGAAACAAAACTAACTACATAGCATATGTAGGCCTGGAATCAGTATCTAACAAAGCAACAAATCCAGTCAGTGGAGCTGTATGAACTTGCAAACCTTACTTTTGGGATCTTGCAAGAATTTCCAATGCATGTGAAGTAGTGTTGGACTCTCTATAAATATGAATAACATGGGCTGTCCAATTCATATGTAAAATTTCCTTGATGCGAGAGGTCAGCGTGTAGTTCCCATAATTGCCATCTTCACTGGTACAAGCTTGGACAACAACTTTGCTATCACTTTTGAGGAAAAGGTCGCTGAAACCTTTGGATCAAAGTAGTTGCTGGCCATCAAAAATCGCCCATAGTTCCGCTGCAGTTGCACTTCAATTGCCGATGTTCCTCTCATAGATCATCAAAAACACACATTTGTGTTTTGAATTTGTTGTTTCCATATGCATACTTGTGTGGTAGGAATTCTAGTATATATTTGTAACAGCCTAGTTTTCAATGGCGTCGAAAATAGAGGTTCGGGACCACCAAATTCAACGAGTAAGCTCGTAAATTTATTATCTAGTATTTACGAGTCAAATGTGATTTTAGAAAGATTTTGACATTATTATTTGTGTTTTATAAAGATTTATTAGGTCAAGTAGTTTTAGAAAATGAGATATTGAGACCTCGTTTCTATAAATCGACCGTAAATATTTTTATAAATATTTACGGAAAGTCATTAAGGTAGTATTAAAGTTTCGTTAGAAAATTTTAACATTTTGATAGTTAATTAATTAAAAATAACTAAATTGAAAAAGGTGCAAAACTTTTTAATTGTAAGAAATGGTGATTAAATGGATTAAATGTTAAACAAAGAAGGATTTAATGAGCAAATTCCCCAAAAATAAAAGGTTGGGGCAGCAAATAAGTGTAAAATAATAAAGTAATTGAAATGGATGGCAAAATTGTAATTTATATGAAATTAAACTTACAAATTGAAATTAAAAAAAGAAATCTAGACAATTCTTCATCAATCTTCAGCCAAAAATGCCATAGGAAAGTCTCCATAAGTTGGTTTTTATAGTTTTGCTTCAAGTGAGTTCAATTCTTGCCCTTTCTCTTGAAATTTTTATTTTTTTGAGACTTTTACAATTAGGTCCAACTAACTATTTCATTAGTCTTTGACTTTATTGGAAATTTTGAAAGTTACCATTGATGAATACTAGATATTTTTGATGAAATAACATAGATTTAGAGCTTTAATTTTGTTATATGGTGATTTTACATAGTAATTTTGACAGATATTGATTTTAGGACTAAATTGTGAAAATAATAAATATTAGAGTTTGGTATTAATTTTTTGTTATCAAGGGCTGTATGATAGCCTAGAATATTTAGATAAATTTTCGATTGAGAAAAATTAGTTCATTTAATAGACTAATTAATAAGGGATTAAATTGTAAAAGTTGTAAAAGTTAGGGTAATTATGTAATTTCAAAAATTGAAGGGTATTAAGTGTGAAGTGAATTGGAACTGAAATATATGCTAATAAATGAATAATTTTATATTTTAGATCAAGAGCCCGTAGATACTCGTGAAAAAGAGAAATTAGCATAATAGTCCTAAACTTATACAAATCTTACAAATTAACCCAGGTAAGTTCGTATGGTTAAACTTTAATAATTATATAGAATTGATGAATGAAGTATTTATTATATTATTGAAAAATGGAATATTTTTAAATTATAAAATTGAAGTGAATATCCAGTTTAAATGGAACGCGGAAGTGAGTACAATCGTTGTATGGTGTAAGACAGCAAAGGAGCAATTGACGGCAAATTACCAAAGTAAACTGAGGTTCAGCATTTGTTGCGAGCTTCGTGTTTACATTCTGTTTAGCTCTCACAAGCTTTTATTTAACTCATATGAGTTTTCATTCAGCTCTATTGAGCTTCAGTTTAACCCTTATGGGTTTCCATTCAGCTCTTATAAGCTTCCGTTCAACCTTATGGGTTTCTATTTAGAACTTATGTGCTTCTGTTTAGCCTTCGAGCTTTTGGAAACGATGTACTCATATCCGTAAGCCATTCTCCGGTTTGGTAAGATTCAATTAGTGACTTATGTAATTGAAATCTAAAGACTTACTATTTATTATTGATATTGATTTCAAGGAAGTGTGATCATTGATTAAGGTTGTGATTGACAAGGAGATTGCATGAATAATTTGCTTATTTGATTTGTTATATTAGAATTCAGTAAGATTTATGTTTAACCATCGAACTTACTAAGCTTCTTTAAGCTTACTTGTATTGTTTAATGTCTTTGCAGATTATTATGAGGTTGGGAGATTGGATCAACACATCAAGTCACACTATCCAGCCTATTCCGGTAGTTTTTGTACGTTCAATACGGTTTATATGGCATGTATAGGGTTGGTATGAATTTGACTAAAGCTTGGTTTGTATAAATGTTAGGAGTGAAGTTTTGTTTAAATAATCGACTTAGGTATATATATATGTTGGTTTGGAAATGAAGTAAATTGAAATGTGGATGTGAATGATATATGTTCGTATGTATGTAATTGGTAGTAAATTTTAATAAATTAATGAGATGAACTAAATAGGTAAGTTTAAGTATTTGAGTATATGTGATGTTATGATTTGCTTAAAACATGATTTTGGCTTGTTTTGATTGCTTGTTTGGGATGTATTGATGAATCAAAATGTTGTGTATAGGTTGATATCAAAATAGGTGAGAAATGTGGCCTTAAAATGGCCTATTTTTGTCCATGCGGGTAGAGACACAGGCGTGTGTCTCAGCCGTGTGTGACAGACGGCTTATCACATGGGCGTGTGTTCTGGCCGTGTGTCCCCTGCATCCTTTAAATTGAGAAACAGAATGCTCAGGTATTTTCACCCGGCCTAGCACACGGGCATGTAGCTTGGCCGTGTGACTCCTGCACCTTAATGTCACACCACACGGCTTAGCACACGAGCTTGTGTTTTGGCCGTGTGACCCAAGTCAGAGAGTTACACGAGTATGGATGTAACATCCCGAATTAGAGCCTAATCGAAACAGTGGTTTCGAGACCAAAAATCTGACACAATAAAATTTGTTTTTATTATATTTTTATGGTCTACAATTTCATGGGATGATTTCGTGAAAATTTCGTTCAAAAATTTTAACGTTTGGGCACTCAATTTGGTTAAAATGACTAAATTGTAAAAAGTGAAAAAGTTGAGTTCTACATGTTAGAGGTGTCTAATTGTTATGAAATTTTAAATTGGAGGCCCTTAAATGGTAATTAGACCATTAGATAATTTGTTGGACAAAAATGGACATGAAATGGGTGAAATGGAATATTCTTAAGTTAGGGACAATTTGGTAATCTAGTAATTAAAATGAATTAAAAACAAAATTAAAAGCCAATTTTTGTCCATCTTCTACCCCATGGCCGAAACCTGCTTGGAGAAGACATAGGTAGGGGTTTTCAAGCTTCCAAGCTCGATTGTAAGTTCGTTTTAGCCCCGTTATTAATGATTTTTATGTTTTTGAAATCCTCGTAACAAGATCTACTCATTTCTACCCATATTTTGAGCTAGGGTTTGTGTTTAAAAATTTACCCACAGATGAAATGCATGTGTTTTGATGTCTAATGGTAGAATATGAATGCTCGGTGTGTAATAAACGACTTTTACCAAGTGATTTTCGGTGAAATTGTCAAAAATGATCGTTTTGTAAAAGTTACAAAATTTCTCATAAAAGTGTGATTTAGTGGAAATTAGGTCTGCTACAGTTATGAAAATGATTTGGCTAGGCTTAAAATGCAAGGAAATTGAATAAAAATCATTTTACGAGCTTAGAGGCCAAAGTGCAAATATGTGAAAGTTTAGGGGTCAAAATGAAAATTTGTAAAAGTATAATTTTTGGACTCATATGAATAATGTGACTAATTAATAAGCTAAATGTGGTATTATAGATCAAGGAAAATGAGATTCGGGCATAGATTGGAAATGAATGAGATTATAGACTAAATCAAAATATATAGTCGTACTCGAACTCGAGGTAAGTTCATGTGATTTTAATAATGCAATATTATATTTGAATGCTAATGCTTCGATATTACATGAGCTGTAAGTATATATATGCAAATAATTTGATATTATGTGATTATTTTGATGATATAACATGTTCTTGATGTTTTGCTAAGTGAAAAATACATATGTACATGACTATGTGATGAATAAGTGCAAGTATATATATGTGAAAAGTTGTGAATAATGTGCTCGATGGTTGAGCGAATCTTTTGGTACGATAGAATGGAGTAAGTGAAATTATGTAAAAGTGAAATTTTGTAATAAAACAATTTTGGACAGCAGCAGTTGTGTGACTTTGAAAAATCACCAAAAATGGTAGAAATTGAATTAGAGGTTGAATAGGATATGAAATTAAATATTAATGCATCTATTTTCTCATAAAAGAAATGCTGAAGGCAAAAGAATTTCATATTCTGTGATAATTAGATTTTTGTGAGACAGAGTCAGAATGATTTTGGAGTCCCCTGTTCTGATTTGGGAAAATGATTAAAAATTTTAAAAAATAATTATGGGTCATAATTTGCATGATTAAAATCCTTAATGAGTCTATTTTCAATAAAAATTGATGGGAGCAACATCCGAGAGCTGTACCATGAGATAAATAATTTTCAGTAAAGATAGGTCGGAACTGTAAGATAGTGAAGTAGGGGTATCTTTAATGAATAAACTGTACTAATTGGCTAAACCAAAAATTCTGAAAATTTTATGGTGATAAGATATATGAGTCTAGTTTCAAATAAAATTAACAGATCTTAATTTGGATTTTCGTAGCTCCAGATATAAATAAATTAGTAACTATGACTCGAGAAAATAGCATGACCAGAAAATCAGCAAAAGTGTAATTATGATTACATTTTCATGGAATCATGTTGATAATTTTCTTATTATTTTCATATGGACTTACTAAGCTTTAATATTACTCCCTCCTCTCCATTTCCTTAGTGTTCTCAAGTCAGCTCGAGGTTGGAAACCGTCGGAGGCAGCATCACACTATCAAGCCAACAACTCCAGAGTATTGTCATATGTGTATTAAATACTTTCAAGTGAGTGGCATGTATAAGGACTAGTTTTAATGCTAGATGTCGTTATGATTAGCCAAATGTATCGACTTATATTGATTTATTGTATATGACCATGAGATGTGGCTTAAATAGTTATGGCTTGTAAGCCTAAGTATTCTTGCTATGTGTTAATGTTTGTGATGTGTTTATAATTGGTTGTTATGAATGATTAGTACAACAATTGTACATGATGAATGCTCTAAGACCATTCGAGGTGGTCGTGGACATGAAATGAATGTGTGGCATGGTAGTAAATTGATAATGATTGAATATGGACAATTGTAGAATATGAATTGGAATGTCTAACTTGGTGTAACATGAGTATAGGTAATAAACACATGTATGACAACATGTAAATGTTTTAACGAAATTTTACTGAAGGATGATTAACCATTAAATTGATGTTATAATGCGTGTCTATAATTTGTACAAGTATGTTGAGAATTAAGGACAACATAAGGCTTGGAAAATTGCCTAAGTGTTGGCTACACGGGCAGAGACACGGCCATGTGTCTCAGCCGTGTGGAGGTGTCTCTGCCCGTGTGGAGGACACGGCCTAGCACACGGGCATGTGGCTTGGCCGTGTAAATCAATTTGTTTTGCTAGCGTCATAAATAGAGAGTTACACAGCCTGAGGACACGGGCGTGTTGAAGACACACGAGCGTGTCCCTGTGTCCATACGGGCGTGTGACCCTGTTTCATGAAAATTTCTCTAAGTTTTCCCAGAGCTTTCTAAAGTCCTCGGTTTAGTCTCGAACCACCCCCTCGAATGCCTGTATAAGGGACGATTTACATGTGTTTGAAAAGTTTTAATTTAGATGAAATTTTATGGCCCAATTTTTCATGTTTGTGAATGTTTAAGTCCGGTAACGCTTCGAACCCTGTCCCGACTTCAGATACAGGTAAGAGGTGTTACACTTAGTGGTATCAGAGCTATGGTTTAGTTGGTTTTTGAACTAACTAGCATGGATAAGAGTCTAGCTATACATGCCACCAATCCGTGATAGTGTGATGTCTCCCGACGCGAATGAGAACCATCTTGTTTAGACAGAGGTACTCTCCAACCGAGCTACACCGACCATGTTAAATGTGAAGCTAAGGTATTTGGGTAAAGTACAGTTATGACGAGCCTAAACTCAGAAAAGTATGAATAAAAGTCATGATATGTGTGTGATAACATATGAGATAAAAGTTTATGTTACGAGGAATACTCATGCTTTTTTGATATTCATATGATGTTGTGCACTTGACTTGTTTGATTAAGTGAATGTGATAAAAAGAAATTCATAAAGGTATGAATAAAGGTTTATAATATCATGTTACGGATAAAAATGTCATTTTCCCAATTGGACGTTGAATGTTGATGAATTTTAACAATATCTTTAAATGAGACAAAGGATTATAATGTAATGAACTTATTTACGTTAAATTGATGGATAGATTCATATGAATGTAATGATATGTATATGATGAAGTGCCAGATAAAAGTTTTGATTGTGACATACTTATCCGTGCTCGTTTGGCCGTCATAAGATGTTATGTGCATGACTTATTTGATTGAATGAATGGGATAAGTAAAGTTATTCAGGATCCATAGAATGCATGCATAAATGAACTAGTTTAAATAAGATAACTGAAGAGTTTGTGTCATACGAACGTGAATAATAGTTTGCCTGAAGTAGATGATATGCTTGTGAAAATGTTACTATGATGATGAAATAGTGTTATATGTATACGTGTATGAGAGACGAGGGACCTTACGACCCCACCCCCTTGCCAGAGTGGTGTTTTGTAAAGGATGTTATAAGATCAGTGTTGAATAAGCTCACAAGTATGAGACCAAAGAGTTCAGTTGTAGAATGGTTATAACTATGATCAGAGATTAATTGGATTGATAAGTAAAGACCGAGCTAGTAAAGTGTGATGTCGAGAAACGTATTGACTGGAATTTCTTTAGAATCAATCTTCTTCAATGAAAATCATAATGTGGGACTTGTAATAACAGAAATAGTTGGAGGAATAAATCTTGACATGTAAGATATCGGAATGTGGTAATTATAGTAAGCAGATTATGACTGTCTCTCTTAAGGTACTCTATGAGTTCATATACTCTCGAAAGTATTACTGGAGCTATCTATTTTCAAATAAATTGTTATAGTGCGAAAATGTTTTCTAATCTTGGAATAAGACTTAAGTATTGATATTCTAACTGGTATATAATTTGTATTGCTCTATTTTTCCTTTGGAATTCTATTACGTTCTGTCTATTGGGATTTTATAAGATAATGTACCTGATGTTATGATTCTGCTCCTTCTAATGGATGCTCTGTTCGATATATATATATATATATGGGAAGGTATATTATCCTTGTTGCATTTAGTTCCAGTGGGCTTGAATGATGTATTCTTCTGGACTTCTTTCTTCTGGGAAATTATTGAAATCTTCCATATTTTCTTATGAGCTTTGTTCTGGTCTTTCATTATGATATTGTATCTTGGATTTCCTTATCTTGGATTTCTCTATCTTGGACTTCTTAATCCTGGTTTTCTTGTTATCTATATCCGGAATTTATCAATCACGGCTCATATCTACAATGTGTTCTTCAGTTGTGATAATCATGTCAAGTGTGACTATGCTTCTACTTTAATCATAGTAATGTGGTAATTTTAGTATCTGGATTTCTCTAAATCTTTGTGAAGGATTTGACATCGACAAAGGCATAAGTGGTGAAATTGCTAGTATCAGCTTGTATGATGGATTTCTTTTCTCAAGAAAGTTAATCAAGTTAATGCCTTCAATTGGGAACATTTATACTACCTTGAGTTAATGCAATTGAAATGAACTTTGATTAGTATGATGAGTGAATTTCTCATGATTACATGTTAAATCATTTTGACAACTGAAAGGAAGGATTTCCTGAAACTTTATCAAGTAATAATTAAGATCGACTTGGTTGTTCAGTTTGTATGAGTTATTGTTTGAAAGATTTAATGGGATATTTATGTCTGAATTTTTTTTCCAAGTTTGAGAATAAGATTTTATCTCTCCAGGTAAAAGACAAATAGTCTAAATGAAAGTGTATATATCTTAAAAGACTTTGATACGATTTAAAGTTGCTTTGAATGATAAAGTTTTTGTCTGGTGAAAGTTGAATGGTCTACTAAATGTTGGTAACGATTTGAATATACGAGAATATTGCTAACTGAAGCCTTGAAACTAGTTTAGTCTGGATTGAGCAAAGACTTCTCGATTTTCTGTGATGTGTTTTAAGACCATAAGGGTAGTGTGATAGCTTAAAGTATCTACTATCATAGAAAGACTTAAGTTGAGATAGTGTAGCTGACTTGAATTGTTAAAGGATGATAAGATAGTCATGGTATGATCTCTGAGAATAAGATTACTATAGATTTCATATTAGAATTATTCCTATCTTTGAAAGAGAAAGATGTCATATGACTTGTTGTTAAGTAATTGATGAATCTACAAATCATGTCAGTAAGCACACGGGCGTGTGGCTTGGCTGTGTGAATCAATTTTTTTTGCTGATGTTATACACAGAGAGTTACACGGCCTGAGGACAAGAGTATGTTGAAGACACACGAGCGTGTCCCTGTGTCCACACTGGCGTGTGACCCTATTTCATGAAAATTTCTCTAAGTTTTCCCAGAGCTTTCTAATGTCCTTGGTTTAGTCCCGAACCACCCCGATGTATGTTTTAGGCCTCGAAGGCCTGTATAAGGGACAATTTACATGTGTTTAAAAAGTTTTAATTTAGATGAAATTTTATGTCCCAGTTTTGCATGTTTGTAAATGTTTAAGTCCGGTAACGCCTCGAACCCTGTCCCAGCTTTGGATAAGGGTAAGGGGTGTTACAATGGACACGGCTGGGACACGGGCATGTACCTCACATCGAATGCCCACATGGCCTAAGACGCGGGCATGTCTCACACGGCCTGGCCATATGGTCGTGTATCCCCTACACCTAAATTTTTTTTGCAATTTTGCGAAAAATTCCCTAAGTCTTCAGTTTATTCTGGATTTATTTCTAACACATATTTTGGGCCTCGATGGCTTATACAAGGGACAACATGAATGATTATGAATAGTTTTTATTTTGTATGTTAAATGATATGAGATATTTGTATTTGATCTGAAAAGTTCGGTAATGCTTTGTAACCCTGTTTCGACGACTGATAAGGGTTACGGGTGTTACATTTAGTGGTATCAAAGCTACAATTTAGCTGATTCTCAGACTAAACTTATTGTGTGAAATGTGTAGAAATACATGGCATATAAATCTGTGATAGTGTGATGAGTATGATCCAATCTAACCCTTGTTTTCTTATAGGTTGTAAAGATTTCAGAAAGATCTGAACATGTTCGGTAATGCTTTGTAACCCTATTTCAACGACTGATAAGGGTTACGGGTGTTACATTTAGTGGTATCAAAGCTACAATTTAGCTGATTCTCAGACTAAACTTATTGTGTGAAATGTGTAGAAATACATGGCATATAAATCTGTGATAGTGTAATGAGTATGATCCAATCTAACCCTTGTTTTCTTATAGGTTGTAAAGATTTCTTAATGATGAAGTCAATAGTAGAGCACAGACATCTAAAAATGGGACGAGTAGTAATGACCCAATTCCTCCAACTCAAGAACAAAAACTTAAAAACATGTTCTTTGGATATATGAATCAATGGTTTAATGAAATCATGAAAGAGAGAAATCTGGCTCAACAACCTTTTCCCCCTACTGTACCACCTATAGATTCACCGATTGCACCTCCACCCCCTCAAGTGACTGAATCCAGTAAACATACTCCAATAGAGAAATTCAGAAAGTGTGGGGCTAAGGAGTTTTGAGGTAGGTCTGAAGATGATCTAATTAAGGCCGAGTATTGGCTTCAAAATACGATAAGAGTTTTTTAAGAAATAGCTTGTTCTCCCAATGATTATTTAAATGTGCTGTTTAATTATTGAAAGAGGAAGCTTGTAATTGCTGGTCAACAATAGTAGCTTTAGTGCAAAAGAAAAAATCTCTTAAGAATTCTTTAAGAGTGAATTTAAAAAGAAATATGTCAGCAAGAGGTATCTAGACAAGAAAAATAGGGAATTTCTTGACCTGCGCCAAGGAAATAGATCGGTAGTCGAGTATGAGAAGGAATTTGTAAACCTCAGTAAATATGCCTGGGAAATTATACCAACCGAAGAATAAATGTGTATTCAGTTTGAAGAAGGGTTGAATGATGAAATTCGGATGATGATTGGGGGCACTGAAATACTAGAATTTTTCGTTCTGTCAAATCGTGCACAAAATATGGAAGAGGTGTACAATAGAAAAATACAGCAAGATAGACGGGATAAAGAGTCTTACAGAAGAATTTCTTCCAAATCATTTTTAGCATTTCCTATGAAAAAGCCTAAAGATGACTTTAGTCGAGCCACCTCAATACCTGAATGATTAAATAAAAACAAGGTGACTCAACCTGATTATGGGGCATCCACTAGACCCGCTGCTAGTGTAGGTAAAAAGCAAAATGCTCCTAAGCCTAAATGCAAGTATTTTGGGAAATACCATCTTGGTGAATGTAGAAGTAAAGTGGGGGCTTGTTAGAAATGTGGAGCCACTGACCTTTTTATCCAAAATTGTCCTCAATCGCAAAAAGAATAGGAATAGTAAAGAAAAGCGAGTGGATACTTCCCAGAGAAGTAGACGTTCGAGCCAAATTAGTGCCACTGAAATTGCTCGTTCGGGTATTAAAAAGTACTACTGCTCGGTCAGAGGTTAGAGCACATGTACGTACTTATGCCATCCGAGCTAGAGAAGAAGCTACGACTCTAGATGTGATTGTCGGTACATTCTATCTCTTTGTTGTTACTGTATATGAATTGATCGACCCATATGAATTGATCGACCCTGGGTCTACTCATTCGTATATTTGTACTGCATTAGTAGCAGAAAAGAAATTGTCTGTTGAATCTACTGATTATGATATTCAAGTTATAAATCCACTAGGTCAAAGTGTGATAGTTAATTTAGTGTGTCGTAATTGTCTACTGAAAGTGAAAGGTTGTGAATTTCCTACTGATTTGATGTTGCTACCCTTTCAAAAATTTAATGTTATTCTGGGAATGGATTGGTTGTCTTTGTCTGATGCTGTGGTAAATTGCAAACAGAAATGGATTGATTTAAAGTTTCAAATAGGAGAAATGATTTCATTTGAGTCTAAGAATCTGAAAGATATTGTTAGAATCATTTTAACTTTTTCTACTTAGAGATTGATGCGAAAAGGTAATGAGACATTTCTAGCTAATATCCTTGATACTCGGAATTCAGAATCAAACTTAGATCAGTTATCGATTGTTATTGAATTTCCTGATATATTTCCTAAAGAATTGTCGGGTTTACCACCTGATCGTGAAGTTGAGTTTGTAATTGACGTGATTCATAGAACTCCTCCAATATCAATGACACTATATCGTATGGCACCAGCTGAATTAAAGGAATTAAAAGTACAGTTGCAAAAGCTATTAGGTTGAGGGTTTATCAGACCGAGTATGTCTTTCTTGGGTGCACCTATTAGATTGTGTATAGACTACAGATAGTTGAACAAGGTTACAACTAAAAATAAATATCCTTTGCCATGTATAGACAACTTGTTTGATCAATTGAAAAGTGTTGCAGTGTTTAAACCTTAGATTCGGGTATTATCAGTTAAAGGTTAAAGAGTGTGATGTGCCAAAGACTGCTTTCAGAACTCGATATGGTCATTATGAGTTTTTGGTAATGCCATTTGGCTTGACTAATGCCCCTGCTACTTTCTTGGATCTAATGAATTGGATTTTTCAACCTTATTTGGATAGATTTGTGGTTGTGTTTATTGATGATATACTAATCTATTCCAAGATAGAATCCAAGCATGTACAATATTTGAAGATTGTACTGCAGACCTTGAGGGAAAAGCAATTGTATGCAAAGTTTAGTACATGTGAATTCTGGCTTCGTGAGGTTGGATTTTTGGGTCACATTGTATCAGCTGATGGAATTCAAGTTGATACGAGTAAATTTTCTACAGTGGTAAATTAGAAGACTCCGAAAAATGTTTCAGAAGTGCAAAGTTTTCTGGGTCTAGCAGGTTATTACCGATGTTTTGTCAAGAACTTTTTGATGATTGCTTCGCCGTTGACCCGATTATTACAGAAAAATGTTGAATTTGTTGGGTCCGATGAGTGTCAGCAGACCTTTGATCAGTTGATAGAAGCTCTAGTCTTGACTCAGCCAGAATCTGGTGTGCCGTATGTTGTTTATAGTGATGCATCTTTGAATGGTTTGGGTTATGAACTGATGGAGTCAAGAAAGGTAGTGGCCTATACTTCTCGACAATTAAAGCCGCACCAGAAGAATTATCCTACACATGATCTTGAGTTGGCTGCAATAGTATTTGTTTTGAAGATTTGGAGACATGATTTATATAGCGAGAAATGTTATGTGTTTACGGATCACAAAAGTTTGAAGTATTTGATGACTCAAAAATAGCTGAATTTAAGACATAGACAGTGGCTAGAATTATTGAAAGATTATTATCTGGTTATTGACTACCATCCGGGAAAGGCTAATGTAGTTGTGGATGCACTTAGTCAAAAGTCACCATTGTTTGCACTCCGAGCGTTGAACACTCATTTATCTCTTAATGAAGATGGTTTTGTATAAGCAAAGTCGAGAACGAAACCTTTGTTCCTTTAACAAATCCGGGAATTACAAGATGATGATCCGAAATTGGTGCTAAAATGACAGATGGTTCAGAACAATGTAACTTCAAAGTATAGTATTGATAATAGTGGTATGCTATGTTACCGCAATAGAATTTGTGTTCCGAATAGTTTGGATTTGAAAATTGATATTCTTTCTAAAGCTCACAGTAGCATGTATTATATTCATTCGGGTAGTACGAAGATGTATTATGATTTGAAACGACTGTATTGGTGGTAGGATATGGAACAGGAAAATTGTGACTTTGTAGCAAAGTGTTTGATTTGTCAACAAGTGAAAGCAAAACATCAGGTACCAACGGGTTTATTACAACCTATCATGATAGCTTAATGGAAGTGGGAACATGTCACAATGGTGGTTTGCCTATGACACCAAGAAAGAAAGATTTGATCTGGGTGATTGTTGATAGATTAACTAAATCGGCACTTTTCATTCCAGTCACAATAGACTTTCCGCTTGAGAGGTTAATGGAATTATATACATATCTAAGATTGTGAGGTTACATAGGGTTCCAACATCCATTATTTCATATCGAGATCCAAGATTTACATCGAGATTTTGGAGTAAATTGTAAGAGACTCTAGGTACAAAGCTAAATTTCAGCATAGCATTTCATCCTCAAACTGACGGGCAATCAAAATGAGTGATTCAGGTTCTGGAAGAAATGTTGAGATGTTGTATACCTGAGTTTGGAGGTAGTTGGGAAAAGTACTTACTGTTAGCTGAATTTGCATATAAAAATAGTTATCAATCTAGTATAAAAATGGCATTGTTCAAACCTCTTTACTGGAGGAAATGTAAGACACCATTGTATTGGTCTAAATTGAGTGAATCCAAACTAGCAGAAGTCGACTTGATCCAAAAAACTGAAGATAAAGTTTGGATTATCTAGGACAGCTTGAAAGTTGTTTCTGACCATCAGAAATCATATGCAGATTTGAAAAGAAGAGAGATAGAATTCACTATGGGTGATCGAGTATTCCTAAAAGTTTCACCATGGAAGAAAGTATTGCGGTTTGGTAAGAAAGGGAAACTGAGTCCAAGATTTATTAGACCGTATGAAATTGTCAAAAAAATTAGCTCAGTAGCTTATAGATTAGCTTTGCCTCCAGAACTGGAGAAAATTCATAATGTGTTACATGTATCGATGCTGAGACCGTACAGATCTGATCCTTCACATGTAATTCCTCATAGTGAGATTGAGCTACAACCAAATATGACGTATTCGGAAGAACCTGTGAGAATTTTAGCTCGAGAGGTTAAAGAATTACGAAATAAACGAGTACCATTAGTAAAAATATTGTGGCATCATTATGGTTCAGAGGAAGCTACCTAGCAAACAGAAGAATCGATAAGATCACAATATCCAAACCTTTCCTAGATAACAAATTTCGAGGACAAAATTTCCTAAAGGGGGAGAGTTGTAATAGCCTGATTTTTAGTGGTGTCAAAAATAGTGGTTCGAGACCACCAAATCTGACGGGTAAGCTCATAAATTTTATTATATAGTATTTACGACTCAAATGTGACTTTAGAAAGATTTTTACATTAGTAATTTGTGTTTTATAAGGATTTATTAGGTCAAGTGGTTTTAGAAAATGAGGTATTGAGACCTCGTTTCTATAAATTGAGTCTTAAATATTTTTATAAATATTTACGGAGATTCATTAAGGTAGTATTAAAGTTTCGTTAGAAAATTTTAACGTTTTGATAGTTGATTAATTAAAAATGACTAAATTAAAAAATATGCAAAACTTGTTAATTATAAGAAATAGTGATTAAATGGATTAAATGTTAAACAAAGGAGGACATAAGGAGCAAATGTGCCAAAAATAAAGGGGTAGGGTAGCAGGTAAGTATAAAATAATAAAGTAATTGAAATGGATGGCAAAATTTATGAAATTAAACTTACAAATTGAAATTAAAAAAAAAAGAAATCTAGAAAATTCTTCATTAATCTTCAGCCAAAAATGCCATTGGAGAGTCCCCTTAAGCTGGTTTTTATATTTTTCCTTCAAGTGAGTTCAATTCTTGCCCTTTCTCTTGAAATTTTTATGTTTTTGAGACTTTCACAATTTGGTCCAACTAACTATTTCATTAGTCTTTGATTTTATTGGAAATTTTGAAAGTTACCATTGATGAATACTAGATAGTTTTGATCAAATAACATGGATTTAGAGCTTTAATTTTATTATATGATGATTTTACATAGTAATTTTGATAGATATTGATTTTAGGACTAAATTGTGACTAAATATTAGGGTTTGGTATTAAATTTATGTTATCAAGGGTTTTATGATAGCCTAGAATATTTAGATAAATTGTCAATTGAGAAAAATTAGTTCATTTGATAGACTAATTAATAAGGGATTAAATTGTAAAAGTTAGGGTAATTGTGTAATTTCAAAAAATGAAGGGTATTAAGTGTGAAGTGAATTGGAACTAAATATATGCTAATAAATGAATAATTTTATATTTTAGATCAAGAGCCCACAGATACTCGTGAAAAAGAGAAATTAGCAGAATAGTCTATAAACTTATACAAATCTTACAAATTAACCCAGGTAAGTTTGTATGGTTAAACTTTAATAATTATATGGAATTGATGAATGATATTATGTATTTAGTATAGTGTTGAAAAATAGAATATTGTTAAATTATAAAATTGAAGTGAATATCCGGTTTAAATGGAACGCGGGAGTGAGTACAATCGTTGTGTGGTGCAAGACAGCAAAGGAGGAATTGACGATAAATTACCAAAGTAAATCGGGGTTCAGCATTTGTTGTGAAATTCGTGTTTACTTTCCGTTTAGCTCTCACGAGCTTTTATTTAACTCATATGAGTTTTCGTTCAGCTCTATTAAGCTTTTGTTTAACCCTTATGGGTTTTCGTTCAGCTTTTATGAGCTTCTGTTCAACCCTATGGGTTTCTGTTTAGCCCTTATGTGCTTCTGTTTAGCCTTCAAGCTTCTGGAAATGATGTACTCATATCTGTAAGCTGTTCTCCGATTTGTTAAGATTCGGTAAGTTACTTATGTAATTGAAGTCGAAAGACTTATTGTTTATTATTGATATTGATTTAAAGTAGTGTGATCATCGATTAAGGTTGTGATTGATAGGGAGATTGCATGAATAATTTGCTTTTTTGATTTGTTATATTAGAATTCGGTAACATTTACGTTTAACCCATCAAACTTACTAAGCTTCATTAAGCTTACTTGTATTGTTTAATAACCTTGTAAATTATTGTGGGGTCGGGAGATCGAATCAGCACATCAAGTCACACGATCCAGCCTATTTCGATAGTTATTATACGTTCAATACGGTTTATATGGCATATATATGGTTGGTATGAATTTGAATAAAGCTTGGTTTGTATAAATGTTAGGAGTGAAGTTTTGTTTAAATAATCAACTTAGGTATATATATATGTTGTTTTGGAAATGAAGTAAATTGAAATGTGGATGTGAATGATATATGTTTGTATGTATGTAATTGGTAGTGAATTTTAATAAAATAATGAGATGAACTAAATAGGTAAGTTCAAGTATTTGAATATATATGATGTTATGATATACTTAAAACATGATTTTGGCTTGTTTTGATTGCTTGTTTGGGATGTATTGATGAATTAACATGTTGTGTATAGGTTGATATCAAAATGTATGAGAGCCTTAAAATGACCTATTTTCATCCATACGGGCAGAAACACGGGCATGTGTCTCATCCGTATGTGACACACGACCTAGCACATAGGTGTGTGGCCTGGCCGTGTGTCCACTGCATCCTTTAAATTGAGAAACAGAATACTCAAGTATTTTCACACGGGCGTGTGGCTTGGCCATGAGAGTTACACGGGTATGGACACGGGCTAGGACACGATCGTGTGCCTCACATCGAATACCCACACGGCCTAAGACACAGGCGTGTCTTTTAACATCAACATCGACTCAACATCATACTTATTTAGTGCTCTGTAACCCTGTTCCAGCGACGGATAAGGGTTAGAGGTGTTACAATACTAATATATTTAATTAAGTTAGTGTCACAAGTTAACTCAACATCGACTCAAGATTGATGATAACATCATGATAAATAAATTTAATCTAATTTTCTTTTCTTTTTAACATCATACCTATTTCATGTGTTATTATTAATTAGTTTCAAACTATACGTTTCATTATTTATTGTATGTTATTTTTAAACACGAATTTGTATTCTAAATTTGTTGTTTCAACATGTATACGCGTGTGACGAGATTTCTAATACTATTATTGATTTTTTTATTGAGTTAGTGCCATGAATTAACCGAACATCAACTCTATTAAAAAAAACTTAAAATTCATTCTTTAAAAAACTAACAAAGATTACCACGAGTATTATTTATTTTTTATATTTTCAGTTAAAATCTAGAAATAAAAATTTAAACTTTAAATAAATTTAAAAATAGCTCATACATAGCGAGACTTTAACAATGGGCATCAAGAACCCAAACCTTTCACCTTTACCATTTTAAAGCATAATAATTTTTTAAACAATTTCTTTTATAAATATATTTATTAGAAAAAGATTTTACAAGTTAATTATAGTGTTTAATATTAAATTTGATGTTATAAATTAGGTTTAAGGGTGTAAAAAGCTCTCAATTTTTTTAAAAAAAAATAAATTAAGCTCTTTTTTTTTGGACTTTCAAAATGCATAAAAAATGCCTTCAAATTTTTTCAAAAACATCAAAAAGGCCCTCAAACTTTTTCAAGATCAATAATTAAACCCTTAATTTTTTTTCTTTTTGCACTCAATTGGGTACTTAAACTATCAAAAAATGTCAAATAGGCCCTTTGACCGCTAACTTTAATAGTTGACCATTTAACTTTAATAGTTGACCGTTAAAGTTAACTTCCCCTATTTTTTTTAGTTAAATCTACCCTGTATTACAACCACGACATGGAATGTAACTTCCCTAACTTATATCCGTCGCCCAAACTAGGTTACGGAGCATTACCAGAATTTACAGATCAAATATAGACATTTTTTACCATTTAACATTCGTATCAGAAACTAATCATAATCAATCATATTGTCTCTTATATGAGCCCTCAAGGTCTAAAATATGCATTAGAAACAAGTCGGGACTAAACCGGGTACTCAGAGAATTTTTTGCAAAACTTCAAAAATTTTCCAAGGTGCAGGGGACACGTGCTCATGTGGCCAGGCCATGTGGCTCACACGGTCAAGAGACATTCCCGTGTCTCAGGCCATGTGGGCATTCGAAGTAGGGCACAAGGTCGTGTCCCAAGTCGTGTCCAAATTAGGGTGTTCACTAACTTAGGTCACAAGGCCAAGCCACACGCCCATGTGCTAGGCCATGTGAGAATACTGACTTGCATTTAATTGGTGTAGGTGTCACACGGCCAAGCCACACGCTCGTGTACTAGGTCGTGTGAAAATTTCTGAGCATTCTGTTTCTCAATTTTTAGGATCCAGGGGACACACAGCCAAACCACACGCCTATTGGCTAGGCTATGTCTCACACACCGCTGAGACACAATCCCGTGTCTCTGCCCGTGTGGACAAAAATAGGCCATTTTCAAGGCTACATTTCTCACCCAACTTGTCTTCCACCTACATTAATACTTCAACACTTTCACCAACCAATACAAGACATTTAAATCAAGACAAAACCAAATTTAATACATATCATAACACCCCATATGTCCAATGATTCAACCTTACCTAATTGACCATAAACATATATGCATATTACTCCAATCATATTATCTCAAACCATTCATTAACATACCCATAAATTATCTATTACTCAACCATATCAAATACATACAAATATATATATGATAAGGCAACACATACTTTTAAGCCAACATTGGCCAATTTACCCTATACATGCCATTATAACCAAAATTAGTTATATATATACTGAAATAGGCTGATGGATAGTGTGATGTAGCTCCGACCATCTTCCAACCTTTACGAGCTTCCAAGTACTATAAAACAGAAGAAACAAAATAGAGTAAGCATTTAATGCTTAGTAAGTTTGTATAACGAAAAATTTACTTACCATTCATTTACATTAAAGGTAGGCATACAACTTACATCCAAAGCAGTTTAGCTAATAGCCTAAACACATAACCTCATCAAACATGTTAGCCATGTACTTCACATGAATATTAAGAAACATATATGAGCTCATCAAATATCAATTTTCCATGCTCATAACTTTCCACTTCTTGTGTCCATACAATGTGTACATATCATTTTCATATATTTCAGATATATTCGGGTAACAGTTCATTTTGGACCCATGATGTCTCATATTAGAACTCTTCCTGTTGAACCATTTAAAATATCGATGGATACACGGGTAGTACATACAAAGTGTACAAATCTGTAATCCATCAATTCATATTCGGGAATGCTCATACGAGTACATAAACGAGATGTTTTTTCGAGCCATATAACAGGAAACTCATGTGAGTCATGTAACGAGAACTCCGGAGATCCATTAATGGGAAGATCATACTAGCTAATATCGGGAAGTTCAAGTGAGCCAATATCGGGAAGCTTATAAGAGTCATTTATCGGGAAGCTCCAAGGAGCCAATTATTGGGAAGCTCCAGAGAGCTATTATTCGGGAAGCTCGCAAGAATCATATTGATGAGTCACTAAACTAACTAGCAAGCGCACCTATCGAATAATAGTATAGCTATGGTGAGTCAGGAATATCGTATCCACGAGGACTAAAAGTACTAGTAATTACCTTTTTTCTATTATTTAGCCTATAAATTGAAGGGGTTTTTTTTAATCTAAAATTTAACTAAACTAATTACTAAAAACACGACAGAGAATAGAATGTGAGAATACTCGAATATAACCAAAGAGAAAGAAAATACCCAGGAAAGAATCTACCTAGACTTCACTTTATTATTCTAAATTGAATTAAATGATTTATTCACTTGTGCCTTTATTCGTAGAAATCCCTAAATTATGTTAATATCTCTTTCGAGAGTAAGAACAACTGACTTTAGGTTAATTAATTTAAATCTCTTTCTAATTAAAACCCCTATTGTCGCATTAACTCAATCTATGGATTCCCCTATTAGATTTGACTTTAATTCGGTAGATTTTTGTAGTCCTATTTCTAGGATTGCATGCAACTCCACTTAATTATGCCAGATTACTCTTAAATAGGGACTTTTGCTCACTGAAATAAGCACATCACACTTGAATTAATATCTTGAAAATATTAAAGCAAGAAATAAACATACATAATTGAGAACAAGAATAAAGTATTTATTATGTAATTCAAAAAATCAAATAATAAGATCCATCATAGGTTTCATCTTCCCTAGGTATCTAACGAAATTAGTTCATAATCTGGGAGGGAAACATCTCAAAATTAGAATAACAACAACACATAAGAAACCCAATAAAACTTCGAAGGAAATTTGAATGGAGATCTTCGATCTTGAAGGAAATCTTCTTCTGAGTTGATTCTGAAGGTGTTCTTCAAGTAATTTCTTTGTTCTACTCTGCGTGCCCTCTTTAGTCATCTTCTAATATGTATTTATAAACTTTAAAATGCTCAAAAACTCTAAAAATTGAGTTTTTTTGCGTAAAAGAGAAGCAGGGTTCGAAATCAACACGGGCTAGCACATGGGCGTGTGGTCAGCTCGTGTGAAAATGCCCAAGCCGTGTGGTTCCTGAAAATAGCTCTTTTTGTCTAATTTTGGACCATTTTTCACTCCTTTCACTACCCTATGTTCACCTAAGTATAGAAACATAAATTTAAAGGATTAGGAGCATCAAATTCACTAATTCACATAATAAATCATCCAAAAACAAGCCAAGCATGGGATTAAAACATGTTACTTATATAGTTTATCACATATAACAGGAAGCTTATAAGATTCAAGTATTGGGATGCTCATGAGAGCTAATAACGAGATGCTCTTTCGAGCTGTGGTATGTCCGCAACACATATAAGACCACAACTAATTCGGGAACCTTGTATCCATCGAATTTCATTTATTCAAACGGGACTTAATACTTGTCAGACATTGTCGAATATGTGATTGATTTTCATACATGAAAATAACACAATACACATACAAAACATTCAATTCAAACATATAATTATACAATTTAGTTACACGAACTTACCTCGACAATTGTACGTTGATTTGTTGTCTACTAATCCGATACTTTTTCTTTTCCATGATCTAACTTCGTATTTGATCTATTCGAATCTATATGAATGAATTTAACATTAATTTAATGCAATTCATATTTCATTCAATCCAATTCATATCTTAGACAAAATTACCATTTTACCCCTATACTTTTAATTAATTATGATTTCGTCCTTTAGCTCGGAATATGAAATTCATGCAATTTAATCTTTATTCCAAGCCAAGCTGATTTTTACATATAACAATAACAGTCCATGTAGTTCACAAAATTTTAGAAATTTTCCAAGAATTTTACATCTTTTTAATTTAGTCTCTAAATCATAATTTCATCAAAATTTCCTTTACAAAAGTTGTTTATCTATCAACAAGCTTTCACTTTCTACCATAAAACTTCATAATTCATGCATAATCATCCATGGAAAAACCCTAATACTCTGATAACTTTACAAATTAATCCCCGAGATAGTTAGATTGAGTTATTACGATTTCGGAAATATAAAAATTACTAAAAACGGGACAAGAATACTCACCTAATTAAACGAAATAAGTTTGTCTTTCTTCAATTCTCCATGGTTAGGGTTTCCATCTTTTTAATTTAGGAAAGATGATAATATGATGATATTTTATGGTATTTTATTATTTATCATCTTTTTATCTTTTACTTTCCAATTTAGTCCTTTTCTTTATTAATTTTTCCAATGATGACTAATCATACTTATCTACTAACTCCACTAATCGGTTTATTTGTCATTTAAGGACCTCCGATTTTGAATTCCATAGCTATTTGATACATATAGCTACTAGAACTCAACTTTTACATTTTATGCAATTTGGTCCTTTCCGTATAATTAGACATGTAACCGATAAAATTTCTTTACGAAATTTTCATACGATATTTCAATCATAATGCATACCATGAAATGATATTAAAATAATTTTTCTTCCGGACTCGGATTTGTGGTCTCAAAACCATTGTTCCGATTTCACTGAAAACGGGCTGTTACATGAAATGTGACAAAAAATTATAAAAAATAAAAATCAATAAAATTTATTAAATTTTAATAAAAATATAAAATATTAAAAATTATAAAAAATAAATTATAAAAATCGTAAAATATAAAAAAATAAAAATTTATAAAATGCATCAAATAAGCCCTTCAACCATTGACTTTAGTCGTTGACCGTTAAAGTTAACGACCCCTAGTTTTTTTTTCAATTAAAGCTATCACGTGCCGCAACACAAGATGATATGTGGTGAAAATGATAAAAATCTAAATCAATAAAATTTATAGAAAAATTATAAAATACCTCTTTTGGAACGATAACTTTTATAATTTTTTTTATGAATTTTAGATTTCTTTAATTTTTTTATAATTTTCTTATGACTTTATAGAATTTTATAATTTTTTTCTATATTTCTATATATTTTATAATTTTTTTCTATATTTCTATATATTTTATAATTTTTTATGATTTTTATAAATTAATGGAGGTTAACTTTAATGGTCAACTGTTAAAGTTAACGGTCAAAGGGCCTTTTTGATGCATTTTTGCAATTCAAATACCCAATTGAATGCAAAAAAAAGGAGGGGCCTAATTTTTTTAAAAGAGTTTGAGGGCCTTTTTGATGTATTTTGAAAGTTCAAGTACTCAATTGAGTGCAAAAAAAAAGTAAAGGCTTTTTTCTTTTCTTTTTTTTTGAAAAAGTTTGAAAACTTTTTACACCCTTAATCCTTATAAGTTAAATGATATTAATTTTTTTTTAACAATCTCATTATAAGTTCTAATCATATATGACTCTATTTGACATAATCTTTAAAACTACCTATAGCTCTTCCCAACCCATAAATAGGAGAATAATGTATTTTAATACACTCAAACCAACATCCTCCTATATAGACATCCATACCCATGCCAATCGAGTTGAGACTTAACAATTAAATGACATTAACTTATTTGCTCAATTTACTAAAAAACTTAATATTTTATGGATCAAACAGTCATATACTAAAGATAATTATGTGGTTTGATTTTTATTTCATATTTTGATAAAAACTTATCTATAACTTATAAAAAAAAACTTCCCTCTCTCTTTAAAAACCAAATCATATTAAAAATACAATCACTCAATTAAAAATTACAATTATTTGAAAAATATTATTTCTAAAAACAATTAAAAAATAACAACAAAAAATTATATATATATATATCATTTAATGGGGTTTTTAACCAAAATTTTAGCTTATATAACTATATGACATATGATTAATATATTTATTCTATTATTTAAATTTCTGATTAAATTAATATTATAAATCAATTAAACATCAAATCGAAAGAATTTTTTTTAGTTGATAAAATTTATTAACTGCCCATCGTTTTATAGTGTAAAAATTAATCAACATGAGGGTATTTTTTTCCTTTTTATATTTTCATATAAAATATTTCTACTTATGATAGGCAACCTATATAATTTTCTATAAATATTTTCAGTCAGGTAAGCATAATCTAATATATAGTTTTGGGGTTGGCGTGGGCTAACAGGGATCTGTCAATTGGTTTTGTGATAGTACTAGGAAATTTTGGCTGGCAATATTGGGTCCAAGTGCAGATAAATCCAATAATTTCAAATATTAATTATAAATCCTGGTCTGTAACTTTTCTGTCCCCACCATATCTGACCTTTGTTCCCTCTTCTTTTTTTCTTTTTTTCTTTTTTCGGACAATTGTTTTCCTTTACTTTTACTGTTGAAATTCGCATTTTCTCACAATTTTACATTGCTGTAGCCTGTATAAACGTATGTGGGAAAAAAAATTCACATGTTATTTATGTTATTTGAAATTTGAGATCAAATATGGATTATTATTTTATGTACAAGTAATAAAATAAAATAATTTTTCCAATAAAGTTACAATGTTGTCACGTTCTTTAATTAACCAAATAAAAGTTATAAAAAAAAATTTATTTGCTTGTTTTGATATTGATACAAGATTTCAATAAGTAAAACATGGTCAAGACGAGAACTAATTCACCTCTACGATAGGTGGAGAGCCGAAATTAGAGGTTTCAAGGAGAGGGAGAGGATGAGTAAAGGGAGGTTGATGTTTAGGATTTTCTTGGAGGAGGAGGAGAGATCCTTTTACTTGTGTTTTAGGGTATTTATTGGAGGACTGCCCTATGTTTGATAGTGTCACATAGTCAACTATATAAAGGGTAGGCCTATACGTGGGGTTGGCCAAGTAACAGGGCTAGTACAAGTCAATCGTTGCCATATGTGGTATTATGTGATTCTGCTTTGACATTCTGTTGCTAAGACTGTATAAGGTTGTTGTGCTTTAGTGATTCTCAGAGAAGGTTCGTAGCAGATCATTTTGTGTGGATGGTCACTATAGAGAGTATTTAACAAAGGGTTGCTCGTGGGCTATTCCCGACAGAGGGTCATTGGTAGGTCACTCTCGCTATGCCACATGCCCTTGTCAAAGTAGGGATATAATACTTAATTGATTTTAATTATTTAAATAAAAATAGAAATTCTATCAAACACATGTGTGTAGAAACTACGTACTTAGAACATAAAGGTGTACAATAAATGATGAAATGTATGACTTGAAACTAATTAATTATAATAATATATGAAATATTTACGATATTACAATGAAAAAATAGATTGAATTGTGGGTAAAACAAAATCTAAACACATAAATGCATCAAATAAATAATTTTAAATACACTACAATTGTTTATCCTAGTGTTGTCATCAATTTTTAGTTAATGTAATTTGTGACACCAACTCAATCAATAACTATATCAATATATATGCAATTGATGAAGATAATAAAATATGCATGATAAATTTAAAATGTATAAAATATATTAAAATAAAACTTTAGTTGAGTAGTAAAATTAAGGTGTTATTAATGTAAATGGTATGAGTTTAAATCCCATAATATGCGATTTTTTATTAGCTTTTTTAAAAAATATATAAAAACACTAAAGTATATCGATTTAGGGGTGAGAAAAACTCAATTCGATTTGAAAAAAATAAAAAAAAACTGAATTTTGAGTTAATTGAATCGAGTTGTGTGAGTCAACTCGAATAAGTTTGAATCGAGTTAAATTTTACAACTCGAATAATTCGAATAATAGATTAGTATAAATACTCCTTTGATTTCTATCAATTTTGAAAATAAGCAAATTAGTCTCTTCTCAACAAAAAGTACAAAAAAAAAAGAATCAAAATAATTATAAATTTTAAAATATTTATAAAAATTATAAATTTATATTTTTGAGAAAATTATAAAAATTCTAAAAAATTCTAAAAAATATATAAAAAAATTTAAAAGTTTTCTAAAATAATAATTTTGGGATCTAAATAAGTTAATTAATGATTCAAGTTTATCATACTAAAACAATTTTTTTTTCTTTGAAAAAGTTTGCAAATATATATGGTTTTAAATTTTTGTGTTCTAACATAGAATTAGTTATAATGTAACAAGATTCTAATGGGACAAGTTTAACTTTTTTAATTTAACTCGAACAATTTCACTCAATTCGATTCGAAAAAAAATTTCAAATTGAGTTAGGATGATAAAATAAGACTCGTTAACTCAAATTTTTTCCATTTAATTCGATCGAACGCTTACCCCTACATCGAATAAGATAACTTATTTTGAATTCAAAAAGTTATTTTAGTAATTTCTCTAATTGAGTTGGTATCCGATTGACTCGTGACAACAACTCTAATAAAGTTTTAAATAATGGTATAGATATTTTATTTCCTTCCTTTAACTAAACTCTTTTTCTCTCTTTTATTTTACATGATGTTGAAGACTAAAATCTAAGTTTATGTCTAAATATATATCAAATGCAGATAAATAAATAGATTCCACACATAACTATACTCTTCAATTCATTACTCTCATGCTCTCATAGGATCTAGTTCGTTTGCAAGTTGGTGGATGAAAATTAATCAAGGGATACTCAAATTTGGAGAGTTCTTTAGAACCAGCCTTATTGCATGGGTTTGCTGGAACATTTGGAAATCCGGAAACAATTGGGCCTTTTGAGGTACTAAGGTTGACCCAATTTATTTATGAATACAATGAAGCGAGTATAGTCCCAAGATAGTTTGCAAACAGCTCCACCTACAAGAATATTGTATGATCACCACCACTACCACCCAATATTGTTAGAATTGTGTGACCCAAATTCTAAGAGATTGCTTGCAAGTTAAGTTAAACAAAATATATCTTCTTTCTAGAAGATTTAGTATTTATGAGTATAATATATTTAGCATTTATTAGCATAATATATTTGACTTTGATTAGAATTAGGATTTTCTAACCTATAAATAGATGTAGTCGAAACTCCTCTTGTAATCATTCGAATTCGACATAGTCAATTTTCTTCTCCCTTGTCCATGGTTTTTTTCCCGGAAGGGTTTCTACGTAAAAAATTATATGTTCTTTATTTTTTTCTTTGCGATATATTGTCATTATCGACGTTTTATTTTTACAAATTGGTATCAGAACTTCCGAGTTGTTCATCTCAATCACAGTAATGACGTCTTTGAAGTATGAAATTTCGCTATTGGATCGTAACACTAGATTTACGTTGTGGCAGATTAAGATGCAAGCAGTTCTTGAGCAGATGGATCTGGAGGATGCCCTGCTAGGGATAGACAAGATGTCTTCGACATTAACAGATAAAGAGAAGAAGCATAAGGATCGAAAGGCATTAACATAATTACATCTGCATTTTTCTAATGAAATTTTACAAGATATGATGAAGGAGAAGACCGTCGCTGCATTATGGAAGAGGCTGGAACAAATATGTATGTCGAAAACTCTAACCAGCAAGTTGCATATGAAGCAGCGTCTTTATGCTCATCGTTTGGAAGAAGGTGCATCTATGCACGAACACTTAATAGTGTTTAAAGAAATTCTTTCAAACTTGGAGGCTATGGAGGTTCAATATGATAAAGAAGATCTAGGGTTGATTCTACTTTGTTTGTTTCCCCCATCTTATTCAACCTTTAGAGACACGATTTTATATATCCGCGAGTCTCTCACAATTGACGAGGTTTATGATTTTTTAACCTCGTATGATAAGATGAAGCATCTTATGGTTAAACCCGACTCTAAGGGAGAGAGTCTTATTGTTCATGGGAGACAAGAACAAAATGTTGATGATGATCGTGGAAAGACACAGGAACGAAATCCTCGTAGTAAATCTAAAGGTGGATCGAAGTCTTCAAACAGAGATAAAGCTTGTAACTTCTGCACGAAGAAAAGGCATTGTAACACCCCCTAACCCAAAACCGTCACCAGAACAGGGTTATAGAGCATTATTTGACCTATCGGACAATTTACAATTAATATACAAATAATTATCAAACATAATGTAAAATAATCTTAAAGACCCTTAGTTGGACCCTCGAAGCCCAAAATACGAGTTAAGAGTGATTCGAGACTAATTCAGGTGCTTGGGGAAATTTTTTTTTGTGCGAACTCAATATAACCCTTTATAAATATCTAATCTTCCCTGCAAATTCAAATCGAGACCAATCCAAACAAAACTCACAACCAATCCAATTCACATTTAAATACACCTAAATTATATCTAAAACATTAACTTAATATTTTAATTAAATAAACATTCATAATATCATTCAAAATTTATTGATAATTTCATTCATTTCTATTTAACTTAGTATTAAAAATACCAAAGTGTTATATAACTTTTCTTAACATTTCATTTAACCATCTAAACATTATAAGTCATCCTTTTACGACCAAAACATAAGACATGTTCAAGTGACCTATACAACTCCTAAGTACATGCCACTTTTACCCAAAAGAAAGATTATATCACCAAATTTTCTCTGAAGTCGGGATTACTCTAGATGCTAATCCGGGACTCTTAACTTCTACTGACTTGCGCACGGAAACAACTGTAATATCCTGATTTTGGGCCTAGTCGGAATAGTGGTTTCGTGACCACAAAATTCGAGATAGAAATAATTATTTTATGATTATTTTAAGGTCTATGATATGATTGCATGATTGTGTGAAAATTTCGTGAAGAAATTTTATGCATAAAGTGCTTAAATTGAAATTAGGGACTAAATCGAATAATTTGCAAAACTTGTATTCTAGAAGTTTCTAGTATGAAATTGTTTTGAAATATTAATTAGGAGGTCTTAAATAGAAATTTTACCAATTTCTAAGTCTATGGACAAAAATTGGACATGGATGGAATTTTTGGAAAGTTTAGTAGTAAGGGCATTTTGGTCATTTAGGGGTAAAATGAATTAAAATACAAAATTAAAAGCCAATTTTGCTCATCTTCAACCCCATGGCCGAATATAGAAAGGAGAAACCATGGCTAGGGTTTTTCAAGCTTCCAAGCTCGATTGTAAGTCCGTTCTAGCCTCGTTTTTAATGATTTTACGTTTTTGGAGTCTCGGTAGCTCGATTTAGCTTATGCTAGCAATAATTTAACCTAGGGTTTATATTTGGAAAAATACCCATAGGTGAAATTTGTGTATTTTGGTGTTTTATGATAGAATATGAGGTTTTAAATTATGTTAGACAACTTGTGCTACTCGGTTTTAAGTGAAAACGAGCAAAAGGGCTTAATCGGTAAAAATACCTAATAGTCATAAGTACATGTTAGAGTGAGAATTTGATGTTGCCATAGAAGGGAAAAATGATCAGCATGTCATAAAACATAAGAAAATAGGCTGAAGTTTAATTTACGAGCTTTGGGGAAAAAGTGTAAATATGCAAAAGTTTAGGGGCAAAATTGTAATTTTTCCAAAATATGATTTTGGGTCAATTTGAATAATGTGAGTCCTAATTAGACTATATTTTAAATGATAGAGCAAGGAAAAATGAAATTCGGGCTAAAATGGGGAAAATACCAAGTTGTGGACGAAATGGTAAAAGTAGTCATTTTCGCATACGAGGTAAGTTCATGTGTAAATGTAGTAACATAATTGTCATTTTAAGCAATTTAATGTTGTTTGTATGATATGATGCTAATTATTATCATGAAATATTATGCTTTGTGGTTATTGTTGAATAATATGTAATTATGTGAATTACTTGATGAGTATGAACTATCACCGAAGTATCGGTTCCGATATTCCATGGAAGACGGCATATGTGAGATCGAGGGAAAAAAAGACCATTTGAACCTTAGGAATAGATTAGGATACAAGTGACATGTCACTAGGATGGTTGAGCATCCGAACTCGTTGAGTTGAGTCCGAGTTCACCTATGGATGCGAATGTCCGAACTCGTTGAGTTGAGTCCGAGTTCGTGAGATGTAACTAGGCATCCGAACTCGTTGAGTTGAGTCCGAGTTCACTTATGGATACGAACGCCCGAGATCGTTGAGTTGAGTCCGAGTTCACTTATGGGCGGGTTACATGGTAGCTTGGCTACATATGAGGCATTTATGTGCAAACTTTCCATGTATCCGAATTATATTCCGATGTGTTCAACGGGTAAAGTTCTAATGAAATGGAGGAATACTCAAGATGAAAGGGACGTATTGGTAAGTGTTGTGAAATGGGTACTTTGAACAGGTATGTACTTAACCCTCGGGTTGAAAAATCGATATAACAACAATATGGTAAGATGATAAATGAAAATGTGATATGAATGTCTTGGTGATGATTATGCAAATGATGTTTTATGTTTGCTTATATGGTTATGTTACTTGCTATTTGCATGTGAACTTATTAAGCATTTATGCTTACTCCCTCCTTTTCATTCCTTGTAGTTTTGACAAGCCAGCTCGGAAATCGGGAACGGTCGGAGGCTCGCTCACACTATCTGTATACCATCTTGGCATAATGGCTTGTATATTTTGAGTATGGCATGTATAGCATTATAATCATTTTGTATATATGGTCTTATGATATGTTTATTGAGTGGTATGGAAATGCTTGGTAATGATTAGCCATTGGAATGGCTAATCATGATCATATTTGGTGTTATGTATGTCAAATTGCTAGCTAATCCATGGAAACCATGAAATAGGTAAAATTTACCATAAAATAGATTCAGACAGCAGTAGTGATGTGAATTTGAAAAATCACTAAAAATATTAAAAATGGAATTAAATAATGAATAAGTTATGGAATCGAAGCTTGATGAGTCTATTTTCATATGGAAGAAGCAAAACAGGTATATGAGCTATATTTTATGAGATGTTTAAATTTTTGTGAAACAGGGCCAGAGCGATTTCTGGATCCCCTATTTTGATTTTTGAAATTCACCATAAATTTTACAAAGATAATTAGAAGTCATGATTTATATGTACAGATTTCTTATTGAGTCTAGTTTTATTAGAGACAAACGGCATAGTCATTGAAGCTCTGTACAGGGAGATATCTGATTCGTAATACACAGAGGTCAGAGTAGTCAAACCCTAAAACAGGGGAGACTTTAACTAATAAACTGTACTAATTGGCCTGACCAAAAATTCTATAAAAAAATTAGTAGATAGATATATGAGTCTAGTTTCAGTAAAAATTTACGTAATTGGATTTCGAGTTTCAGAACTCGAGATATGATTTTTAAAGCGACTGTAATGCAGTTAGCTAGCTTGTCTGGAAATTTTAAAATGAATTGTATGAGCTGTTTAAGTAATGAATTAAGTCCGTTAACACCTCGTGTTCGACTCCAGCAATGGTCTCGGGTACGGAGTGGTATCAGAGTAGGTTTAGTCGGTTCTCGGACTAACCGAGCATGTGTAAAAGTTTTTAGCTATACATGCCACTGATTTGTGATAGTGTGATGTCTTCCGACGCGTATGAGTACCGTCTTATTTAGACAGGGTACTCTCCAACCAAGCTGTGCCGACCATGTTCAATGTTATGTGAAGGTATTTGAGTAAAATTATGATTATGATAAGTCTCGGTTTAGAAAAGTATGAATAAAGGTTTATGATACATATGTGATAAATATTCATATTTGCTTAATGCTCATATGATGTAGTGTATGTGGCTTACTTGATAAGATGAACGGAATAAATAGAAAGTAGTAGAGTTAATATTATGATACGAGTGAAAATGTCCTTGTCTTGATTTGGACGTCGATTGTTGATAAATGTTAATGATATATAATTTTTATGAGATAAAGGATTATAATGAAATGAACTTATCTATGTTAAATTGTTGGACTGAATTATATGATTGTAATGATATGTACATGATGATGCACAAAATGAAAGTTGTGATTGTGATGCAAATATCTATGTTTGTTTGGCCTTATATAATGTCGTGAGCATGAATTAATTTAATTAAATGAATGGATAAGTAAAGCTGTCTAGAAAACATAGAATGTATGCATAAGTATATTGTCTAAATGGGATAATAGGAAAATTGGTGTAAGCCAACATGAATGAATGACATGATTTTGATGATGTTACTATGATGATGGAAGTTGTGTCATATGTGTATATATAAGAAAGTCGAGTCAGAGGTCCTACAACCCCTCCCCCTTACCGAAGTGGTACTTATAATGGAATTTCATGAGATTTGTATTGAATAAGTTTCCGGTTGAGAACCCAAAGAGTACAGTGATAGAATAATTATAAGTATGATTAGAGATTGAAAATGAGCTGATAAGTAAAGTCAGAGCCAGTAAAGTATCGGATTGACGTAAAGATTATTGGAGTTATGCACTGTCCCAGTTAGAAAAGGAATTCTCCTTGGTAAACCGAATTACTCAGGTGCAAGGTTGAGAAAAGTGTAAATCGAAATTTATTCAGAATTGGCCTTTTTTAGTGAATGGTTTAATATGAAATTTGTGATGGCAAAACTACTTGGGGAAATGATAATTGAAATGTGAACTATCTGAGTGTGACAGTTATGACTGGATAGATTTAGCAGTCTCTTTTGAGATGTTCTATGTGTTTACCCGTTCTCAAAAATATTTCTATGGCTATTGATCTTCTGAAGAAATTCTTGCTATATGGGAATGTCTTCTAATTCCGGTGTTGGATGAAAGCATTGGTAGTCTGACTGGTTTATAATTTATATTGCTCTATTTCATCGGGTATTCTATTTCATTTCGTCTGATAAGAATTGATGAGAGAATACGTATGATATTATGATTCTGTTTCTTCTACTTGATGCTTCATCTGATATATATGTATGGGAAGATATATTGATCTTGTTATATTTGATTTCAGTGGGATTAAATGATGTTTTCTTCTGGACTTTCTTTCTTTGAAGAATTATCGGGTATTCCGTATTTTCTCTATGAGTTTGGTTTTCGATTCTCTGGCATAGTATCGTATCTTGGGTTTCTTTATCCTGGATCTCTTTATTCTGGATTCCTTTATTCTGAGTTTCTCTATCTTGGATTTCTTTATTCGGTTTTCTTGTTATCTTTGTTTCATAATTTGTCAATTACGACTCATGTTCGAAGTGGGTTCTTCAACTCGTGATAATCATGTAAAATATGACTATACTTCTAATTTGATCTTAGTAATGTGGTGATTTTAGTATTGGGATTTTTTCTAATTTCTGTGTAAGGATTTGACATCAGTAAAGGCATAGGTGATAAAAGCGCGAGTTTCAGTCAGTATGGTAAATTATTTATTTGAAAGATTTCATGTGACAATTATGTCAGGATTATTTTTCCCAAGTCTGATAATAGAATTTCATTTTGTACGGATAAAAGAGTAAATAGTTTGAACGAGAAGTGTATATTTATTAGAAAAGAGTTGGATATTAGTTTAAGTCACTATGAATGATAAGGTTTCCATCTTGTGAAAGCTGAAAAGTTTATTACATGTTGACAGAGTTCGGATAGATGAGAATATTGGTAACCGAAGCGTCTGAACTAGACTAGTCTACATTGAGCAAAGACTTCCTGACTTTCAGTAATGTATTGTTGTATGAATTGTGATGTGTTTCAAGACAGTGAGGTAATGTGATAGTTTAGAGCATCTGATGTTACATAAAATCGGAGTTGTTAAAGGGGTTAAAGCCGAGCACTGGGATCTATCAAAATTATCCTTGTCAGTGTTGATATTGGGATGGAAATGAGAAGGATTATTCTTGAGGCCATATCAGAATCATTTCTATGGCGGAAAGAGGAAAATGTGATGTATCCTATTATTAAATGTTTGGCGAGATCTATAAATCATATCTGTATTGAATGAATTCCTACTCATCAGATTCATGGAATTTCAGGTCTCTTTGATTGTTGGATTTCTTGGAATTCTGGTCTCCATTAAATCAAGTTGAGATCCGGGTTTTATGTCATGATATCATGGGAAACTGAGAAGGGTTGAAAGTTTAAGAACAGTTGAGAGTTGAGACTGTAAGCTTTTAGATCATATAAGAAATTCAAGAGATGTATTGGAGGTACAGTCTAAGTGCAAGTTCTTCGGCATCGAATATGAGATTAAAAGTGAAGACCACTTTTCTGGTAAGATTTTCGGGGACGAAAATCCCTGAAGGGGGGAGAGTTGTAATATCCTGATTTTGGGCCTAGTCGGAATAGTGGTTTCGTGACCACAAAATCCGAGATAGAAATAATTATTTTATGATTATTTTAAGGTCTATGATATTATTGCATGATTGTGTGAAAATTTCGTGAAGAAATTTTATGCATAAAGTGCTTAAATTGAAATTAGGGACTAAATCGAATAATTTGCAAAACTTGTATTCTAGAAGTTTCTAGTATGAAATTGTTTTGAAATATTAATTAGGAGGTCTTAAATAGCAATTTTACCAATTTCTAAGTCTATGGACAAAAATTGGACATGGATGGAATTTTTGGAAAGTTTAGTAGTAAGGGCATTTTGGTCATTTAGGGGTAAAATGAATTAAAATACAAAATTAAAAGCCAATTTTGCTCATCTTCAACCCCATGGCCGAATATAGAAAGGAGAAACCATGGCTAGGGTTTTTCAAGCTTCCAAGCTCGATTGTAAGTCCGTTCTAGCCTCGTTTTTAATGATTTTTACGTTTTTGGAGTCCCGGTAGCTCGATTTAGCTTATGCTAGCAATAATTTAACCTAGGGTTTATATTTGGAAAAATACCCATAGGTGAAATTTGTGTATTTTGGTGTTTTATGATAGAATATGAGGTTTTAAATTATGTTAGACAACTTGTGCTACTCGGTTTTAAGTGAAAACGAGCAAAAGGGCTTAATCGGTAAAAATACCTAATAGTCATAAGTACATGTTAGAGTGAGAATTTGATGTTTCCATAGAAGGGAAAAATGATCAGCATGTCATAAAACATAAGAAAATAGGCTGAAGTTTAATTTACGAGCTTTGGGGCAAAAGTGTAAATATGCAAAAGTTTAGGGGCAAAATTGTAATTTTTCCAAAATATGATTTTGGGTCAATTTGAATAATTTGAGTCCTAATTAGACTATATTTTAAATGATAGAGCAAGGAAAACTGAAATTCAGGCTAAAATGGGGAAAATACCAAGTTGTGGACGAAATGGTAAAAGTAGCCATTTTCGCATACGAGGTAAGTTCATGTGTAAATGTAGTAACATAATTGTCATTTTAAGCAATTTAATGTTGTTTGTATGATATGATGCTGATTATTATCATGAAATATTATGCTTTGTGGTTATTGTTGAATAATATGTAATTATGTGAATTACTTGATGAGTATGAACTATCACCGAAGTATCGGTTCTGATATTCCATGGAAGACGGCATATGTGAGATCGAGGGAAAAAAAGCCCGTTTGAACCTTAGGAATAGATTAGGATACAACTGACATGTCACTAGGATGGTTGAGCATCCGAACTCGTTGAGTTGAGTCCGAGTTCACTTATGGATGCGAATGTCCGAACTCGTTGAGTTGAGTCCGAGTTCGTGAGATGTAACTAGGCATCCGAACTCGTTGAGTTGAGTCCGAGTTTACTTATGGATGCGAACGCCCGAGCTCGTTGAGTTGAGTCCGAGTTCACTTATGGGCGGGTTACATGGTAGCTTGGCTACATATGAGGCATTTATGTGCAAACTTTCCATGTATCCGAATTATATTTATGTGTTCAACGGGTAAAGTTCTACTGAAATGGAGGAATACTCAAGATGAAAGGGACGTGTGACAGCCCAAAATTGACCCTAGTCGGGAAGTGGTTTCGGGACCGCTAAACCGAGTCACAATAATAATTAGATGTTATATCCTATGTTTCTTTCATGTGAAAGTGCATGTGTGAAAATTTCATGCTTTGATTTTGCCAATTGTGAGTGAAATTTTGAAATGTGACTCATGTGAAAATTTTTGCAAATGCTATAGGCTAATTTGTAGTGGCCAAATAACTTATAGTATGAAATAGGTGGATTTGCATGTCAAATTTCCCACCTTAAAACAAGGTGGCCGGCCATGATGGGCATGATGAGCAATTGTGCAATTTTTTTTATGGAAATTATGGCATAAGTATGGCACAAATAAAATATGTTAATTTGTGTCATAAAATGTTGGGATAAAACAAATAAAAAAAGGGGCATGGGCATAAAATAATGAAAAGGAGTATGGTGAATACAAAAAAAAAATGTGTGTGTAGTTGTTTGTCCCCCCCCATTGCCGTGAGCTAAAGAAAAGAAAGGAGAGAATTTTTGTTCATCCTTTTCTCATCTTCATACTTGCCGAAACTAGAAAGAAAAACAAAGAAAAAAATTTCTCATCCTTTGGTTCATCCTTGGCCAATAATTTTAATGAGGAAGGAAGAAGAAAGGTGAAGAGGTTCGGCCATGCATGTAGCTAGGCTAAGGTATGTTTGATGATGTTCCATGAGATGCATGCATGTTTTAGTTGTTAGCTTGAGTTCTACCTAGCCCATGGTCTAAATCTTGCTATGTGATGGAAATGACACTTGACCATGGATGCATCATTCTTGGTTGATGTTTGATGTGGTGGTGATGAGACATGAGGATGAGTTAAGATTCGACCTAGGTAGAGGTTGTGTTAATGCCATTGCATGCTAAATATGAAGCTTGTTAATGATGCATGTGATGATGACTTGATGATTCTTGAACCTCCTTTTTAGCATTTTTGAGTGAACACATATGTGCATTGGTTGCTAAATGGAGAAGAATCGGCTAGCAAGTTGTGTGCTAAGGCCGAATGTAACTTTTACATGTTAATGAGCAATGCATGTGTTAAATCGATGGGAAGGGAGAGGATGCTTTACTAGTGTGTATATGTGTGTATTAAGTGTTGAAATCGGCCCCAAAAATAGACATGCATATTCGGCCAAGGAGGAAAAAAATTAGCTAATATGTTGTGTTGATGCATGATTTCACATGTATGTGACTTTAATGTCTAATGTATAAATATGGGCTAAGTGCCTTGTGTTCATCTTTTCGATGCCTAAATGATGAAATCAATTTATTTGTTTAATTAAGCTCAAGAGCAAAGGGGAAATAGATCCGATAAAGGGAAGGAAAAAGTGGTCGAATAGTTAGCGGAATCGTTCGACAACACCCGAGGTAAGTTCTTGAGTAAGAGAGCTTAAATTACGATGTGATTAAATCATGTTTTAAGCAAATTAAAATCATGCTCTATGTGTGGCTATTGAGCCGAATGTGCAAGGATGGTATGTGCCTTGTGTTTGAGTTTTGCTAATGAAAAAGAAATACGAATGTGCCATGAATTATTGTTAGATGTGCATGATTAATTGAATGCTGTCCGGGCTAAGTCCCGAAGGCTTTGTGCTAAGTGACTATATCCGGACTAAGATCCGAAGGCATTTGTGCGAGTTATTAATTCCGGGTTAAGTCCCGAAGGCCTTTGTGCGAGATACTAATTCCGAGTTAAGTCCCGAAGGCATTCGTGCAAGTTTTAAAATCCGGGTTAAGTCCCGAAGGCATTGTATGAGTTACTATAACCGGGCTATGTCCCGAAGGCACTTGAACGAGGAGCTATATCCGGTTAAATTCCGAAGGTACGTGATTTGGAAATGAATGAGCTTGCTGTAAAATTCCAGCTAATACTCGAAAAACATCCCAATATTGGGATATGTTACGTATGTGTTGAATTTAATCGAGCCCTTACAAATAAATATTCGCTCAGTTGATGAACGAGCTACCGGCCTTCGGCTAAGTTGGTCTTTTGTGTATGTACATAAGGGTTAACGTTGTGAAGTAAGTTTGATATCGGAAAATTGTGTATTATGAAATATTCCGTTTAGCTAAATGTGTGCTATTCTTTCGTTATGCTGGAATTCCTTGCTCAAAACTTACTAAGCATAAATTGCTTACTTCGTTCCATTGCTCCTCTGTTTTATAGATTTTTGGTTCTCCAGCTATCGGACTCGGGATCTTGAAGTCGAAGTCGCCCACACTATCAAAGGCTCTTTTGGGTACTCTTTTGGTTGAACTTTGATATGGCATGTATAGGACGACCCATTGTTGTTTTTCGAGTACTTTATGTGATGTATAAGTTTTGGATAGCCATGCGAAAATGGCTTATATGTGTTTGAGTATAATGTTATAATCATTTGGTGTGGATATGCTTGACAAGGATTGGCCACGGGGATGGTTAATCACTTTCATAAATTGTGCCATTTATGCAAAAAGGGCTAGTTGAATCATGGAAACCATGAAATAGGTAAAGCCCACCTTAAAGGCAGATGCTGACAGCAGCAGTGACGTAGATTTGGAAAATCACTAAAAATAGTAGGAATGGAATTAAATAGTGAATAAATTATGTAAACAAACCTTGAAGAATCTACTTTCATAGGAAAGTAACGAAACAATCATATGGACAGTATGCTAAGAGATATTCAGGTTCTCGTGAGACAGGGCCAGAACGGGTTCTGGATTCCTTGTTCCGACTTTAGAAATCGATTATAAATTAACCAGAGATAATTAGGAGTCATACCATATATGTATAGATTCCTCTCTGAGTCTAGTTTCTATAGAAATAAACGGCATCAGTATTGGAGCCCTGTACAAGGAGTTATCCAAGTCGTAATGCGCAAAGGTCAGGGTAGTCGATTCCTGTAACATGGGAGACTTTAACTAATAAACTGTACTAATTGGCCTGATCAAAAATTCTAGAAAAAATATGTAGATGGGCATATTAGTCTAGTTTCAGGGAAAAATCACGAAACTGATTTTCGAGTTGTGAAGCTCAAGATATGATTTTTAAAGCGACTAGTACACAGATTGGGCAGTGTCTGGAAATTTTTCAAAGTTTGTTAACACCTCGTGTTCGACTCCGGTGTCGGACTCGGGTTCGGGGTGTTACAGGACGTATTGGTAAGTGTTGTGAAATGGGTACTTTGAACAGGTATGTACTTAACCCTCGGGTTGAAAAATCGATATAACAACAATATGGTAAGATGATAAATGAAAATGTGATATGAATGTCTTGGTGATGATTATGCAAATGATGTTTTATGTTTGCTTATATGGTTATGTTACTTGCTATTTGCATGTGAACTTATTAAGCATTTATGCTTACTCCCTCCTTTTCATTCCTTGTAGTTTTGACAAGCCAGCTCGGAAATCGGGAACGGTCGGAGACTCGCTCACACTATCCGTATACCATCTTGGCATAATGGCTTGTATATTTTGAGTATGGCATGTATAGCATTATAATCATTTTGTATATATGGTCTTATGATATGGTTATTGAGTGGTATGGAAATGCTTCGTAATGATTAGCCATTGGAATGGCTAATCATGATCATATTTGGTGTTATGTATGTCAAATTGCTAGCTAATCCATGGAAACCATGAAATAGGTAAAATTTACCATAAAATAGATTCAGACAGCAGCAGTGATGTGAATTTGAAAAATCACTAAAAATAGTATAAATGGAATTAAATAATGAATAAGTTATGGAATCGAAGATTGATGAGTCTATTTTCATATGGTAGAAGCAAAACAGGTATATGAGCTATATTTTATGAGATGTTTAAATTTTTGTGAAACAGGGCCAGAGCGATTTCTGGATCCCCTGTTTTGACTTTTGAAATTCACCATAAATTTTACAAAGATAATTAGAAGTCATGATTTATATGTACAGATTTCTTATTGATTCTAGTTTTATTAGAGACAAACGGAATAGTCATTGAAGCTCTGTACAGGGAGATATCTGATTCGTAATACACAGAGGTCAGAGTAGTCGAACCCTGAAACAGGGGAGACTTTAACTAATAAACTGTACTAATTGGCCTGACCAAAAATTCTATAAAAAAATTAGTAGATAGATATATGAGTCTAGTTTCAGTAAAAATTTACGGAATTGGATTTCGAGTTTCGAAACTCGAGATATGATTTTTAAAGCGACTGTGATGCAGTTAGCCAGCTTGTCTGGAAATTTTAAAATGAATTGTATGAGCTGTTTAAGTAATGAATTAAGTCCGTTAACACCTCGTGTTCGACTCCAGCAACGGTCTCGGGTACGGGGCGTTACAACAACTGTACGCTGAGTATGGGTATACTCAGTGGTATTACCGTAATTCAAATTATAACAATAATAATAAAACATAAACATCAAACATGTAATGTATAAATCATACATACAAATTTAAATTCAAATTTCATATTTCAACAATAACAATTCATCAATTGATATCATTTATCCACAATTTGAACTTTGGACATATCATGAACCTTAGGTTCATTCCTCAATCTCATATAACATTTCAATTCACAATTCAACTTTTTCATCTCATTTCAGTAGCTCTATTGATCAAACTCATTCGGTTTATCATTTCATTATTTACCCCTATTAACAAAACTCGGACCTTGGTGGATACACGGATCCAACCAAACAATCCAGTATGGCACCCAATGCCTCATCGGATAGTTCGAAGCAATAGTTGACACCCAGTGTCTCATTGGCAAAGCCGAAGAAAGTTGGTACCCAGTGTCTCATTGAATCTATCCGAAGAAATATAGTGACACCCAGTGTCTCATTGACTCGAGGTCAAAGTATCCCTGAACTCTTTCTATCCTATGGCATGCCAACTATATCCGACTTAGCCCGACTAGTTAATAGGGTCTCCAAATTCACATTTCAATTCAATTTCACTTTTTCACTTTCAATCACAATTCAATTCAAAATTCACTTTTCCATTTTCAAATCAATATTCAATTCAATTCTGCACATATATTCATCATTCAATTGAATTTCTTTCAACTTAATAATAATACTTACCTTATATTTCACTTACCATACATATAAATTTAAATATAGCATTTAATAATAAGTAATTTTAATTATAGTAATACAAACCGTAAATCTCCCGTTTTAGTCCTCGTTAGCTTTCTCCTTTCCTTTCGATGTCGATGCCTAGGGTTCTTTGTTAGCTACGAAAATGACAATAATTTACATTATTAATTACAGCACTAATTTACAATAATTAATTGAATTTCTTTTCAATTTATACCCTAATTCCAATTTAATCCTAATTAACTCATTTACTTTTCTAATTAAATTCGCACTTCATTTCTACTTAATATCTTGCCATATTCAACTTAACTATCCAATGTTCATATTAAAACTCTAATTTTAAACTTCTTTCAATTTAATCCCTACTATGTAAAACTTATAACTTACTTCACAATTCAATCCCCTTTTTCAATTCTATCTTGAAATTCATTCAATTAAACCCCTAATTCATTATTTTGTTCAACATGAACTATGTTCAAAAACCTAAAAACTTCCAATACCTCAACTTAATTTCAACAAAACTTTATTCTAAAGCTTCTAAAACATCAAAATTAAGTAAAAAGGACTTAATTGACTTACCAATTTAAACTCCAAGCTTTAAAACCTTAATTTCCCCCTTTTTCTTTCTTCCTATTTGAATGCTTCTCTGTTTCTTTTCTCCTTCATTTCTTTCTTCTCTTCTTTTAGTTTCTTTATTCTTTTATGTTTATTTAATTTATTAATTTAATAATAATAATAATTTTTATAATAAATATCTATTTAATGACAAATATTTATATTACATTTGTACACATATATTTTACACTTATCTATTATCATCACCATCCAATTGTCCTTATTTTATTTATTTTATATAATTTAATATTTTAATATAATAAAAATCTATTTACTTAAATAAAAAGTAATTAAATAAATATATTACAATTATACAAATATAATTATTACACATGTATATTTTTATTACCATACATTTGTCTTTATTTTAATTTACTTCATAATATAATAATATAATATCAATTAAATAATAATAATAACTTAATTAATGTTTTCAATTCATTTGCTGCCTCAATTAGGACAAATGGCATAATTGCCATTTTGGTCCTTTATATGTTCTTTTAATCTATAATTCAACTTTTTCCTTTTATTCAATTTAGTTCTTTTCCCTAATTATTCTTAATTAAGCTAAATTCACTTAATTAAAGCTTAATTAAACACACAACTAGACTCAAAAATATTCTTAATAAATATTTATGAACTCAGTTTAATAAGACGGAGGCCCTAACTCACTTTTTCGGTGCCCGTGAATTTTTGGGTCATTACAGGCACATTAAATCTAAGTGATATAAGCTACAAAACAAGATCAAAAGGGAGGCTGCGAATCAAAAGGGAAAACAACCAGAAAATTCCAATGAAGCTGATGTTATAGAAGACTATAGCGATGGTGAACTTCTAGTCGTTTCTGTCAACAATTCTAAAGTGAGCGAGGAGTGGATCCTTGATTCGGGTTGCACCTTCCACATGAGTCCTAATCGAGATTAGTTTACAACTTACAAAATAGTGTCTGAAGGTGTTGTTTTGATGGGAAATAATACTTCGTGTAAAATTGCAGGTGTTGGAACGATTAAAGTTAAGATGTTTGACGAAGTTGTCAAAATACTTAGTGACATGCGGCATGTTCTAGAATTGAAGAGAAATTTAATTTCGTTGAGTACTCTTGATTCAAAAGGGTACATATACAGAGCTGAAAGTGGGGTTTTAAAGATTTCCAAAGGTTCCCTCGTTGTGATGAAAGGGCAGAGAAAGACTACCAAGTTATATGTTTTGCAGGGTTCTACTGTTACTGGTAATGCAATTGTCGCTTCCTCTTCTTTGTTAGATGATGATGTTATTAAACTTTGGCATATGCACCTAGGGCATATGAGTGAGAATGGCATGGCAGAATTGAGCAAAAGAGGACTTCTTAATGAGCAAGGAATTTGCAAACTAAAATTCTGTGAGCACTGCATTTTTTGGGAAGCAAAAAAGAGTTCGATTCACTAGAGGAATCCATAACACGAAGGGAACATTAGATTATTTTCATTCTAATCCGTGGGGGCCATCCAGAGTGCCTTCGAGAGGTGGAGCTAATTATATGTTAACTTTTATTAATGATTTTTCTAGAAAAGTTTGAGAGTTTTTCTTAAAGAAAAAAAGCGATGTGTTTTTCGCATTTAAGTCTTGGAAAACTATGATTGAAAAACAGACAGGAAAACAAATAAAATACCTCTGCACAAATAATGGCTTAGATTTCTGTTCTAATGAGTTTAATAAATTGTGCAAGTCAGAAGAGATTGTGAGACACTTGACAGTTCGTCATACTCCACAAAAAAACAGCGTTGCAGAACAAATGAACAGAATGATCATGAGAAGGTTCGATGTATGTTGTCAAATGTCAACTTACCAAAGTCATTTTGGGCCGAAGTAGCCTCTACTGCATGTTTTTTGATCAACTGATCTCCATCTATTACAATTGAGAAAAAGACTCCACAAGAGGTATGGCCTGGTAATCCTGCTGACTATTCTGATTTAAATATCTTTGGGTGTCCCGCGTATGCTCATGTTAATAATGAAAAATTAGAATTGAGATCCTTGGTTATAAAGCTGGTGTAAAAAGGGATAAGTTATGGTGTCCTGAAAATAGAAAAGTTGTGATTAGCAGAGATGTTGTTTTTGATGAAACTGCTATGCTACCTAACTTATCTATTAAAGACTCCTCAAGCTAGTACAAAAATTCATAATAGAGTTGCTTCTTTACCACAATACTCTATCGCAAAAACAGAACTAGAAGAGAAATTAAACCTCCAAAAAAGTATGCCGAGGCTGATCTAGTTGCTTATGCTTTAAATGTGGCTGAAGATATAGATGTAAACCAAGAGCCATCTAATTATTCTGAGGTGGTTAGCTGTGAAGACTGAGAAAAATGGATGTTTGTTATACAAGAGGAGATGGAATCACTCTACAAAAACAGAACATGGGATCTTGTGAAACTTCCTAAAGGTAAAAAGGTTGTTCATTGTAAATGGTTGTTTAAAAAGAAAGAAGGGACTCTAGGAGTTGAAGAACCCAGATATAAAATAAGGCTTGTTGCAAAGGGTTACAGTGAAATTCTAGGAGTGGACTTCACAAATGTGTTCTCTCCAGTTGTGAAACGTAGTTCGATCCAAGTTTTACTTGGTGTTGTATCCATGCATGATTTGGAGCTTGAGTAGTTAGATGTAAAAACTATATTTTTGCATGGAGAATTTGAAGAGGATATTTACAAGTGACAACCAGAGGGCTTTACAGTTTCAAAAAAAGAGGACTATGTTTGCTTGCTGAAAAGTCCCTTTACGGTTTGAAACAGATACCAAGATAGTGGTATAAAATGTTTGATTCCTTTATGACTTTTTCTGATTTCAAAAGAAGTAGTTTTGACAGTTATGTTACTTTAAGAAAAATAGTGATGGTTCTTTTATGTATCTACTCCATTATGTTGATGACATGTTGATAACAGCAAAAGATAAAAGAGAGGTAAGAAAGGTCAAAGCCCAACTAAGTGAAGAATTTGAGATGAAAGATTTGGGACTAGCCAAGAATATACTTGGTATGGAAACTCTCAGAGATATAAAAGCAAGTAAATTGTACCTAAGTCAGAAGGGGTACATTGAGAAAGTTCTTTGCAGGTTCAATATGCAGAGTGCTAGGCCTGTTAGTACTCCTTTAGCAGTCCATTTCAGACTTTTATCAGATTTGTCTCCATAATCAAATGATGAGATTAAATACATGTCACATGTTCCATACTCTAGTGCAGTGGGATCTCTCATGTATGCTATGGTTTGTTCACGTCTAGATTTATCATATGTAGTCAGTGCAGTTAGCAAATACATGGCGAATTGTTCACGTCTAGATTTATCATATGCAGTCAGTGCAGTTAGCAAATACATGGCGAATCCTAGTAAAGAATATTTAAAAATAGTTCAGTGAATTTTAAGATACTTACAAGGTACTACTAATGTTTGCTTACAGTTTGGAAGAACTAGAGATTGAGTCATTGGGTATGTTGATACCGATTTTACTAGAGACCTTGATAGAAGAAGATCTCTCACAGGTTATGTCTTTACAATTAGAAGTTGTGCAATCAGTTGGAAAGCCACTTTGCAAACTACAGTCGCTTTGTCTACCACTGAAGCTGTGTATATGGCGATTGCTGAGGCTTTTAAAGAAGGTATTTGGTTGAAGGGACTCTTTAGTGAACTCAATGAATACCTTTAAATTAGTACAGTATTTTGTGACAGTTAGAGTGTCATCTTCCTTACAAAAGATCAAATATTTCATGAGAGAACAAAACACATCAATATTTAGTATCATTTTGTTCATGATAACAAAACACATCAATATTTAGTATCATTTTGTTCATGATATTATTGCTTGTGGTGATATTGTTGTGAGCAAAATTAGTACTCATTAAATTCCTGCAGATATGATGACTAAGTCACTTCCTATAACCAAGTTTGAGCATTACTTAGACTTGGTTGGTGTTCATTGTTGAAGTTAAACCCTTAAAGGGTTTTATGGAAGAGATGAAAAACTTGTTCGTTAAGAATTTGTGTCAGGGTGGAGATATTTGTTGAGTATGACTCCTATTTCAGTCAAATTTGAGAAATAATCTTTCAGTTAAACTCTATTTATTTGTTTCAATCAAACTCTGATTAGTCTAGATTATTTTATTATTATTTGACCTATGAATTAGCCTATAAATAGACTCTTTTACAACCTTAGAAAATACGCCCACTAGAGATTAGAACTCATAACACATTTAGAGAATTTTGTGTTTATGTTTTGAGGTTTCTTTGTTTTTGGGTTCTCGGGGTTTAGTTTTTATCTCCATCTTTTGTACTCTTCGTTCTTTTGTCATTGTAGTAAAATTATCTTTACCATTGGTTTTTTATCCTCTTTGGAGAGGTTTTTCCATGTTAAATTTGTGTGTGCAATTTCTCAATTTATTTTGCTATTTTTTTACTTGTTGCTTAATCGGGTCGATCTCAACAAGTGGTATCAGAGCTAGTTCAATTTTCATAGATCATCCCATTCAAAGATGGCATCAAGAATGTTTGAAATTGAGAAGTTCGATGGTAAGACAAATTTCAATCTGTGGCAAGTTCGGATGATGGCAATTCTAGTTCAAACCGGCTTAAAAAAGGTTGTTACTAGGAAAAAACCTGAGAATCTAAATCAAACAGAATGGGAAGAGCTTGATGAAAAGGTCTTGTCTGCAATCCAGTTGTGCATCGCGAATACAGTATTGCAGAAGGTATTGATGGAGAAGACCTCATCCGCCTTGTAGAAAAGGTTAGAAACTTTTTATACGACTAAGTCTCTGGCTAACTGTTTAGTGTTGAAACAATGTCTATTTACGTTTCGCATGAACGAATGTGAGCTTCTTAGAGATCACATCAATCAATTCGTTACTCTTTTAAATGATTTAAAGAACATTGAGGCTCATATTGATGATGAAGATCAGGCTACGCTATTATTGTGCTCTTTACCCCCTTCATACAAGTCTTTCAAGGAGACCCTGATTTATGACAGAGACAAACTCTCGTTTGAAAATGTGAAGGGTCATTTGTTGAGTAGAGACAAACTTGAAAATGAGTTTGGTTTGGATAGTAAGGCATATAGGCAAGCTTCTATTTTGGTAGTATCAAAGAAACGAGACAAAAGGTGTCGCTACTGTAAAAAGTTAGGTCACGTCAAAGTAGATTGTTATAAACTATGAAATAAAAGAGTTGCTGAGAGTAACGAGAAAGATGTAGCTGGAGCTAATTTGGCCGATGAGAGCGGTGATGATTTCTTGTTAGTGTCAATAAGCGATAACTCCAAGCTTACGTCCGAGTGGATCCTAGATTCGGGATTTTTTTCTACATGTATCTCAATAGAGAATGGTTCTCCACTTACAGTTTGGTTGAAGGTGGAGTTATGCGCACGGGAAATGATTCATCTAGTAAGGTAATTGGTATTGGTACTATTAAAATTTGGATACATGATGGGACACTTAAGACACTCTCAGATGTCAGGTATTTACCTGATTTACAAAAGAATCTCATCTCCACTTGAAAAATGCAGAATCAACATTGAGTCAAGCGACATTAAAGTATCTCGTGGAGCTCTCGTTTTGTTAAAAGGTAAAAGAACCGATAATCTTTATATTTTGGAAAGTTCTACAATAACTGGTGAAATCAGACATCCCTCATCCGTTATGGAGTCGAAGTCAACTCGTTTGGAGCAGGTGCAACTTGGTCATAAGAGGGAAAATGTATGACCATTTCGTTAAAGAGATGTTCTCTTTTGGATACAGGTTTTGAAAAGTTAGGGCATTGTGTTCGTGAAAATCAGACTCGGGTTAGTTTTAATTTGGCAGTGTACAAGTCGAAGGCTAGAAGTCTTCAAGTTTTTAAGCATAGATTCGACTCAGTTAATTCCCTACATGTTCAAGATAGGCCCATGGCGGGCTTTGGCAAATATGACATTGTGGAAATATGAGTCAATGTGGAAATTTGTTGAGTATGACTCCTATTTCAGTCAAATTTGAGAAATAATTTTTCAGTTAAACTCTGTTTATTTATTTCAATCAAACTCTGATTAATCTATAATATTTTATTATTATTTGAATTTAGTCTATAAATAGGCTCTTTTACAACCTTAGAAAATACACCATTAGATATTAGAACTCATAACACATTTAGAGAATTTTGTATTTATGTTTTGAGGGTTCTTTGTTTTCAAGTTTTCGGGGTTTAGTTTTTATCTATATCTTTTGTAGTATTTGTTCTTTTGCCATTATAGTAAAATCATCATTGTCCTTGGTTTTTTATCCTCTTTGGAGGAGTTTTTCTACATTAACTTTGTGTGTTCAATTTTTCAATTTATTCTGTTATTTTTTTACTTGTTGTTTAATTGGGTCGATTCTAACAAATACTATAAAAGATTAATTGTGTCACTTCATTTGTAGGCGTCTCGAACTCAATTGGGATAGCAATGGCGATGTTATTGACGGCATCAATGCTCAAGAGGTGGCAAAATGTCATTGTTCAAAGCTATTAACATGATTCGAGGCAATCTAAGTTTGACATGGGGTATTTCTGCTATCATTAGGATGTTGTTTCGTGGTTCGATTTGCATTAACCATGTGCTTCGTGGATTGGATGGCACAAAAAAAGTTTATGGATCTTGCCTTCCTCTCTAACAATCTCTACTGCAACTTCTACTTGATGAAAGATGTATAGAAAAGTCAAAAGCGCAATATTACGAATTTAGTCCTAGAAAATTCTGCTGCTTTGAGGTTGAAAAAAAACTAAACCAGCCATTTGTACTGTTGTTGAGAACCTCTGAAGATATGATGAATGCTCACCACTCACTTAGTCACCACCACTACCTTTTAATTTTGACTCTGCACTTTACAACCTTTGAATAAATTCTGGCTGCCTTTTTCATCGTTTCTTTTAAAATCCAAAAATTGTCCCAATCTTTAACAAATTGCAACCAATATATCCTATATTGTATAATAATAATAATGCGTGTGCTCCAATCTCTCTCAATGAGACAAAACTCCAGTCGTAAATATAAACAATGGGCTATTTACAATACCTAATTGTCAACTAACTAACAGTATTTCTAACTTTGAAGGATTCGAAAATTAGTATACAATTATTATTTATTTATTTTTAAACAATAAAAAAAATTAAGAAAATAAAACATGTTGTACTATTTCAACCAAGTGTCCTAAATATTTGAACCTATTAACATACAACATGATAATAATCCTTTAAAATTTATTAAAATAAGAGTTAATTTTAAATTATGACTCTCATTCTAAATTATTTTTTAAATTTTAAATTATTCTAATTAAATCCTTAAATTATCGATGTTATATCAATTAGATATTGTTATTATTAAAATCATTAATTTAACTTGTAGATGACATGTTAGATTTTATATTATATGATTTAAAAAAAAAGAAATAATGAATATTGTAAAATAGATATTTTAAAAATCTTAGCTTTTAGCTTTTTGAAACTTTTAAAGAAGCTGTATCATTCACTTTTTTTTTCACTTTTTTTTTCCAATTTCATTTTTTTTAGTTTTTTACTTTTAAAAATTATGTAATGATGTTGTATTTCTTTGAAATTTTCATTTTAAATTTAACTACTTAATATTTGATATGTTATTTAATGGTTAAATTTAATAACGAAAGGACCTAATTCATTAACCTTATAGTTTGGGATGTGATTAAAATATTTTAAAATTAAGGGATCAATTTAGAATGAGAGTCATAGTTTGAGGATGTCTTGTGCAATTAATTTTAAAAATAAATATAATTTTTATAATTTTTAACGGTTGACATTGAAATATAAAGAGTTAAATTACTTTTGGGGAGTTTGAACTTTAGCAACTTTTTCAATATTGGAGTCTAAACTCTTTTTTATCCAAGTTAAGTTCTGAATTTGACAATGTTCTCACCTTGAAGGTTGAACATTTTTTTATTCAAGTTAGGTTTTGAACTTGACAAATATTTTTATATTAGAGCTTGAACTTTTTTTTGTCCAAGCTAGTATTTGAAAACCTTAGAGTTTAGGCTCTAATGTTGAAACAATTGCCAAGTGTAGGCCCTAATGTAAGTTCAATGATTAACTTGGACAAAAAAAAAATTCAAGACCTAGTAGAAACATTTGTTTAGTTCAAGTCTTAATTTAGTAACAATTGCTAACTTCAAAATTTAATTTAGACAAAAAAAATCAATCTCTAATGCAAAAAAACTCACCAAATTTAAACAATTTAACCCAAAATATAAATTTTAAATGAAATTTTTTTAATAGTTTAGCATTACAAAGGTTTAAAATTAGTTTTAAAATGATTTTTGAAAATTACTAATTTGAAAAGAAAAGAGATATACATAGAGAGAGAGAGAGAGTTGAAAAGGGAAGAGTTTGAAAAACGGCACTACCGGTAATAGAGAATCTGACAAAATCAGAGCCAAACAAAAAGTCCCAAAAACGAAAAAAGATAAAAGGAAAATAAGGAAAATGTATATATAAAAACAAGAATTCCTCCAAATATAGCAGAAAGAAAGAAAGAGAAAACCCCTTGTTTCCCAACCATCCAATTTTCGATTGAACCAACGCATTGCACGCTCCTCCTTCTTTCAGATTCATTCTCCACTAAATCTCTCTCTGTTCTCCTCTTTTCTCCTTCTCCTATACCCAAATCTCTTGCCTCTTTGCTTCCCCCAAACTTCACTTACTTTCGCCCCTGCATTCCAATCTAACTCCTTACTTAACCTTCTTTTCTGCCTTCCTTTTACCTTGTTGATCCAAGCACAGTGGTGGGTTTTTCTTTTTTTGATCTCTTTCCTCTTTTCTTTTCTTTTTTTTTTTGTACCTATACCTTAGTTTTTTATCATCATTTCAATACCATGTTGTTGTTTTTTACCCTTTTGTTTAATTCAATGATTTAATATCTTGTTTTGTTGTCTTTAGTGAACTAGTTAAGATTAGAGTTCATTGTTCATACTCTAGTTTGAGTTGCTGTGGATAGACTTCTTGATAATGGAATCCCTTGTTGTTTCGATTTAAGTAGTCTTTTTTTTTATTACTCTTGTTACTGTTTTTTGTTGTTTTAGTGTTGAATAGTACAAAAAATTGTGCATTTTTATATGTTTAACAGCTAATATTAGCATTTGATAATCTTTAGTCTTTTATGAAATTGGGTTTTAATGCTATGGTCATGATTCAGATCCAGTTCGTTGTATTGTGGTTTAAGGATTCGTAATGTCCTGTTTATCACGAGAAGAATTTATAATAGGCTAGTTTATTAGCAACAAGAGGAATGATTAATTCTTGTAATGGAAGTTTTGTGTTCACTTTGGTGACTTAATTTCTGATTCTTATCTTTTGAGAATTACATCAGATTTGATCATATAAAATGTTGGATTGAACTGTTAGAGATGTAATATTGCGCATCTACTTGGTTATTTATATCATGAAATTACAGAATTTTGTATTAATTTCCAGCCCTTATCGTGCTAATAGAATCTTATGCTCTCTTTCAGCCTATAATGCAAGGAGAAAATTTTATTAATTCTGAAAGAGAAATTAAGGTTAGTTTTGGCTATCAGTGCAACAGCCCCAGAGGTATTCCTTGTAGCGCGGCTAATGGGCGTGAAATCTGGTCAGGAAGTGAAATGCCAAGGACCGGCAGTTTTTCTTGCTTGTCCGGTGCTGCCTTAAGTGCCAATGCAACATTGGCCAACACGAATATATGTAATGGTGTGATCGGAGGTGAGATTCTTCCTAGTTTGGATTCCCCTAAATCATTTCGGAGGGTTCCCTCTTCCCCATCTCTTCCAAGGTTGGATATATTATCATCTTCGCTGCAAAGCAGTATCTCAAACTTAAGTTGCAGTTCACCAAGTCCACTTGATTCACCTGAAACTGACTCATTTTTACTGAAACCAATGAGTGCTCCTTCTAGAACTGACAGTTTCCTTAATGCTATGGAAGTACAAATGGCGGGTGGAGCAGCTGGTGAAGACAGGGTTCAAGCTGTCTGTTCTGAAGAGAACGGGTGGCTCTTTTGTGCAATCTATGATGGTTTTAATGGAAGGGATGCTGCTGATTTTCTTGCTGGCACATTATATGAAACTATAATATTTTACTTTACTTTACTAGACAGGGAATCGAAGCAGAACATCCCCACTGCAAATGGATGTTTTGAATATTTTCATGATGATGGTTTGGTTGGTAATAAGGCAAAACCCACTTCTAGGATTGACGGCAAGAATTATGCAAGTGCTGAAAGCTTGATGAAAAAAACTGCGGATCGTAAAGTGGAAGTGTTGTCTGATTCATTTAGGCATGGGGTGCTTGATAGCCTCCAACGTGCTCTAAGTCAAGCCGAGAATGATTTCTTGTACATGGTAGAACAGGAAATGGAGGACCGCCCTGATTTAGTTTCAATAGGATCTTGTGTTTTGGTTGTTTTCCTGCATGGAAATGATATGTATACTCTCAATTTAGGTGATAGTCGAGCTGTATTGGCAACATATGATAATGCCAATGACATGGGTCAGACTGAAAAGTTGAAAGCTATTCAGCTTACCGATAGTCACACTGTTGATAATGAAGTTGAAAGAACTAGACTCTTGCATGAGCATCCTGATGACTCTATGCCCGTAGTTGGTGGAAAAGTGAAAGGAAAATTGAAGGTCGCTCGTGCATTTGGAGTAGGTTACTTGAAAAAGGTCGGTACTCGAATTTCACATTGCAATTTTCTTGTATTTTTTGTTATCTAAATTTTCCCTATTGAGAAGACTCACTGCACCATAGTCGCAAAGTATTACTCAGCCCCAGAAATGGTAACTTTTATTCCTTTATCTATAAATTTAAAATCTGAGGAAAAACCACTTTTGCTTCATCCTGTCACCGAAACTATATCTTCAAGACTTAATAACATCTAATGTATCAACAAATGAGCATAACCTGCCTCGTTTATATTGTGGTTTAAGCATGAGTGAGCTCAATGGCAACTGCTATATGCCCAACTTATTGTTGTTGATCCAGTCTTTTCCGTAATTAGCATATCATTTTTGTTATTCCTTGCAGAAAAAAATGAATGATGCAGTGATGGGAATTATTCGAGTTCATAACCTCATTAGCCCCCCATATATCTCAACCGAACCATCAATGAATGTGCACACAATATCAAGATCTGATCACTTTGTTATAATTGGTAGTGATGGTTTATTCGACTTCTTCAGCAATGATGAGGCCGTAAAGCTTGTTCTTTATTATATCTCAAGCAACCCTTACGGAGATCCTGCAAAATTTCTCTTGGAGCAGCTTGTAATAAAAGCAGCGCATTCTGCAGGTAAATTATATATAATTATATCTGTCGGTTATAACTGATTTAAACTTTTGTTCTAGTTTCATTTGAACAATGACCAAAATTTTCTTTCACCGCATGTGTCTTATGGTTGTCAACATGAGTTTCATATAAAAGACCATACAATGAAACCAAAATGCATTGTTTGTAACTATGGCAGTATAGTTGTTTTATTATTACACCAAAGTTTCTGAAGATATGGATTTTACCATCATAGGTTTCAGTAAGGAAGAATTGATGAATATTCCAGCTGGTAGGAGGAGGAAATACCATGATGATGTTACTGTTATGGTGATTATTCTCGGAACGAATCATCGCACTTCTAAGGCATCAACTTGTGTATGAATTTTATGTCAAAGCATTGCAGCTTGTTATAATTTTCAATTGTACATAGCTTGAATTCAGATAAATTTTCTGTTGGGGACAAAATTTTGTATTACTTGGAGTCATGCATTAGAGTGTTTGATGTGAATAAGTAGGTGAGTCGTTTCATTTTTCTTTTAACATTTCAGAACTAGTTCTAAGGTATCCTCTTCTAAGTTATTGCTTATGAATAATCAGAAGATCTGCTAACTACTAGACACAGTTCTTTTGTAAATTACTTGCTTGTTGATGCTCCCATCATCTTCTGAATGTGAATAACTCAATTCTTACAAGCTTCTTTGAATGGCAATTTGTTCTCTATTTCTATTCCATTTCTACTCTATGGTTACTCTATTTCTATTTCATTTCTACTCTATGGTTACTTCAACAATTGGCCGCTCTGATTGATTCCATAGTCCAAAATGTTGATTCAATATGCTATTTGAGCAGTAGAACATTCTTTTGTTCTCTTTTCTGTGGTGGTATGCAGGGATCGTGGCTTTTGGGTTGTTGGTTCGTTAGAGGTGGTGTTGGCAGGACAGTGGCTTTTGGTTCAGTTTTTTTTCTTGTCGGACGGCTGGTGAGGCATATGGTGGCGCAACGAGGCCAGTAGTGTTAGTATAGATGTTATTTGAAGGAGTTGTATTTTGATAGCTATCGAGAACTTGGCAACTTCATTTAGGGTGCCTTTAGAAAGTTATTTTATGGTGTTTATAAACTCATTAGGTAGTATTTGGAAAACCACTTAATAATTAGATTTCAGTGTAATTGTTTGTAATTAAATAGGGGTGGCATATTTGGGTAACCATTGTAATTTGTGGGTCTCACCGAATTAAATGTAATTAGTCCATATTAATTACACTTTTCTACTCTTAGGGGAAGGTGAGAATTGGAAGAATTACATGGATAATTACACCCAAATCCAATTACGCTATGACTTTTCAAACATTCATACATTATTGAACTTAAAGAAATTTATTGATACAAAGGATCAATAAGGAAGAGAAAGTGGTGGTTGTAAGGAAGGTAGTTCACTTGTGACAGACTAAGAGCCAAGGTTAAGAGATATAGAAAGGAAGGTTAAGAGATATGGAAAGGAAGATAGAGCTGAAAGGAGTAAAAGGTTGGAGGATGCCAAGTCAAAAGTTAAAATACTTGGAAGAAGAAGGATCCCTTATTGCCTCATGTGTTGGGTATATATAGGGAGGTCCCCTTTGTCTAGTAGTACCACATTATCGACAATACGGATGATAGGCTACTCGTGTGATCAATTAGGTGGTAGGTCTGTTACATATTAGTTGTCACCAAACATAATATTGTAGGGTCCTACTTTGGCATTCTATTACGAGATTATTATACCTTAGTGATCCTTCAGTAGTCTCCCCTAAAGACTAAAAGCAAATAGCCTCCCAATTGGCTTAGGTGATGTTTGTGGGTGGTTGGTTTTGCATGCTTTAACGAGAGGGTTGCGATGAAAAGCATTTGATGGGGGGCATATGTGGATACCTATTTAAGCTCCTACTAAGCCATTCCTCGCTCTATCACATGTCATTGTTAGAGTATAACAACCATCGTCACCAAGCTATGACACAAAGCAACATATTTTTTCATTGACTCACTTGTTTATTCAAACTGATATATCGATCAATTTTCAATTCAAGGATCAATTTCCTATCCAATTCAATTCCAACGTCTTTCTTTTCTTTTTCTTTTTTTTTTTTGTTTCTAGTTAGTAAGATGTGCACCCATAACCTCTTAAAATTTTAAGAAAGACATTGTAATTAAACCGAAGTGCATGGCATGTTGTTATTACCATTATTTAACATTTAAGATCATTTTAATTCAAACCAACTGGTCCAACTAATTCAATTAGTCAAATCGGTAATTGGTTTGGCCTCTAATATAGTTTCTTAAACCTTGATAAGAAAAAGAAAACTAGTACTATATGGTACTTTTGAGGAAATTGTGTAGTAAAGCATATGCTTTAATAAAGGAAAACTTATTAACACCCAATCTAAAACTAGAAGACAATATTGATATCATTTTGGTCTCACCATGACCATAGTAAATGCCAATACCATATCAATGGATTAAGATGAAAGCTCTTTCCTCTGGTAGACAGCAAGGTAGACTAGAATTTTGCCTAAGATACATGACAGTAGTTCATAACAAGCAGCATGAACAATAATAAGTACAAGAATGCACATTCCATCATAAAAGCCCATCTATATGTTTACTTCATTTCCATTTTCCTTTATGGATGAAGTATGTGTTTCCTCATCCTTTCCTTCAAGTTTAACCTTAGGATTTTCAGCCTCTTTTGCACCCTCTGATACATCTTGCAGCTGCAAAAGTTCAAAATGATTCAACCTAGGAGCAAATTCCAGTTTCTAAAAGCATAGATGATGTTAAAAACCAAGTAGAATAAGCCTATGTTACTCAGACTAGAGTATGTTGGATACGAGTGTGTGTCTAACATGGTTAATGTTCAATTTTCTCTATGTTTTGGTAAAAATACCATGGAGGCCCTTGTACTAGAGGTCGAATTGCATTTTGCCCTCTCTACTAAAAAATGGGCAAATTAATCCCTTTATGTTAGATCAAAGAGCAAGCTAATCCTTATGTTAAAAATTTTATCCATTTCTATTGTTAAAAACTGGTCATTGTACGTTAATATAAGGAATACATAGCATGCCACAAGTTATTGTCTGGTTATTCTATCATACACGCCAATTTTTAACAGTATAAATGGATGAAACTTTTAACAAAAATGATAAATTTGCTCTTTGATCTAATGTACAATGGCTAATTTATCCATTTTTTAGTAAAGAGAGTAAAATGAAATCTGACTCCTAGTAAAGGGGCCTCCACGATACTTTTACCCTATGTTTTGGAGGATTCTAGGACTATATCCTCATAGCCCATGTCCGAATATGTGCGTGGCATAAGCGTCAGATTTGGGTACTTGAAGGAAAATGAGAAGTCCAAAGCTAAGATAAGGATGAGGAATGCAAACAAAAATTCTAAATTATACATACCCCCAAATTTCTTAAACCAGCAGTAACATCTTCTTGTTGCTGATGGAGAGTGTTCCTCAGTTCTTGAAATTCCTTATTTCAAGAATGAAACATTTTAGTTATCGTAAAATCTCCTCGTTTCAGAATGAAAATCTTCTTTTATTTTTAAAGGGAGAACTTACTGAACGGAGTTGCTCGACTTCCACATTAAGTGTTTTCTTCAGTTCAGTAAGCTCCTGAAAGAGATTCCATGCAAATTAGCCTAAGAAATAAGGACATTAAAAGATTTTATTAAGATATCTACCTGAAACTCCAATCAAAACTCTTTATTGCTTTAACAAGTATTCTTAGTCCAAAATCAGCTCTTCCATCAATGATTTCAAATAATAACACAAATCTTTAGATCCTTGGCCTCAATCTATGCTACTCAGACTTGAGAACGTGTTGGCTACAGAAATGAATCCTAAATGGGTATATGCTCATTTTCTAAAATATGTTGTTTTGCCCCCCTTCATGGAGAGCTGCGTACGGTTCAAGGAGGGGGTGCCTTGACCATACATGAACATACGACCACCCACCAAGAGGTGGTACCATATACCCCTATAAGTGACCTATATTCCATAGGTCAGGGGTTCGAATCCAACCAATGGCAAGACGCTCACGTTGCCTTTGGTGGGTGGCCGTACGTTCACGTACGGTTGAGGCACCCCCCTCCGTAACCCGTAAACGGCTCTCCACGGAGGGGGGCAAAACCCTCCGAGGGACAATACCTTCCATTGTTGAGGGACCGGGTTAACGTTCCCGAAGACGACACTTCGAAGACTTCTCCAGGAGGAGCCGTTCCCCCTTTCCACAGACATCCAGTCATTATATCCTGAAGCCTCTAAATGTCACTACAGTTAGCTCATTGCTAACATTTTTGCAACTCTATCCAAAACTTCAATGAGCAGCAAAGACATATATGATATAAGTATATTCTCGGGAAACAAACATCCATGTATACATTGTCTTAACATGAACTTTCATTTCATAGTAAAAGATTCAGCAACAATTTCAACAGTTAAATAATTAAGTAGTAGCATGCCATGAAACAGACAATCTCAGCATGAATAAACAGAAAGGCTGAAATATTTTAGATAAAAAAGCAAGACATACTGAACTTACATCTCGATAAATTTTAACTTGGGTGTCCAGCTTTGACCTCCAATTTTTCAGATCCTAATAGGGGAAACCATTAACAGCTTTTTCAACTCAGAATTGGAATATATATAACCCAAAATAAAGGGGAAATGTAAAAGAAAAAAAAACATTTTCCAGAATTACCTGTTTCAACCCTTGAATTCTATTCAGTAGCTCAGTCCTTGATTCATTCAATTCCTAAAGCCCCAAACAAAGTTAAAAATTAGATACGAAATGAATCAAATCAAATAAGTTTTTCATAACAGAAAAAAAAAGTAATTAATAATTTAAATACAGGGGGAAAAAACCCCAAGACTTACTGCAATTTTTGAACCCACTGGAGTGATATTCTCCTTTTTCTGTAAAATGGGTAAAAGGATTTATTAATATTTCTAACCAAATCCAAACTTGTAAAAAAGAATCTTCAACTGTAACTTGAAAAACCAAAAACAAAAAATTAAAAGAAAATGAGAAGGCGAAAAAGGAAGTACGGGAGGTGAAGGAGCAGAACCGAGTGGAAGAGGAGGGTTTGAATCAGAGGATGCCATTTGGAAACAGAGAATATTGTTTGAATTGATTGGATTTAAAGCTTTGGGTTTTTCTTAGTTTCCTATTTGGTTGTGAGAATATGAAAAAGTTTTTCAAGTTCTTTAACAGTGACTTTGTTTTTCAAGTAGATCTGGAAATTGACAGAAAATAGAAAGGTAATAATGAAAAATTGGGTAACAAGAAATTGATTTGATGAACTGGATTTTGAATTTGGGAAATTGAGGAGTGTTTGAGCGGGCAAAATTAAATATCTTTGAGGGTAGGTTTTTTACAGGAAAAATTATTAAACATTGAAGCTTTAAACGTTGTACTTTTTATCTTTTATGTCTGTTCATTTAAGATTTACTTTCTTTTCAGAATTTCCATTTTATTTACACTTTCACAATTAAAAAAATATTAAACTTAAAAGTTCGATAAAATTATTATAAAATGGAGTGCATTTTGATTCTGATACTTTTAAAATTATAAAAACTAGATTTTTATATCAGCTACCCCTGGGATTTTAAAAAATCATAAACAAATTTTATTTTATTTTTATTAAAGGATTAAATATAAAATTAGTACCCGAATTTATTCATTTATCTCATATTGGTATTTATGAATTTTTTTGTCCTAATTTGGTACTCGAATTTGTTTTCCATCCATTAGTTTAATACCTGAGCATAACAACATTAAGATTTTGCTAACGCGGTAGCGTTGACCACTCGCGCGTCGTCACATGTCACACTCCCAAGACCCTTTTGACTCGTGTTTATTTTTTTAACTAAATTCTTTTAAATATTATTACTTAATAATATTGTTCCTTTAAATTTTTTTTCTTCACTATCTTCTTCAACTTTTTTCTCTTCTATCTCTTTCCTTTCCACTGCTATGTCTTTCATTTTTCTCTCTTTTGTTCATCCATTTGTTTTTTCTTTTCTTTTTTGACCATCTCTTTCATTTTCTCCTTTCCCTTCTTCGTTTCTTATCTCCTTCGCTCGCGACGCAAATAAGGTTTTGTGCTCTCTTTCGTTTTCCATCTCCTTTACGTCTCTACCATGTCTTCTTCTGCAAACAGAAAATCAAGTGCTCAAAAATGGTTTTGTACTGCCATTGCGGGTTAAGGGCTCCAATTTGCAATGCAAATACTCCAAAGAATAAAGGGAGAAAATTCTTTGGGTGTGCGAACTTCAAAAAGGTAAATTAGGGTTTGTGTTTTGGTTTGCCATAGTTGAGTTTGTGAGAAACAAACGGTTTTGTGTATACTAACATTTTGTTGCAATTTGGGTTTAAGGTATATTCTGAAATTTTTAATGTTCTAATTTTTATCAAATAAAGCTAGCTTAACAATCTCTCCCTTTTTTTATATAGCAAAACATTTTGGTAAATTTGTTTTTTGAATTTGTTACTCCTGTTGTTAAAGTTCAATTTGAATCAATGACTTGATTTTATTAATTTGAAATAAAGACCTAAGAGAGAAAAACTGGTCACTTAGGTGTTGGCATTAAAAGATTAGTCATAAAAATAATCAACCAAATTCCAATTAAATTTACCTTTCTTTTCTTTTCTCCCCTTTTTTGTTATATCAAAAATCAACAAATAAAGCTTAAGAGAGAGACTTTGTTAGTCCAAGAATAGGAATTGAAAAATGTGAAAGCAAAGAACTAACATTAAACCTTTAAGTATCTACAAACAAGATACCAAAATAAGCATGAATGTTCTAACATAAAGATAGGTAAATGTGCAATGAAAATGATTAAAATGCATGAGAGAAAAAAAAATATATGCACTCTAGTCTTCTTGAGATGGAGGAGGAAGGAATTGAAACATCCTAGAGTTTAGACTATTAACATTATTATTAACTTGATCGAGTGCATCATCTACTCGAGTACGAGATCCTCTAAACTCCTCACTCAAAGAAGTAATAGCATTAAGGATGGTAACAGCCATGTCATCAAAGTGAGACAGAGCAGATGGTTGAGCGGATGAAGAAGCTGGTAGAAGAGCTTGCTCTGAGGAGAAATATCGTCATGCTATTTTTAAACGTCTTCATCATCAACATATTGAGGATTGGGTTGGTCACTTTTAATCCAATTGCCGATAAGAGGATCCAATTTAAATCTAGCACAATGAAGAGAATCAAAGCTAATAGTTTGAAGTTTAATGGACAAGGGAGGATCGACATTGGTTAGGATGTTTAGGCATGTAAAAGTGCAAGATAAGTACATCCCAAAAGGCAAGGTGAGAGTGCTAGAGAGCTCCTTCCCAATGTTCTTGGTAATGTCATTAAACAAAATGAGAGCAAGATCAGGACGCCTATTACTATGAAAACAATCAATCCACTAATAATCGGTAGATCCAAGGACAACATGTTTTGAAATTTGATGCGATATCCATGTGAGGTGCAAAGCACGATCATGGACATTGAGCTCGGATGTGTACGAGCATCGAACCTTTAAGGTTGGATTGTAAGTGCCTTTCTCATTTGACTTACCACCGGGAGGAAGTTTTAAAAATTTGCCAAAGTCTTCCAAAATGAGAAGAATAAGAGTTTTCATAAGAAAATAGTTAATGACAACCATGGTCTCACCCATTTAATCATGTTCGAATCTAGCACTCAAATAAAATGCTTGAACAAGATTAGTATACCTTAGTGAATGAATTCTAAAAAAGTCAATCTAATGCCATTCGGCCAAAGTTTCAAGAAATCGAAAATTAATTTTGGCTAAGAAATAAGAATCAAGTGCCATGAAACATTAACTTTGCGTTTTGAAAAATAATGGTCAAAATGGTAAGAGTCATTGTCATCTGTAAAGTAATCATTGAAAGAAATGGTTTTACCGCTAAACGTATTTGAAGACATAGGACCAAAACGAGGATGTTTCTTGATAGTCACTCTAATTAACTAAAGAAGACACTATTTGCACTAAAAATTTTAGTTGGAGAATTTTATCAAACACCTTGTAGGCAAAGGGTTTAAAGAAAAGTTTTAAGATTTTGACTAAGTTTAGGCAACCTCCTGTAAGAAAATACAATGCATATGTTCCAATATTGAGAAATGTGCTCATATTGTAGTAAACATGTAATTGTTTTCTATTTATTTGAATGATGAGTAAATAAATAAAGTTAATTTCACATTTCACTATTGTGTTTTTTGTATTTTTGTCTTTTATATTTTGCATGCATAGTGAAATTGTGACAAACAAATATTAGCTTATTGATTGTCTAAGTTCAAACTGAAGATAAGTGGCATTGTAAGAACGTTTACATTGCAAGAAAGACAACTTACTTTAGTAGATAATCTAAATGAGTCTGTAATCCTGTAAAAGAATCAAAGTGAACATTTTATTTAAATACTAAGAAAAATTATTATGTCGTTTACAATTCCAATTGAGAAGATGGCTAGTCTTGGCTATTAGAGCAGTTGACTTTGCAGGTAGAGACAGAGATGTATTCATTAATAGAATGATACATTGGACTGGATCCAAGATGAATTAATTTTGAATCCGTTTGTGAATTAATTCACTTGTGATGTTCATGGTGTGATTTACCTAAATCCTAAGTTAGTTACTGACTACGCGTATGCAACTCATGTACTTTGATATAAGTGGAGGCTTATGCTCTAAAGATGATTGAGCCCATATCCGGTATGTTTGGTACATGACTTGTGTATGGCATAGCTTTACTAGTAACAGTAGAATTCATAGCTCAATTAAAGAGTTAATGATATCCTCTCATTGGCATTGTGTAGATTGATAAATATGGAATGTGGCCACGAGTTGCTTGTTCCTAAACAATCAATTTATTACAATCATTTGTTAGCAGTGATCATATTAATCATTAAGAAGACACAATAGTGACAATGAGATAAAATAGGATTGTATTGAGTGAACGGATTTAACTCAAAGGAACAAGGATATCTTATGAGGGTAACAAACATGAAGAGGTCATTGGACAAAACAGTTGGATGAATTGCTTCCGTAAAAAGTATACAACAAGGAGTTTTCAATCATGGTACTTTTTGTGGATTGATTCCATGATTAAGTAATTTCAAATTACCGAAACAATACTTCTGGACATAATTGCAATTACTAGAGCCTAATTGTATATGTCTGATTGGTTCCTCCGCTAGCTCAACAAAAGCTCGATCAAACTGCATTTAAATTAGAAGAAAATTCTATGACTTTAGAAATAATTTAATTGAATCGATTTATTCGATGTGGAATTACATTAGGCGGTCGTGAGAATTGTTCAATTAGAGAATTTGATTAAAAAATTTTCTTGAAAAATTAATTTGGAAAATCTAAGTGATTTTTGGAAAATTTAATTCTGATCAAGTAAAATTAAATTAATCAAATTAATTAAAATTAATATGATATTTTTGGAAATTAATTTGGCCCAATGAGTAATTGAACGTGAGAACTAGACTTAAAATCGTAAATTGGGTCCGGGAGCCCAAAACTGAGATGAATACCCAAAAACTAGTTGAACTGGTACCGAAATGTAAAATCGAGTTGACAGTCCAACTCGTGGCTAGACTGAATAGGTCAGGTTGTCACTGACTTGGACTGAACCAGCTCGAGATGCCGTAAGGGTGGGCGGTGTCGACAGCGGCGTCCCGGTGGCCGACGACGATTGGTCTTTGGTGGTTGAGTACTGGAAGAGTTACACTCCTACTAAGACTCTACCAGAAAATTTGATTTCAGATTAACTATTTCAAAAATAATATTATTTTAATAGTTTAATATTAAATTAAATTAAATACTTATCTTAATAGTATTTTATTAATTTAATATTAAAGTGATTATTTTAATATTAAATTTAATTTAATGTTTATCTTGTAGATAAATATTCTGTTATTTTAATTAAATGTTATTTTAAATTTAATCTAATATTAAAAAGAGTAAGTTTAATTATAGTTGAACTCTCTAGACTCTTCCTATATAAAAAGAGCCTTAGGTAATTATTTTTAACACGCTTGGGTCCAAGAGAAAATTGTAGAGAGAAAATTCTCTGAAGAGATTATTTCAGAAAATTTTTAGAGATATTTTTCTAATTTACATCTTAACCCAAAAGATTAGAGAAATTACAAAATTACCCCATTAGTAATTTTTGTGAAAAATTTTCTGATTCAAAACAAGCCCACACTCGGCAGACTAAGCTTGAGGATAGCGGAGAAGACTACTCGGTCGAAGCGCTCATCCTAGACGAATTGAAAAGATACAATTTTGATTAAGTGTTTATTACCTTAGATATCACAACCAAGATAATGTTTTGGAAAAAAATTAAAACTCATTTTCCCTAAATTTATTTTCCGCTGCATTTTTCAAACTCGTTTTTCCCAACTTCTAAATCAACCCCAAAACACAATTTTCAACCAATAAATTAACAAAAATTAGAAATAAGAAAATTAAATTTTACCTCAAAATTGCTTGAAAATGATGAAAATTGGAAGCAAACTTGTTGAATCCTTATATAAAGTGGTAATGTTGGTTGTTTTGTGTTAATATTTTAAAGAAAAAGTGAAGAAATTGAAGATTTTGGATGGTAGGGTCGAGAGGTTTTAAAAAAGGGGAAAAATTAGGGGTTTTCTTAATCTGTTTGAAAAAATATTGCAAGAATCTTTAAAACCCAGCCTGCAACTTGAATTTTAAGTTCTAATACATTTTAAATTAACTTAGAATGACTTTTTAGCAAATTCTAATGATTTCATATGCTTAAATATGTCAAATTTAAGTATGATGCATATGAAACATAAAAAATTATAAGGCATGCAAAAATTGAATATTAACATCTAGCAAAGTCTAGTTGAGCATATTCAAAGGCATTCAACAATCATGTAAAGTAAGCCAAATAAATCAAAAATAGACTAGTCATACAATATCAACTCCCCCTAGCTAATTTCATATGAGAGCCATTGAAATGATTTGTTCATGCTTTTTCAAAAAAAATTAAGTCATAAAATATTTTGAAAACAACTAAGTGCATAAATTTATGTGAACACAAAATCAAGACAAGGTAGTGATACCTAGTTCTTTCTTAAGTGTCCAAAATTTTTCTTTATCTAATAGTTTTGTAAAAATGTTAGCTAATTGATGCAAAGTGTCTACATACTCTAGAACAATATTACCTATTTGGACATGATCTCTAATTAAATGATGTCTTATTTCAATGTGTTTAGTCCTAGAAAGTTGGATGGGATCTTTAGTGAGACAAATAACACTAGTATTGTCACACTTGATAAGAATAGTATCTATATCAATTCCGTAGTCCTTAAATTGTTGTTTCATCGATAAAACTTGAGCACAACAACTGCTGACAGAAATGCATTCCGTTTCAGTGGTGGACAATGCAACCCTATTTTGTTTCTTTGAAACTATGAAATTAACATATTGCCTAAGAATTAACAAGTATAGGAGATGCTCTTCCTATTTAGTTTGCAACCTCCAAAATCTGCATCCAAGAAAGAATACAAGCTAAATGAAGAGTTTTTAAAATATTAAAGGCCTAAATTAGGAGTGTCTCTAAGGTACTTAAAAATTCTCTTAATGGCTTGTAAATGTGATTTCTCAGGGCATGATTGATATCTATGACACAGGCAAACACTAAACATAACATCTGGTTTACTTGCGGTAAGATAAAGGAAAGAACCAATCACGGACCTATATAATTTAATATCTACACATTTACCTTCTTCATCTTTGTCAAGCTTTGTAAAATGGCTCATAGGTGTAGCTTGTGGCTTGAGATTGTCCATCCCAAACTTCTTGAGCATTTCCCTTGTGTACTTAGCTTGATTGATGAAGAAGCCATCCTTCATTTGCTTGATTTGGAGTCCCAAAAAGAAGTTTAGCTATCCCATCATGCTCATCTCAAATTCACCTTGCATTATTTGGAAAATTCTTGATAAAGATCATTAATAGCACCAAAAATAATATCATCAACATAAATATGTACCACTAATAAATCTATTTTTTCTTTTGATAAAAAGTGTTGTATCAACCTTTCCTTTACAAAAACCTTTTTCAATAAGAAAATTTCATAGCCTTTCATACCTAGGATCTTGTTTCAAACCATATAATGCTTTCGAAAGTTTGAAAACATGATTTGAAAATTTTGGATCTTCAAAATTGGGTGGTTGTTCAACATACATTTCTTCATTTATAAAACCATTTAGAAAAGCACTTTTCACATCCATTTGATATAATTTAAAATCATTAAAACATGCAAAACCTAATAGCATTCTATTGCGCTCAATTCTAACTATGGAAGGATACGTTTCATTATATTCTATTCCTTCCTCTTGAGTGTAACCTTGAGCAACAAGCCAAGCCTTGTTTCTCACTATGTTACCACTCTCATCTAGCTTATTCCTAAAAACCCACTTAGTAGCTATAGTAAATTTTTCACATGGTCTTTCTACAAAGGTCCATACATTGCTTCTTTCAAATTGATTATAGTAAATTTTTCACATGGTCTTTCTACAAGGGTCCATACATTGCTTCTATCAAATTGATTTAATTCCTCTTGCATAGCTGATATCCAATATTCATCATTTAATGCTTCTTTGATACTTTTAGGCTCAATGCATGAGATAAATGCGACATAATTACATGTATTTCTAAGAGAAGATCTAGTAGTTGCCCATTTGGATGGATCTCCCAAAATATTGCCGTCCTTCACATAGTTGTACTCTTTTAGATGATTGACTTCCCTTTCCTCTATGGTAAACTCATTTAGAGCTTCTTGTGTTTGTTCTTGAATCTTGTCATTTGATGAATGATCAACTTTATCATCATTATTTAATATTCCTACATCATCATCATCAACACAAGTATTCTTTCTAAGAAGAGGGTTAGCATAATTGAAAACATGTATTGAGTTTTCAACTACTAAAGTTCTTTTATTAAATACTCTATAAGCTTTAGAATTTAAAGAATAACCAAGAAAAATTCATTCATCACTTTTTGCATCAAATTTACCAAAATTGTCTTTGACATTATTTAAAACAAAACAATTGCATCCAAAATGATGAAAATAACTAATGTTAGGCTTTTTGTTTTTGAAGAGTTCATATAAAGTTTCTTTAAAATAGGCCTAATCATTACTCTATTAACAATATATCAAGCGGTGTTTATGGCTTCTGCCTAAAAATATTTTAATAAATTGTTTTCACAAAGTATGGTTTTAGCCATTTCTTCTAAAGTTTGATTTTTTTTCTCTCAAAAACTCTATTTTGTTGAAGGACATGTTGAAAAATTATGGCTAATTCCATTAGAGTTGCAAAAATTTTCAAAACCATGATTTTGAAATTTGGTTCTATGGTCACTTCTAACTAGTGATAGACTAACCTTTTTCATTTTGATTAAATTTGAAAATGTGATGAATTTTTCTAAAGCTTCATATTTAGTACTTAAGAAAAGAACCCAAGTAAATCTAGAATAATTATCTACAAGCACAAAAGCATATTGTTTTCCACCCAAGCTAGTAGTCTTAATTGGTCCAAAAAGATCAATGTGAATTAATTGAAGAACTCTATTAGTAGATACATCATTTTTAGGTTTAAAGGAATCTTTCTTACGTTTGCCTTTAACATACACATCACAAACTTTATCTAAATCAAAATCAATTTTTGTCAAACCTCTTACTAAGTCATTTTTGGCTAGTTTATGCAATATGTTCATGCTAGCATGTACTAGTTTTCTATGCCACAATAACAAATTATTTTCATTTTTAGCAGTAAGTCATATGTTTGAATCATGCATGTCTTCTAAATGTACCATTTAAATATTTCCTATCCTATGTCCTACAAGTATAATCTTATTAGACTCAATGTAAATTACTTTACAACCATTAGACTAAAAAATCACATTGAGACTTTTATCACACAATTGACTAATAATTAATAGATAATGTTTGAGACTATTGACATACAAAACATTTTCAATAAAGATTGAAGAGTTTTTACCAATAGAGTCAATTCCTTTTATTTGTCTTTCGGAGTTGTCACCAAATGTAACTTCTCTTCCACTTTTTGGCTTCAATTCGATAAAATTTCTCTTATCACCGATCATGTGCCTTGAGCATCCACTATTAATATACCATGAGTTCTTACTTGAATTGTACAACTTAAAGCAATGTTCATTTTCCTACAAACATAAAAATAATTTTTGATTTTTGGTACCCAAATTATTTTGGATCCATAAGTATTAGTTACCAAGATTTTAGTGCCTTTAGGTATCCATTTAGAAAGGATATCCTTATCTTTAGTATTAATGAGTCTTGTAGGGACACATATACTTCTAACTAATTTTCCCTTATAAGTTTTTAAAATACCTCAATGTTTATAATGATTAAAGTTATTTTTAACAAAGTTTTGTTTGAAGTTTTCTCCTTTTTCAAACCTTTTTACTTTTTTTCAATTTTTGTTTCAAGTCAGTGAGCAACTTTGGTATCAATATAGAAAAGGGTATCAATAAAAATCATATAGGTATCGATACTTTTTGAAAAATATGGATACTTCTTGTAGGGAGCAATTTTTCAATCTATTTAAAAATGTTTCAATTGAGTTAAAGAGTGTAAAACCATTTTTGAACTTTGTCCAAAATTTTCTAAGTGTTCAAAATATTTTCTAAGAGGTTTGGAAGTCTTGAAATAATTTTTGTGCTTTGAATTTTATAATTTCTTTGATAAAAAAGAAACTTTGTTCAAAAGTATTTTTGCTTGTTATATCAAAACAATTTATCAAATAAAGCTAGTTTAACACTATTAAACTCATAGCTTACCCTTCCATTGATCTCCTCCAGTGCCTACCTCCTAACCCTGCTGCATGTACCCTTACTCAAATTAACTTTCAACTCTTCCTTGGCTAGTTTCTGCATCTCAGTTCACTTCAGCTTTGGAATCACTCTAATTTTACTTAATAAATGTTCCCTCAACAAACTTGTAAGATGCCCTTTTGTTTTTAAAAGTTATTGAACACTCTGGGTTTCTATAAAGGTTTTATCTTGTAAAACCCATGATTATTATCTACAAAAGCATATATTCTAAAAGGGCACCCATCTTCCCTACACCTAGCCCTAGTCCTCCTCTTTTCATTCCTAATATAGATAATATCAAACCTTTTTTTACTGCATACTTTGCTAAAGCAGTCTTGAATTCTTCTGGTCCCCTAAACACGATACCAAGCTCTAAATATGAGATTTGGTTATTAGGATCGAAGCATACATATCGGCTTTTCCTACAGACCATATCACCATCTAAATCACTTCCATAATACCCCATATCTAATGAATCAACATAATCTATTCCCCTACCTGATGGATCTAAAACCTCACCACTTTTCTCTCCCATTTAATTACTTTCACTTACCTTTAGACCCTCACTATTAACCCTATTTGCTATTTCAATTGGGCTCTTTTTCTTGCCTTTATAAATTTTATAACAAGTTTTGATATTTGTCACTCCTTCATCCTTAGATTCTGCCCCTAAAACCCCTTCACTGCCCAATGAGCTTTCTGTATCACTAGTCCCACTACTTTTAGAACTTTCCCCACTCTAAACACAATTCTCGGTATCACTTGGAAATGCCCCTTGTGTTCTCGAATTTAAAGTATTCGTTATTTTCTTCACTTGATCCTCAACGTGACTCTGAATTACAGCATCATTCTTGGTCATATATTCCTTCAGCAAAGCTTCAATAAATGATGATGATGATGATGATGATGATGATGATGATGAAACTGATATCTGACCTTGCTAGACATTTTGCCTCGGGATAGGTTGATTATAACCAGGTGGTACATTGATGGCATTCTGTCTTGCCGTATTGGTAAAATTCCCCATACTTTGATTACTTCAACTAAAGTTCAGATGTTTCTTCCACCTAGGATTATACATGTTGGAATATAGGTTATTGTTCTGGTTGAAATTACCCATGTAGCACACGGATGCTAGGTTTTATGGGCATTCATCAAACGCATGGTTTTCACCACAATAAACACACGACAATTCGACTGATTTCATCTCCTGGACTGTAATAGGCCTATTCATTATTTTGATCATGTTAGCTAAAGAAGATACTTGGGCTGTCAACAAAGTAATTGCATCCAGCTTCATATTAGCAACAGCTCTCTTCCCTGTCCCAACTCTTGTAGTAGGATATTGATAATCATTATTGGTAATCTTTTCCAAAATCTCATATGCTTCATTATAAGATTTATCCAGTAAAGTACCATTGGCAGAAGCATCAATTACCATCCTCGTATGTGCATTCAGGCCATTATAGAATATTTCCATCTAAGTCTAGTGTTGAAATCCATGTATCGGACATTTTCGATTTAAGTCTTTAAATCATTCTCAAGCTTCATATAGTGTTTCATCCTCAAATTGCCAAAAAGATGTGATCTCATTTCTAAGCTTGGCATTCATATTTGAGGGTTTATACTGTAGCAAAAACCTCTAGCAAAGATCATTCCATGATGCCACTGTCCCCAATGGAAAAGCATTCAACCATGCTTTCGCATAATCTCTTAAAGAATATGGAAACAATTTAAGCCATAAGGCGTCTTCAAGCACACTTTGTTGTCCAAAAGAGTCAGAAACCTCTAGAAAAAGTCATAAATGCAGTCTTGGATCTTCAGTGGGTAATCCACTAAACTATCCTACTGTTTGCAACATCTGAAACATTATCAGTTTCAGCTCAAACTGTTGAGCCTGTATTTGTGTTTTGACTATCCCTGGATTCAGGTCATCCAAAATTGGCACAACATGCTCTTGGATTGGTCTATCTCAGTCATTTATCACCCCATGAACATGAGGATTAGTGCCTTGACCATTCAAATTATCATTCATACCTAGTTTCTCCCTACGAACAGGAGGATTAGTATCTTGACCATTCAGATTATCATTGAGACCTAGATCATTCCCGTTCCTAGCCATTTTTTGCAGTTCTTTCTGCCTTCTTCATAAAGTTCTTTTGATCACTAGGCCAAAAGGATATTCTTTGTTAGCAAGAATTCCTCTTCTCATGCATTGATGGCAAACATGTAGAAATTAAATTAAAATAAGTTAAATAAAACCAACGGAATTAAGTAAAGTAACTAGACCAAATTACACCAATTTGTCGATCCCTAGTAATAGTTCCAAAAACTTGTTGTGTGGGAATATGCAGATATATGAATTGTTCAAGTATACAAGTCAAATCAAATAATAAAGTGATAAGTGAGATTGTCTCTATAGGGATCGGATTAAGTATAGAAATGGTCAAGTTATGATAATGAGTTATGATTAATGTTATGGTAAAACCAAGTTAAGTACGCAGTGGTAAATTAAAATCGTAAGGATGTGCGCGGAATGTATACTAACTAATACTAGAAAATGCTAAGATAAGAGTAAAAAAATGTAGTACCAATTACGAGAATAATTACGTGAATGCTATGGAAAAGATACTATGGAAAGGGATAAAAGATTTACGATGTTGATTTGGAAGGTTGGAATTACTAAGAATCTACCCTTACTTTCAGTATTGCCTCGGAAATATCGTACTCAATCTAGTGCTTAGAAGAGTCCTAAAGTGACCTACTTCTTTCAAGAGCAAGATCTCAAGTTACCTGGCCTATGTTTATAAGCCTTAGCATGGTACCCTATAATGTTTTGTCTTCATTCTATACAAACGTTGTCCTTTTTCTAGAGTCAGCTACAAGTATTCGGTCAAATACCTATTTGTATCATTCAATTTCAGTCCAACTAATCCAACCTTTTCAGAATTAGATTTAGTTTATGGATATACTGCACACTCATCTATGTTTAGGGAATGTACGCATACAATTGAGAAATAAAAATAATTGAATAAAATAGTAGAATAAATCAAATATATGCTTCAACCATTAAAGAAAATAAAAGTTTTCATCATGTAATCCTAACCCTATGAGATTTAGCTCATGGGTTGGCAAATAAAATTCAAGTTCAAAATAACACCTAACATTGTTTCGATCAATTCAATTCACGAGAGAACATATTAAGAAATAATGGAAAAACTTAGGAAGATGGATGTCGCCAAGCAATCCACCATCCAGCAGCATAGTATCCTGTGCTAGCTTAGAGGGATTGCCTTTAGTTTCCTCATTTCTTCTCTGCTCAGCCGCTACCCTCTATTGTCTCCTCTAGATCTTCACACCCTTTAGGGTTTCCACATTTGGGCTTTTATAAGCTTTCCTTCCTAGGATAGCTCCAACAACACACGATATCCTCTCTTCTTTTTTTGTCAGATTTTTCTAGTACATGAAAAGTTGGGCTGAGATTGGTATACGTCGAGTGTTTACTCAGTCATCTTCCTAAAATTGCCATGACATACAAGGTGGCAAACTGTCCAACTTTTTGGCCCGACAAACCTTCACTCGTTTATTTCTTTCTCCAAATCCTGCACCTGCCAAACCACCAAACACAACCCTTCCACACACAATTAAAAGTATCTAACGTGTAAGCACAGTCCAAGCTCCTAATGCAATTGATTAAAATACTAATAAAATGTCTTAAAATGCCACTAAATGTACCCAAGTACAAGCAATTAGCTTGGTCTAAAGGTATGAAATATAACTCTTTTCAAGAGTTATCACGGGGTCAAAAATTTGACTACTGAGTTCGTAAATATTATTATTTAATATTTATGAGTCAAATATAGTATTATAATAAATTTTGAGTTGATAATTTATGTTATTTGAACGAATAATTATGTTCAAGTAGTATATCACTAAAGTCAAGTGGTTTTAGAAAAAGAGGTATCGGGACCTCGTTCTTATAAACCAAGCCCGTAAATATTTAATAAAATATTTATGAAGTGTTATTAGGGTCATATTAAAATTTGATTAAGAAATTTTGACGTTTAAATAACTAATTAAGTAAAAAGAATTAAATCGTAAAAGTTGCAAAAGTTAATCACTATGAGTTTATATGGGCTAAATGTGTTCACGGATTAGTTGAGGGGTTTTAAATGGAAAATATGTCATAGTTAATGTGAGTGGATAGTTTGGTATGAAATTTAGGTTAAATTATAATATTTTTAATGTTAAAATGTTAAGTAAAATATAATAAAACAAAAGAAAAAAATGTTATCACTTATTCACTTGTCTTCTTCCACCGAAGTTTCCACCATTTTTAAGAGAAATTAAAGCTTCAATTCCTTAAGGTTCGGCTAAGCCAATTCCCATGCATGGTAAGTGATTTTGATCCCGTTTTTAATTATTTTTATTTTTTTGAAGTCATTTTAGCTTAATCTAGCTAACTCGGGGGTCAATTCGTAAAATTTTTAAAATTTTAGGGACTTACTATGAATTTTTTAAGTGTGTTTGAATTTAATTGATATATTATTAAGCTTGGTTGTTAAATAGACATATTTTATTAAGTAATTTTTGATGATTTTAAGGTTTAAGGACTTATTTATGAAAATTGTAAAGTTCAAGAAAAATATTGTAAATCTTTTATTAGTATGGGCTGTTATAAGATTAAGTAAAAATCATCTAGCATGATTTATGGTTAAAAATGGTGAAATTGCAAGTTTCAGGTTGAGAGACTAAATTGCATAAAAGGTAAACTTCGAGGGCAATTTCATAAAGTTCCATTATTAAGGGTTATAAGCTAAATTGATTATTTTAAATGCTGGAACAGGATTAATTGAATAAAAATATTTATCTAGATCAAGAAACAACTCAAAAAGACACAAATCACGGAAAAGTCAAAGTAGCGGAATAGTGGTGAATTCGTGTTAGAAGTCGTTTATGAGTTTAGGTAAGTTCATAACTTGGTTAATTCAATTAATTACTATTTTGATAAATAATTATCTATTTGTGTATATATGTGAATCAAATTTTTTAGCTTGAAGGAAATGCATAAGACCATGTTGAAAGACACTATGGCAACACAACGTAAAAATGTACAAGACCATGGTTGGACCATGACAATGTTTACGTAAGACCATAGCGAGGCTATGGCAGTTGTTCAGACGTAAGACCATGGTTGGACCATGGAAGTGTATATATATATATGTAAGACCATAGTTAGTCTATGACATTCTGATGATAAGACCATAACCAAGTTATGGCACTATAAGTGTAAGACCATTGCAATGCCATGACAGTGCACATGTAAGACCATAGTTGGACTATAGCACAATATGAAACATGTACCAGGGTTTCAATCATCTTTATAGTGTTCATCAAGTGGAAGCAAATGAGGATCTAAATGTGATGTGTAAAATGGTAAGCAGTTCGTAATAGTATATATGTGCAAAAGAGGTAATTATTGTATTATCATAATATGTTAAGAATATTATGCATTATGATAGTAAAAAATGTATATGTTATGAAATGCGAGGGAGTTGATAAGAATAAGAAAGGGATTAATACTCACAATGTGGGATTTGTGATATATGTTGATAGATGAATGTTTAAACTAGTATAGTTTGAAATCAATATTATGCATTGGTGTGGTTATATGTTTTATTTGTCTATATATATGTTAACTAATGATGTTTGTGGTGTTTAAATAATTAAATGGTTATATGAGTATTTTCCAAGTATTTGATGTTATTTTATTTGATTCAATGAATGATTTAAGTTTTAATGAATGGATGCATATACAAAAGAACTGTGTTATGAAAACATGGAATGGGAAATGATGGTATATAAATATGAAATGAAAAGGGAACAAATTGAGTAAAAGATTGAGGAATTATGTATTGAACTTTATATTGATATGTATCATGTTTAATTGATTGGATATGCTTTTTAATAGACCTTCTAACCTTGTGATGTGTTGTGAATTGGGAGGAAAAGTATGCATAATTTTAAATGAGCAATGTTCTAATGTTTAATCATTTATGTATGGTAAGTTTAAGTTCCAAATACGAGCTTTGCTAAGAACTAGTTGTTTATGTAGTTATTTTCTATGTTTCGTAGGTCATCAGAATGCTCAATCGGTTGGAATTGCATAGGAGCGCGATCACACTATCCCTCAATCCTTTTGGTAGTCTATAGTTAAATTAGTAATGGTTACAAATGGTAAGCAATAGGTTCAAAGTTATTTAAGTGATTTAGCTTGTTTGAGTGGTGCTAAGCTTGTTGTAGTTAATGATGATAGATGATAACATGTTTTGGAATGGTTATTTGGTATGGTTGGCATAGGTTCAAATTAGGACTTTGAGATGGTGTATGGGACTAAGTTAATGTGTGAAATATGGTGTATTTGAATGGCATATTGGGTAGACTTAAGATGGATGAATGTATGGCATGTTGTTGGTGTTTTGAATGTGATTTTAAGCATGTGAAAGTAGCTATAGATGGTATGGTTTGAAAGTTAAGAAATGATGTTTGAAATGGCTTATTTTAAGGGCAAATTGTGCTACACACAGGCTGTCACATGGCCGTCTGCCACACACGACCAACCCACACGACCATGTGTCTTTTAAATTTTAAGTGCAAGTTAAACCACATGCATCAAAGAGTTACACGGCCTGGTGACACGGTTGTGTGACCCAACTTCGAATAGGCACATGGGCCAGTACACAGTTTGCGACACGACCGTGTGGCCCTATTTCGAATGCACACATGGGCAGACATATGGGATGGGACACGACCTTGTGTTAAGGTCTAGGCTATGTCACAGTTCCCGGCCACATGGTCGTGTGACCCCTGTTTCACCACTTTCCATGTTTTGCTTGAACTTTCTAATTTGTTTTGATTTGGTCCCTAAATTGTTTTTAGGGCCCCGAAAGCCCGATTTAAGGCCCAAATATGTATGTTCTCTATGATATAATTAAAATATTTGATTTTATGCTTAAGTTGAATTATTTATTTTGTTTTGAATTCAAAGGTTTTGTTTTATGTAGTAACAATCCATAACATTAATCTAGCGACGGAGACATGTTTGAAGTGTTACAGCAACACTACTCTCACCCAACTCTAGTCCCACATTAGATTCCCTACCTAACTTGGTAAATGGTTCCCTAGCCCCACTATTAACTCTCTCATTACAATTTAATTCTTCATTACAATGTGGTTCCCTAACCCCACTATTTACTTCCTTGTCCCTAATGGCAGGCGGCAACATGGTATCATCAACAATATCAGGTGTGTCTACCTCCTGTTCAACATATACATGTATGTACTCTATATTTCTAATATGGTTAATCATTGCTATAAATGATTAATTATCACAGCAAACACTTAGTCCTTTACTAACATTTAACTCACCTTTACAGTATACAAAGTTCTTCACAACTCTATACCCAGCTTCCACTACCATCTCACACAGTGTAATAACACAAGAAATTTGGGTCAAAATCTCATTGCAACACTTTCCCATCTACATAGGCTGCACGAGGGTCTGTGACAAAAGTACCAACCAAATGCATATGCACCACATATTTATCCCAAGACATGATAAAACACTACACATACATAATGTAAATTGTAATATACATAACATACCTAATATACATATATAAATAGTAATATACATAACGTACATGATATACATACTAATTTTTTTGACAAAACATGATATACATACTAATATACATACATAACAGATATACTAATCTCTCAATTAACTAACCTTTCAGCCTCAATCAATTTAACCCTAAAAACAATTCCCTTCAGTATGGAGTTCTCTCCATACATATGAATGCCAACAAAAAAAAATTAGAAATTAGTTATAATACGAATAAAATATCTAAACAACGAAAACCCTAAGTACTGTTAAAAATTGTTAAACATTCTTTAAACTAGAAAACTAATGGTCTCAATTAAAAAATTATCACTTTCTGAGAATGAGTCAAAATCCAAGCAGTGGAAAAAACAAAAAAATTCTATTTTTAAAAAACACACAATAAAAAGTACATCGAGAAACAAATAATTCTTTTTTAAAAAAAATTATGCTTTTTAAATGGGAAAAAAAACTCTGAAAGGCTGAGTAAAATACCAGTAATCGATGATGAAAATAGGACAATCTTGATTCGAATATCATAAATGGCTGGGTAATCGAAAGGGCTAAGTAATCGATGATGAAACAAGGTTTCTTTCAATGAGATGATGAAGAATTTTTCGAGTGGCTAGGTAATCGAAGGGGTTTCTCAAATGGTTGAAGGATGGAATCAAAAGGGCTTCTCCCACAAATGTTAAGGTATGGAAACGAGAAATGTCTAGTGAAAGGATTCAATGTGAATAAAATAAAATCAGAGATGTCAAGGATTCAATGTGAATAAAATAAAATCAGTGTCTTTTGATGTTGAAGGATAATCCAAAAGGTTTCTTCAACAAACGAAAAGCTTTCAGCTCCAATCGATTCAGTAATCGATGGAAAATATTTGTTTATTTTTTATTTTAATAAATGATTATTTCAATCCATTTTTTTAAGGGGATGCATCAACACAGGTCAAATGTGTCTTGGGAGTGTGATACATAAAGGCGAACAAGTGGCTAGCACTGTCATGTCAGTAAAATCTTAATGTTGTTAGGCTCAAGTACCAAACTAGTGGACGAAAAAAAAGTTCGGGTACCAATCTGGAACAAAAAAAATCATAAGTACCAATATGAGAAAAGTGTACAAGTTCGAGTACTAATATTATATTTAACCTTTTATTACATAATTAGTGTTAGCTTTGATTTTCAATTGCTTTGATATAACAACCTTTATTATAAAATTCCTTAATCAAATTTGTATAAGTTATTTCAATCTTATCTAAATATATTTCAAGTGTTACAAATTCAAAAACAAAGTTTATGATTTCCAATCTTGTCTCGAGAGACAACCATGTTTGTCTTGAGAAAAACCAACAATGAAATTTAAAAAAATAAATTCAAAGGAACCTTGTCTAGAGACAAAATATCTTTTATCTCGAGACCAACCAACATTGAAGCATATGTAAGCATTAGGGGAGCCTTGTCTCGACACATATGATAGATTGTCTCGAGATACAAAGCAAATTGTCTCGAGATAAGGGGTTTGTGTCTCGAGACACACTACCAGAGGCTGCATGTAAATGCACGCAATAAATGCTCCTAACAACTAGAAACTCCCTCCAACGACTTCAAACGTCCAAAAATCAATTAGAAGATATATATTCAAGTCAAGAACACTTGAATAAAAAAAAAGAGAATAACATTCAATCATAGAAATCAAGAGAAAAACATTAAATTATTTATTTCTTCATTTCTTTTGTACATATATCTTAGGTGCTTATTGTTAGATTTTTTTATCATTCTTATTTCAATTCTTTGGGAGAGCTAAACACTTGTAAACATATACCTTTGAGAGACTTTTATTATTTACATATTTTCTTCTACCTACAAAAGGTTAGTTAAGGTTTTTGAGGTATAAAATCCTAAGTAATTTGTAAAGGGTTTTAATTGAGCCATAAAAATTAAAAAAGTTTCTAGTTAGGTCATTAGAAAAAAAAAACCAGGAGAAAGTTATATCTTAGTCTTGTGAAAAAAATAGAGATTGTAAATGTTATATATTTTCATCGAAAGGTAACAATTTAAGTATATTGAATTGAAAAATCTTTAGTTAAGATATATTAAGGTAGTGGAGGAAGAAAATTGAGGTCGAACCACTATAAATTAAATTGTCTAAGCTTTTCTTTCCATTCCTCATTATTGAAAAAAGTTTACAAAAAATTTTAAAATATCATTTTACCTTTCTCTTGATATTTTCGATCCTAACAAAAAGACATGAAAAAAAAATGAAATAAATATATGATTAGTAAGACCATATTAAATGATAGGGTTGAATCTCAATATGGAATCAAATTATATTGAATGTTAAGATGAATTGCTTAAATATATTATATAAAATAAAATTAAAATAATTGTTTTAATAATTCTATACTTTAGATATTATTTTCTAGCTAGTTAAACTTGAAATGTAAATTAATCAATGAATAACATGTGAACTAACCATTCTAAATACTCTCTATATAGGATATAATTATATATTACATTAAAATTAAAATGATAAAATATTTAATCTAAATTAATTACTATAAAAATTATTTAAATATTTAAAAATCATATCATCAACCACAAACATGAACACAATTCTTTTTTTTAACATTAGAAAGTATCATTTAAAAAATCATATGAAGCATTATATACATTAAATATATAAAAAACAATTACACAAAAAAAAGAAATAAATGAAATTGTAGCGACGAAAAAAATTTCACTTTCGGTCGCTAATTAAGGCGATTATTTAAAAATTTAAAAACTGACTTTCGATTTTATTAAAAAAAAGAGTCGCCACCGACCTTTTTTTCTAGGTGTGACCGGACAACTAATAAATCATCCTTTTTTAGAAAAGAAAACTTATTCTTGCACAAAAATGAAGGCCGAATTTAGGTCTACGTCAAAAGCCAGAGTAACGTTGGGTTCGGGAGTCGGTTACGCGCGAGGAAGGTATTAGCACCCTCGCGACGCCCAAAATTGGTATCTTATTAAACACGTGTTGTCTTGATTTTCAAAAATACGAATTCAATTTGACATTTAAGTGTGATCCAATTGAAGGAAATGAGAAGTTGTAAGTTTTTGGTTTTTTAGAAGGATATCCCGTTTTTAACACGAGCTGACTAACTTCACCCAACATAGCGATGAAATCAATGACTTAATGTTAAAATCGGTACATTGCCTTATTCTTAAAATTAAAATGTAAAAAGTTTCTAAAATGATAGTAAAAAAAAATCTAAGAATATTATTGTAAAAAATGCGAATAGTGATGTGAATAATAAAGTATATAAAATATAAAATATTAAAATATCAAAATATTAGAATAATAATAATTAATATTGACAAATAAAAAATAAAATAGAAATAAAAAAGTGTACATAATATATATTAGAAATAATAATGATGTTTAAAAATAATACTATTAAGAATACTACATAAATATGTACATATATAAAAATAAATACGTGATAATATTAAAAATATGTACATAATATAGTGTAAAAATACATACATAATATAATTAAAATATATACATAAGATAACATGTAGAAAAAAAATATAAATAATATAGTATTAAAGATATGTACATAAAATAGTATAATATATATACGTAATATAGAATTTAGAATATACCTAATATATTAAAAGAATATATATAATATAATATTAAGAAATATAATAATAACAAAAAAAGAGAGAGGGAGAGAGTGGGTGATTTCCGGCCACAAGGCCAGCCACCGTCCGGTCACCGAACCGCTGTCGGTGTCACCGTACACGGCAGCCGGACCTCAAAAAAACTTTTTCGGTAAAAATGGGAAAGCTTCGTCCTTTTATTTTTACTTTCGTATAAAAGAAACAAAATAAAACTGAAAGGAAAACAATAAGCAAACAAAGAAATTAAAACGAGAATAGACAAAGAAACCTCTTTTGCTTTGTATTTGATTAATCTCCAAACAAAAACTAGCCTCTCCAAAAACTAGCCTTTACAATAACTATTCTCCTTGATTACTCTCAAAAAACCTCTCAAAAATCCTTTACAATAACTTTCTCCCCCCCAAAAAAAAATTCTTAAAAAAAACTTCTCAAAAAAAAAATCCTCAAAAACCCCCTACTATATTTGGTTTTATGATGGCTTTTATAGCCTTGTTACAACATTTTTTTATTATTTGCTATCTTTTCTTTTTTTGAAAGATGGAGCAAGTGGAGGAGCAAGTGGCAGACAATGGATATCAAAAATGGGAGGAAATTGGGGCAAGTGGGAAAGTGGCTAGGTGGCTAGGGTTTCTTGATTTTTTTTGGGGGGGTTAGGGTTAGGGTTAAATGTGGGCCTAAGTGTGGGTTAATTTAGATGGGTTTTGGTTTTTTTCTTGTTGTAAATGGGTTTAATTTGTGGTAGACCAAAATTGGCCTACAACAGCTGCCCCTCTTTGCTCATTGTCGTGTAACGGGAATAGAGTAAAGACATAATGAAAGGCCAATTTTGCCCCGTTTTGCCGAGTCTTGACTTCATTGGTACTCCTCTTGTTCGGGTATTCTTTTTCCAAACCACTGTATCTTGTTTCCTTGATCAAATCCACTACTTCTTCTGATATATGCCTTGTAGCTTCGATCTACTCCAATGTGACTTCAAAAAGATAAGATTTACAGCTTCAATCTGGTCTTCCATCGCTTTAGTCAGATAAAGTTTGTGGTCTTCTCTTCTGCAACTTTTAGAAAGGCAAGATCTGATATCCTCGATCAGCTCCACTGCAGCTTCAATTAGCTTCACTGTAACTTCAGGGATATAAAATCTGTGTATTCGATTAATTCCAGTCTTGATTCTTTACTCGGCATGTGATCCTGAGCTTAACTCATTTCTCGTAATATGAATTGACTCTTTAAAACTAGACATTAAAAATAGAAATTGAAAATAGCTCAGCACGTGAGCCAAGGCTCAACTCACTTCTCGCAATATGAGTTGATTTTTAAAACAAAATTTGTAAAACAGATTTTGAAAATACTTCGGTATGTGACCCGAGGCTCGACTCACCTCTCATAATATGAGTTGATTTTTGCAAAGCATAAATTGGAAAAAAAAAACATCAATTGAAAATACCTCGGCGTGTGACCTGAGGCTCAACTCACCTCTCACAATATGAGTTGATTTTTTTGACAAACATAAATTGAAAAAAAAAGAAATTGAAAATACCTCAGTGTGTCCTGAGGCTGAACTCACCTCTCACAATATGAGTTGATTTTTTTGGAAAAACAAAATTTGAAAAACAAAATTTGAAAATACCTCAGCGTGTGAGTCAAGGCTCAACTCACCACTCGCAATATGAGCTGATTTTTTTTGAAACACAGAAATTGAAGAACAGAAATGGAAAACACCTTAGCGTCTTGAGGTTCAACTCACCTCTCGCAATATGAGCTGATTTTTTTGAAAGACAGAAATTGAAAATACCTCAACGTGTCTTGAGGCTCAACTCACCTCTTGCAATATGAGTTGATTTTTGACAAATAAAAATTGAAATTACCTCAGCGTCTTGAGGTTCAACTCACCTCTCGCAATATGAGCTGATTTTTTTGAAAGACAGAAATTGAAAATACCTCAACGTGTCTTGAGGCTCAACTCACCTCTCGCAATATGAGTTGATTTTTGACAAACAAAAATTGAAATTACCTCAACGTGTCCTGAGGCTCAACTTACCTATCGCAATATGAGTTGATTTTTTTGAAAAACAGAAATTGAAAATACCTCAACGTGTCTTGAGGCTCAACTCACCTCTCGCAATATGAGTTGAGTTTTGACAAAAAAAAATTGAAATTACCTCAGCGTGTCCTGAAGCTCAACTCACCTCTTGCAATATGACTTGATGTTTTTGAAAAACAGAAATTGAAGAACAGAAATGGAAAACACCTCAGCGTCTTGAGGTTCAACTCACCTCTCGCAATACGACCTGATTTTTTTGAAAGACAAAAATTGAAAATACCTCAACGTGTCTTGAGGCTCAACTCACCTCTCGCAATATGAGTTGATTTTTGACAAACAAAAATTGAAATTACCTCAGCGTCTTGAGGTTCAACTCACCTCTCGCAATATGAGCTGATTTTTTTGAAAGACAGAAACTGAAAATACCTCAACGTGTCTTGAAGCTCAACTCACTTCTCGCAATATGAGTTGATTTTTTTTAAAACATAAATTAAAAATTGAAAATTGAAAATACCTCAGCGTGTCCTGAGGCTCAACTCACCTCTCGCAATATGAGTTGATTTGAAAAGCAGAATTTGTAAGGCAAAAATTGAAAAACAGAAATTGAAAATACCTCAGCGTGCCCTGAGGCTTAACTCACCTCTCGCAATATGAGTTGATTTTTGAAAAATAGAAATTAAAAGCAGAAATTGAAAAACAGAAATTAAAAATACCTCGGCGTGCCCCGAGGCTCAGCTCACCTCTCGCAATATGAGTTGATTTTTGAAAAGCATAAATTGAAATTACCTCAGTGTGTCCTGAGGCTCAACTCACCTCTCGTAATATGAGTTGATTTTTTGAAAAGCATAAATTGAAAAAACGGAAATTGAAAATACCTCAGCGTGTGACCTGAGGCCCAACTCACCTCTCGCAATATGAGTTGATTTTTTTGAAAGACAGAAATAAAAACATCAAAATACCAAAAGATGTCATCTGGTGGAACTCAGGTGTCTTTTCCTTTGATTCAGTATAGCTATCATCGAAACCTCTTGTTCTGCTGAAATACATGTTTATGTCATGCATGATGTTATCATGATATGCACATGTTTACCTTAAATGCCTTTATGCCTACATGATCATGCTATGCGCCTTGGGCTTGCTTGTCATATGTCTCTTTCCGTCATGATTTTTGATGATCTGCGTTCATTGCTTTGACTCTTGACTTTCTCTTCAGGTCATGTATCCATCCTCTAGCTTCACGACTAATCTACGTTTCTCAGATATCGCTCTTTTGCCTCTGGTTGAACTTTGTCCTTGCTTTGAGGCTCTTGTACTTATCAAATTCTTATTCGGGTAATGCTTAGCACTTCTTTTGTTTAGATTATGTCATTTCACTATTTATTATGTAAATGAACCACATAATGAGAAGCATGAAAATGGTCAGGTAGGGACAAAAGGATACCTCACATTTATTCATTTCAAATATAGCAAACAAAGAAAGTTAATCAATGATAGTAAAAAAAGTGTCATAAAGAGAAAGGGGATCGCATTTCAACAAATACAAATGCTCTAGATATTCAACGCATGAACTCTTCCACGTTCCTCAATCAAGAATCTTTTCGAGCATCGCTTTCTTGCGTAAGAGATTTCGAGCTTTCAGAAATGCTTCAAATACTGTAGTCTCTTTGTTTGACCCACCGTTCAAAACACCTTACTTTTTAAGCCAGTGCTTGCTTCATTAGAACGCCCTTTCGGGTTTTCATCCTAATCTTTTGTGTTAATCAAGACGCCTTTTTCGGGTTTTCACCTTGATCCCTCTCTCTTTTTCTTTTTTCTTTTTTTTCTCTTTTTTTTAAGATGCCCTTTTTCGGGTTTTCATCTTGATTTTCTTTTTTTTAAGCATAATATTTCTTCACAGCATCTGAATTGACTGGATTCGGTAACTCCTTCCCATCCATCTCAGTGAGAATCAAAGCTCCATCCGAGCATGCTTTCTTTACGGCGTATGGTCCTTCCCAATTTGGGGCCCATTTTCCTCGGAAGTCCTTTTGTATTGGGAGAATCTTTCTCAGCACAAGTTCTCCTTCATGGAATTCTCTTGGCTGTACTTTCTTGTCATGGGCCGCGATCATTCTTTTCTGGTACATCTGTCCATGACAAATTGCCTTTAGACGTTTTTCTTCGATGAGGTTTAATTGATCATATCGAGCTCGAACCCATTCTACTTCTTCTAGTTTCGATTCCATTAAGACTCGTAGAGAGGGGATCTCAACCTCGATAGGTAGCACAGCTTCCATTCCATATACCAGAGAGAAAGGAGTTGCTCCCGTAGATGTCCGCACAGATGTACGATATGCATACAAAGCAAATAGTAGCTTCTCGTGCCAATCTTTATATGTCTCGGTCATTTTCCCAATAATCTTCTTAATATTCTTGTTGGCCGCTTCAATAGCTCCGTTCATCTTTGGGCGATAGGGCGAGGAGTTATGATGCTTTATTTGGAATTGCTCACACACATCTTTCATTATCTTGTTGTTCAAATTCAAGGCGTTATCTGAAATGATTCTTTTAGGCAAGCCACATCGACAAATGATTTCCTTTTTCAAAAACCTACAAACCGCAGTCTTCGTCATATTAGCAAACAATGCGGCTTCTATCCATTTTGTGAAGTAATCAATAACTTCAAAAATGAATCGGTGTCCATTAGAAGCTTTTGGGGAAATTGGCCCTATAACATCCATGCCCCACATAGAAAAAGGCCACGGAGAAGTCATGACGTGAAGGGGCAAAGGGGCTACATGAATTTTATCACCATAAATTTGACATTTGTGGCATTTTCGTGCAAAATTAATGCAGTCGCTTTCCATCGTCAGCCAGTAATATCCGAGTCTCATAATCTTCTTGGCCATAGTGAAACCATTGGCATGTGTCCCGCAAATTCCCTCATGGACATCTTTAAGTATTTTTCTGGCTTCAACAGCATCTACGCATCTCAAGAGCACCTGATCTTTTCCTCTTTTGTACAGGATGTCCCCATCAAGAATGAATCTTGCTGCCATTCTTTTGATTGTTCTTTTGTCGTTCTCGTTTGCTTATTCGGGATACTTTTGATTCTTGATATATTCTAAGACATCATGGAACCATGGCTGTCCATCTGGCTCTTTTTCAATGCTGAAACAATGTGCAGGAACTTCATATATGCTCATTTGAAGAGGCATTATTTCTGTTTCTCTGTTTGCTTTGAACATTGAAGCCAAAGTGGCCAGGGCATCAGCCAATTGGTTTTCTTCTCGTGGGAGGTAATTAAAAGTTATTTCTTCAAATTCTTTAATCAACTCTACCACTAGATCACTGTATTTAACCAGTTTCGAGTCTCTCACTTCCCAATCTCCACGGATTTGGTAAATCACCAAGGCTGAGTCTCCGTATACCTCTAAAGTTTTGACGTTTCATTCAACAGCTGCACGAAGTCCCATGATACATGCCTCATATTCTGCTATGTTATTAGTACAGAAGAAGTTCAGCCTGGCAGTGAGTGGGTAATGGTTCCCTTCTGGCGATACTAAGACTGCTCCAATCCCATGCCCCAATGCGTTCGATGCACCATCAAAGCTCATCTTCCATGACTTCTTTTTTGATGACTCGCCCTCTTTTTCTGTAATGTACATCAAATCTTCATCTGGAAAATCAGATCTCAATGGCTCATATTCATCTATTGTTCGAGTTGCTAAGAAGTCAGCTATTGCGCTTCCTTTTATTGACTTTTGACTCACATAGACGATGTCGTATTCCGATAGTAAGATCTGCCACCGTGCCATTCTTCCTGAGAGTGTAGGTGATTCCATCATGTACTTTATTGGATCTAGCTTTGAAATTAACCATGTCGTATGATACAACATGTATTGCCTAAGTCTCCGAGCTACCCAAACCAGAGCGCAACAATATTTTTCAATGGATGAATACTTTGCCTCATATTCAGTGAACTTTTTACTGAGGTAGTAGATCGCCTTTTCTTTCTTTCCTGACTCGTCGTGTTGCCCCAGTACGTAACCCATTGAATTTTTGAACACAGTCAAATACAATATCAATGAAGCCTAGCAATTATCCCGAGGTAGCCCCAAACGTACATTTGGCTGGATTGAGCTTTAGCTGGAACTTTCTCAGTCTATCGAACAACTTATTTAGGTTCACTACATGCTCTTCTTCCCCTTGAGATTTAGCAATCATATCGTCGACGTAGACCTCTATTTCTTCATGCATCATGTCATGGAATAACGTCACCATAGCCTTCTGATATGTTGCCCCAGCATACTTTAGCCCAAATGGCATCACCTTGTAGCAGAATGTTCCCCACATTGTTACGAAGGTAGTTTTCTCCATATCCTCAGGGGCCATCTTGATCTGATTATACCCCGAGATCCGTCCATGAAAGAAAACAATGAATGTTTTGCTGTGTTATCCACCAACGTATCAATGTGTGGTAAGGGAAAATTATCTTTAGGACTTGCTCGATTCAGGTCACGATAATCCATGCACATTCGTACTTTGTCGTCTTTCTTTGGTACCGGGACTATGTTAGCCACCCATTCTGGATATTTGGAGGCTTGTAGGAAGCCAGCATCAAATTGCTTCTTGACTTCCTCTTTTATCTTCAACAACATCTCAGGCCTCATCCGTCTTAGCTTTTGTTGAATGGGTTTGCATTCTGCTCTTAATGGGAGTTTATGGACCACTAAATCTTCATCCAGCCCTGGCATGTCCTGATATGACCATGCGAATACATCTTTGTACTCATGGAGCAAAGCAATCAAATTATGCCTGGTGCCCCCTGAAATAGAGGTCCCAATCTTCACTTCTTGCTTCCTTTCTTCAGTTCCCAAGTTTATTGTTTCAACAGATTCTTGATGAGGCAAAATCTATTTATCCTCTTATTCCACCATTCTTAGCAAGTCAGGAGATGAGACATAGTCTTCAGTATTTTCTTCGGCTTCGAATTCTCCTAAACAAATAGCCTTCTCAAAATCGATTTCAGGACTCGTAACGGGTTTGTTCATGTTGTTGACATCTGAGCACCTGAAAGTTGAATGGAAAAGGAAATTATAGAGGGGCATCCAAGTATTGGAACCAACAAACGAAATGTTATGGCATGGCATGAGGCAAATGTAAGGATTGGCTATGAAATGAGAAAATGATTATGAAATTACTGACAATACGAAAGATCGTGACAAAATGCATCTTCATTAATATTCATTTAAATGATAAAGAGCGAATACAAGCTTTTACAAAAGAATTCTATTATATCCTAGGATACAATAGAGGGTTAATGTTTGAGCATTACTCTGAAGACTTATAAACTACAAGAAGGTCCTCGGCAGTCCAATTGTTCACCCTGAAACCTAGGGGACAAGGGCGTATCCTTGGGACGTCTTTACTTGCGTTAGCTCCTTTGTCAATGACATTTATACTGATATTCTGAAAACCCTTTTCGATCATTAACATTGTGCCTTATGCATTATCCTACCCCGGGTATATCATTACCGCAGACGTAAATGTTCTTGACAAAAGAGGGAATTCCATAGGCTGCCATTCTGGTTCTTGGCCTAAGGTTCTCGCGATCCTTCTTTCCTGATCTTTCTTCCACTGCCTTCTTCTTTGACGCATGTCTGGCTGGAAACCTAAACCGTATCGGGCCTTGTGGTGTACTGGCCTTAGAGCCCTAACTATTCCTTGTAGATATCTCCCTAAACCTCTTCTCGCTCGAGCTCCCCTTCCTATAGTCAACTTGATACCCATCCTGGTATTTCTCGACAGTTTTGGCTCGTAAATTTTGTTTCCCTCAGCGACAAATGTGGCATTCACAAACTCAAGGGATTGGAAGGAGTATTCTATAGCATCTTTACTTACATCAATGTATGGTGCGTCGGTGGAAATAGATGCTACAATGTCTTCTTCCCCCTCAACAGTGACCAAACAACCATCCATGATAAATTTCACCTTTTGATGGAGGGATGATGGGACCGCTCCAGCAGAATGGATTCAGGGTCTTCCCAAAAGGCAGTTATATGATGGTGTAATGTCAATGACTTGGAACTCGACATCGTATATGTAGGGACCCACTTCTAGAGGGATCTTGATTTTTCCCGTGACCTCTCGTCTTGCTTCATTAGAATGTCCTTTCGGGTTTTCATCTTAATCTTTTGTGTTAATCAAGACGCCCTTTTCTGCTCTTCACCTTGATCCCTCTCTCTTTTTCTTTTTTCTTTTCTTTTCTCTTTTTTTTAAGATGCCCTTTTTCGGGTTTTCATCTTGATTTTCTTTTTTTTTAAGCATAATATTTCTTCACAGCATCTGAATTGACTGGATTCGGTAACTCCTTCCCATCCATCTCAGTGAGAATCAAAGCTCCACCCGAGAATGCTTTCTTTACGGCGTATGGTCCTTCCCAATTTGGGGCCCATTTTCCTCGGAAGTCCTTTTGTATTGGGAGAATCTTTCTCAGCACAAGTTCTCCTTCATGGAATTCTCTTGGTCGCACTTTCTTGTCATGTGCCGCGATCATTCTCTTCTGGTACATCTGTCCGTGACAAATTACCTTTAGATATTTTTCTTCGATGAGGTTTAATTGATCATATCGAGCTCGAACCTATTCTGCTTCTTCTAGTTTCGATTCCATTAAGACTCGTAGAGAGGGGATCTCAACCTCGATAGGTAGCACAGCTTCCATTCCATATACCAGAGAGAAAGGAGTTGCTCCCGTAGATGTCCGCACAGATGTACGATATGCATACCAAGCAAATGGTAGCTTCTCGTGCCAATCTTTATATGTCTCGGTCATTTTTCCAATAATCTTCTTAATATTCTTGTTGGCCGCTTCAACAGTTCCGTTCATCTTTGGGCGATAGAGCGAGGAGTTATGATGCTTTATTTGGAATTGCTCACATACTTCTTTCATCATCTTGTTGTTCAAATTCAAGGCGTTATCTGAAATGATTCTTTCAGGCAAGCCATATCGATAAATGATTTCCTTTGTCAAAAACCTACAAACCGCAGTCTTCGTCACATTGGCAAACGATGCGGCTTCTATCCATTTTGTGAAGTAATTAATAACTACAAAAATGAATCGGTGTCCATTAGAAGCTTTTAGGGAAATTGGCCCTATAACATCCATGCCCCACATAGAAAAAGGCCACGGAAAAGTCATGACGTGAAGGGGCAAAAGGGCTACATGAATTTTATCACCATAAATTTGACATTTGTGGCATTTTCGTGCGAAATTAATGCAGTCGCTTTCCATCGTCAGCCAGTAATATCCGAGTATCATAATCTTTCTGGCCATAGTGAAACCATTGGCATATGTCCCGCAAATTCACTCATGGACATCTTTAAGTATTTTTCTGACTTCAACAGCATCTACGCATCTCAAGAGCACCTGATCTTTTCCTCTTTTATACAGGATGTCCCCATCAAGAACGAATCCCGCTGCTATTCTTTTGATTGTTCTTTTGTTATTCTCGTTTGCTTGTTCGGGATACTTTTGATTCTTGATATATTCTAAGACATCATGGAACCATGGCCGTCCATCTGGATCTTTTTCAATGTTGAAACAATGTGCAGGAACTTCATATATGCTCATTTGAAGAGGCATTATTTCTGTTTCTCTGTTTGCTTTGAATATTGAAGCCAAAGTGGCCAGGGCATCAGCCAATTGGTTTTTTTCTCGTGGGAGGTAATTAAAAGCTATTTCTTCAAATTCTTTAATCAACTCTGCCACTAGATCACTGTATTTAACCAGTTTCGAGTCTCTCACTTCCTAATCTCTACGGATTTGGTAAATCACCAAGGCTGAGTCTCCGTATACATCTAAAGTTTTGACGTTTTGTTCAATAGCTGCACGAAGTCCTATGTTACATGCCTCATATTCCGCTATGTTATTAGTACAGAAGAAGTTCAGTCTGGCAGTGAGTGGGTAATGGTTCCCTTCTGGCGATACTAAAACTGCTCCAATCCCATGCCCCAATGCGTTTGATGCACCATCAAAGCTCATCTTCCATGACTTCTTTTTTGATGACTCGCCCTCTTTTTCTGTAATGCACATCAAATCTTCATCCGGGAAATCAAATCTCAATGGCTCATATTCATCCATTGTTCAGGTTGCTAAGAAGTCAGCTATTGCGCTTCCTTTTATTGACTTTTGACTCATATAGACGATGTCGTACTCCGATAGTAAGATTTTGCACCGTGCCATTCTTCCTAAGAATGCAGGTGATTCCATCATGTACTTTATTGGATCTAGTTTTGAAGTTAACCATGTCGTATGATACAACATGTATTGCCTAAGTCTCCGAGCTACCCAAACCAGAGCGCGACAGTATTTTTCAATGGATGAATACTTTACCTCATATTCAGTGAACTTTTTACTGAGGTAGTAGATCGCCTTTTCTTTCTTTCCTGACTCGTCGTGTTGCCTTAGTACGCAACCCATTGAATTTTCGAACACAATCAAATACAATATCAATGGTCTTCCTGGAGTTGGCGGTACTAGCACTGGAGGACTAGACAAATATTGTTTTATCTTATCAAAGGCCACCTGGCATTCCTCATTCCATTCTCCTGGGTTATGTTTTCAAAGAAGCCGAAAGATTGGGTCGCATTGGTTGGTAAGTTGAGCGATGAATCGGGCGATGTAGTTTAACCTCCCTAAAAATCCTCTAACTTCCTTTTGCGTGCGCGGAGATGGTAACTCTTGAATGAATTTTATTTTATTTGGATCAACCTCGATACCTCTTTCACTGACAACGAAGCCCAGCAATTTTCCCGAGGTAGCCCCAAACGTACATTTGGCTGGATTGAGCTTTAGTTGGAACTTTCTCAGTCTATCGAACAACTTCTTCAGGTTCACTACATGCTCTTCTTCCCCTCGAGATTTAGCAATCATATCGTCGACGTAGACCTCTATTTCTTTATGCATCATGTCATGGAATAACGTCACCATAGCCCTCTGATATGTTGCCCCAGCATTCTTTAGCCCAAATGGCATCACCTTGTAGCAGAATGTTCCCCACATTGTTACGAAGGTAGTTTTCTCCATATCCTCAGGGCCATCTTGATCTGATTATACCCCGAGAATCCATCCATGAAAGAAAACAATGAATGTTTTGCTGTGTTATCCACCAACGTATCAATGTGTGGTAAGGGAAAATTATCTTTAGGACTTGCTCGATTCAGGTCACGATAATCCACGCACATTCGTACTTTGCCGTCTTTCTTTGGTATCGGGACTATGTTAGCCACCTATTCTGGATATTTGGAGGCTTGTAGGAAGCCAGCATCAAAATTCTTCTTGACTTCCTCTTTTATCTTCAACAACATCTCAGGCCTCATCCGTCTTAGCTTTTGTTGAATGGGTTTGCATTCTGCTCTTAATGGGAGTTTATGGACCACTAAATCTTCATCTAGCCCTGGCATGTCCTGATATGACCATGAGAATACATCTTTGTACTCATGGAGCAAAGCAATCAAATTATGCCTGGTGCCCCCTGAAATAGAGGTCCCAATCTTCACTTCTTGCTTCCTTTCTTCAGTTCCCAAGTTTATTGTTTCAACAGATTCTTGATGAGGCAAAATCTATTTATCCTCTTGTTCCACCATTCTTAGCAAGTCAGGAGACGAGACATAGTCTTCAGCATTTTCTTCGGCTTTGAATTCTCCTAAACAAACAGCCTTCTCAAAATCGATTTCAGGACTCGTAACGGGTTTGTTCATGCTGTTGACATCTAAGCACCTGAAAGTTGAATGGAAAATGAAACTATAGAGGGGCATCCAAGTATTGGAACCAACAAACGAAATATTATGGCATGGCATGAGGCAAATGTAAGGATTGGCTATGTAATGAAAAAATGATTATGAAATTACTGACAGTGTGAAAGATCATGACAAAATACATCTTCATTAATATTCATTTAAATGATAAAGAGCGAATGCAAGCTCTTACAAAAGAATTCTATTATATTCCAGGACACAATAGAGGGTTAATGTTTGAGCATTACTTTGAAGACTTATAAACTACAAGAAGGTCTTCGGCAGTCCAATTGTTCAACTTGAAACCCAGGGGACAAGGGCGTATCCTTGGGACGTCTTTACTTGCGTTAGCTTCTTTGTCAATGACATTTATACTGATATTCTGAAAACCCTTTTCGATCATTAACATTGTGCCTTGTGCATTATCCTGCCCTGGGTATATCATTCCCGCAGACGTAAATGTTCTTGACAAAAAAGGGAATTCCATAGGCTCCCATTCTGGTTCTCGACCTAAGGTTCTCGCGATCTTTTTTTCCTGATCTTTCTTCCACTGCCTTCTTCTTTGACGCATGTTTGGCTGAAAACCTAAACCGTATCGGGCCTTATGGTGTACTAGCCTTAGAGCCCTAACTATTCCTTGCAGATATCTCCCTAAACCTCTTCTCGCTTGAGCTCCCCTTCCTATAGTCAACTTGATACCCATCCTGGTATTTCTCGACAGTTTTGGGTCGGGAATATTGTTTTCCTCAGCGACAAATGTGGCATTCACAAACTCAAGGGATTGGAAAGAGCATTTTATAGCATCTTTACTTACTTCAATGTATGGTGCGTCGGTGGAAATAGATGCTACAATGTCTTCTTCTCCCTCAACAGTGACCAAACAGCCATCCATGATAAATTTCACCTTTTGATGGAGGGATAATGGGACCGCTCCAGTGGAATGGATCTAGGGTCTTCCTAAAAGGCAGTTATATGATGGTGTAATGTCAATGACTTGGAACTCGACATCGTATATGTAGGGACCCACTTCTAGAGGGATCTCGATTTTCCTGTGACCTCTTGTCTTGTTCCATCGAATGCCTTTATTGTGGAATGGGAAGGCCTTAGGTAGGACAAATCCATCGGAATCCTGGAAAGTGTGGCCAAAGGCATGACGTTGAGTGCCGATCCATTGTTGATAAGCACATTTGGTATTATGTAACCCCTGCAGCAAGTTGTGATATGCAATGCTTTTATAGAGCCTCTACTATTGGGCGGTATTTCATCATTACTAAAAGAAATGAAATTATCCGCGTTTAAATTATTCACCCATCTGTCAAGCTTCTCAACGGATATATTGTTTGCCACGTAAGCTTGATTCAACACCTTTAACAAGGCGTTCCGGTGGGGTTCTGAATTTAATAGTAGAGACAATACCGAGACTCGTGCTGGCTGCTTGCTCAATTGTTCCACCACATTATACTCACTATGTTTGATAAACTTTAAGAATTCCCGTACTTCTTCCTCATCCACCGGCTCTTTAGTTTTTTGTTGCTCGGGCGGAGTTTCGTGCTTAGTTTCAGCCTCATACATTGGTGCCTTTCCTTTTTGTTTCAAACCACTATTCTTCTTCACTGGTTCGACTTCTTTCGAATAACATCTCCCACTGCGAGTGAAATGACCTACTTCTCCAACGTTTCCAGTTACAGCTTTGGATTTTTCGTCTTCAGGTGTGACTATATTGACGTCGTATTTTCATGGTACTGCTTTATTATCCTTGTAGGGGAAAGGAGATGGTACTTCAATTATCATTTTTGGTTTCAGCGGTTCCTTCCTTACATCGTAATAAATTACGAATGGTCGATCAGCGCTATACGGAAAACCTGATGATTGATTGTCAGAGGCACATACTTCTCTCTCATTGGCCTCTCCTTCATTAATGATCTCAATCTCCTTATTATCTATCCGGTCTTGCAGTAACTTTTTAAATTCCTTACATGATTGGATGTTGTGCCCTACAATTCCATAAAAATCACAAAAAACCTGACATTCTTTTCTGAGACTATCGTCGGGGCGACAGAGTAATCCATTCTTAACCAGTGCCTCCCAGATTTTCTGCAGAGGCGTCCTTATTTCTGATACACATCTTTTGACTTGCCATTCATCTTCTTTCCCCACTGTGCTCACATTCCCTTCAGTATAGTTAGGGAACGGGTTCCCAGTTGCATTACTGGCACTATCGAATCGTAGGATACCCGCATCAATTAGTCTTTGAACTCTCCTCTTAAAGGCTAGGCAATTTTTCGTGGAATGTCCCTGGTTTCCTGCATGGTATGCATAACTAGCGTTTGGGTCGTACCATTTCGGGTATGGGGGCCTCAAGGGTGCCATATAATGCGGGGATATCAATTGCTTCTCCAAAATTTTTGGGTACAGTTCCCCATATGACACAGGAATAGGGGTAAATTGTGGTCTCTCAGAATTGGGTTTTGCTAGCCTCTGCTTGTTTTTGGGTTGACCTTGGGCGGGTATTGTATTTTGTGGGAATGTGGCAGTTGGTCTCGGGTTACTTGTGGCGTAAACATGGTAAGAAGAGTAAGGAGGCGGTGTTTGGTAGTAAGGGGTTTGAGGAGGATAATAGAAATTCGGAGGTGGATAATTTCAAGGTCGGGGTTGGTTTGGATACGGATTAGGGGTATAACGGCTTCCCATTCCCACCATGTGGGCTTCTGGTTCTTTCTTCTTCATGGGCGCTACCCTTCTTGAACTTTCTTGACCTTCCATTTTACCGCTCTTGACGGCGTTCTCTATAAGCTCACCGGATATTACAATATCCGTGAAGTCCTTCGTGGCGCTTCCCACTAGTTTGTCATAAAACGACATCTTTAAGGTGTTGATAAAAAGGATGGTTATCTCCGTTTTCGTCAGTGGGGGTTCCACTTGGGCTGAGACGTCCCTCCATCTCTGCGCATACTGTCTAAAAGTTTCTGACGGCTTTTTCTCCATCATTTGTAAAGTCATCCGATCAGGCACCATATCTGATACATGCTTGTACTACTCACAGAATACCAACGCCAAGTCTTTCCAAGATCGGATCATTTCCTTACTGAGCTGGTTGTACTATCGAAGAGCCGATCCTACTAGACTATCTTGAAAATAATGTACAAGTAGCTTATCTTCGTTCACGTAACCTGTCATTTTTCGGCAAAACATGACAAGATGTGCTTTTGGACATCTTGTCCCATCGTACTTTTCGAAATCAGGCACCTTGAACTTCAGAGGCAGGATTAGGTTAGGTACCAAACTGAGTTCTTTAGCACCTAGTGCAGAGAAAACTTCAGTACCTTCTATTGCCTTAAGTCTTTCCTCCAAGCTCCTATACCTCTCTTGAGCCTCGTGATCATCTATTTTCAACTTGGCTATTTCGGCCGGATCATCTAAATCTGGAACTACAGGATTGGCAGGGGTTGCTCCGGGATTTGACATAAATGTTCCTTGCCCTAGATGAGCAAATGGCATAGGTCTTTGTTCCAAGCCTGTGGATTCCCCTTGAGTATACCCTCTTTGTGCTACGTGGGCATGCGGTGGAGTGAATCCTGGGGGATAGAGTGGATCCTGGTTATGATTAATTCTTGATTGAGGTTCCATACTATCGGGGTTCTACATGGGTCCTTTTCCTTTGACCAAAACCGACATCATCTCCATCATTCTAGCCATTTGATCCTTCTGTTCAAGTGATTCCTCTCGAGATCTTACTATCAAATCCCTCGTTTTTTGCTGTGACTTAGCCAGTTGTTCTTGTAATTCCCTCTGGATTCTTTCCATCCTTTCGATTCTTTCATTGAACTTAACCTCCATTGCTCTAGCTTGTCGACGCGTTTTATACGAATAGCGTGGTTCTAGATTTGAAGTGTTGCAACTGCGAATTATATGATTCTAACCTTAGTGAATGATTATGGGATATGTATATGCAATGAATGAATGAATAAATATTGAATGAATGTCAGTCATGAAAGAAATGTGAGAAATTGGTGTTGATCTCGAGATAGTCCCTATTAGGCATTTCATTCATCAAAAGAGTTCATTACAAAACATTTCGCCATTTTTGATTCGGCCATTACACAAACTTCCTAGCTATATCGCTATATTTCTTTACTCGCTCTAAGAACTCCGATATGCTTGATTGTTGGCTCGGCGGGAATTGGCAACTGAGATCCTCTGCTTCATCTGATAGTTGTACCATGTGCACAGCCGCTTGACGGATTTTGTTGATAAAAATGCCAAGCTACATTTCTCTTTCTTGAAGGTCCGTTTTATAAGCGTGAGTGTCTCTATCATACTGATCATTCTTTTCTTCCAAAGCTTTTAAGAGAGTATCCAATTGTTGCTAACGAGCTCGCAACGCATCTTCTAGATCTCGTACTCTTTCTCTTAAGCTTTGACGTTTAGATTGACTGGTTGTCCATTTGGTAGACATAGCTTCGTATTCAGCACTTTTCTTTCTCAATTCTATCATAACCCGCACAGATTTTTCCTCCTCATTCTCTACCCTCTTTTTCCAAAATTTCATCCTGCCTTTAGCATTGTTTAATTCTTCTTTCCACTCTGTTGACGACTTACCCAACCCACTATTCTTGATAGTGACTCTTAACTTTTTATTTTCCAGATGAAGGTCCCTTCAGTTATTTCTTACGACTTCAACTTCTTTTTGTACTTTCTCGGTTTTAGACCTTTCGATCTGGATGTCGATCTTCAACTGGTAATTTTCTTCTTGAAGAATACTAATGTCCCGCAACATTTTTCTCAAATTCCTGTCTTGCTATTTCTAGCTCGGATGTCACTTCTGCCGAGAAAGGATTCTGGATGGTGTAATTTGTCGACGAGATTTACTGGCTGTTCACCCGTTGCTTTCTCCATATGTCGTAATCTTGGGTGAGGGTATCAGCATATAGAGCCAATTCCATGTGATGAATTCTCTTCCAAGACTTTGCAGTATCTCGGACCCTCTTCATATATCCTTTACCCGCAAAAGCAAACTCTGATTGTGCTAATCCTCCGGTGGCGGTACGAATTATCGTGAAGAAAATTGCCTTTGGACCATTAACGGAGCATATCCAACTCCTCCCCATAACCCGAGTAGTGGCACCCAATCTTGATCTCCAACCTTATATAGCAGAATTGACGGGTGTATCCACGGGGCTCTCCAAGTCACGTCATCAGCGCGAATATTCTGAAAGACTGAGACCTAGTGTTGTTCGGTGACCTCCTTCGGCCATTCTTTCTTAAGATAAGCTTCTAACGGGGAGAATATTTTAGAGAACATATGGAACGGTGTGCACTTTACTTTCCAGAAATGGCTCAGAATCCAAACATTGAGTAACAGCGCACATCCGATAAAACGACCTTCCCCTTTCTTCCTACAGCTACTTTGTGCTCTGAAGGTTTCGGCCAGGATAGTTGGGACGGGGTTGATTCCTTGTTTTAATCTTTCGAAGAAATCTACCACCGCAACTTCTATGTGTCCAAGGACCTTCGGAAAGATGATCAAACCGTAAATGACCAGAGCGAATAGATTTACCCTTTTCAACATATCGGGATGGTTCAGAACCAAGTCTCGTAGGGAGGACCATGGAATGCAAATGGTTTCATTCTTCTTCTTTATCTGTTTTTCGGCTCACGCGCCAGTCATGTCTGTCAATCTCACTAACTTTTTCTTGAAGGTCATTGGCTTAGGTTCTTTCACATATACCTTATAGGGTTGTACGTTTTCGACACGAAGCAAAGCAGCGTACTCTTCTATAGTCGGGGTCATGTCTTCCTGATGGAAAGTAAAACATTGGTAGGCCGGATCCCAAAATCTGACCATGGCTTGGATCAATCGTTCGTCTACGTTGACAGTAATCAAGTTGGCTATGTCCCCATATCTTTCAGTGAAGATACCCCTAGTGTCCAAGTCCCACTAATTCCAAACCCGAACCAAATCTTCAAGGTTATTCTGGCGAACATTCACAGCTACGTGCTCAGGCAAATTGGCAATACATCCCTCCACTAGACTATCCCCTCTTTCTTTCTGAGTCTTTAGAGACCACTTTCGAACTGCAGCATTCCTCTCGGTTGTTTGTATAATTGACTCTTCCATTAGAAACTCGTTTTTTGGCAACCGATCTCTAGTCAACACCTTCCTAATATGATGCCTATAATGCATGATGTAAAATAAGAATAAAAACAAACAAACTTGGTTAGCACAACACATATGAACAGAGAAAAACTGTGGACAATCTAATAAATTAAGCTACTTGGTCCAATGGACTCGATTCCCTTGCATAGAAAACGTAAATGTAAAAGAAACAGAAGGTAAGATGTGTTTTTCCCGTGTACTTATTTCGGTGACTAGTAAACGGACGGAGGTTTGGCACGGCTCTAGTTGGATGGCTCGTATGGTTCACTATATGCGGTTTTGGTTCTAGATGGGTACTCGAATCGTCTGTACTGTCATCTACTAAGATTAGTACAGAGCCTCGGTCATAGCCCATCATAGGCTTACGAGATCAATTCGAGGGATTACATTTACTTATGCATATGCGGAGGGACAAGTTAACTCACGAAAGCATAAGTCATATGTAACCCGAAAGTATTCACTAGCCTGTACGGAGGGACGAGTTAACTCACGAAGGCGTAGCGTTTACTTTCACTTAAATGGACGAGGCCCGGGTAGAGAGCTCATGTTATGCAAAATGCAAGTGCACGGTGTGTGGGAGAAACTTACAAACCTTTACGTTTTATTTAAAAAACTAGACCAAAACTAAAACCATAAAAATTTAAAGCTGAATAACAATCGGATAAAACAAGTTGGGAGAATATATCCAACACTTCGAAAACCCAATTTTGGGATCACGACTAAATATTAATTCGAACAAGGAATTTTGAAAATTTTGACAACACGCGTTTAAGTGACTCGACTCTCAAAAACTAACGTCCCCAGCGGAGCCGCCAGCTGTAGCGACGAAAAAATTTCGCTTTTGGTCGCTAATTAAGGCGATTATTTGAAAATTTAAAAACCGACTTTCGATTTTATTAAAAAAAAAGAGTTGCCACCGATCTTTTTTTCTAGGTGTGACCGGACACCTAATAAATCATCCTTTTTTAGAAAAGAAAACTTATTCTTGCACAAAAATGAAGGCTGAATTTAGGTCTACGTCAAAAGCCAGAGTAACGTTGGGTTCGAGAGTCGGTTACGCGCGAGGAAGGTATTAGCACCCTCGCGACGCCCAAAATTGGTATCTTATTAAACACGAGTTGTCTTGATTTTCAAAAATACGAATTCAATTTGACATTTAAGTGTGATCCGATTGAAGGAAATGAGAAGTTGTAAGTTTTTGGTTTTTTAGAAGGATATCCCGTTTTTAACACGAGCTGACTAACTTCACCCAACATAGCGATGAAATCAATGACTTAATGTTAAAATCGGTACATTGCCTTATTCTTAAAATTAAAATGTAAAAAGTTTCTAAAATGATAGTAAAAAAAAATCTAAGAATATTATTGTAAAAAATGTGAATAGTGATGTGAAAATAAAGTATATAAAATATAAAATAGCAAAATAGCAAAATATTAGAATAATAATAATTAATATTGACAAAAAAAAAATAAAATAGAAATAAAAAAGTGTACATAATATATATATTAGAAATAATAATGATGTTTAAAAATAATACTATTAATAATACTACATAAATATGTACATATATAAAAAATATATACGTGATAATATTAAAAAAAATGTACATAATATAGTGTACAAAATACATACATAATATAATTAAAATATATACATAAGATAACATGTAGAAAAAAAATATAAATAATATAGTATTAAAGATATATACATAAAATAGTATAATATATATATATACACACGTAATATAGAATTTAGAATATACCTAATATATTAAAAGAATATATATAATATGATATTAAGAAATATAATAATAACAAAAAAAAGAGAGAGGGAGAGAGTGGGTGATTTCCGGCCACAAGGCCGGCCACCGTCCGGTCACCGAACCGCTGTCGGTGCCACCATACACGGCAGCCGGACCTCAAAAAAACTTTTTCGGTAAAAATGGGAAAGCTTCGTCCTTTTATTTTTACTTTCATATAAAAGAAACAAAATAAATCTGAAAGGAAAACAATAAGCAAACAAAGAAATTAAAACGAGAATAGACAAAGAAACCTCTTTTGCTTTGATATTTGATTAATCTCAAAAAAAAAAAACTAGCCTATCCAAAAACTAGCCTTTACAATAGCTCTTCTCCTTGATTACTCTAAAAAAACCTCTAAAAAATCCTTTACAATAACTTTCTCCCCCCCAAAAAACTTATTCAAAAAAAAAAACTTCTAAAAAAAAAAACTCCTCAAAAAACCCCTACTACATTTGGTTTTATGATGGCTTTTATAGCCTTGTTACAACTTTTTTTTTATTTGCTATCTTTTCTTTTTTTGCAAGATGGAGCAAGTGGAGGAGCAAGTGGCACACAATAGATATAAAAAATGGGAGGAAATTGGGGCAAGTGGAAAAGTGGCTAAGTGGCTAGGGTTTCTTGATTTTTTTTTTGGTTAGGGCTAGGGTTAAATGTGGGCCTAAGTGTGGGTTAATTTAGATGAGTTTTGGTTTTTTTCTTGTTGTAAATGGGTTTAATTTATGGTAGGCTAAAATTGGCCTGCAATAGAAATATGCATAAATTTCTTATAAAAAATAAAATATGAATAAATGAATATGTCATAATAAAATAGTTAACTTGTATAAATTTATAGTAATGCTTTAAACATATAAAAAAAACTAATATATTAAAAAAAATCCTTAAACTATTATACCTTATTTAAACATATTTTTATGCTATTTTTGTAATTAAATAAGTTTCTACCTTATAATTTTTACTCATGAAAGTCTTTGATTTTAATATTAAAGTACAAATATTTTGAATTTTAAAATCAATTTATATTTTATGTTAGTATGACTTTGATGAGAATAGTTTATTAAATAAAATAAAATAATATTTTAAAATTTCTTAAAAGTGAAAATTTTGATTACTCTTTTAAATTTTATGTCAATGTTAAAATTGTATGAAATTTCTATTGTATCAGTAACGGATTAAAAGCTTGAAATTCAAAACAAGAATTAATTTACTATTAAAATCAATGGCTTTTACGGATAAAAATCATAATATTGAGGGTTTATTTAACTACGAAAAATAATGTAAGAACTTATTAATCAAATTGTGATAATTTAAGGTTTTTTTTGTATATTAACCTATAAAAAATAATATAAAAATACAAAATACAGAAAATACTATTTAATTTTATTTTTTTTATTACCAATTGACTAAGGTAAAAATGAAAATATGAAAAAATCTAAGATAGTTATGAGATAAAAAAGATTAAATAATTAAGTGATTATTTTATATCTTTTTATAGTTAAATGACAAAAAACAATATAATTGAATGAATACTAATAAAATTTACCCTTTAATTAAAAATATCATCGTTTATCTCATAAAATTATACGGTTACACTATATTGCTCCATTGGACTTTTTTGTTATTTTAAAATTACAGGAACCAAAATGAACTTGGTGCTGCAGTATAGGGCCCGTACAGTGTTTTTACCCTTAAAAATCTGGGTTACTTGGGCCGACATTGTTAAGCCTATTTTCTCTCATTTTATTTCTCTTTTCTTGTCCCTGAAATTTTCTTTCTCCATTTTTTTGTTCTTTTTCGATCGAAGTTTTAGCTGTTTGATCTCCTCGGGTCAGTGAATCCTAGGTTTGTTTTCTTCTCTCCATTTCTCACTTGTTACAACTTTTTAAAACAGTTCTTTAGTTGAGACTTACATTTGTATGATCAGAAAATTTTGTTGTTTCTCTTATGGAGTTTCTATCTTTCTTGAATTGGGTTACTTGTTCTATTTGTCATGTTGTAATTGTTTCACTCAATTTAATTGGAAGGTAATGGTAATTCCAATAATCGAACGAAGGAAATCTTTTTAGGGTATGTTTTGTTCATGAAAGTTTTAGGGGAAAAGAAATTGAAATCCATGGAATTTATTCTCTTTATTGTTTGGTTAAAAGGAAAATCGTTTGAGGAAAAATCTAATTAAGGAAAAATTTAAAGGGAAATACTGCAATAACTTTTATCTCCCAAGTTTAGTTTTAAAAATGGATGAAAATGTGAGAAAAACTTTCAAGAAAAAGCAGCCTCTGCTATACCCCATTTCTCCATAAATTACTGTTTCAATGTGAATTTGTTACCAACTAGCTGGTCCAGTTGCCTTTTCGATTTGTCTGTGTCGATTTGCTTTCAAGTTTTTGGATATCAAAAGTTTGATGTTGGTTGTTTTCATGATTTAAATATGATATTGGTGTTCATTGTTATGCCAGGGAATTCCTTTGAGATGTCTTATAAAATTGCCCAGATTCGTCTTGTGAGTTCTCATCCTGAGGTTTATGAGCCCTGCGATGATTCATTCGCATTAGTTGATGCCCTTTTATCCGATCGGAACAACTTGTTGGAACTCAAACCGATGTTATGTATGGAAGTGGGTTGCGGAAGTGGTTATGTTATCACTTCTTTAATGCTTATGCTTGGGGAGGAAGCTAATGGGGCTCAGTTTATTGCCACCGATATCAATCATCATGCTATTAAAGTGACTCAGGAAACAATGGAAGCGCACGGAGTTTATGCAGAATTGATAAATACTGACATTGCGTCTGGGTTAGAGAATCGTCTGGCTGGTTCAGTTGATCTTCTTGTTGTTAATCCACCTTATGTGCCAACACCTGAAGATGAAGTGGGTCGTGAAGGGATTGCCTCAGCTTGGGCAGGAGGAGAGAATGGTCGAAGTGTGATCGATAAGATTTTGCCTGTTGCAGAGAAGCTTTTGTCGAAACGGGGTTGGTTGTACATGGTCACTCTTACGGCAAATAATCCGTCACAGATATGCCGACAGATGATGAAGAAGGGATATGCTTCAAAAATTGTTGTCCAAAGATCAACAGTGGAAGAGAGTTTACATATCATCAAGTTCTGGAAAGATAATGATATTGAGGCGGACACAAATGATGTGATAACAAACAGCAAAGCAGTCCCTCTAGGGATCGTGGACTCTGTCCGTTCGCAGATACAACGATTGTCATTTTGGGGAAGTTGTGATATTAACACCACCACCAATTGATCTATGAATCTGAAAGGGAAGTTTTTATCTAATGATATGGTTCTTTTGGTAATGTGGTTTCCTTGTATTTCTGGGTTAATCTTGCTCGAGTGTTCTTCCTTATAGGTGTCGGATATTCTTTTTCACCCACTTTCCAAAGACGGACCGGACCATACAAAAGGGCTGAACTGAACTGAACATCGCTGATATCATGAATATCACTCTTAAGACTTGTTTTTCTTTGGTGGTTAATTTTCTTCCATGTTTATATATAGAGAGCGCATTTTAAGCTCAGGGTTAATGAATTGCTGAATGACATTTGATTTTTGGGTAAATTACCATCCAACATTTTGGACGCTTTTATTTTAGTTATTCATATAAAAAAACTTTAAATTTGATCACTACTATTAGAATAATTTATTGTTTTGGTCACTACTGTTGCAATAATTTATTATTTTGGTCACCCATTTGTTTCCTTAATAACGGAGTTTGATGTGGTATTATGTAATTTTTTAATAAAAAAATGTTTGGGGGCTAAAAATAAAACGATGTTGTTTTTGGGATTTTCAACCCCAAACCAAATAAACAAGGCATTTAAAATTTTAAAGGTAAATTATTAAAATAGCTATTTTTATTTTCCTCATGTTATATTTTAGTCATTTATGCTTGAAATGTTACGTTTTAGTTACTTATGTTAACGTGTTTTAATATTTTAGTCACTAAACAATTAATTTTTGTTAATGGTGTAACAGTAAATTGATGTGACATGTTAAATCATCATTTTAAACAAAAAATTTAGGTTAAAATTATACAATTGCTTCTTATTTTTTTTCATTTTGAGCAATTTATTTTTTTTCTTTTATGTTCTTTTAATTTGCTTTATTTTTCATTTTTTTCTATTTCTGCCGCTATTTGCCTCCTTTCTACATCTCTTTTAACATAAAATTTTTTTAAATTACTCAAAAATAAAAAAAATAAGAACTAATTGTATAATTTAATCTAAAATTTTCATTTGAAATGATGATTTAATGTGCCACGTTAGCTTACCATTACACCATTAACGACAATTAATGCTCAGTGACTAAAATGCTATAACATGATAACGTGACTAAAATGTAACATTTCAAACATAAGTGACTAAAATGTAACCTGAGATAAACAAAAGTGACTATTTTGGTAGTTTACCCAAATTTTAATTGAACCCCCCCAATAATTATAAATTTAGGTTGAAAAAGCCTAAAAACTAAAGGGACCAGTTAGGGTTTCAATTCAAATAGGGTTTAAGGGGTTAGTTCGATAATTTTGTTGTTTATTAGCCTATTAGTGTGTAGGGTTTGTTTGTAACAGACACTATATCGGACTGGACCAAGTAAAATAGATCCTGAATCTATTTATGTATTTATTCGCTTGTTATGTTCATAGTGTGACATACCTAAATCCTGAGCGGATGGTAGATTATAAATGCGTGACTCGTACAATTTGATATAAGTAAAAGCTTGAGTTCAAATAGATAATGAACTGAAAACTGGTGTGTTGGGTGTACGACTTCTACAGTATGTAGCGTTATTCACAATAGTGAAATTCATGGCTCGAGACATGGGTAAATGATATCCTCTCATTGGCATTACATGGTTGATGAAAAGTAAACATTACCATGAGTCTTTCGTCATTGTGATGAATGAATTAATTACTATTAATAGTAATTGACTTTTCATGAAGGAAGATGTAATGGTTACCATGATATAAAATAGGATCATATTGGGAGAACTGATATTATCCCAAATAGATCAAGGATATATTATGAGGGTAAAACACTTAAGACAAAGTCATTGGATGAGCAATGAGTAATTGCTTTCGTAATGGTATGTCGTTAGGGAGAGCTCAGTCACAATACTATAATGGAATGACTTCGTGACTATATGAGTTTACAATTAATAGGCGAAAAGTTGAAAATTAATTATAAATCATTTAAGCCCTAATTACATATGTCCAATTAGTCCCTCCGTTGGCTCGTTGATACTAGAAATGAATTGCGAGTTTGAATAGAAATGAACATAATGAAAAGGAAAAGAGAAATGAAAAAAAATCAGGAATGATTATGGTTTTTTTCGAAATAGAAAAGTGGAATCATTTGGAAATGAATGTAGATTTCCAAAAATGGAAATGGAAATGACCCATTTGCAATTCTATATGGATTACTTAAAATGATAGGAAGAACGAGTTTATGTTTTTGAAATGTTTTGAAACCCGAAAATAAAAATAAACCATTCAACAGTGAGCATGTTGAGTTATGAAATATTGAACATATTTTATCAAAATTTTATTAGGGGTAAAATCGTCAAAAAAAGTTTCTAGGGTAAAATCGTCAAAATTTCATTGGGGGTAAAATAAGGTTAAGAAAATTGTTTAATATAGAATATTAAAGTTTTTTTTTGAAAATAGAAAAATAGAATCGAGTTGGATCACATTACAGAGTATTAGGCCAAAAGACTTAAGAAGTATTCGTAAGTGCACCCGATGTGAGGGAGGCCCAAAACTCCTTATATAACATGAAGGGGGCAGCAACCCTATTAAAAATACTAGGGGTATGTCCACCCCACTCCTACTCTAAGTAGGAAGTTATTTTTCTATTTGAAATAAACCACTACAACTCAACAAGGGTTTTCTACCTTTTCTTCTTATAAATAGATGACTAGTAGTGCTATGAAAACAACTTGAAGAGATTGTTAATCTGTCGAAAAATTGAGAGAATTTATTTTAACCTATCAAATATATTTTTCTAGAATAAAAATTCTACTGGTTTCTATTAAGAAGAGATAATTTTTGTTTTCACCCTAAACAAAATAGAGAAAACTTTTTCTAATTCTGTGTTTCAGTTCAATTGGTTTAAGCCCACACTAAAAGTAGTTTGTGGTACGAGAATAGCGGAGAAGATCGCTTGATTTAAAGCCAGGAACAACGAATTTCCACTAAGTCGAAAACACATGTCTGGATTCGGTAGGGTTTATTGCTATAAATATCACAAATTGAGCGGTTTTCAAAATTTTAATTTTTCGTTGCGCAAGAAAACCATTTTCAAACCGGAATTTTTGTAACACCCTACACCTGTACCCCACGTTGGGACGGAATACGAGGTGTTACCTAACTCGGTCACATAGAAACGCACGTTTCTTTATCATCAAAATTTAGTCAAATTTAAAACTTTTCCGATTCTTTATCAAGAACTTCATAACAAAGGCCTATGAGGTTCCATCCGTCATTTAAAACCATTCAGGAATGCTTCGGATCTTTCCAAAAACTCTGAAAAATATTACTAGATACAGGGGCACATGCCCATGTAGGAGGGGCAACATGCCCGTGTGACCAATTCAAAATGGTCGTGCTGTTGGCCCGTGTCGCTCACACGGCCTAGGAAATGAAGGGACACGCTCGTGTCCTCCACCCATGTGGAAATAATTTTCAAAACACACCTACAGGGGTTTTTACACGGCCTGACACACGCCCGTGTCCTCCACACAGCCATGACATGCCCGTGTCCCAGCATGTGTGCCAAAAACATGGACATTCTGTTTCTGACGTCCACAACCCCAAAATGTCACATGACCAAGGCACACGCCCGTGTACTAGGCCGTGTCCTTTACACGACTAAGACGTACGGTCGTGTCTCTGCCCGTGTGTTTACTACCATGCATATTGACTTGAAAATTTTACATATAGGGGATACACGGCTGGACCACACGCCCATAGGGTAGACCGTGTATCACACACGGCCTAGACACACGCCCGTATGTCTACCCTTGTGGACAATATGAGGCTATTTACCAAGCCTCTTTGCCACCCTTACTTACACAACCTACACATTAGCAACCAAAACCAATTCAAGACTATCTCATGCAACCAAATCAGCCACAATAAACAACATTCCATGTGTGCATTTTACTCATCTACGAAGATAACTTCCTTGTATATACATCAAAATGGATATTAGCCATAATTCGAGGCTTAGTACAAAATGAGAGATTTATCCCAAGCCAACACATTTGGCCAAATTGATAATGACACAAAACACAAGTCTAGTTCCCTATACATGCCATATTCAAAAAATAAATTAAACTATACTGAAAGCTTCGATTGATAGTGTGATCGATATCTCTGACTTCCGCTGATCCTTGAGCTAGATAGGTGACATTATAAGAAAATGGAAAATGAGAAGGAGTAAGCATAAAGCTTAGTAAGTTGCACATAAATGAATATACAACATAACTTTACCATTCATCAACAAGGTCATAATATACAATTGGGCATAAGTAAGACTTACTCATCAATATTCAGTACACATCGTATATCATAAAATGTGCTCATATTCTATATATACCAAACAGGTACCTGTACCACTCAAAACAAAATTATACTTTCCTCGTTAACTTGAAATCATAACTTTTATCGTTGAACCATTTGGAACACTATCAGATATTCATTAAGCCTCAAACATGGGGTAAGATGCTAATACCATGTCCCGGACATGGTCTTACACAAGCTCTAGCATATCTGTGCCGATGTTGTGTCCCAAACATGGTCTTACACTGACACATCTCGTAGCCGATGCATGTCCCAGACATGTCTTACACTGACTTACGTCTCGAGGCCGATGCATGTCCCAGACATGTCTTATATTATCACTAGTCTCAATACCGATGCTATGTCCCAGACATTGTCTTACACTAGCTCTCATAATATGGCTAATGCATGTCCCAAACATGTCTTACACTAGCTCACAATAACCCATATGTTATGGCATGAATATCCGATTTATTTCCTAGGTTCAAACGGGAACTTTACTATCTCTATTGCCATTATGCTTTCTCAAATCCACAATCAAGCAATTCATGCTATATTAAATTCAAGTACAATTCAACACATACATTAACATTGTAGTTGTATTATTTACATAGAACTTACCTCAGATTACAAAATGTGGCGACTAGTCGATTTAATCAATTTGCTTGGCTTTTCCCCGGTTTAAGTTCGGATTTGGTGATTCTTGATCTATAATCGCAAAATGCACTTATTTAGTCACTAAATAAAGTTTAGCAATTGAAAATTCATATCTTTGGTAAAATGACCATTTTGCCCCTAGACTTTGACAAAATGACCATTTTACCCCTTGTCCCGAAAATTGATTTTTATCGAATGTCTTCATGTCTTAAGCCTAGCGGAACCCTTTTTACTCTTATAGCAACTCCAAATTACCACTATTTCACATACTTAACATCTATTTTACAACTTATGCAATATAGTCCTTTTAGGTGTTTTCATACTAACACCTTTCACAAAAGTTGTTCATAACACACCCAAGATTTATTTTCTTCCATAAAAACTCAGCAAACATTACAAACCCTTTCATGGAAAAACCCTACACTCTTGATCATTTTGCAAAATAGTACCCTCATTTGAAAGCCCATGTTTCAAGGGTCTCAAAAGTACAAAAATATTCAAGAAAAACCATTAAAATAACTTACTTGAGAAGTCTTAAAGTTGCTAAAATTTCAAGCTCTTAAAACCCCATTTCTTTGCTGAAAATTTCTGTCAAAAGAAAGGATGGAGAAAAGAAAATGATAGCTAGGCTTTTTGGCATCTTTATAGTACACCTTATTTCATCAACATTACCTAATGTTGACTTTACCACACTTTCATCTCTCATGGCCGGCCAAGCTATCACAATAGGGTATAATTTCCCTTTAAAGACCCCCAATCTTTATTCTCTAGCTATTTGACACTTTTAGCTATCAATTTAGTACTTTTTCATTTTATGCGACTTAGTCCTTTTTCTCAATTGAGCTCACGAACATCAAAAATTAACTTACCAAATTTTTCATACACTAATATAAACATGCAATGACTCCAAAATAATAATAAAATAATTTATTTGACTCCGAATTTGTGGTCCCATGACCACTATTTCGACTAGGCCCTAAATCGGGCTGTTACATTTCTCCCCCTTAGGGATTTTTGTGCCCAAAAATCTTACCGGTGAATAAGTTTGGGTACTAATCTCTCATAGTCTCCTCGGATTCCCATGTGGCTTCCTCAAATCCATGTCTATGCCACAAAACTTTCACGAGTGCAATACTCTTATTTCTTAACTGGTTGACTTCCCGAGCCAATATCTTGACCGGCTCTTCGCCATAAGTCATGTCCGGAAGAATCTCAACTTCTGTTGGCGCAATCACATGCGAAGGGTCTGATCTATATCGGTGTAGCATGAACACATGAGAGGTAGAAACATGCCTGTCTCGTCATAATAATGAGTGAATCAATGAATGAAAGTGGAAAAAAATGAAGGTTAACTCCCTTTTTTATGTTTATGTTAAACCAATCACTAATCTTATACTTTGTATTATTAATATAATCTAGTTTCTTTTTATAATATCTATTTATTTCTATTTTTATAATATCTATTTATTTCTAATAAATATTTATATAATAGATTAAATTTATCTAATTTATTTCTATATCGAATAGAGTGGCAATTAAAATGAATGATTTACTGAGTATAAATCGTGAATCAAAAATGGAAAATCATAAAAGATGGAAAAAGCTTTCGGCTCTAGTCATTCCATTATATTGACAATTTCAAAAAACTGCTCATACTATGAGCATAGTATGGTCGCGGTCAGGCAAGTATTCCCCCATCGTCTAGCGGTTTAGGACACCTCTCTTTCAAGAAGGCAGCGGAGATTCGACTTCCCCTGGGGGTAGGGTACTATGAAAGGAAGTTGATCATGGATTATCAATATCAGTGAGCTATTATGCACTCTTTCAAGGGTGGCTGCTTCTAGGCAAACCTCCTGGCTGTCTCCACACCCCTACCTCCTTTATCACTGAGCGGTCATTTAGGGGCCTTAGCTGGTGATCCCGGCTGTTTCCCTCTCGACGATGAAGCTTATCCCCTATCGTCTCACTGGCCGACCTCGACCCCTGTTATTTTGAGGTCATATCTAGTATTTAGAGTTTGCCTCGATTTGGTACCACTCTCGTGGCCCGCACCGAAACAATATTTTACCCCTAGATGTCTAGTCAACTGCTGCGCCTCAACGAATTTTGGGGAGAACTAGCTAGCTCTGGGTTCGAGTGGCATTTCACCTCTAACCACAATTCATCCGCTGATTCTTCAACATCAGTCAGTTCGGACCTCCACTTAGTTTCACCCAAGCTTTATCTAAGAACGATTTCAAACTATTAATCAATCGAATAATATGAGAAATACGTTGAATATTTGGCAGAAAACATGAAAGAAAAAGGAATTAAAATAAAAAAGGAAATGAAATCATAGTAAAAAGATGTGGTATTGGGTCATTTGTCCTAAATGCGCAAATCAAAATCGGGCAGATCTTTACTCGGAGTAGAGCATAAACCTAAAAAAATTGAATAAAAAATTGATGAAACCCATTCAGGAACAAGAAAATGACATCGTGATTTGGATTGAATCCCAATGAGAAAAATAGATCAATGAAAAGTTTGTGCGATAAGTTTAGCGAATTTTTTCTATATTATAGATTATAGGAAAATGGGCCAAAACTTATCTTTCTTTAATTTCATTAAAACCTAATATTAGTTTACAGTCAACAACATCTTCACCATCTAGAGTAACGATAAGACGAAGAACACCATGCATTGATGGGTGGTGAGGCCCCATATTGACTATCATAAGGTCTTTTTCTGTAGCTGATAGATTCATAAGTTTTTTCTCGATTCATTCTTACATGAATTGTTGAAAACGAAAACAAGTACATCAAAATGAAAATCTAATAAGTCGACTAATTCAAAATTTGCAAATTAACGATTTTTTGATTCCCGAATATCCAACTCACCAATTAATTCTTTATAATACGTCATGAATCTTTTCTAACTCTAGTGGCAAAGCCAATCGATAGGCAACCGGTCCTACTCTCTCGATAACCTCATAAGGTCCTATGAAACGAGGACTCAACTTACCTCTTCTACCAAATCTGAGGACTTTCCTCCACAGGGATACTTTCAAAAATACCTTATTGCCGACTTGAAACTCAGTTTCCTTTTGTTTCAAATTCGTGAGGATTTCTGTCTATCTGAGGTGGCCTTCAAGCAGTCACGAATCATTTTAACTTTCTCTTCAGTCTTTTTGATTAAATCGACCCCGTGAATCTGACTCTCTCTGAGCTCAGTCCAATAAAAGGGCGTTCGACACTTTTTCCCCATACAAAGCCTCATAAGGCACCATATTCAAACTTGACTAATAACTATTGTTGTAGGAGAATTCAATCAATGGTAAGTATCTTTCCTAACTTCCCTGAAACTCGAGAACACAACATCGCAACATGTCCTCTAAAATCTGATCACTCTCTCCGACTGTCCGTCGGTTTGTGGATGGAATGCCGTACTAAAACTCAACTTTGTTCCCAATGCCTCTTGTAACTTTTTCCAAAACCTCGAGGTAAATCTCGAGTCTCTATCCGAAAAAATCGACAAAGGCACTCCACGTAGCCTCATAATATCAGAAACGTACAAGTCAGCCAGTTTCTTGAGAGAGTAATTAGTACGCATCGGTATAAAATGTGAAGACTTCGTTAGCCTATCTACAACAACCCAAACAACATCCTTTTTCTTCGGGGTTACCGGTAAGCCCGTCACAAAATCCATAGTGATCCTATCTCACTTCCCCTCGGGGACCATGATAGGCTGAAGTAGACGCGAAGGTACTTGATGTTCAACCTTCACTTGCTGACACACAAGACAGTTAGAAATGAACTCTGAAATGTCTCTTTTCATCCCCAACCACTAATAGATTTTCTTCAGATCGTTATACATTTTCACACTACCCGGGTGGACGGAAAAACACCCACTATGTGCCTCATCTAAAATCTTCTGAATCAACTCGTTGTTCTTGGGTACATAAACTCTATCTTTGAACATCAAACATTTATCGACACCAACACGAAACTCAGATTTATTTTCTGTCTCACACTGAGCCATCTTAGCTTGCAACTCCTTATTACCTTTCTGAGCTTCACGGATCTCTTGTAGAAATGTCGGTCTAGCTCTCAACTCTGCTAGGATCGAACCATCGCTAGACATAGACAATTGAGTATTCATGGCTCTCAAGGCAAATTATGACTTTCGACTCAGAGCGTCGGCGACTACATTCGCCTTTCTCGGATGGTAGTTGATAATCAACTCATAATCCTTTATTAGCTCTAACCATCATCGTTGCTTCAAATTTAACTCCTTTTGAGTCATCAAGTACTTAAGACACTTGTGATCGGTGAATACTTGGCATTTCTCTCCATACAAATGGTGTCTCCAAATTTTTAGCGCGTACACGATTACAGCCAACTCTAAATCGTGTATCGGGTAGTTTTTCTCATGAGGCTTTAGTTGTCTCGAAGCGTAAGCTATGACCTTACCCTCTTGCATAAGCATGCACCCTAAACCATTCAAGGAGGCACCGCTATATATCACAAACTCCTTGCCCGACTCTGGTTGCACTAACACTGGGGCTTTGGTCAATAAAGCCTTTAATTTCTCGAAACTTTGTTGACACTTTCCTGACCATTGGAATTTGACATCCTTCTATAATAGCCTCGTCATTGGAGTAGCGATCATAGAAAACCCTTGAACAAACCTTCTATAGTATCTAGCCAAACCCAAAAAGCTTCGGACCTCTGTCACATTCTTCGGTGGTTTCCATTCAACAATAGCCGAGATTTTGCTTGGGTCAACTCTAATCACGTCACCTGACATAATGTGTCCTAGAAATCCAACCTCTTTAAGCCAAAATTCGCTCTTACTGAACTTGGCATACAATTTTTTGTCTCTCAGGGTCTGTAATATAGTCCTCAAATGCTTCGCGTGCTCACTCTCATCACGCGAGTAAATCAGTATGTCGTCGATAAAGACCACCACGAACTTATCCAAATACGGTCAAAAAATGCAATTCATCAAATCCATAAACACCACTGGGGCATTAATCAAACCAAAGGGCATGACGAGGAACTCATAATACCCGTATCTTGTCCGAAACACACTCTTCAGTACATCTTGCTCTTTCACCCTTAACTGGTAGTATCTTGACCTTAGGTTAATCTTGGAAAATATACAGTGGCTCCCTTTAATTGATCAAATAGGTCATCGATCCTTGGAAAAGGATACTTGTTCTTCACTGTTGCCTTGTTGAGTTGTCTATAGTCAATACATAACCTCATTGACCCATCTTTCTTTTTCACAAAGAGTACCGGAGCACCCTACAAGGAAAAGCTCGGTTTTGTAAAGCCCTTGTCAGTTAACTCTTGTAGTTGGACTTTCAACTCCTTTAACTCTGTAGGAGCCATCCTATACGGAGCAATCGAGATGGGTACCGTACCGGGGACCAACTCGATTCCAAACTCAACTTCCCTCATTAAAGGTAATTCGGGTAATTCCTCCGGAAATACATCTATAAACTTACAAACCAATGGTACCGGTTCAATCTTCAACTCAGACACTTGAGTATTCAGCACAAAAGCTAGGTAAGCCTCATATCCTTTTCTCAAATATTTCTCAGTAGTCAAAGATGATACTATTACAGGCAAATTATCCAATTCATCTGGCCCAACCTGAAGAACATTTCCATCTTCACATTTCAACTCAATAACTTTTCTCCCACAGTCCACTACAACACTATGAAAAGTCAACCAATCTATCCCAAGGATTACATCAAATTCATTAAACGACAATAACATCAAGTTAGCTGAAAAACAACGATCTCCAATTGTCAAAGGACAATTTCTACATACTTGGTCCACTAGTACTTGTCTACATACTTAGTGGACTCTACTATCATGATCATACGAGGTATCAATTCTATACAAATATAATAGTGGATAGACCCCTGGTCAATTAAAGTAACAACAGATATTTCATGATTAGAAAAGGTACTCGTGATCACGTCAAGAGACTTTGCCTCTTCACAGGCACGGATAGCGTAAGTCCTTGCAGGCACTCTGTCCTTGGACCTCACTGCAGCATCTCTTGGTGCACCTCTGCTAACAGCCCCGCTTTCGGGGTTCTTTTGTGATCTACCCCTCAAAGGAGCACTACTTATTTTCGCTTCTTGCTTTTTCTCTCTCTCTTCCATTTCAGGACAGTCTCGGATGAAATGTTCTAATGATCCACACTTAAAAAAGCCCCTTTCATTCTCTCGGTACTCGCCAAAGTGACACCTACCACATTGTGAACATTCTTTCCTATTTGGCCGAACATTACCGACGCTCGCCATAGAAGTGGCCTGGGCTCTAGAAGTTGTGTTCTGCCAGTTCTTGTTTCTATTTGAAAACCCCACCGAAACATTCGATCGAGTAGTGAATTCCTTCGATCTCTTAGATGAGGACTGATGTGACTTCCCCATCTGTCTCTTCTTTGAATCTCACGACTCAAAAGCCGCTTTCCTCATCTCTTTTACCAGCTCCTCTGCCTTGCATGCTCTCTTAATGAGCACTACAAATTCTCTTAGTTCTGGGATGCCAAGATATACTTGGATATCATAATTAAGACCATCTTCGAACCTCTTACACATAGTGGCTTCTGTAGACACGCACTTCCGCGCATACTTAATGAGCCTCACAAATTCACGTTCATATTCTGTCACCGATATTCGACCTTGCTTTAGCTCTAGAAATTCCTTCCTCTTTTGATCTATGAACCTTTGGCTAATATACTTTTTCTGGAATTCTTCCTGGAAGAATTCCCAAGTGATCCTTGGTACAATGGACACGAGAATATTCCACCATTGATAAGCCGAATCCCGTAGGAGTGACACTGCACACTTCACGCACTCTTCAGGTGTGCATGATAGTTTATTAAATATCCTAATTGTATTATCCAACCAAAACTCTGCCCTTTCTAGGTCATCATCTATACTAGCCCGAAATTCCTCGACCCCTTGTTTTCGAATCTTATCCACTGGAGGTTTCTCCCTCCTAATCATGTCCGCGCCTTACGAAGCTACCGGGGCATACCATTTACTATATAAAAATACAATTTATAATCATCAGAAGTCGTCACAATAGCAATATATAGTTATGGCATGAATAGCTAGACTCGTACTTTCGCTAGGTTAGTCCTAGAACTGACTAAACCATAACTCTGATACCACTAAATGTAACACCCCAAGCCCATACCCTACACCGGGATGGAATACGAGGTGTTACTTAACTTGGTCACATACAAACACACGTTTCTTAGTCATTAAAATTTAGTCAAATTTAAAACTTTTATGATTCTTTATTAAGAACTTCATAATAAATTCCTACAAGGTTCGATCCATCATTTAAAACCATTCGGGAATGATTCGTATCTTTCCACAAACTCTGAAAAATATTACTAGATACAGGGGCACACGCCCATGTGACCAATTCAACATGGTCGTGCTGTTGGCCCGTGTGGCTCACACGTCCTAGGCAATGAAGGGACACGTCCGTGTCCTCCACCCATGTGGAAATAATTATAAATGCACACCTACAGGGGTTTTCACACGGCCTGACACATGCCCGTGTCCCTGGCCCGTGTCTTTCACACGACTATGACACGCTTGTATGCCAAAAACATGGACATTCTATTTCTGACATCAGGAACCCCAAAATGTCACATGGCCAAGGCACATGCCCGTGTACTAGACCGTGACCTTCACAGGTCTGAGACGTACTGCTGTGTCTCTGCCCGTGTGTTTACTACCATGCATATTGACTTGAAAATTTTACGTGCAGGGGACATATGGTCAGACCACACGCCCATAGGGCAGACCGTGTGTTACACGCGGCCTAGACACATGCCCGTGTATCTACTCGTGTGGACAATATGAGGCTATTACAATTTTTCCATCACCTATCGGATATACTAATACTGACTTCCAAACATGTCGAGGTTCGAGAAAATAGATGTCAAGCTGTGTTTTTTCTTTGGACAACAGATCCATAGTGTGAATAAGGGTTAAGCAGGGTTGTAGTACTAACTTTGTAACACCCCAAACCTGGCCCAGACGTTACGACCGAATCTGGCGTGTCACATTGAAATGTTACTAGAAAAGTCATGTTTTACCTAAAGTCTTTCTTAGTGTTTAAAGAATATCTTCATTATAGATTAAAGTGACTGGAAGTTTTGCACCAGGTAGGATGCCAGAAAAGAGAAGGTGAGTCAATTAGACTGCTTCAGTACCCAGCTCTTCACGGATCCAATCCTAGACATGCACACAACCATTGACACACTTTAACTGAATGATTGTTCATGGAAAACCAATTCGTTTAAAACCATTTGAAAAGGTTATTAATTTTGAAAATGTTTTTGTTGCGGAAGCCTTGCTTTGTTGTCGTGATATTTTGAAATCAAGTAACCTTTTTAAAACGCGCCCTAGAGCTATTCAATTTCAAACAGTTAAAACAATATCATATCTAAGCTAACAAAACATACTAAAAACAAATAAAAATAATTAAAGCGGCCTTATTACAAATCAAAAACCTGAAAACATAAAGGAAATAATCTAAAATAAAAGTGAAGGTATAAACACTTATTTTAAACATTCCACATGGCCACTCTGAATCCCTCTAGCTCCAAGTCCAACGATCTAAGGCTCACCTGCAAAGATGGGAAAAAGGGGGGTGAGTTTGGAAAACTCAGTGTGTAAAGTATCCCAACCAGAGCCCAAATCAGTTCAAGCTTTCTAGGCCTAAGCCCTATTCAGAAATCAGAGTTAACTGGGCCTTAGCCCATATCAATAACAATCTGAGCCATAGCCCCTTATAGTATCAGAGTATACTGGGCCTAGCCCTTATCAGCATAGTTGGGCCCATTTCAATACAGTTGGCCCATAACAAAACAGTCTCATATGATTAATGCATGATAACAGTCTCATATGATTAATGCATGATAACCCCATCCAACCCTGCACTTGCCTCCGTCTATCCCTACACTTCCTGTGGGGAATAAATCACCCACGCCATCCCTACACTTACAGTGTTAGCACCGGTTACGGCACTAACTATAATCCGCAGCAAAGCTGCTTATATCAGAATATGTGGCACAGCCACCAGAATGGGTTCTTCCTCCATAACAAAACCCAACCCCATGCAGTATGACGTGTATGCAGAATATATATAATTAACAAGGCATGCTTCAGAAAGACAGTCAGATTATAGCGTAAGAACAGTTATTTACCCTCGAGGGGCGTAATCGTAAACTTACCCCTTCAGGGATATTATAGTAATTCTACCTTACAGAGGTATTTTAGTAATTTTATCAGTCTTTTTAGGGTTTCATGCTCATTACAGTTATTAACGTATTAATAGAAACACTTACTGAACGTTTTTACCAAATTGGGCCCGTTGGCCCATTTAACCCAATTTTGGCCCATTAAGCCCAAATATACCGAAGTGCACGAAATTGCGCACTCTACAATCTTGCCGTTGAAGTTACCAAAATTATCAACATAGACAATCCCACGAGCGCTCGCACACTCGCAAGTTCTCGAAATGCTGGCTTTTCGGTATTTCAGCTTTTCGACTTTTGCCGATCTAGTCTACTAGTGGGTGTTGTTACACACTTGATTTGTGACAAATGCTACCAAAATATCCCACGATATCCTACAATCGGTCACTAGACATATCAGATCCAAAGTGTAATGGAAAACATCATAAACTTACTTACCATAATCGACCATCAATACATATGACCCTTGAGATCCTACTTTGCCAAAACTAGTGACTAGATCTCGATCTAGTCGTTCCACTTGTCCAAGCCTTCGATCAGCAGCCTCTAGATCACACTAACACCAAAACAAATTAATTGTTACAACCCTTAGAGCATTAAGCTCCATTCGACAGCCTCCTTATGCCTTTAGGGATTTTGGCTTTTCTAAAACCGAAATAAAGAATAGATCTAAATACTTACCACAAGTTCTTTCAACCAAAACGGTTCCAATTCAGTTTCTACTGAGATCTGATGCAGATCCAGCCCTTAAACATTTGCAGAAATCAAATCTTAGAGATCTAAAGATTCGGCTATATGTCCCTAAAAACTGTGGTGTTTTTGGCTTTTGGAACTGTGAAGAGGAAGATGATTTGGTATGGTGGTTTTCCAGTGGTATTGCCGATAGGGGTTGAGGTTTAAAGGATGTGAAAATCGACCAAAAGAGATGAAGAAAATAGAAGGATTTTGACTAGAAGAAATTGGCACAAGAAACAACTTTTGGAATTTTGGCTTTTATGGTAATCGGCTATAAAGGTTTAGAAAAGAATAGGAATGAAAGAGGAGACGAGTAGAATGGTAGGAATGTTTCGTCTAGAGAAGAAAATAAGGAGAAAAAGAAAATAGAAGAAGAGAGGAGAAGAGAAGGAAGAATTCGGCACTCAGGAGATCTAACTTTGCGTTTTTCGGCTTTTTGAGATACTGAGAAGAGAATAGAATGAAAGGGAAGGCTCTAGGTGGCTAACCCTAATTCGGCAAAACAAAAAGAAAATAAAGCTTGCCCTAATGGCCATTCAGACCCACGGCCCAACCTTCCTAAAGCCCTAGCCGAATTTCCACTTAAGCTCTATCACATGCCCAGCACATGCACAAAAAAAATAAAAGTAACAACACGCTTACCTTGTGACTTGAACTCTGGCTCCCCCTAAACATCCACACGTCACTCCCCAAACACCTAGGTGGTGCCACATGCCACTTTACCACAGATCTTTTTGTGTCCTATTTTACCACCTCAACTTTAAAAGCCCATATAGCTAGAGCCCTCTCCCTCCAAAATTAAAAATTCAGGAATTGCCTCGAATTAAATTTACTCTTGGGCCTTTTTTCCCACACCATAAATCTTTCATAATTTATTTAATTACTAAACTAAACATAAAAAATAATAATAATAACATCCAAATTATTCGGGCCGTTTTCCACCCGAACCCAGACTCAATGCCCAATACTTCCAGGCCCAAAAATCGGGGCGTTACAAACTTCACTATGGATGGCCAAATATGAGGTATGGAAAAGCTATAACACTGTAACAGTGTGGGTATAGCTAAAGCTCAAAGAAACCACATGAAGACAAAACGCATTAATACAAAATATCATAAGGGAGACAGTAATGTTTAATGGAATAGTAGATGTAGTCAAAGACTGCATATGATGACAAACCTCAGAGATTTGTTTTACCAAGATTCTACTAGCTAGAGAGTTCTCTGGGAAACATATAGAGGGGCACAAGAATGTGAAACATGACTCATCTACTTCACTAGCTAGAGATTTCTAATAGATTCTTTTACGATAAAGTTGTTATGGTTTTAATGGAATTAGAATTTGGTTGAGAAATTATTTAATTAGAAATATATTAAAGTTTATTTTTGGGAAATAGAAAAACAAATATTGGGTTGGATCAAATTATAAAATATTGACTTAAAACCCCAGGAAGTACTTGTAATTAAACCCGATAAAGAAGAGACCCAAAAGCCCCTTTATGTTATAAGGAGGGAAGACCAACCTTAGTATTATTAACTAAGGTTGTCAGCCTCTATATCCAAGTTGAACTAGGTGTTCATTTTGGCCAAAACCTCACTTTCTTTTCTTCTCTTTTCCTTCCTCATTCTCATCACAACCTTTCACTTTCTGTAACACCCCTTTACCCGTATCCTTCGTCGAAATAGGGTTATGAAACATTTTCAAAACTTTCAAAACATTTTTCTGATAATTCACATAAATTACAATTCATTAACCGAAATTATTCATATCGTCCCTTAAATGGACCCTTGAGGCCCAATATAAGCATTAGAATCAAGTTAGGACTTAATCAGAAACTCTAAGAATTTTTTGCGACATATCAAAAATTTTCTAAGTTAGAGGGCTCACACCCTCGTGTGGTCCAAAAGACACGCCCGTATGACCCTAGGACACACCCGTGCTGTAGGCCACGTTCGACCCCATGTAACTCTCTGACTTGTGCACATGGCCATGCCACACGTCCGTATTCTAAGCCGTGTGGTTAATTAAATTCTTTCGTAATTAGGTGCAGGTTTCACATGGCCAAGACACATGCCCGTGTTCTAGGCCGTGTAGCATGCATGGCTGAGACACACCCCCGTGTGTTTGCTCGTGTGCTCAATTTTGAGCATTCTGTTTTCTTGAATTTAAGGTGCAAGGGACACACGGCCTAACCACATGCCTATGTACGAGGTCGTGTGTCACATACGGTCTAGACACACGCCCGTGTGGACAAAATAAAGCCATTTCTAGCTTTATCTCTCACCCAAAATCACACCAATGACTTGCACTTAAACTCACATCCAATTGCCAACCAACTCAAGCATTCCAATTAAGCAACTCTATCATTCAACATGGCATAACATTACATGCATACATGTTTATAATCTTACCTTGGTATATTCCATATGTTAAGCATAATTTGAACAACCATTTAACATGTATATAGCTACCATAGTATGACATCACAAGTTGATATTCGGTATAATCGCATAGTTTAGAGGAAATGCGAAATGGATTAGACACATATATAGAAAGAATCAAATGCAATTTCCTACCCCTATTCGCTACACACCATCTCCGACTATCCCAGCACACCGTATAGGGTATCAAGTACCCATCCAGCAGTATACACCAGCTAGTGTCGATATGGCACATTTCAGAATAGTTATAGATTATCTGTCAGAACAGTATGCGATAAATTGCTAGAATTAGATACAGATTTGTGCCTTAGCCACTCAATTTGGCAGAACATTCAACTATCAACACTTCCTTCTTTATATCATTCTCACCAAATGCAGATACAATTTACAGATATTAGATATCAATGATGCACGTATAATTATTCACATATAAGTCATAGTTAGATAATACATATCATTATCATTTAACAGTTACCGCATCAATTATACGTACAAATAATCAACTATTCAACCTCAGAACATTTGATAGCAAATTATACAGTCTAATTCAGAGCATACAGACACTACAGAAGGCCTACGTGTGCTTCGAATGACGTTTATAGCCTTGGGGAAATTTCAGTATTTTACCTCACACGCCCGTGTGGATTCACATAGCCTGGGTGTCTGGCTCGTGTGGTCCATACAGCCACGTGGCTCAAAACTATGAGTTACATGGTTTGGCATACGACTAAGAAGAAGCTCGTGTGACTCACAACCCCTCAGATAGCCTGGGCAAAATGCCTGTGTCCCTAGTATGTGTGACCAGAAATACAAACAGTGAGTTACACAGCCTGGATACTTGCCGGTGTCCCTGGCCAGTGTGACCAGAAATACAAACAGTGAGTTACACGACTTAGACACACGCTCATAGCCTGTGTGCCTCCAATTCAAAAACAATGAGTTACATGACCTGCCACACGACCTCACACACGGTCCTGTGGCTCACATGGCCTACCACACGGCCGTGTGGCATTGGAAGCCATGTTTTCTGGTGCTCAAAAATTACAGAATCTCGGGTTTTTGTTACACACCTGGTACAATTTTGGTGTAAAAGCAATAGAGAAAACCCTGAGACCTAAAAACAACCATCAATTGTCCAATTACACGATTTAATTGAATTACACGGCTAAATAAACCATCAACTGAAACATGCCAAAAACTTCGACACAAACCCAACTACAAAACTATACACTCACCCTCGTACGAATAACAATATGCAAAACTAACTCAATTAAGGGACGAGGCCGTCATGATCCTCACCTAAAAGAAACCAATTGAAACTTAAATCAAAGAATTCAAACAACCTAGCAAACTTACTTCAAAAAAATGAACAAACAAGAACGACAAACATTCCCATCAACTTACGCAATTATCCTAACAAGCAAAGACAACAGAAGATGGAGTTTTCCCGTTGTAACAGGAGCAAGATATGGCAACACACAAGGAACAAAGGAAAATAAAAAAGAGAAAAGAAAAGAAAAAAGGAGAGAAAAAATAATAAAAAAAGAATGGAGGAATAAGGAGAAAAGAAACGTTACAAATTTTTGATTAACTCTTTGAATAAAAACTAACTACCCTCACAGATTAATAACAAAAATATTTCTTTATTGCTTGTACAGAGACTCGAACATAGGACTAGAAGGTATACAGAAGCTTAACCATCGAACCAACAAGCTCATTCTGGACACAAATTAATGGAGAAATAATTTTAAGTCATGAGTTTAAATGTAAGGGTTACATCAAAATAAGCAAGAAATTTCAAAAAGGAATACTCGAACCCCCGATCTCAAACACAACAACGAAGCCCTTAACTAGAGATACAAAGACTTAATTATTGATAGAATTTACAAAACAAATGTTCAAAATTTTGGGGCGTTACAACTCTTTTCCTCTAAAAGAAATTTTAGTCCCAAAATTTACCTGATTCAAACAGATGGGAGTATTGCTGACGAACCAAATTATCAGGTTCTTAAGTTACTTCCTTAGTACCATGATTTCGCCATAGGACCTTAACTAGAGGAAAGATTTTCCTCCTCAAGACCTTTAAATCTCGGTCCAGAATCTGAACAAGTTTCTCCTCAAAAGTTAGATCTGGTCTCACCTCAATCTCCTCAGCAGGGATAATATGAGAGGGGTTAGACTGGGGCCATCTCAGCATAGAGATGTAGAACACTCATGAACCGATCCAATTTAGGGGGTAGCTTTAATTGATAGGCCATAGGTCTGATACATTTCAAAATACGATAAGGTCCAATGAACCTCGGGCTCAACTTGCCCTTACGCCCAAATCATAAAACATTTTTTCAGGTACAAAACTTTTAGAAATACTTGATCTTCTATAGAATACTTGATATCACACCTTTTCAAATCTGTATACAATTTCTGTTGATCAGAAGCTGCCTTTGTAATACCCCAAACCTGACCTAGCAGTTATGACTGAATTTGGATAAATTACATCAACTCATTTTCAAAATTGATTTCATTAAATATTTAGCAAATACGACCTTCGCAAACAGTTATTAAAAAGCTATTTGTTCACTTCCAGAAAACAGTTAAGAAATTACTTAATTTACAGTAGAAAACCTTTTCCAGAGTTTTAGTTTTAAAAACCAAAGTCCATTTTGTTGACTTAAGTGATTTTGCAGTCTTGCATTAGAAAATATCAATTATTGACGAATTAAGCAAAAACCCAGAACGAATTCAGAAACAGATTCCAAACCCAAAAGATCAAAACAAATAATTACAAAATTCACCATATTTACATTAAGTGCAAAACAATCTGAGTTTCACACGCTTTCCGGTCCTAAGTGAGAGATTTACCTAAATAGACAAAGATAATACAAATGGGGTGAGCTATGAAGGTTAGTGTATAATTAAACTCAAACGAGGATAAAAAAAATACAATATACAAGTCAGAGAACGCAGAGAATTTCGTATCAATCATATAACCAGAGTGGAGCAAATCAGAGTTTCGTAGAGATCTTCAAAACAATCGTATAATAGAACATAAGGTGTATGATTATACTAATATGTTTTTCGGAAGATGAGAATGCAGATTATTAGAAAACATCCTATCCAACTCCACCACACACCAAAATAGAGTTCCCTATAACTCATCCAATAAGATCACACCAGTAGATAATTGTAGAAAGTGCCACCAGTGAAACACCCCTAACCCGAATCCGATCGCCGCATTAAGGATAAGAGGTATTACCGAACTAAACATTTAATAATCTCATTCACATTGTAAATAAACATAAACAGAGATCAAGCTGAAAAACATACTGGTATTTAAGTTATATGCCATTTTCGTATGGCCAGAATATTTACAATTTCAAAACATCGTTATCATCAGCCTAACCTATACATGCCATATGGATTCCAAAATATAACTGTACCCAAAAAGATCGATAGTGTGATTAACTGCTGACGATCCCCGAGTCGGTGGCCAAAATCGACAATCTATAAAACAGAGAAACAAAGAACAGAATAAGCTTTCAAAGCTTAGTAAGTTTTAAACAATACAAACAATTAAAACTTGTCATTTAAATCGAGCATTTAGTATCACAAAACTAATATTCTAATTAGTTATCACTTGGCCGAATATACACAAGTACACCAATTAAAAAGCCTATTGGCCATATATATATGCATATAAATATATGAATGCACAAAGAAATTTCAGCACATACTTTACTTTACTTTATAGCTCATACAATTAATTTAAGTCACATACTTTCATATAATGACAGACATCGACCGAAAAGGTCATGCTCTTATTCGTAGATATAGTAATCATTCACACACATATGTCGTTCTTTGATACTAATAATTCACCTTAAAAATCAATTCACATGCGAGTACATAATATGTACCTGACTATCATAATGTATCATACATAATCAATAGTAGTTTACCTCGAACTTTCAAATTCATATTCTTACTTGAATCACAGGCGTTAAGCCTGCTAGGTTTAAAAAAACCTCAATCCAGTCACCAGCACAAAACCTACGGGACTTTAAGCTCGAATATAATACCAGCACTAAGCCTGCGGGATTCAACCCGGATATAATACCAACACGAAGCCTACAGGATTTTACCCGGATATAGTACCAGCACGAAGCCTGCGGGATTTAACTCAGATATAGTACCAGCACGAAGCCTGCGGGATTTAACCCGGATATAATACCAGCACGAAGCCTGTGGACCTTTAAGCCCGGATACACATCAAATATCATGCATATTTAATCATATATTAACACATCTCATTCAACATATCACATTAGTGGTCATTTGCTACATTTGGATACAAGCTCTATATGAACATCATCATTTACATTTCGGTTCAAAAGTCATACATAAATATCACATATCCATTTCACCATTCAAGCTTAACCCATAGTGACCATTCGACTATATGTCATATACATAAATTATTTATCACACAACTTAATTCAAGTAGAACCAAAAGGTCACAATTCATCTAATATATACATATCAAGGCATCATCAATTATATACTAAAGGTGACTACTTAAAACTTACCTCAGATATCGTCGAACGATTACAACGGCTATTCGATTACTTTATCTTTTCCCCTATCCGAGTTTGCGCCTCTATGCTCTTGAGCTAATTCAAACAAATTTAACTTATTAAAATTCCATCATGCTAGCTTATGGCCGAATATAACAAGAGATTTACTAGGTCATATAGCTACCTTTAGCTCAAATACAAAATGGTCATACCCATTTTAATCACTTTAAACAATTTAATACAATTAATTAAACATTTCACCAAGTACACCTTTATGACCGAATACACATATCAAAAAAGTAGCTTACTTAATACATAACCTACATAGCCAAAGTACATATAACCCTAATGACCGAATATGTATCTCACCAAAATTCCTATGACTTAGCCTTTAACCCTCTTAGCCGAATATTCATTAAATACCTAGTTCACATGCACAAACACAAAACTCATATGGCTTATCATATTTTCATGTACATATCTTAACTATATAGCCGAATATATATATATAACTCATCAAACAGATATTTATTCCTATTCCCTTAACACATATTGATCAATTTGACCATGCATTAACCTTTGGCACATTCAGTCATTAAAGCAATAACTTATCTAGAATTCAAGCATTTCATACAAAAAATTCTCCCAAGGCCAAATTCATATACAACTTTTAATACTCATACAAAGTTTGTATTTCAAATAATTTATGCACACACCATTAACCTACTAATTAACTAAACAATTTAACAATTTTCTTTAACTAAACATATATTCGGAAATGACCACAACAATTTAACGAACCTTAAAAACAATCTATAACAATTAAATTCATCTTAAATCCCCCATGACCGAATGTGCATATATATAAAAACTCAAACAACAACAAAATTTTCTTTCCAAAATGCATATATATATACATACGTCAACTTCAATTCATACCTCTCAACAATGAATTCAACTTATTCAACCATCATTTAAGCTACTTTAACATCTAAATAACACCTTCCAAAAACTTATCAAAATAACACAAATTTAGCAACTTGCTGAATGCATAAATGTTCAATGATTCATGAATTTAAACCATGGGTTAACTATACTATGCACTTATAAATTTAATTTCATAAACAATTACATAAAAATCACATTAACATACCTTTAAATTGAAACAACCATGGCCGAATGTCTTGGCCTCTTCTATTTTTTTCTTTCTCTAATTTGGCAATGAAGAAAGAAAGATGAACTCCCATTATTTTTATCACCCTTTTCTTACTAATTTTTTTATTTCAATATAATGCCATTACTTATTATAATGCTTAAATAAAATATATATTATCTATCAACCATCATTATGGCCGGCCACTATGTTAAAAGTGGTCCATTGGACATGCAAGTCCCTCATGTCAATAGTTCATGCATTATTTGGCACTTTAAAATTCACCTATCACATTTTCAAGTCTTATCACATGAGTCCTATCTTATAAATTAACACCTAATTGATAAAATCAAGGCACAAGGTATTTACACATACAAATTCCAATTACAATAAGCACAGAATATAACATCTAATCATTTTTTGTGACTCAATTTTGTGGTCCCGAAACCACTTTTCGATTAGGGTCACTATAGGGCTGTCACAACTCTCCCCCCTTAGGAATTTTCGTCCCCAAAAATCTTACCAGCGAATAAATTAGGGTATCTTTCTTTCATGGAGTCTTCAAGCTCCCAAGTAACTTCTTCAATTCCATGTTTGACCCACAACACTTTCACTAACGAAATTGTCTTATTCCGCAATTCTTTCACCTCGTGAGCCAAAATACGAACCGGTTCCTCTTCATAACTCAAATCAGAATGAATTTATATCGCTGATGGACTAATCACATGAGAAGGATCGGATCTGTACCGACGGAGCATTGAAACATGAAAAACATCGTGAATCTTTTCAAGTTTAGATGGAAAAAGTAGTCTATACGCAACCGACCCAATCCGTTCTGTAATTTCGTATGGTCTGATATATCTCGGACTCAATTTGCCTTTACAGCCAAATCTGAGTATCTTTTTCCACGGTGAAACTTTAAGAAACATTTTGTCTCCGACCTGATACTCAATGTCTTTTTGTTTTAAATCCGCATACGACTTCTGACGATCTGAAGCTGCTTTCAGACTTTCACGGATCACTTTTACTTTCTATTCAACATCTTTAATCAAATCAACCCCGAAGATTTTACTTTCGCTAAGCTCGGTCCAAAACAACGGTGTACGGCATTTACGTCTACACAAAGCCTCGTAAGGTTCCATCTTAATGCTTGATTGAAAACTATTATTGTAAGCTAATTTAATCAAAGGAAAATACCGTTCCCATGAACCACTAAACTCAAGGATGCAACATCTTAACATATCCTCGAGTATCTGAATTACACGTTCTGATTGATCGTCCGTCTAAGGATGAAATGCGGTGCTCTGTCAGACACAATAGAAATAGGCACCCCGTGTAACCTTACAATCTGAGAAACATACAGTTCAGCTAACTTGTCCAGTGAATAATCCATATGTACGGGAATAAAATGAGCCGACTTTATCAATCTATCAATAACAACCCAGATCGCATTTTTCTTACTTGGTGACAATGGCAACCCGAATACAAAATCCATCGTGACTCGATCCCATTTCCATTCGGGTATCATGATCGGCTGAAGTAATCCCGAAGGCACTTGATGTTCCGCTTTCACTTGTTGACATATCAAACACTTCGAGACAAAGTCAGAAATGTCTCGTTTCATACCATGCCACCAATACTGATGTTTTAGATCGTTGTACATTTTCGTACTACCCGGGTGAACTGATATTCGGCTGTTAGGAGCCTCGCTCAAAATCATCGGAATAAGTTCTGAATTTCTTGGAACACACAATCGACTTCTGAACCTCAAACGATCATTGTCGTCAATTTGAAACTCTGAATCCCCATTTGCAACACATTCAGCTCGTTTAGCAACCAATTCATCATCGACTTTCTGAGTTTCACAAATTTGATGAATCAATAACGTTTTGGCTTTTAATTCTGCTACTAACACATTATCAGATGAAACGGACAAGTGTACATTCATCGCTCGCAAAGCAAACAGTGACTTGCGACTTAAAGCATCGGCAACCACGTTAGCCTTTCCCGGGTGATAGTCAATAACAAGCTCATAATCTTTCAACAATTTAAGCCAACATCTTTGTCTCAGATTCAAATCTCTTTGAGTCATAAAATATTTGAGACTTTTGTGATCCGAATATACATGACACCTCTCTCCAAACAAGTAGTGTCGCCATATTTTCAAAGCAAATACAATGGTAGCTAATTCGAGATCGTGGGTCGGATAATTCTTCTCATGTGGTTTCAATTGTCTCAAAGCGTAAACTACAACTCGACCTTCTTGCATCAATACACAACCCAGCCTATTTAAAGACGCATCACTGTAAATGACAAACTCTTTATCAGATTCAGGCTGCACTAACATTGGAGCTTCAGTCAAATAGTTTTTTAGTTAGTCGAAACTTTTCTGGCATCTTTCTGACCATTCGAACTTAACATCTTTCTGAAGTAGCTTCGTCATTGGTGTGGCTATCATCGAAAAACCCTTTACAAACCATCTATAGTAACTGGCAAGTCCGAAAAAGCTCCGAACTTCAGTAACATTTCTAGGAGGCTTTCAATCAAGTATGGCTGATATTTTACTTGGATCAACCCGAATACCCGATGCGGATACCACATGCCCCAAAAAGCTAACTTCTCTCAACCAGAACTCACACTTACTGAACTTAGCATATAACTGCTTGTCCCGTAAAATCTATAACACTAATCTCAGATGCTTTGCATGTTTGGTTTCATCTCGCGAATAGATCAAAATGTCGTCTATAAACACAACTACAAACCAGTCCAAATACTGTCTGAAGATTCGATTCATCAAGTCCATAAATACTGCAGGGGTATTAGTAAGTCCAAACGGCATCACTAAGAACTCGTAGTGACTGTATCTCGTTTTGAAAGTAGTTTTAGGCAATCTGAGTCTCTAACTCGCAACTGATAATAACCCAATCTCAAATCTATCTTTGAAAACACTGAGCCTCCCTTCAGCTGATCAAACAAATCATCAATACGCGGTAACGAATATTTGTTCTTTATTGTCACTTTATTTAATTGACGATAGTCGATGCACATTCTCATGGTTTCGTCTTTCTTTTTCACAAACAATACTGGTGCACCCCAAGGTGAGAAACTCGGTCGAGCGAAACCTCTATCTGTCAACTCTTGCAATTGAGCTTTCAATTCCTTCAATTCGATTGATGCCATACGATACGGAGCTATCAAAATTGGTTTAGTCCCAGGTACAAGTTCAATGCCAAATCTACCTCTCGAACAGGTGGTAATCCCGGTAACTCCTTAGGAAAAACATTCGAAAACTCACAAACCACTGGCACTGATTCAAGTTTCTTTTCTAACTCTTTACTATCAAGTACGTACCCAAGATATGCTTCACACCCATTCTTTACATATTTTTGAGCCAACATCGAGGATATTACTGCTGGTAACCCGTTCAAATCTGTAGACTCAACTCGGATTATCTCACTATTTTCACATCTCAAATCAATAGTCTTTCTCTTGCAATTCACAACTGCATCATGTATGGTCAACCAATCCATACCGAGAATAACATCAAATTCATCAAACGGTAAAAGCATCAAATCAACCGGAAAACAGGAACCTCAGATTATCAGGGGGCATTTCCTACGCACTTTGTCAACTAGCACATATTGACCCAAGGGATTTGACACTCGAATCACAAACTCAGTAGACTCAATAGGTAAAGTCTTACTGGATGCTAAAGTCTCACATACATATGAATGAGTAGAACCAAGGTCAATCAATGCAATCACATCAGTATCAAAAAGAGTGAAAGTACCGGTAATCACATCAGGAGAAGAAGCATCCTCGCGTGCGAGTATAGCGTAAGCTCTAGCAGGAGTACGAGCCTCGGATCTGGTCATAGCATCTCTAGATCCTCTCTGACCGCCGCTAGCATTTCCCGTATTTCTAGGTGGTCTACCTCGTGATGTAGTAGTACTCAGTTTCCCACTCTGATTCACATTCTGCTCAGACAATCTCGGGCAGTCCTTGATAAAGTGGTCAGCTGATCCACACTTATAACAGGAGTGGTCATGAAATCTACAACTCCCTGAATGCCATTTTCCACAAAACTTGCACTCGGTCCTATCCGGACGATAATTTCCAACACTGGCAACTGAAGTGGCTCGCGTACTCACAGGGGGTCTATCACAGTCTCGTCTAGAAAAGCCCAAAGGGTTCTTAGATCGGTCCCAATCATCTCGAAATTTCTTTGGTGACTGCCGAAAGGGCTTTCTCAAAGATCTTTTACGGAACTCTCTAGCTCCATCTTCAGCTTTTCTTTTCTCTTTACTGAGCTCTTCGGCTTTGCAAGCTCGCTCGACAAGTACTACAAACTCTCTGATTTCAAGAATGCCAACAAACAGTTTTATATCTTCGTTCAATCCATCTTCGAAACGTTTACACATTATAGCTTCTGAAGAAACACATTCTCGGGCATACCGGCTAAGCCTCACAAATTTTCGTTCATAATCAGTAACTGACATGAAACCCTGTTTAAGTTCAAGAAATTCCTTCCATTTCTGATCAATGAATCTCTGGCTGATATACTTTTTTCGGAACTCAGTTTGGAAGAACTCCCACGTCGCTCGCTCTCTGGGCATAACAGAAACCAACGTATTCCACCAATAGTAGGTAGAATCATGTAGCAAAGATATAACACATTTTAGGCATTCATCAGGTGTGCAAGACAGTTCATCGAACACTCGGATAGTATTGTCCAACCAAAATTTGGCTTGCTCAGCATCATCACTATCTGTATCCTTAAATTCAGTAGCCCCGTGCTTTCGGATTCTGTCAATTGGGGGCTTATTTAACCTCATCTGATCAATTATCGGAGGTATCATTGGTGCAGGGGTTGTATTTTTTGGAAGTGGGGGTTGTGGAGCAGCCACATTAGTACAAATGTATTGGTTAAACCAATCATTCATAACATTATAAAAGGCTTGCCTAGCCTCGTCATTTTGATTGCTCACAATAGGTTGAGAGTCCATCGGCGCTGTCCCGTGCGCGGAAGTAGGCGCTACACTCTCGATATCATTAGCTACTGCTCGATCAGGATCGGGATCCATTACTATACGAAAACACATTTTTAACTGTCAAAAATCATCACACTATCGTATTAACACTATATGGCATGTATAGCTAGACTCATATATGCTACATTAGTCCTAGAATCAACTAAATTGTAGCTCTGATACCAATAAAATGTAACACCCGTAACTCGAATCCGATCGCCGGATTAAGGATAAGAGGTATTACCAAACTAAACATTTAATAATCTCATTCACATTGTAAATAAACATAAACAGAGATCGAGCTGAAATACATACTGATATTTAAGTTATACGCCATTTTCGTATGGCCAGAATATTTACAATTTCAAAACATCGTTATCATCAGCCTAACCTATACATGCCATATGGATTCCAAAATATAACTGTACCCAAAAAGATCGATAGTGTGATTAACTGTTGACAATCCCCGAGTCGGTGGCCAAAATTGACAATCTATAAAACAGAGAAATAAAGAACAGAGTAAGCTTTCAAAGCTTAGTAAGTTTTAAGCAATACAAACAATTAAAACTTGTCATTTAAATTGAGCATTTAGTATCATAAAACTAATATTCTAATTAGTTATCACTTGGCTGAATATACACAAGTACACCAATTAAAAAGCCTATTGGCCGAATATATATGTATATAAATATATGAATGCACAAAGAAATTTTAGCACATACTTTACTTTACTTTATAGCCCATACAATTAATTTAAGTCACATACTTTTATATAATGACAGACATCGACAGAAAAGGTCATGCTCTTATTCGTAGATATAGTAATCATTCACACACATATATCGTTCTTTGATACTAATAATTCACCTTAAAAATCAATTCACATGCGAGTACATAATACGTACCTGACTATCATAATGTATCATACATAATCAATAGTAGTTTACCTTGAACTTTTGAATTCATATTCTTACTTGAATCACCGGTGTTAAGCCTGCTAAGTTTAAAAAAACCCAAATCTAGTCACCAGCACAAAACCTGCAGGACTTTAAGCTCAAATATAATACCAGCACTAAGCCTGCGGGATTTAACCCGGATATAATACCAGCACGAAGCTGCGAGATTTAACTCAGATATAATACCAGCACGAAGCCTGCGGGATTTAACCCGGATATAGTACCAGCTCGAAGCCATCGGGATTTAACCTGGATATAGTACCAGCACGAAGCCTGCGGGATTTAACCTGGATATAATACCAGCACGAAGCCTGCGGACCTTTAAGCCCGGGTACATATCAAATATCATGCATATTTAATCATATATTAACACATCTCATTCAACATATCACATTAATGGTCATTTGCTACATTCGGATACAAGCTCTATATGAACATCATCATTTACATTTCGGTTCAAAAGTCATACATAAATATCACATATCCATTTCACCATTCAAGCTTAACCCATAGTGACCATTCGACTATATGTCATATACATAAATTATTTATCACACAACTTAATTCAAGTAGAACCAAAAGGTCACAATTCATCTAATATATACATATCAAGGCATCATCAATTATATACTAAAGGTGACTACTTAAAACTTACCTCGGATATCATCGAACGATTACAACGGCTATTCGATTACTTTCTCTTTTCCCCTATCTGAGTTTGCCCTTTTATGCTCTTAAGCTAATTCAAACAAATTTAACTTATTAAAATTCCATCATGCTAGCTTATGGCCGAATATGACAAGAGATTTACTAGGTCATATAGCTACCTTTAGCTCAAATACAAAATGGTCATACCCATTTTAATCACTTTAAACAATTTAATACAATTAATTAAACATTTCACCAAGTATCCCTTTATGACCGAATACACATATCAAATAAGTAGCTTACTTAATACATAACCTACATAGCCAAAGTACATATAACCCTAATGACCGAATATGTATCTCACCAAAATTCCTATGACTTAACCTTTAACCCTCTTAGCCGAATATTAATTAAATACCTAGTTCACATACACAAACACAAAACTCATATGGCTTATCATATTTTCATGTACATATCTTAACCATATAGCCAAATATATATATATAGCTCATCAAACAAATATTTATTCCTATTCCCTTAACACGTATTGATCAATTTGACCATGCATTAACCTTTGGCACATTCAGTCATTAAAGCAATAACCTATCTAGAATTCAAGCATTTCATACTAAAAATTCTCCCAAGGCCAAATTCATATACAACTTTTAATACTCATACAAAGTTTGTATTTCAAATAATTTATGCACACACCATTAACCTACTAATTAACTAAACAATTTAACAATTTAACAATTTTCTTTAACTAAACATATATTCGGCAATGACCACAACAATTTAACAAACCTTAAAAACAATCTATAACAATTCAATTCATCTTAAATCCCCCATGACCGAATGTGCATATATATAAAAACTCAAACAACAACAAAATTTTCTTTCCAAAATGCATATATATATACATACGACAACTTCAATTCATACCTCTCAACAATGAATTCAACTTATTCAACCATCATTTAAGCTACTTTAACATCTAAATAACACCTTCCAAAAACTTATGAAAATAACACAAATTTAGCAACTTGCCGAATGCATAAATGTTCAATGATTCATGAATTTAAACCATGGGTTAACTATACTATGCACTTATAATTTAATTTCATAAACAATTACATAAAAATCACATTAACATACCTTTAAATTGAAACAACCATGGCCGAATGCCTTGGCCTCTTCTTCTATTTTTTTCTTTCTCTAATTCGGCAATGAAGAAAGAAAGATGAACTCCCATTATTTTTATCATCCTTTTCTTATTTTACTAATTTTTTTATTTCAATATAATGCCATTACTTATTATAATGCTTAAATAAAATATATATTATCTATCAACCATCATTATGGCCGACCACTATATTAAAAGTGGTCCATTTGACATACAAGTCCCCCACGTCAATAGTTCATGCATTATTTGGCACTTTAAAATTCACCTATCACATTTTCAAGTCTTATAACATGAGTCCTATCTTATAAATTAACACCTAATTGATAAAATCAAGGCACAAGGTATTCACACATACAAACTCCAATTACAATAAGCACAGAATATAACATCTAATCATTTTTTGTGACTCGATTTTGTGGTCCCGAAACCACTTTCCAATTAGGGTCACTATAGGGCTATCACAACCAGAATTGCGGACAAGCTGCTAGACAGAATTGTGGATAAACCACCAGATACTGCAAAAAATTAAATTTCCAAAAACTTCCTTCTTCACATCATCCTGGACCCCATGTAATATGTCATGGCATGCATATTCAGAATCAGAATGATAAGCATGTAGGACCCTTTATCATACAATAATAGAAACAGAAGGCATGGGATTCCATGCTTTGCAGGACAGATTGATCAAATCTTAATGAATCATATCAGATTTTCCATGAAGTCACATGCATGGTTACATATCAAAATCAATATCAGACACCACAACATATTCGAATATCAACTCAGTAACACAGAAGCAAATCATCAAAGTTAACAAAACACAAATTATACCTGAATAAATCACATACTTTAAACATGTCCCAAACAAAAGCACATTATACGCTAACAAATCATACTTACTTAGCTTATATCATATCAGACCTACGTACAGATAACAAATTATACATCAACCGATCATCGACTACCAAGTTTTATAGCTTGTTTTAGATTATACGGGCCCTATAATAGGCCTACATTCAATTCAAATGATGATTATGACCATAGGGAAAAATCTTAATTTTTGGTCCACATACTCGTGTGGATTCACACGGCTTAGCAAATGCTCGTGTCTTTGGCTCGTGTGACCCTAATTCCAAATTAGTGAGTTACACGACCTGAACACATGTGATATCCCGAATTAGGGCCTAAACGGAATAGTGGTTTCGAAACCATAATTCTGAAGTAGAAAAATTTATTCCAATTAATTTTTATAATTTATTGAGTGATTAGATGCATGTGTTAGAATATCGATAGAAAATGTCATGAATTGCATGTCTAATTTCCCTATTAGGGCTTAATTGCAAAAGTTGATAAATATGAGTTCTAGATGTTAAAGGATTTAATTGAAGAGCATAATTGAAGTAGAGGTCCTTAAATGGTAATTATACCATTAGGTTTTCATGGACAAAAGTGGACATACATAGGTAGAAATAACCAAAGTTTTTACTGAAGGGTATTTTAGTCATTTGGTAATTAAAAGATTAAAAAAAGGAAAAAAGATGGCAAAATATGTCCATCTTCTTCATTAGGACAAAATTTCAAGGATTCTCCATAGCTAGGGTTTGTTTCAAGCTTCCAAGCTCCATAACCAAGAAAGACGTAGAATCGACCTTGACCGGGGAAAGGAAAAAATTATGGACTAAATTGCAAAATTTCTTTATTTTGTACCGAGGTAAGTTCAGGTGTAAATGTAGTAACATAATTTTCATTTTAAGTAATTTAATATTATTTATATGATATGATGATTAATATCATGAAATATTATGCTTTGTGGTTATTATTGAGTAATATGCAAATTATGTGTGCTACTTGTTAAATATGAATTGCTACCGAGTATCGGTTTCGATATTCTGTGGAAGACGGCAAAGATGTGTGATTGAGGAAAAAGCCCGTTTGAACCTTGGGAATAGATTAGAATACATTGTACATGTCACTAAGATATTTGAGTTCCGAGCTCGTTGAGTTGAGTCCGAGTTCGTGAGATGTAACTAGGCATCCGAACTCGTTGAGTTGAGTCCGAGTTCACTTATGGATGCGAACGCCCAAGCTCATTGAGTTGAGTCCGAGTTCACTTATGGGCGGGTTACATGGTAGCCTGGCTACATAATTTTCATAGGCTATTGAGTTTGTCTAGCTGCGGGTATGGCACTTATGTGCATGAAATTCGTGTACTCGAATCATATTCTGATGTGTTCAACGAGTAAATCTTAAGTGGATAAGGCGAGTACCTAAAACGAAGGTGACATGTTGGTAAGTGTGGTGAATGAGAAAATTTGTACGGGTATGTACTTAACCCTCGGGTTGAGACTTTAATATAACAATAATATGGTAGGATCATGAATGAGAAATATGATATGAATGCTTTGGTGATATTATGCAAATATGGATTTCGTATTATTGCATGGTTATGTTACTTGCTATTTACATGTGAACTTACTAAGAAATTATGCTTACTCCCTACTCTCTATTCTTTGTAGTTTTGTCAAGCCGGCTAGGAGATTAGGAACGGTCAGAGGCGCGCTCACACTATCAACAAACTATTTCGGTATAATGACTTGTATATTTTGGGAATATGACATGTATAGCATTATAATCATTTTGTGTATATAATCTTATGATATGGCTCATGGATGGTATGGAAATGTTTGAGAATTATTAGCTATTGGAGTGGCTAATCAAAATTATATTTGATAACACGTATGCTTTATGTGCTAACTAATCTATGGAAATCCATAAAATGGTGAAATTGGCTATAAAATAGAATCACATAGCAGCAGTGATGTGAGTTTGAAAAATCACTAAAAATAGTAGAGATAGAATTAGATGATGAATAAAATATTTAATTGAAGCTTAACGAATCTACTTTCATGTGGAAGAAGCAAAATAGGTAAAATAGTTGTATTTTATGAGATATTTATGTTTTGGTGAAACAGGGTCAGAGCGATTTCTAGATTCCCTGTTCTGACTTTAGAAATTCATCATAAATTGTGTAAAAATAATTAGGACTCACACTTTATATTTATGGATTCCTTATTGAGTTTATTTTTAAGAGAAACAAATGAAATGGTCATTGGATATCTTTACAGGAGGAAATTTGATTCGTAGTGCACAGGATTCAGAGTAGCCGAATCCTAAAATAGGGGAGACTTTAACTAATAAACTGTACTAATTGGCCTTACCAAAAATTCTAAAAAACTATTATTAAGTAGATATAGGAGTCTAGTTTCAGGAAAAATTTATAGAATTTGATTTCGAGTTTCGTAACTCAAGATATGATTTTTTTAGCCACTGTGACGCAGATGGACAGTTTACTACGAGAATTGTTTGAACTTGTTTAAATGCTAAAATGTTTTCAGAAATTGCATTGGTACCACAGGATACCCCAGATAGTCTTTATTCAGATTTTTGTTACACACCTGATATGGATTCGATGCAGAAGCAACAAAGATGAATTCCTGCCCTTAAAACAATAATCAAACCTCAATCAGTTGATTTCCCTAACCATTTCAATAACTAACATATTTACTACTAAAGTTTCATCAAAAATTTTAGACGGAAAGCCCGAATCAAACTTAAATGCTTACCCTTGTTCATGTTCAGCAATACAAGTACTTAAATCAATAGAGAATCTTGATATGCAAGCCCTTCACCTAAGAAAGAAAACCAATTGAACCCTAAAAAATGAAATTGAATAAAACAAGCAGAATAATTTCAATTTTGACAAATAATAAACGAGAATGAATATTAGCAGAAATTTGAAAACAAACTTATGTTGCTAACCTTTCTGTCGGAACAACGAAATATGCAATCTCTTTGAGAAAGCTAGTTGTGGAGTTATCAAAAAGAAAAAAAGAAAAAGAACCAAAATAAAAAGAAGAAAAATAATAGGCATTTTTTTAAAAAGGAAGTTTTTTGAAAGGAATTTAGTTATTTTAAAATAATATAACTAAAATAAAATAGAAAAATTTCACAAAGCAGCATAATAAACATTTTTCTTATCGTTTTTCCAAGGACTTGAACACGAGAGCAAAGAGTGCATAGAATCTTAACCACTAAACCACTAGGCTCATTGTTGACATCAGTTGGTCGAAAATATTATCTATGCCAAATGATAAGGGGTAGAGGTCAAGACAAAATTAAAAAAAATTCTAAAGAAAAGATTTGAACAGAAGACCTCTGGCACACATTCAAAACACTTAACCACTGAACCAAATCAATTTACTTTGCAAAATTTTCAAAATCCTAACTCAAAATCAAGACATAACCCCTCTTGGTTTCGTTATCCCAATCTCTTCTAACCCAATTTTTGGGATGTTACAACCTTAAGATAATCTTGAATCAATTTAACAATATTCTCAATCTCAAAGACTAGCTCGGGACCCAAAATAAAACGTTCACCTAATTTAGTCCAACATAGAGAGATTGGCACGTACAGTTATACGAAGCCTCATAAGATGCAATCTGAATGCTAGATTGGAAGTTGTTATTATACGCAAACTCAGCTAGCGGCAGATAATCCTCTCAATTACCCAGAAGTCAATTACAAAGCTCCGCAGTATATCCTCCATCTAAATAACTCATTCAGGCTATCCATCTATTTGAGGATGGTGCACAATACTAAAATCCAATCGGGTACCCAAAGCCTCGTGAATCTTTTTCCAGAATCAAGAAGTAAAACATGGATCTCTATCAGAAATGATCGAAACTAAAACTCCATGCAATCTTACAATTTTAGAGACATACAACTTAGCCAATTTCTGAAGTGGATAATCAGTCCTGACCGAAAGAAAGTGAGTGGATTTAGTCAATCAATCAATGATGACCCAAACCGAATCCTTCTTAGTGGGTGTCATAGGCAATCCACTAACGAAGTCCATAGTCATACGCTTCCAATTCCAAAAAGGAATCTTTACTTGCTGTAATAGACCTGAAGGCAACTAGTGCTCAGCCTTAACCTTTTGACACGTCAGACAACATGAAACAAAAGTAGTTACCTCATGTTTCAAACCGGGCCACCGTAAAGTGCACAAAGATCTTTGTACATCTTATTCCCACTATAACATAAGGGCTGTTATGTGCTTCCCTCAGAATTGATTGCCTCAACTCAACATCATTAGGCACACAGATCCAACCCCTAAAACATATAACCCCATAACTGTTTAATTTGAAATCAAAAGTTTCACATACTTCAATTTGATGAAAACGAGAAACAAGAGACTTATCACTTAACTGTTTAGCTCGAATCTGATACTTAACAGTGCATTGATTACAGGTAGCTCAACAAAGTTACAATAAAGAACAAGTATCCATTACCTCGTATTGATGACCTGTTTGACCAGTTGAAATGTGCCACTATATTTTTAAAGATTGATATCCATTTTGGTTATTATCAGTTACAGGGAAAAGATTCAGATGTACCCAAGACAGCTTTCAAAACTAGATACGGGCATTATGAGTTTCTTGTGATGCCATTCGGTTTGACAAATGCACCTGCAGTGTTTATGGATCTGATGAACAGAATTTTCAGACCATATTTAGACAAGTTTTTAGTGGTATTTATAGATGATATTTTGGTTTACTCCCGAGATGAAAATGAACATGTTGAGCATTTGAGAAAAAGTGTTGCAAGCTCTGCGTGGGAAACAATTGTATGCCAAGTTTAGTAAATGTGAATTTGGCTACGGGAAGTTGGTTTTCTTGAGCATATAGTATCTGCTGAAGGTGTCATGGTCCGAATAAAATTTCAACTATTGTTAACTGGAAGCCACCTAAGAATGTGTCAGAAGTCTGAAGTTTTCTGGGACTTGTTGGGTATTATCAAAGGTTTGTAAAAGGGTTCTCAATGATAGCTTCTCCGATGACCGATCTATTGCAAAAAGATGTGAAATTTGAGTGGTCTATTAAATGTTAGTAGAGTTTTGATAGATTAAAAACTTTATTGATAGAAGCACCAGTGTTAGTTCAGCCTGAATCAGGTAAGGAATTTATAATCTTCAATGATGCATCGTTAAATGGTTTAGGCTGTATTTTAATGCAAGAAGGTAAAGTAATAGCCTATGCTTCAATACAGCTAAAACCACATGAAAAGAATTACCCGATACATGATCTTGAATTGGCAGCCATAGTGTTTGCATTGAAAATTTGGCCGCATTACCTGTTTGGTGAAAAATGTCGCATATTCATTGATCATAAAAGTTTGACGTACTTGATGTCACAGAAAGATATGAATTTGAGACAGCGCAGGTGGCTTGAGTTATTAAAAGATTATGATCTGGTTATTAATTATCATCTGGGAAAAGCCAATGTGGTTGCTGATGTAACAGTTCAGTTTAGACCCTAGTCAGAATAGTGGTTTCAGGACAACAAATCTGAGTTAGAATAATATTTAAATATTATTTTTCATTCTTATGTTATGTGAATTAGCATGTGTGAAAGTTTCGTACGAAAATTTGATCAATTGTGTGCTTAATTTGATAAAAGGGCTTAATCGCGAAAAAGGTAAAAGTGCTTGCTATTTGTTAAAAGTGTCGAATTGACAGGGATTTTTAAGTATGAGGCCCTTATTATGTTATTATACCATTGAAAGCATGAGTGGTCATAAATGGCCTTATGTTTAATGATTTAATAGTTTTATAACAAAGGGTAAAATGGGAATTTAGTTAATATGATAATTATAATAAAACAAAAGCTTAAAATTTGGTTCATTTTCACTCATCCTTGACTGAAAATACAATAAAAAGGAAAAGAAAAAGAACATTAGGGTTTCGACACTTTGAAGTTGAAATTAGGTATGTGTTTTGATCCGTTTTTGATAATTTCTACGTTTTTGTAATCGTTGCTTCGAATACTATCAAGCCCATGTCTCAATTTTTAATTTTGTTGATGATTTTGAAATGTGCCATTGATGAAATTATGAGCTTTGTGATGTTAGTTGTTGGAAAATAAAAGATATATGTTGGGTTGATGTATTTTGTCTTTGAATTTTTGGTGATTTTGAGTAAAATGGGCTAAATTGTGAAATTTATAAATTAAAGGACTAAAATGTGAAATAAATGAAATGTGTGGACTAGTATGAGTACTAGGAGAATTTGGCCAAGCATGAGTATATGCAAATTATGTGTATTTTGTGATTTTGTGAATTAGGGACTAAAGTGTCAAAATGTGAAAGTGTGTGGGCTAGTTTGCAAAATGCCCTAAATGTATGTTTGTGGATTGAATTTAACGACTTGGCGAATAAAAATGTTAATTTTAAAAATACATATAGATCAAGAAAAGAGAAATTCAGATTTAGACTAAGGAAAGTCGAAGATAATCGAGCAAACGATTTAAATCGACAATTCTGAGTACGAGGTAAGTTCGTATGTGATACATGATGTTACAAGTATATTTTTTTTTTGCTTTGATTATACATAAATTGTGTATATATTTGATTATGGTTGAATACGATGATAAATCAACTGCATTTGGCACTAAGTGTGCGATTCAAAATAGTTTCGGCTATAAATAGCACTAAGTGTGCGAAATGGTATAGCTTTAGCTCTATGAGGCATTAAGTGTACGATACTGAGATAGCTTTGGTTAATTGAGATGGCACTAACTATGCAAAATCGTTCTAACTTCGGCTAAACCTTAAAGCACTAACTGTGGGGATGCTTAAAGCATGAATAATCTTCAGAATGTTTTAATATATCTGGACGAGAGATGAGAATGAAAATAAATAAATATGCGAAGGTTCAGGTATGTACAATGCCTATGTGGTAGATGATATTATGTATATGAAGTCCGTGGATTGGTATAAACATATGAATTGTGTTGTCATAGAATTGATAGATGAATTGAGAACTAATAAGTGTTTATGTGTTGAGGTTTTATATTTTATAAGTTGTTGATAATATTTAATATGAGCTTACTAAGCTTTTGAAAGCTTACTTTGTGTGTGTTTGCATTGTTTTATAGATGTCGAGGCTACTGTGACCTCGGGGATCGTTAGGGATCCTCACCACACAATCGAATCTCATTTTGGTACATTTTGAAATTGTATATAGTAAAGTATGGGATGTATAGGCTAAAAGTACTTTGGATAGGTTTTGTAATGTTTATATTTAGCCATGTGATATGGCTTGATATGGTTGTATTTATGTTTTTGATTTTGGTATATGAAATGTGATGCAAGATGATATATTTGATGTGTTCATGAATGACTAAGAGAAATGGTAAGTTTGGCAAGTTTTGGTATGAGATTTGGTCATGAGTTTAGAGATTATGAAACCATATGTTTGATATGATTTGGTCTTATGTTTTGGCACAATTGATTTGAGTTTATGAGCATGTAAATGGTTGATAATGTTATGGCATGAATGATGTATGGTTTGGTATAGAAATTGGCTAAAGTTGTTGTGTATATATGCTTGGTTTGGTGCTTGTAGGTTTGACCCAATTGGGGTGGCAAGTTGGCTATTCAAATGGCCTATTTTTGTCCACACGGGTAGAGACACGGGAGTGTGTCTCAGCCGTGTGTGACACATGGTCACATTACACGGCCGTGTGTCCCCTAGGGTACCCTACGAATTAAATTCAGCATACTCTCTAGTTTTGACATGGCCTAGACACACAGGCGTGTCTGTTGGTCGTGTCTGTCACACGGGCTGGGACACGGGCGTGTGGTTGGCCGTGTGGCCAAGTTAGTAGCCTCCCTAATTTTCACACGGCTTGGTACACTGGTGTGTCTTGAGGCCATGTGGACAAGTCAGTATGTATGCTTTGTTTGACCACGGCTTAGACACACGGGCGTGTCTAATGCCTTGTGAGGCACATGGCCTGTTCACACGAGCGTGTGACCCTTGAAATGTTGAATTTTTTTCCTAAGTTTTGAATCTTTCATATTTTATCAATTTGATCCCGAATGCATGATTTAGACTTTGTCTGCTCCTTTTAAATTCATATTGAATATGAATGACTTATATTATTGAAATAAGATGGTATTTGATGTATGATTATTCTGAAGTGAGTTACAAGTCCGGTAACGCCTCTTAACCTATTCTGGCGATGGTTACGGGTTAAGGGTGTTATATTTTATTGGTATTAGAACCATGGTTTAGTCGGTTCTAGGACTACCATAGCGTATGTGAGTCTAGCTATACATGTCATATTTATGAACTGCGATAGTGTGATGAATCTTGACATTGAAATGTGCTTTTATATAGCAAATGGATCTGGAAAGAGCCATAGCGGACGATGTTGAAAGAAATGCGCCTGCTCCCGAGAAAGGGACGATGCCATCCGATTCTCCACCGGCTACGAGGAGCCTTGATAGTGAGGATAGACAAGCTTCTATCAAATGATGAACGATTGGTTTAGCCAATATATTAGAACCAATCCGGCTATACAACAACCTTCACCCCCGGTTAATCCTCCATAAGCTCCTGCTATGCCATCAGTGAATTCAGTTTAGTTAAGTAAGCCTCTGGTAGATAAGATTAGAAAATATGGGGCTGAAGAGTTTCGAGCTACAACGAATGATGATGATGAAAGGGCCGAGTTCTGGTTAGAGAACATAATACGAGTATTTGATGAATTGTCATTGAATCTCGAGGAATGAATAAAATGAGCTATTTCACTATTGAGAGATACAGTGTATCACTGGTGGAAAAATTTAATATTGGTAGTTTCGAGCGAGCGAGTTACTTGGGATTTCTTTCAAGCTGAATTCTGGAAGAAATACATCAGTCAGAGATTTATCAACTAGAAACGTAACGAGTTTCTCGAGCTTAAACAAGGCCATATGTCTGTTATAGAATATGAGCGAGAATTTGTAAGATTGAGTCAATATGCTCGTGAATGTGTTTCTACTGAGGTAATAATGTGCAAAAGATTCGAGGATGGCTTGAATGAAGATATCCGTTTGCTAGTTGGGATTCTTAAAACTAAAGAATTTTTTGTGCTTGTTGAACGAGCATGTAAAGCTGAAGATCTCAGGAAAGAGAAAAGAAAAGTTGATTCAGAAGCTAGAGAAATGCGAAAGAGATCATCGGGCAAAATCATTTCAATCTACATCAAAGAAATTTCGAGATGATAATAGCCATTCAAATGTTAATGTAAGACATTCGAATAGAGATCACATTTGAATTTCAAAGCTCCAGCTACGTCAGTTGCCAGTGTTGGTAATGTAAAGAATGAAAAGCCTTAGTGTAATTAATGTGGAAGACGACATTTTGGAGAATGTTGGAGAAAAAGTAATAACCGAGCTTGTTACAGTTGTGGTTCACAAGATCAATTTATAAAAGATTGCCCAGATTTAATTGAAAAAGATATTTTTCAGAATCCGAGGCCAAGTGGCAATGCTTCTCGTGGTAGACCTCCCAGAAATATGGGGAATATAAGCGGTAGTCAGAGAGGAACAAAAGATACAACTGCTAGATTTGAAGCTCGTGCACCTGCTAGAGCCTATGCTATCAGAGCTCGTGAGGAAGCTTCATTGCCAGATGTGATTACGGGTACATTCACTCTTTATGATACTTCTGTGATTGCTTTGATAGATCCTGGACCAACACATTCATATATATGCATGAACTTGATGAATAGTAAGACCTTTCTTGTAAAGTCTACTGAATTTGTAATTAGAGTTTCGAACCTCCTAGGTAGATGTGTTTTGGTTGCTAAAGTCTGCAAGAATTGCCCGTTAATGTTTTGAGACACTTGTTTTTCGTTTGATCTGATTTTGTTACCTTTTGATGAGTTTGATATAATTCAAGGTATGGATTGGTTAACTTTGCATGATGCTGTTGTGAAATGCAAACGAAAAACTATTGATTTGAGATGCAAGAACGATGAAATAGTCAGAATTGAATCTAGTGATTTGAATGGATTGCTTGCTTTGATATCTTCGATGAAAGCTTTGAGTATTGTGAGAAAGGGTTGTGAAGCCTATTTTGCTTATGTGATTGATTCAAAAGTGTCAGAAAAGAAAGTTGAATCAGTGCCTATTGTATGTGAATTCCCTGATGTGTTTCCTGAAGAACTTCCGAGATTACCTCCAATCCAAGAAGTTGAATTTGGTATTGAGTTAGTACGGGAACTACTTCGATTTCGATAGCTCCGTATAGAATGGCCCCTACTAAATTAAAAGAATTAAAGTCTCAGTTGCAAGAGTTAACCGATAGAGGATTTGCTAGACCGAGTTTCTCACCTTGGGTTCTCCGGTTCTGTTTGTGAAAAAGAACGACGGTACGAAGAGAATGTGTATAGATTATTGTCAATTGAACAAAGTGACTATCAAGAATAAGAATCATTTGCCCCGAATTGATGATTTTTTTGATCAGTTGAAAGGAGCTGCTGTGTTTTCAAAAATATATTTGAGATCAGGCTATTATCAGTTGCGAGTGAAAGACTCAGACATTCCAAAAACTACTTTTTGAACGAGGTACGACCATTATGAATTTTTAGTTATGCCTTTTGGATTGACTAATGCACCTGCTATCTTTATGGATTTGATGAACAGAATTTTCAGACCGTATTTAGATCGATTTGTTGTTGTATTCATTGATGACATATTGATTTACTCTCGTAACGAAACCGAACATTTGAGAATAGTGCTACAGACTTTGTGTGATAAACAATTGTATGCGAAGTTCAGTAAATGTGAATTCTAGTTACGAGAGGTCAGTTTTCTAGGTCATATTGTATCAGCATCTGGTATCCGAGTTGATCCGAGCAAGATTTCAGCTATTCTAGATTGGAAACCTCTGAGAAACGTTTCTGAAGTTTGTAGTTTTTTGGGACTTGCCGGTTATTATAGAAGGTTCGTAAAAGGCTTTTCTATGATTGCGACTTCGTTAACGAAGATACTTCAGAAAGATGTGAAGTTTGAATGGTCTGAAAAGTGTCAAAACAACTTTGATCAGTTGAAAACTTTGTTGACTGAAGCTCCGGTATTGATACTACCCGAATCGGGTAAAGAATTTGTAATCTACAGTGATGCTTCATTGATCGGACTGGGATGTGTTTTGATGCAAGAAGGCAAAGTCATTTCTTATGCTTCAAGACAATTGGATGCAAGAAGGCAAAGTCGTTTCTTATGCTTCAAGACAGTTGAAGCTGCACGTAAAGAACTATCAGATGCATGATCTTGAGTTGGCTGCGATTGTGTTTGTTTTGAAGATTTGGCGCCACTATTTGTTTGGTGAGAAATGTCACGTATATTTTGATCGTAATACTTTGAAATATCTGATGACACAAAAAGATTTGAATCAGCGACAGAGAAGATGGTTAGAACTGCTAAAAGACTATGATCTTGTGATTGATTATCATCCAGGTAAGGCAAATGTTGTTGCTAAAAGACTATGATCTTGTGATCGTATTCGTAATGTTTTTCATGTGTCTATGTTATGATGGTATAGATCGGATCCTTCACATGTTATTTCTCCAAGAGAAGTTGAAATTAAGCCTGATATGACTTATAGTGAAGAACTGATCAAAATTTTGGCATGAGAAACAAAAGAGTTAAGGAATAAAAAGGTAGATTAGTAAAAGTTCTTTGGCAACGACATAGTATAGAAGAGGCTACCTGGGAATCGGAGGATACTATGAGGAAGAAATACTCGAATATTTTTACTGGTAAGATTTTCGAGGACGAAAATCCTTAAGGGGGAGAGTTGTAACAGCCCAATTTCAGTGAAATAGAACAATGGTTTCGGGACCACAAACCCGAGTCGAAAATAAAATTTATTTTAATTTTATTACATGGTTCGTATTATGTTAGAATGTCATGTGAAAATTCTGATAACAAAATTTTATCGATTACGTGTTTAATTATGGGAAGGACCAAATCGCATAAAATGAAAAAGTTAAATTCTAGCAGCTACAAGGATTAAATAGCTATGGAATTCAAAACTTGAGGTCCTTATATGGTAATTAGACCATTAAAGAAAAGTATGTTGATATTTTTGGTGACTCATCCATGGAAATTTAGAAAAAGGGCAAGGACTAAAATAAAAATTAAATTAAATTAATTAATTAAAAGATGATAAAAGAAATATTATCTTATTTTATGTCATATTCATCCTCAAAATACATGGAAACCTTAGGAGAGAGAGAGAAGAAACTTTCTTGGCTTAATTGGGTAAGTTTTCTTGTCCCATTTTTAGTAATTTTGATATTTTTGAAATCGGGATAGCTTAATCTATCTATTTGAACGATCAATTTGATAAGTTATCAAAGTATGGAAATTATGTCATGGATGAGTATGCTGAAAATTTAAAATTTATGGTAGAAAATGGAAGGTTGTTGATAGATAAACAACTTTTACAAAGTAATTTTTGATGAAAACATGATTTAGGGTCTAAAATATAAAGTTGTGAAAATTGAAGAAAAATTATGAATTTTATAGAATGTACGTGCTGTAAATTTTATAGTGAAATTTTGGTTAGACTTGGAATATGGAGTAAATTGCATAAATTTCATTTTTCGAGCCTAGGGACGAAATTGGAATTTATGGAAAATTTGGGAGCAAAATGGTAATTTTTCCTAGGATGTAAATTGAGTCCACTTGAATGTGAAATGTGATAAATTGATGAATAAATTTATTTATATAGATTTGGATAACACAAATTCGAAGCTAGATTGAGCAAAAAGAAAGTTTCGGATTAGTAGATTTATATATACGAACAAGTGTCGAGCTAAGTTCGTGTAACTTAATTGAGCTTGTAAATATGATAAATTGAATGTTGTGTTGTATGGAATGTGTTTTGTATTTATGTGAGTTAATTTGAATGTTATAACATAAGAAATGATTACATGCTTGAGATTGTTTGAAAAGGGTTAAATTTCGTTTGAATATTGGATTTCGATGGATAAACGTAATTTCCTTACTGATTGAGGTCCTGCATTGTTACTGACGAGATTTAGCCTGGACTAGTAATCCTGATATAATCCTTCTCGAGCATATGTTACAATTAGGATTTAGCCTAGACTGGTAATCCTAATTGAGCTCTTCTGAGCATATATTACAAAAAGGATTTATCCTGGACTATAATCCTGTTATATGTTATGAGGCTCAAGAGTGTGCTTTCTGATTAAGTGCCCTAATAGGTACTCCTGAATACAAATTGGCAGGTTATTAAATTGTACACCTTGAGTGTACTGTTTGAATATCCATCAGAATTTCAATGATTCAAAAGATAAAATACTTGACATGATATGAGAATTATGAGACGATATGAATGATTTCTTGAAAGAATATAGTATGATGAGCTCATCTATGATGACTTGATGCATTTGTAAACATTTATGTAACTAACTTGTTTGATTGAGTGTATATGTATAGGTAAAATTGCCAAATTGATGAAAAAGCATGTTATTTAATGCTTAATGTTAATAAATGTAAATTGGTAAGTTTTAATTCCTGTTATATGAACTTACTAAGCATGTAATGCTTATTTAGTTTTATTTTCCCTGTTTTATAGTGCTCGGAAGCTCGCGAAGGTTGGAGATCAGTTGGAGCATCATCACACTATCCACAAACTTATTTTGGTATAATGGCATGTATAGGATAACTTGGCCATAGATGGCTTAAATATGTTATTTGTAATCTAGCCATTGGAATGGCTAGTAATGGTATGTTTTGGTACTTATAAAGCATAATGTCATGATAAACACTTATATGTTAAGTTTAAATGACCCAGTGATGTTCAATGTTTAGGTTAAACAAAGGTAAGAATTTAAACATGTATGGATGCTATGTTGTATCATATTAGATGTTAAAATTTGTTTAAAATCAATGCTTGGATTGGTTGGTATTTGGATGTAAGTTTTGGTGCAAGATAATGGTAAAATTTTGTGTGAGAAATGAAGCTAGAAATGGCTTTATTTTGTCCACACTAGCGTGTGTCTAGACTGTGTGTGACACACGGCTTAGTACATGGGCGTGTAGTTAGGCCGTTGTCCCATCCATCTTAAATTCAAAAAACAGAATGCTCAGAATCGAGCACATGGGTAGAGACATGAGCGTGTGTCTCAGTCGTGTGTGCTACACAGCCTGGAACACGGGCGTATGTCTTGGCCATGCAAAACCTGAATCTAGTTTCGAAAAAATTTAATTATCCACACAGCCTAGTACACGGGCGTATGACTGGTAGTGTGGCACAAGTCAGAGAGTACCTAGTTTTGAACATGGCCTACAACACGAGCGTGTTCTAGGCTCACACGGGCGTGTCCCTTGGACCACATGGGCTTGTGAACCCTGTAACTTGGAAAATTTTTGAAATTTCATGAAAAATTTTTAGAGTTCTCGATTAAGTCCCAATTTGATTCTAAACCTCATATAGGGCCTTGAGGGTCCATTTAAGGGACGTTATAAATAATCTCAGAAAATGAACAATAATTGACAAGATTATCTATAAATGTCCTGAAAACTCTAGTAACGCTTCGCAACTCTGTTCCGACGACAGATTCGGGTTTAGGGTGTTACATCCCAAACTTACATGCAAAACGTCGCTGTAGACAACAAACTCCCTACATGATGTAGGCTGTACCAAAATAACTGCTTGAGTTAGAATGGACTTTTGAGCTTTTCAAAGCTCGCTTGCTACTTGTCAAACCACACAAAAGGTGCATTTTTACGTAACAATTTAGTCAAAGGAGCTGCGATAAGAGAAAACCCCTTGACAAACCTTTTATAGTAGCCTGCCAAATCCAAGAAACTCCGAATCTCAGAAACATTTCTCAACTGTTTCCACTATATCACAACCTCAATTTTCTTAAGGTCAATTCGGATACCCTCGACAGACACAACATGCCCCAGAAGTGTAACCTCCTACAACCAAAACTCACATTTGCTAAACTTAGCATACAACTATTTCTCGTGGAGAATCTGTAAAACTATCCAAAAGTGCTCGTCATGCACAGTCCCAATCTTAGACTAAATCAGAATGTCGTCGATAAAGGCAACAATGAACTGATCCAAGTACAACTGAAATACTCGACTCATCAAACCCATAAACCCAGCCGGAGCATTCTTCAAACCGAAAGGCATGACTAAGAACTCGTAATGCCCATAATGAGTCCTGAATGATGTCTTATACACATCAGTCTTGTAACACTCCTCACCCGTATTCAATGCTGTAATAGGGTTACGGAGCATTACCGATCTCACAAAACAATTACTCATACATTTCACATACATTTTCTAATTTCATACAAATTATCATTCAATAATATTCACATTGTCCCTAATACGAGCCTATGGGGCCCGAAACATGCATTCAGGGTGGTTTAGGACTAAACCGATAACATTAGAAACTTCTCAAGCACTTAGAAAAATTTTGCATAAAATAGGGGACACACGTCCGTGTAGCCCGGCTGTGTCTCTCACACGGCCAAAGACACGCCCGTGTCACAGGCTGTGTGGACATTCAAAATGGAAGGACATGGCCGTGTCCTAGCCCGTGTCTGACCCCGTATAACTCTCTAACTTGGGTGACATGGCCAACACACACGCTCGTGTGGCTAGCCCCTGTGCCCTAAAAATGGCCATACACGCCCTTGTGCCAAGTCGTGTGCTAGGCCATGCCAAATTTGTAGGCTATACTGACTTATGCCACACGGCCAAGTCACACGCCCGTGTGTAAGGCAGTGTGGAACATATTGACTTCATTTTAATCTCAACGCTAGGGGACACACGGTCGTGTACTTGACCATTTATTACACACAGTTGAGACATACACCCGTGTGGACAAAAATAGGCTATTTACCAAGCCAATTTGCCACCCAAACTTGCATAAACCTTCACCAAACCAAATTACACAATTCATAGCATATATTGGCATTCAAACCAACTAAATCAAGCCTAATTCATGCAAACTCAATATTATTATCCACAATGCACATAAGTCATAGAATAGACCAATCCATTTAGACCAATTTCACATACACATTTCAACTAATTAGACATTCCCAGACAAGCGTCATTATGCTCAATTTCATAAGCCCATATCTTCTCAAATATTAACCATTTGTCATCCATATTTCCTAATATTAATAAGCATCACAAAACCAACCTCAATCACATAATATAGGCTATATGCACCATATATAAACATAACCAAACCAACCAAGTTAAGCTAACTCGCATGGCTATATATATATACAAATCAAAACATAGACATTTACAAGCTAATTCAAATGGAAAAACTTAATACCCAACTACATATTAAAATAACCGTAACCCTATACATGCCATATGACCAAAACTTAGTTTCAAAAGTACCAAGGTGATAGTTGGATAGTGTGATGAAGTCTTCGCGCGATCCTTGAATCTGACCTAGCTTTGATATCACTATAAAACATGAAAAAATAAACAATGTAAGCTATAAAGCTTAGTAAGCTAGTATAAAAATTGTAACACCCCTTACCCGTATCTGACACCGGGACAGTGTCCGAGGCATTACCGGACTCAAAGATAAACATTCATACAAAACCAGGCCATAAAATTTTGCCCAAATTAAAATCAGTCATTAACTTACATATCGTTCCTTATATGGGCCAATGAGGCCCAAAACATACATTAGGTGTGGTTCGGGACTAAACTGAGAACTTTCGGAACTTATACAACACTTAGAAAATTTTCTTATTTTGGAGTGTGGTCACATATGCCTGTGTGGCTTGGGACACGCCTGTGTCCTTAGCCCGTGTAACTCTCTGTTTATTAAGTAATCAACAAAATAGGGTCACACGGCCAAGTTACACGCCCGTGTGCTTAGGCCGTGTGGCGAATTAAATTTCAAAAATTAGGTGCAGACTTCACATGGCTAGGACACACGCCCATGTCCTGAGGCCGTGTCCTTCACACGGCTGAGACACACGGTCGTGTCTCTACCCATGTGTTTACTACTGGGCATTTTGTTTTACCTTATTAGGGTATAAAGGACACATGGTTGGATCACACCCACATGGGGTAGATCATGTGTCACACACGGCCTAGACACATGCCTGTGTGTCTACCCATGTGGACAACTTTGAGGCTATTTTCCAAGCCAATTCCACCCTTATTTGCACAAACACATACATGAATTCAAGGGCACTTGACATGGCATAATTGAGCACTTAAACATACACAAACAACACATGATTATGACATTATCATGTTAGCTTATACATGAACAAGACACCATGCTTTATTAAGCCCATCTTACCAATTCTCACTTAAGTCATGGTTATCCTCTTATTAAACAAATCCCATTTAAATATTCAAGCATTCATAGCCACAACACATCTCATTACATACACACAACCACTAACCACATCACAATTGCATGGGCACATGTATGCTTGAATAAATAGACTTACAACCTAATAATCATTATAAGCCATATCTCATGGCCTTATACAAAATGAATCAACTATCATTATAAGGCAACACATTTGGCTAAACCAATATGACATATAACAAAAAGACCAAGTCCCTATACATGCCACACTCAAAATGTTAAGTCTATCTATACCCAAATGTCCAATTTATAGTGTGATCCAGTCTCTGACGTCCATCGATCCCCGAGCTAGCTTGGTAATACTATAACAAATGGAAAAGAGAGGGGAGTAAGCTTAAAGCTTAGTAAGCTCACATGCAAATAAATAGCAACAGAATCATGAACATTATACAATTAACATTACATAATTTACATATATGTCATCATAGTTTCATAGGCATAACTTATTCATTTTCAATCTTACCAAAAGTTCATTACATACCGAGCTCATTCATATGAATTTTTCGTACATACCTGTACCAACTCGTAACACATTATCATAATTCCTCATTATTGACTTGTTGAATAACCTACTAATTTATCCGTTGAACACTTGGAATACTATCGGATACACGGAAAGCTTGCACATAGTGCTTCATACGTAGCCACATGCTACCTCATATCACATATCACACATTTCTCGCTCTCGAGCTAAACACCGGCCTGCTCACACAAGCTGACAGTCAAGACGTCACTACACGAGCTACTCACACAAGCTGACAGGTACTCGCAGCACATGCCGAGCAACCCAGCCACCAGTAGACGTACAAGACCAACACCTTGATCACCTTACATACATCACATAATCTCATGAGCTCGTAATCACATAATTCCTAGTGAAATGTCACTCGTATCCTAATCTATTCCTAAGGTTCAAACGGGATTTTCTCGATGTCACATCTTCGTCGAACTCATTCACAATGTTATTCTTATTGACCATAATATCATTCATATGCTCATTATAACAATTAAATATAAAAATTCATACATTAATAAAGTATTAAAACATGATACAACATTGCATTATTTAGACATGAACTTACCTCGGTGCAAAAATAGTAAAAACGAATCTAATCGTTGTACACCTTATTTTTCCCCTGATCAAGGTCTGCTCCTCGTTTTTCCTTCTCTATAATGCCAATTTTAGCTTATTTAATACACACATTGTGACAGCCCTAAATTGACCCTAGTCGGGAAGTGGTTTCGGGACCGCTAAACCGAGTCACCGAAGTATGTAAATATGAATGTGTGAAAGTTTTAAGCTTCGATTTAGTCGATTGCATGTGAATTTAGTTAATAGGACTTATGTGTGACACTTTTGAAATGTGATAGGTTAATCTATAAGGACCTATTAAAGCATGTAGTGAAAATAATGGTTTTGCATGTCAAATACTCCTTTTTTTATACATAGTGGCCGGCCATGATGGAGCATATATTAGAATATGTGGTAAATTTCCATGAAGTGGTCATTATTTTATGTAAAAGAAAGGAAATAATAAAAGAAAAAAAAAGAATGAAAATGTGATGAAAACAAAAGAAGAAATCGGTTCTTCTTGGCCGAATGAAGAGATGAAGAAATAAGGGGAACTTACCAAAAGAAATTCGGCATTCTTCTTTAGCTAGTAAGAGGTAAGTTTTGAATTGTTGATTTAGTTTTATGATAGGTTAAGTTAGTAATTGGATGCACTCTTGGTAATGTTAAGAAAGTTGGAGCTTTTATGGTGGTTTGGGCATCATGCCGTGAATCTAAGTGTTAACATTGGAGGTCATTTTCATGTTGTATGTGATAAAAGGGGGATGATAGTATGGAATGAAGATTTTTGAATAAGTAGGTTAGTAGCACTTGGTACATTCGGTTACATTGAGTCTAATTAGAATGTTAATTTCTTTCTTTATGATTATTTTCCTTGTATGTTAAAGGGGTCCTTTGATGGGGCCGAATGAATTATGAAAATTAACGTCAAGTGATTTGGAGTTTTGTAGCTCCAGTTATAAATAATTTAGTGACCATTGCTCAGGAAAACAGCTCGTAGTGAATATGTGATTCTGTTGTAAACATGGATAAAAACTTGTTTTAGTTGCTCATAAGTTATTGATTAAACCCATACGTGAATTCTAAATCGTGATATTGTAAAATGATATATGAGTGTTAGATGGATCTTTGATATAAAAATTTGTGAAATTGTAAGTTTATGAGTATTCGAATATGAATTGATAGTATGGCGTGAAATTGAATTATTCATTGGAAAATGATTGATGTAGATTCGGCCAAGACAAAGTGTATACATGATAGTATATGTGGTATGTGAAGTATATTTGGATAATTGTGCTGTGAATACATGAAAATTTATATTTTGATTTAGGATTTTATGTGTATATATGAGATAAGGCCGAATGACCAATGTGATGAATGTGAACATGCATATATGTGTTAAGGCCGAATGGCCAATGTGATGAATGTGAACATGCATATGTGTGATAAGGCCAAATGGCTAATGTGAAACATGTATGAGATATGTATATGTGGTAAAGCCGGATGGCTAGTGTGACACCCCTAAAGTGACCCTAGTCGGAAAGCAGTTTCGGGACCACTAAACCGAGTCACCAAATTATTTGAATATGATATTTATTGTCTAAAATATGTGAATATGAATGTGTGAAAGTTTTAAGCTCCGATTTAGTCGATTGCATGTGAATTTAGTTAATAGGACTTATGTGAGAATTTTAGAAATGTGCTAGGCAAATGCAAGTGGCCTATTAATGCATGTTATAAGAATGAAGGGTTTGCATGTCAAATAACCATTTAATTTGAGTAGTGGCCGGCCATGTATGGGTCTTAGATGATAATATGAATTTCCTATTACCATTATGGGTTTAGAAAATAAAATAGTGAATTAAGAATGATAAAAAAATGAGGTGAGTGGGAGGAGAAACCCAAGTTGTCCCCCCTTACTCCCCATTGCCGTGACTAGACAAAGAAAAAGAAAAAAAAATGTTCATCCTTGGCCGAAAATTCTAAGGAGGAAGGAAGAAGAAAGGTTGAAGAGGTTCGGCCATGCATGTAACTAGGCTAAGGTATGTTTGATGATGTTCCATGAGATGCATGCATGTTTTAGTTGTTAGCTTGAGTTCTACCTAGCCCATGGTCTAAATCTTGCTATGTGATGGAGATGACACTCGGCCATGGATGCATCATTCTTGCTTGGTGTTGATGTTGTGTTGGTGAGATATCAAGTTATTTTTGTGACCCAAGTTGAGATTTGGATTTTGGAATGAGTAAGGTTTTCGGCTATGGTAATTATAAGGGTGATGGATGTTGTTTCATGCTAAATCTAGATGAACAATGTTAGTGCTTATATCTCGATATTTATGAGTTTCTTTCTTGGTTTTACCTCAAACCCATGAAGTATTTTTAATTGGTGTTGTTAGAGGTTTCAGTCATGGGATTATAAGCTTGTTAGTTTTGATGGTGAAATTTATGCCTTGTAAGGGTAAATGGTGTCTTGATGCATTCGGCCATGGTAGGAAGTAGAAGAGAAATATGGTTGTGTTCATGTTATTTGGATGAAAAATGGTAGCAAGGTGAAGTACAAATGTTAATATTTGATTACTAGTGTATATATGTGTATTAGCCGAGTTTTGAACTTGAAACAAAATGGTATGTAGTCAATACAAGTAACCATATTTGTAGGAAGTGTTAAGCATATAATTGGCCTCAACATAGACATGCATATTCGGTCACATGAGATAGATTGATGTTGCATTTATTCGGTCATAAAGGTGCACATGAGGAAATGTTAGATTAATTGTATTAAATTGCTCAATGTGATTAAAAATGCGTATGACCATTGTGTATTTGAGCTAAAGGTGGCCATATGACCTATCAAACTCCTTGTCATATTCGGCCATAAGCTAGCATAATGAGACTTTAATAAGTTAAATTTGTTTGAATTAGCTCAAGAGCTTAGAGGACCAAAGTTGGATAAAGGAAAGGAAAAAGTGATCGAATAGCCGCCGAAATCGTTCGACAACATCCGAGGTAAGTTTTAAGTGATTAAACGTTGAGTAAATTCAATCATAATAGGACATAATGAGTTGATTTAATAAGATATGATGTGGCCATGATATGTTTTAAACTCAAATGGTAAGTTCATAAGTGCTTGGACTTGGAAATTTAAGAGCAAATTGTAATAATTTGCTTAGGACAGCAGCAGTAACGTGATTCTAGAAAATCACCATAAATTGTTGGTGTGGAATTATAGACTGAATAAAATATGTAATCAAAGCTTAATTAGTCTAGTTTCTTATAAAAGAGACCTTGTAAGCAAAGAAATTTCCTATAAAGAGATATTTAAAGTTGTGTGAGACGGTGTCAGAATGACTCCGAAATCCCCTGTTCTGTTTTTAGAAAATCATTATAAATTGTACAAAAATGGTTATAAGATAAAATTTATATGCTTAGACTCCTTAATGAGTCTAGTTTCAAATTAAATCAAATACAACACATTTTGAATTCTGTAAAATGAGAAATTTGGTTCATAGTGAAGAGTGGTCAGATTAGTCAAACAGTGAAAAAGGGGATACTTTAAGAAAAATCTGGTATTGATTGGCCAAACTAAAAATTCTGAAAATTTTATGGATGGAATATATATGATTATATATTCAGGGAAAATTAACGGAAATTGATTTGGAGTTTTGTAGCTCAAGTTATAAATAATTTAGTGACTATTGCTCAGGAAAAACAGCTTAACTGAAGTTGAGATTATGTTGTAAACCTTGATAAAACTTGTTTTAGTTGCTCATAAGCTATTGATTAAACCCATACGTGAATTCTAAATTGTGATATTGGGAAATGATAGATGTAGATTCAGCCAAGACAAAGTGTATACGTGAAAGTATATGTGGTATGTGAAGTATATTTGGATAATTGTGATGTGAATACATGAAAATTTATATTTTGATTTAGGATTTTATGTGATGAATGTGAACATGCGTATGTGTGATAAGGCCGAATGGCCAATGTGATGAATGTGAACCTATATATATATGCGTGATAAGGCCGAATGGCCAATGTGATGAATGTGAACATGCGTATGTGAGATAAGGCCGAATGGCCAATGTGATGAATGTGAACCTGTATATATATATGCGTGATAAGGCCGAATGGCCAATGTGATGAATGTGAACATGCATATGTGTGATAAGGCCGAATGGCCAATGTGATGAATGTGAACATGCGTATGGGTGATAAGGCCGAATGGCCAATGTGATGAATGTGAACATGCATATATGAGATAAGGCCGAATGGCCAATGTGATGAATGTGAACATGTATATATGTGGTAAAGCCAAATGGCTAATGTGAGATATGTATGAGATGTGTATATATATATTGTGGCCAAATGACAAACGGTGAAAGGTGTGTATTATTATTAGATATTTGATGAGGCAAATGAATTACAAATATGACAGTCGATGTGAATGTTGTAACATGTGATTAAATGTACATGAAACTTGGAAATATATTCCGGGTGAGACCCGATGACTACGTGTGGAGATTATGTCCGGGTAAGACCCGATGACTATGTGTGGAGAGTATGTCCGGGTAAGACCCGATGACTACGTGTGGAGATTTTGTCCGGGTAAGACCCGATAACTTCGTGTGGAGATTTCGTCTGAGCTAAAGGTCTCGCCGATAATCCGAGTAGAGGTTAAAGCTATAAGACTTCGTAATAAGAATTGCTTATAAATATATTCAATGCGAAAGGTTAAACAGGTATGTACTCCAAGTTTATATGTGAGCTTGATTTGAACTAAATCATAAGGTAGTTATGTGATGCATACGAGAGCAATCTATGAGACTATTCCTATGATTATGTGACATCGGATCAGTGTGAGAGGTTATGTGAAATCATACAATATATTTATGTCACATGAGCTCACTTTTATGTGAAAGTTTATCTGTCTATTGTATATGATGAGATGTGCATATTCGGTAAAGGGATGGTATGCCCGAAGGAGGAGTGAAATAAAATATACGAACAACTATGTTATAATTTGATTGTTATCTGTTGACACTGCTTAAAACTTACTAAGCATTGTAATGCTTACTCCGTTTACTTTGTTTCCTCTGTTTTATAGATCTCATTGCGAAGCTACAGGCTCGGGGATCGTCAGCAACTAGTCACACTATCACTATCCACCGCTTGTTACTGTTATGTTTAAGAATTATTTTATGGCGTGTATAGAATAGACTAGTGGCGGAAGAATATTTTTGGTTAATGTATATAAGCCATGCGAAAATGGCATCTTTTGTATGTTTACTTAGTGAAGTTTAAATTTTACCTCTGGTTGTGCTTAGTATTTATTTAAATGAACGATCTTTATTTCAAGAAAAAGTTCAAAATTTTACTGTTCTGACATGAGTTACAAGTCCGGTAATGCCCCTTACCTATTCTGGCGACGGTTATGGGATAGGGGTGTTACATTTTATTGTAACACCCCGTACCCGAGACCGTTGCCGGAGTCAGGCACGAAGTGTGAACGAACTTAACTCATTTATTTATACAGTTCATTTTACCATTTCCAGACAAGCTGGCCAACTGCGTCACTGCCACCTTGAAAATCATATCTCGAGTTAAAAAACTCGAAAACCAGTTCCGTAAATTTTCCATGAAACTAGACTCATGTGTCCATCTAAAATTTTTTTTCTAGAATTTTTGGTTGAGCCAATTAGTACAGTTTATTAGTTAAAGTCCCCCCTGTTTTAGGGTTCGACTACTCTGACCTCTGTGTATTACGAACCAGATATCTCTCTGTACAGAGATTCAATGACTATGCCGTTTGTCCCTAATAAAAGTAGACTCAATAAGTAATCTTTACATATAAAGTATGACTTCTAATTATCTTTGTAGAATTTATGGTGAATTTATAAATTCGGGACAGGGGATCCAGAAATCGTTCTGGTCCTGTTTCACAAGATTTTAAATATCTCATACAGTATAGCTCGCGTACTTGTTTTACTTCTTCCATGTAAAAAGAGACTCATCAAGATTCGATTCCATAATTTATCCATTATTTAATTCCATTTCTACTATTTTTAGTGATTTTTCAATTTCACAACACCACCGCTGTCTGCCTCTACTATTAGAGTAAAATTTTTTTTCTATTAGAGTAATTTAGCATGCATATCACCAAGTATGATCATGACTAGCCATACCCAAGGCTAATCATTACCAAGCATTTCCTTACTACTCGATAACCATATCATGAATGTAACACCGGAAATGATTAGCCATGACAAACGGCATAATAATTAAATAGACTTTAACTGTTACTTATAACTAAGTATCATAAGACCCAATTCAACTTAACATTTATGCCATTTTCGCATGGCTAAAAGTATACATACCAGAGTTCAAACAAAACATAATAGCCTATACATGCCGAAATGTTCTCTTAGACCAACTAAGAAGAAGATATCAAAAAGTTGCAAGCTGGTGCGATGACTTCGACGGTGATCCCGAGCACACAAAAATGGATCAAAGGAACCTAAATAAGTGACAAATAAACACACCAATGAGTATATAACTCAGTAAGTCATAAGCATTACATACCGTATAATTATAAGAGATCATAAGAGAAGCAAATAATGCAAAAAAATCAGTTACTCCAACTATACCGAGCTATGCTATCATTTCTTAGAATTTCGATTCAATCTCATGCCAAGTCCTACAATCAAATCAAACACCAAAACAACCCAATTGATTTAGACCCGATCCCTCAAAGCATGGAATTTTGATGCACTAGATAAATTTGTACCTACTCAGTACATGCCTCAAGTTCGATACTTTAGTTACTAGTTCTACCACTTCGTTCTTTCACACTCATTTTATATTATTAATCGAATTTGCACACATAGTGCTCGTCACACTCGCACACATAGTGCCATAGTACACCGCACACTCAGTGCATTGGATTTTCTCTTATACCTCAACACCCAAATCGGCACACATAGTGCTACTTAATTTCCGCACACATAGTGCCATATGTTAACTCATTTTGATAAGGAAATTTACTTAATTTAAATAGCACATATGGTCATATTAATAAATAGGAAAATTATTCCAAGAGAACTCCTAACGAAAGGAATCCCTTTTATGATTCACTAATATTATTTATATACAAGCTAATCAACCTCACAGGAGTGCTTAAGGACTTACCTTATATTGGATGAAATAATTCCCAATCGACTACTCGATTATCTTTGCTTTGCCTTTGTTTGATTCTCCCCCTTTGATGTCTTGATCTAGAATAAATACATTTAGTTGTTTAATTTTCTTGCTGGATACTTATGTGTATAATTTAATGGTTTTCACTCCATTTCACAACTATCCTTGTTCAAAATATCAAAACCTTAACCAATATTCGATTAATGCTTCAAGGCCGAATGTATTATCACTATTAAGGTAACCTAGTCTCAAGTATTTTTAATTCTAATGTACAACATCTTGAATCAACTCAACCTTATAAGCCAATATTACTCCTTCAATCGATTATAGAGAGTTAATAAAAAATATTATCACAAACATACACACCTATATGGCCAAATATACCAATTAAATTTAACCTTACTTATGTAATTACCTATAAGTTATTATACATCAAATTTCATACATTTAACCTTTTAATGCCTATTAACCATTCTTTTGATCTTAACCTAAAATGACAACTCCCATACTCAACATTTCAACCGAATTATCTCTATCACCCGAACTAAAATTCGCACCTTAACTTCATACATTTTTTTATAACTTTCATAATTCATTCGGCCCCATCAAAGGACCCCTTTAACATACAAGGAAAATAATCATAGAGAAAGAAATTAACATTCTAATTAGACTCAATGTAACCGAATGTACCAAGTGCTACTAACCTACTTATTCAAAAATCTTCATTCCATACTATCATCCCCCTTTTATCACATACAACATGAAAATGACCTCCAATGTTAACACTTAGATTCACGGCATGATGCCCAAACCACCATAAAAGCTCCAACTTTCTTAACATTACCAAGAGTGCATCCAATTACTAACTTAACCTATCATAAAACTAAATCAACAATTCAAAACTTACCTCTTACTAGCTAAAGAAGAATGCCGAATTTCTTTTGGTAAGTTCCCCTTATTTCTTCATCTCTTCATTCGGCCAAGAAGAACCGATTTCTTCTTTTGTTTTCATCACATTTTCATTCTTTTTTTTTCTTTTATTATTTCCTTTCTTTTACATAAAATAATGACCACTTCATGGAAATTTACCACATATTCTAATATATACTCCATCATGGCCGGCCACTATGTATAAAAAAAAGGAGTATTTGACATGCAAAACCATTATTTTCACTACATGCTTTAATAGGTCCTTATAGATTAACCTATCACATTTCAAAAGTGTCACACATAAGTCCTATTAACTAAATTCACATGCAATCGACTAAATCGAAGCTTAAAACTTTCACACATTCATATTCACATACTTCAGTGACTCAGTTTAGCGGTCCCGAAACCACTTCCCTACTAGGGTCAATTTAGGGCTGTCACACACATTATTCAATTCACTCCATAACTCATACTTTGACAAAATTACTTTTTAACACCTAAACTTTCACATATTTACAAATTAGTCCTTAGGTCCGTAAAATGAAATATACTCATTTTCTTTATTACTTAAGCCTAGCTGACCTACACACATGATCATATCAGCCCACATTTTCCATCAAAATTATATTTTTACTACACATTTTACATCTTTTACAAGTCAGTCCTTTTTATGCATTTCTATCAAAAATCACTTAGTAAAAAATGTCAAACACACATTAAACTTTCATAATCTACCATGAAACATCAAGATTCATGCATGTCACGCATAGGTAGATTTTTTACATGAACCTTAGCTCAAATAAATGGTAGAAATAGCTAGATCGGTTGATGACAACTTCAGAGATACAAAGAACATTAAAAACGGGGCTAGGATGCACTTACTATTGAGCTTGAAAGGGTGAACAAAACCCTAGCTATGGCTCCCTAGAAATTTCAGCAATACGGGAGGAAGATGGATACAATTTTTGACTTATTTTCCCTTTTTATTCTTTTATTAACCGAATGACAAAAATGCCCTTAAGGCATTTTTTTGAAATTTTACCTACCCATGCCCATTTTTGCTCATAAAAATAGAAATTGGGCAAATTGCTATTTAAAGACCTCTAATTAATAATCCATGACAATCTCATGCTTAAAACTTCTAGAAATCACATTTTGAAACTTTTGCAATTTAGTCCTAGAAGTTAAATTGGACATTTATTCACAAAATTTCTTCATGAAACTTTCACACAATCATGCAAACATGCCATAGACTTCAAAATATTTATAAAATAATTATTTCTAGTTTGGATTTGTAGTTTTGAAACCACTGTTTTGATTAGACCCTAATTCAGGATGTTACAACTCTCCCCCTTAGGGATTTTCGTCCTTGAAAATCTTATCGGTAAAAAGGTTTGGAGATTAGTTTTTCATGTTTTCCTCGGTCTCCCATGTAGCCTCTTCAACCCTATGTCTTTTCCATAACACTTTCACAAGGGAAATGCTTTTGTTTCTCAATTGTTTGACTTTCTGAGCCAAAATTTTAATTGGTTCTTCACCATAAGTCATATTCGGTCGAATCTTAACCTCTGTTGGTGAAATCACATGCGAAGGATCAGATTGGTATCGGCGCAACATAGACAAATGGAACACATCATAAATTCTTTCCAACTCAGATGGCAAAGCGAATCGATATGCTACTAGCCCTATCCTTTCGATAATCCCATACGGTTCAACAAAACGCGGACTTAACTTGCCCTTCCGGCCAAATCTGAGAACTTTCTTCCGTGGAGCTACTTTCAGGAATACTTTATCACCGACTTGAAACTCAATCTCTTTCCATTTCAAATCTGCATAGGATTTCTGTCTATCCGAAGTAGCTTTTAGACAATCACGGCTTATATTCACTTTCTTTTCGGTTGCTCTAACCAAATCAACTTTGTGAATTTGACTCTCTAAGTTTGGTCCAATACAAAGGCGTTCAGCACTTACGCCATACAATGCCTCATAAGGCGCCATTTTCAAACTCGATTGAAAACTATTGTTGTAGGCAAATTCTACCAACGGTAAATACTTTTCCCAACTATCTTGGAACTCAAGAGTACATCGCCACAGCATATCTTCAAGAATTTGAATTACTCGCCCCGACTGGCTGTCAGTTTGCGGATAGAAAGCAGTACTAAAATTCAACTTTGTACCTAAAACCTCTTGAAAAATTTTCCAAAACCCTAAAGTGAACCTCGAATCTCTATCTGATATAATCAAAAAAGGTACTCCGTGCAATCTCACTATTTCAGAAATATACAAGTCGGTTAACTTATCAAGTGAATAGTCAGTGCGTACTGGGATAAAATGAGCCGACTTTGTCAATCGATTTACAACAACCCTTACAACATCTTTCTTTCTCGGTGTCAAAGGACAAAGTCCATAGTAATCCAGTCCCACTTCCACTCAGAAACCATCACAGGTTGTAGTAATCTAGAAGGTACTTGGTGTTCAGCTTTTACTTGTTGACAAATCAAACATTTAGAAACACACTCTGAAATGTCTCTTTTCATTCCTGACCACCAATACATTTTCTTCAAGTTATTATACATTTACGTACTACTCAGATGAATAGACAAACAACCACTGTGCCTTATGTAAAATCTTCTGAATCAACTTGGTATTTTTAGGAATACAAATCCTATCTCAGAACATTAAGCAACCATCGGAACCAATCTAAAAATCTGATTCAATACTTGACTCACACTGAACTCTCTTGTCTTGCAACTCACTGTCACTTTTCTGAGCTTCATAAGTCTCTTGGAGAAATATCGGTCTAGCTCTCAACTCAGCTAGAATCGAACCATCATTTGATAAAGTCAACTGAGTGTTCATAGCCATCAATGTAAACAATGACTTCCTACTCAAAGCATCAACGACCACAGTCGCCTTTCCCGGGTGGTAGTCAATCACTATCTCGTAATCTTTTAACAACTCCAAGCATCTCCTTTGCCGTAGGTTGAAATTTTTTTCTGTCATCAAATACTTTAGACTTTTATGATCAGTGAATACTCGACATTTCTTTCCATACAAATGATGTCTCTAAATCTTCAACGCAAACACAATGGCAGCTAGCTCCAAATCATGTGTCGAATAATTTTTCTCATGTGGTTTCAGCTGCCTCGAGGCATAGGCTATCACCTTGCCTTTTTGCATAAGTACACAACCAATCCATTCAAGGATGCATCACTATAAACCACAAATTCTTTTCTCAGTTTAGGTTGTACTAAAATTGGAGCCTCAGTCAACAATGCCATTAGTTTTTTAAAACTCTGTTGGCACTTTTTCGTCCATTCGAGATTGAAATCTTTCAGTAACAACCTCATCATCGGAGTAGCAATCATGGAAAATCCTTTAACAAACAGTCTGTAATAACTGGTTAAGCCTAGAAAGGTTCTAACCTCTGACACATTCCTTGGTGGTTTCCATTCAACAAAAACTGAAATCTTACTCGGGTCAACTCTAATTCCATCACCCGAAATAATGTGGCCCAAAAATCCAACTTGTTTAAGCCAAAATTCACTTTTACTAAAATTTTCTTACAACTGCTTGTCTCTCAAAGTTTGCAAAACCATTCTCAAGTGCTCGGCATGCTCGGTCTCATCATAAGGATAAATCAGTATATCATTAATAAAAACAACAACAAATTTATCCAAATACGATCGGAAAATACGGTTCATCAAATCCATAAATACAGCAGGAGCATTTGTTAAACCAAAAGGCATAACCAAAAATTCATAGTGATTATACCTCGTCCAAAATGCAATTTTCGGCACATTAGACTCCTTAACTCTCAACTGGTAGTAACTGGACCTCAAGTCTATCTTTGAAAACACCGTAGCTACCTTCAATTGATCAAACAAATCATCGATCCTTGGCAAGGGATACTTGTTCTTTATGGTCACCTTGTTGGGCTGTCGGTAGTCAATGCACAATTTCATTGAACCATCTTTCTTTTTAACAAATAGTACCGGTGCGCTCCATGGAGAATAACTAGGTCTTGCAAAACCTTTATTCGTTAATTCTTGCAACTGAACTTTCAGCTGTTTTAATTCCATCGGAGCCATCCTATACAGAGCAATCGAAATAGGTGTAGTACTAGGAATTAACTCAATACCAAACTCAACTTCCCTAATAGGAGGTAATCCGATCAATTCTTCAGGAAACACATCCGGATACTCACATACTATCGGCACTGATTCAATTTTCAACTTAGACTCTTTTGTATTCAACACAAAGGTAAGATAAGCTTCACAACCCTTTTTCATACATTTCTGATCAGTCAGGGAAGAAATCATTACAGGCAAGCTATCCAATTCATCTGATTCAACCCGAAGAATATCACCACTTTCACATTTCAATTCAATGATTTTTCTTCCACAGTTTACTACTATATCATGCATGGTCAACCAATCCATACTAAGTATTATATCAAATTCATCAAACAGCAAAAGCATAAGATTAGCCAGAAAACAGTGTCCTCTAATCATCAAATGGAAATTCTTACATAATTTGTCAACTAACACATATTTGCCTATAGGGTTTAACACTTTTATCTCAAATTCTATAGACTCAACAGGCATATTCATGCTAGACACCAATTTCACACAAACATACGAATGGGTAGATCCGGGATTAATCAAAGCAACAACAGAAGTATCATAGAGAGAAAAAGTACCTGTAATCACATAAGGAGATGAAGCCTCTTCGCGACCGTGAATGGCATAAGTCCTGGCAGGTGCTCTACCTTGGGACCTCACAGTAGGATCTCTAGGTGCGCTCTTACTACTCCATCTATTTCTCAAATTTCTCTATGGCCTCCCTCTATGCGTAGTATTGCCCGATCTTGCACTTTGAAAATTTTCTTTTACAACCATCTCGGGACAATCCTTGATAAAATGATCATGTGAGCTGTACTTGAAACATGCCCAATTATTCATCCAACATTCACCGGGTTGATGTCTGCCACAATGTTAACACTCAGGTCTATTAGGTCGAGTGTTAGCCACACTCATTATCGAAATAATCTGAGCCTTATAACCCGAATACTGTTTCCCATGGTTTCTGTTTGAAAACCCAACTGAAGCACTTGATCGAGTATTAAACTCTTTCAGTTTCTTAGATGAAGACTGAAATGACTTACCCATCTATCTTTTCTTCAAATCTCGAGACTCTAACTCAGCTGTTCTTTTCTCTTTAACCAATTCCTCGGCCTTACAAGTTCTCTCTACGAGCACAACAAATTCTTTCAGTTCAAGGGCACCCACCAACAATTGGGTGTCTTCATTTAACCCATCTTCAAATCTTTTACACATGATGGCCTCAGTCGATACACATTCTCGAGCGTATTTACTCAGTCTTACAAACTCACGCTCATATTCCATTACCGTTATTCGGCCCTATTTTAACTTGAGGAATTCCTTCCTTTTCTGATCAATAAACCTCTGGCTAATGTACTTCTTACGGAACTCTTCTTGGAAAAATTCCCAATTAACTCTCTCCCTTGGTACCACCGACACAAGGGTGTTCCACCACTGATAAGCCGAGTCTCTCAGGAGGGACATAACACATTTCATACTTTCTTCAGGTGTGCATGATAACTCATAAAATACCCTGACGATATTCTCGAGCCAGCATTTTGCCCTCTCAGGATCATCATCTATACCCACTCAGAACTCCTCGGCTCCTTGTTTTCATATCTTATCAACTAGAGGTCTATTTAGTCTCATGAAGTCCATACCTTGGGGTGCTACGGGAATAGGCTAAGGAATAGTGGAGGTGGAGGGCGTTGAGTGTTCAGGTTCGTTCGAACGAACTCCATATACCATGCATCCATCATATGGAGAAAGACTTCCCTACCTCCTTCTCCTCGAGTAACTATAGGGGGTTTACTATTAGACGGCGCTGCCCATCGTGGGAAATAGGCGTATTACTTTCAACATCATTCGCCATTGCTCTATCGGGATCCATTTACTATATGAAAACACATTTTAAAATCATCAAGAGTCGTCACACTATCATAATATACGTATGGCATGTGTAACAACAATATTTTGGGCTTAGTCAGAACAATGGTTTTGAAACCACCAATCTAAAATCAGAGAAAGTATTTTATTATTATTTTAAATTTATAGCATGTTCATAGTAGTGCATGATAAATTTGGTGAAGTAATTTTAGCATTTGTGAGCTTAATTGCAAAAAAAGACTAAATCGCATAAAGTGTAAAGTCCTATTTAGATAGCTAAAGGCATCAAATAGTCATGGAACATTAAATTAGAGGTATTTATTGAGCAAATAGACCAATATTATATTAGTGGCTGGACATGGAGCCTTAAATTAAGGGATGGTCAAATGTTAGGTGACAAAAAGGATAAAATAATAATAAACCTAAAGATAGATATCATCTTTCTCAATTCCCTCTCTTCACCACCGAAAATATTAGCCATTATAGAGCTCTTAGAGATTCAAAATTTCAGCAACTTAAAACCTTTGCAAGTAAATGATTTTGGGGGCTTTTCTTGAATATTTTTGTACTTTTGAAGCCCTTGTAGCATGAGCTTTCTAATAAGAGGACTATTTTGCAAAATGGTTGAAATTCTAGGGTTTTGCAATGATAGTAGACATGTTGATTTCTAAAATTTTATGGAAGAATATGAGTTATGGTTATGAAATAAATAACTTTTGTGAAGAAAGTTTTATGGAAACCCTAACTAGGGACCAGTTTGAATAAGTTGAAAAATTAAATGGTAAATGTGAGAAATAATGGGAATTTTGGGTTGCTATAAGACTTAAAAGGGTTCGATTAGGCTTAAGATATGAAGAAATTCGATAAAAAATTGATTTTCGAAATTAGGGGTAAAATGGTGATTTTGCAAAAGTATAGGGGTAAAATGGTCATTTTGCCCAATTATAAATTGTTGAGTACCTAGATCATTAAAATTATTAAATTTTTGAATTTTTATCATTATAGATCAAGAATTGCAAAATCTAGGTCTAGACCGGGGAAAATCAAAGCAAGTGGACTAAGTCAAACGAGTAGTCTACATTTTGTATACCGAGGTTAGTTGTATGTAAAAAATACAACAACATTTTATTATATGTGTTTAATTTTGTATACCGAGGTTAATTTTATGTAAAAAATACAACAACATTGTTATTATATGTGTTTAGTTTGATATGGCATAAATCGCTTATTTGTGGAAATAATTATGTATGATGAAAATTGAGAGAGTAGAACTCCCATTGAACTTTAGGAAATAAATCGGTTATTCAAGCCATGACATTCGAGTCATTTGTGTGCTAGTGTAAGACATGTTTGGGACATGCATCGGCCACATTATGAGACCCAGTGTAAGACCATGTCTGGGACATGGCATCGGCATTGAGACGAGAGCTAGTGTAAGACATGTCTGAGACATGCATCAGCATCGAGATGTAAGCCAGTGTAAGACATGTCTGGGACATGCATCGGTTACAAAATGTGTCAGTGTAAGACCATGTCTGGGACTTGGGATCGACTTGATGGATGAGCCAGTGTAAGACCATGTCTGGGACATGGCATCGGCACTATACCCCGTGTTTGAGGCTTAGTGAATATCCGATAGTATTTCAAATGGTTCAATGCCGAGAGTTACAGTTTAAGTTAAACGAGAAAAGTATAACCATGTTGTGAGTGGTACAGGTACCTATTTGAAATGTATGAGATGTGAGCTTAGTATATGCTATGTGAATGGTATTGGATAGTGATGAGTAAGTTGTGCTTATACCTATTTTTGTATCATGAGTATTAATAAGATTGGTAAAGTTGTCATTACATTTATTTTCATGCAACTTACTAAGCTTTATGCTTACCCTATTTCTTTCCATTTTCTTATAGTGCCGCCTAATTAGCTCATGGATCAACGGACGTCGGAGGGATCGATCACACTATCAATAGAAGCACTTGGTATAGTTAGATTTATTTATTTTGATTATGGAATGTATAGGACCCTGACTTTAGAATTTTGTGTCATTGTTAATCGGCAAAATGTGTTGGCTTATTTTAGCATTTTGATTCATTTTGTATAAGGTCACAAAAATGGCTAAAGTTGAAAGTTGTTATATTAATACAAGAGGTTATTTCATGAATGGGTAATTTCTTGGTTGTTTTAGTGAATATGAAATGTGTAAAGGCCTTAGATGTGGTTGTTGGATTGGGGAATCATATTATGATGATATTTAGCATGATGGATGTTGTTATTTTTTGTTTCAGGGTGGCAAAGGGCTTGGTAAATAGCCCTATATTGTCCACACGGGTAAACGCATGAGCGTGTGTCTAAGTCGTGTGTAGCACACGGCCAGCCCCATAGGCGTGTTTTCCGACCATGTGTCCCTTACACGTAAAAATTTCAAGTCAGTATGCATGGCAGTAAACACACAGATAGAGACACGACTGTGTGTTTCAGCCGTGTGAAGGACACGGTCTAGCACACGGGTGTGTGCCTTGGCCGTATAACCCTTAAGGATTGCTGAGTCAGAAACAAAATGTCAAGATTTTTTAGACAGGGGCTAGGACACGGATGTGACATGGCCGTGTGAGGGAAACGACCGTGTTTCAAGCTATGTGAAAACCCCTGTAGGTTTGAATTTAGAATAAATTCACACGGGAATGGGACACGGGCGTGTCCTTAGAGACTTAGGCCGTATGTGTCACACGGGCCATCAGTATGGCCGTGTAATAATGAACACACGGGCGTGTTACCCTTCCACATGGGCGTGTGCCCTGTTTCAAGAGTCTTTTTTAAGTCAGTTTAAGGACCCGAGTTGGTTCCGAAGTGTTTCCAATGAGAGTTTGAGGCCTCGTAAGCCCACATTAAGGAGTTTAAACAAGGTTAGAAAAAGTTTTAAATTTAATCAAGTTTTGGTGACTCGAAAATGATTGTATGTGTAACAGCCCGATTTTGGGCCTAGTCGGAACAGTGATTTCGGGACCACTATTTTGAGGCTAGAGAAAATTATTTTAGTATTATTTTATGTGTTATAATATAATTTTATAAGTGCATGTAAATTTTGGTAAGTTAATTTTAGCAATTTCTAGTCCAATTTCGAAAAAAGGACTAAATCGCGTAAAAGGTAAAAGTTGTGTTTAATACCTAAAGGTGTGTTAAATTGCCTTGTGTCTTAAATTGGGGGTCTTTAAAGTGAAATTAGGCCATTGAAAGTGTGATGGCCGGCCATGGGAGACAAAATTGTTGAAAAGTCAAAATTAGGTGAAATTTGGTCACCAATTTTGACTGGTTTTATTATTAACAAATCAAAAAGAAAAAGCTATCATTTTTCTCTTCTCCTTCACTGAAATATGCAGCAAAGAAAGGGTTTTGAAGCTGAAAAATTTCAGCAACATATTTCCCTTGCTTGTAAGTGATTTTAATGTCTTTGCTTGATGATTTTTACATTTTTGGAACCCCTAAAGCATGAGCTTTCATAAGAGGGGACTATTTTGCAAAATGATGAAGAGTCTAGGATTTTGCCATGAGAGTAAATGTGTTGTTTGCTGTGTTTTTATGGAAGATTATGAGTCCTAGTTGTCTAATAAACAACTTTTGTGAAAGAAATTGCATGAAAACACATTAAAAAAAGGCTAAATTGCTAAGTTGTAAAATGAGTTGTAATGTGTAAAATAGTTGAAATTATGAGTTGCTATAATTATGAAAATGGTTCATCTAGACTCAAGGAGTAAAGAAATGTGATAAAAATTATTTTACGAGCATTGGGGCAAAAGTGCAAATATGTAAAAGTTTAGGGGTCAAAATGAAAATTTGTAAAAATATGATTTTTAGACCCATATGAATATTGTGACTGATTGGTAGGCTAAATGTGATATTATAGATCAAGGAAATCGAGATTTGGACCTAGAACGGAAAGAAATCGATTAAGGGATGATTATGTCCTTTTCACCTTTGTGGTATCGAGGTAAGTTTGTATGTAAACAATACCATGCTATACATGTATTTAAATGTTATCATTACATGAATTGTACAGATACTAAGTGTATGTGAGTAATAGAAATATGATAAGACAAAGCCTTAATAGACGAGGAAAAATCCCGTTTGAACCTTAGGAATAGAATAGGATACGAGTGACATGTCACTAGGAATTATGAGTCTAGATGACTAGCTCGAGAGTGAGCATTGAAATGTCATGAGATATGAGGTAGCTTTAGCTACATTTGAGGCACTTATGTGCAAAGGCTTTTCCGAGTATCCAATTAGTATTCCAAGTGTTCAACGGGTAATCCAAGAAAAGGGTTGATGATGGTCCCAATGAGGTAAGTCATTGGTGAGTATACACTTGAGTTATGTTACGAGTTGTGCAAGTTTGTATATTAAGCCTATGAGAATGCCTTGATATGTGATGATCTATGATGCATAATATGTGTTCTTACCATGATGGATGAAATGATGTTGTATTAATTTTGTGAATAATGATCATGAATGAGTAACTTAGCCTTGACAGATTTGAGTTACTGCAGTAGTGTAACTTTGAAAATACACTAAAAATAGTGGAAATTTATTTAGAGGCAGAATAAAATATGAGATTAAAGCTTAATGAGTCTATTTTCACATGAAAGAAACAGGAGAAGAAAAACAATTCTATATTGTGTGATATTTGAATTCTTGTAAAACAGGGTCTGAATGAATTCGAGATCCCCTATTCTAACTTTAGAAATTCATAATAAATTTTAAAAAAATTATTAAGAGTCATACCTTACATGTATGGATTCCTTATTTAGTCTATTTTTAATGGAAACAAACGGCATGGTCATTGGAATTCTGTACAGGGAGAAATTCGGTTCGTAGTGGACAAGGGTCAGAGTGGTCATACCCTGAAACATGGGAGACTTTAACTAATAAACTGTACTAAATGGCTTGACCAAAAAATTCTAGAAAAAAATTAGTAAGTATAAATATAAGTATAGTTTCAAGATAAATAGACGAGAACATTATTCGAATCCTGTACTATGAGATAATTGAACTTTAGTGAAGAAGGGTTAAAACTGTCAGACAGTGAATCAGGAGCAAACTTGAGGAATAAACTGTACTAATTGGCTAAGTAAAAATTTTTGGAAATTTTATGAAAGAAAGATAAATGAGTCTAGTTTCAGGTAAAATTAACGGAACTTAATTTGGAGTTTTGTAGCTCCAGATATAAATAATTTAATGACTATTGCTCAGGAAGACAGCTTTCAGTGAACTTGAGAATATGTTGTAAACATTGATAAAACAAGTTAATGAGTTGCTTATTGTTTTCATATGAACTTACTAAGCGAAAGCTTACCCCCTTCTTTCCCATGTTTTCTAGAGTTTCCAGGTTAGCTCGGGTTGGAGGTCGTTAGAGATATTATCACACTGTCGAGTTAACGCTATCGGCGTAAGTAAACTCAAGTGATTCTAGTCTATGGCATGTATAGGGTTTTAATGTGAGTATGTAATATTATGATTTAGCCAAAGGCATTGGCTTGTTATTAAGGTAGTATTAGTCATGTAAATTGGCCTATGTCGGCTAATATCGTTATGGGCCCATGTGATTATTCTTATGCATGTATGTTATTATCTCTTGTGATGTGGCTTACAACATGTATGCCTAGAGATTGAATTGAGATTCATTGATGATCTAATAACTAATGCAGGATTAAGTGATTGGTAAATAGTTAATAATGCTTCATGAATGGTTTGTGGATATGATTATGCATGTTTTGTGATGGACATGAGGTTTGATGACATGTTGATAGCTATAGCATTAATATGGTAAAGATGAAAGAAAAACTTATTGTAATGGTTGCATGTGAAATTACCATGGTCATGTCATGTTAGGAAGGTTTAAGTGCCTAATTTTGCCATGTTGTATGCTATTGTATAAGTATGCGTGCATGTGTTGTGAGTGTGACAAAATGGCTTGGAAAATAGCCTTGTATTTGTCCAGGTTTTGGACATGGGTTCGGGACACGGGCGTGTTCTTAGCACCCGGGCGTATGTTCTATACCTACACGGGCGTGTGGAGCCTTGATACAAGAGATTTCCTAAGTTTTTCATGAGTTCTCAGTTGGGTCCCGAACCACCCCGAATGCATGTATTGGGCCTCGTAAGCTCGCATAAAGGACAGATTGCATGAGAAAAGAAAAGTTTTTAATTATTTGAGATTTCATGGCCCTGTTTAGTATGGAAGTGTTAGTAAAAGTCAGGTAGCACCTCGAACCCCGTCCAGGCGTCGGATGCGGGCGAGGGGTGTTACATTTAGTGGTATCAGAGCATGGTTTAGTTGGTTCTCGGACTAATCTAGCGTAAGAGAGTCTAGCTATACATGCCATAGTATTACTCGTGATAGTGTGATATCTCTCGGCCCTAACAAAACTGTTGGTTAAGACAGGAATGAATTCGAACCGAGCAAATCTTGATAAAGATAAGAGTAAAGTTGAGATTATTGAATCATGCTTGTGACATGCTGAAAATGGGAAAGGTATGAAAAGATATTCATGATTTTCATATGAACTAGTATGCACTATGTGATACTCTTGAGTTAAAGAATGTGAAATAGTGGAGTAAAACACAGTTAAGTTGTGAAAAACGTTTTTTTGCATGTTAGTATTCATACGATGTTAAATGTCCAACTTGATTTGGCCAAGTGTTTATGAAAAGAAAGAAATTTGCTTGAAGTGACAGAGTGTATGTATGAATGCTTTTATTGCATGATTAGTAATCAGTATATACATGAGGTTGACATTTTTGTCTAGATTAATGAAGTCAAGATGCCGAAATGTTATGCCTTATAATCTTACTTATAGAATCATAAATGTCACAATAGCATGAAAGTTGTAATGAAAGATCAAATTGGGTGGAGCGCAGGGAATGAGTATGATCATTCACTAATGAATTGACGGAAAAGACTATGGTTGGACCGTGGCAATACATGAGATTTATGTGCCAGTGTAAGACCATGTCTGGAACATGGCATCGGCATTGAGACGAGGGCTAGTGTAAGACATGTCTAGGACATGCATCAGCCACAGTATGAGAGCCAGTGTAAGACATGTCTGGGACATGCATCGGCCTCGAGATGTTAGGCAGTGTCAGACATGTCTGGGACATGCGTCGGCTAGGAGATGTGCTAGTGTAAGACATGTCTGGGACATGCGTCAGCACGGTTACATGTGTCAGTGTAAGACCTGTCTGGGACACGGCATCGACACAGATGGATGAGAGCTAGTACAAGACCATAGTTGAACTATGGCATCAAGTAAACGATGTATTCAAAACCGTAAGACGTTCTCCAATTTGATAAATATTGACAAGTGATTAAGACTAAATATGGGAATTTGATAAAACATTAAGGTTAATTTGAGAAAAAGAAATGAATGTTTGAGTTATGACAAATTCACTTATGTTTAGCTAATATTCGCATGAAATAAAGTTACATGTATTACTGAGATATGTGAAAATGTGTTTATAACAAGTTGGAAATTTGAAATGTTTGAATCAATATGCGTAAAGCTATGTTGTTGTTGAATATGTATTTGCTTGAGAGTCAAAAGTTTAGAGGCTTTACAATCTTTGCCCCCTTACCAGAATCGAGTTATACGATGAGATTCTCGAGAGATATGTTGCATAAGCTTGCAAAAGTGAAACTGAAGAGTACAAAAATGGAATAGTATGAGATTAGCGAAGATAGAATTAGTTAGAGGAATATGTCAGACTTGCACAGATGTCTGAGTATGAAGAATTCAATTAAACAAAAGTGATGGCTATCTTTCTCTTTTGAGCATTCTATGTTTTCCTCTATTCTTGGGAATACGTATGGTTATCCCTTTCGACTGAGAATTCTATTGTGTGAGGATGCTAGTGACTATGATATTAGATGAAAAGTTCTATTGGTCCAGTTAGTTATGATCTACATTTCCCCATCTCTTCAGATTTCTATTCTGATATATTGGAATGAAGTTGACAGTAAAAATCTATGTAAGATTATTCTGATGTTCTATTGATTATGGTTTATATATGCGAGAATTATATTATCTCTGTTACGAGAAATTCTAGAGCGTACAGACAGTAGTTTCTTTCTGGTTTTCTCTGAGGGATTTTCTGGATCATCTTCATTATTTTCTTCTGAATTATATTCTCGGATTTCTGTTATAGTCTTTATATCTTGGAATTTCTTATATTGGTTTTTCTCTCGTTCTTGTTTCGAGAATTATCAAGCTTGGTTTATCTTTACAAGTAATCTTTGACTTGCGATATTAGAATCTGTTATGATTAAGCTTCTGGCTCGACCATAAAAGTGTGGGGATTTCAGTGTTGAGATTTCTTTAAAATCTTAGGGAAAAGAATGGTTATTCTGCAAAAGTAAATCTGAGTTATGTGCATTTAAGTTTATTCTCTGGTTCGAGAATACCATTACGTGTTCTTTGGTAAGTAGTCGTACAGTCAGAAATGATGGGGTTTTATTCTTGAAAGTATGTTATGGAAACATATTAGTTGGATTTCTCTTGTCCGAGAGATGTTATAAGTATAGTTATCCTGATTAGTAAAGAGACCACATCTATGAAGTTGGAATCATTTGATTCATGTTAGTAAAGTTTCTAAACAGTTGATGATCAGAGTATAGAAATGTGGCTATAAGTGGTAAATTAAACAAGTACAGCATGATTCGACTTTTAATTTGGAATTGCAAGGAAGATTTGATTTCTGGTTTCTGTTACTATTATTTCAGAGTAAGATTAGGGTACTGAGAAGCTCCAGGATATGCATAGAATTGTGTACAGAGTTCACAGCAGTCTTTTGTTTATTCTTCCAAAGGATGTTAAATTGACTACCGGTGAAAACCGATTATCAGATATATTCAAGATTATAATTGTCAACGCTGACATTGAAAGAGAAAATTAAGAAATGATTAGTATGAATTTTGTATCGGGATGTCTCTCTTCTTCGGGAAACAAGAGATACCATAAAGGATTGTGATAGATTGATGATAGTAGTCCGCATGACTATTTTGGTATATACAGAGGTATTTTTAGACGGATTGGGACGAGTTGTGTTTCTAAGCTTATAGTTCTTAGAATGTCAGTTTTGAGTATTTCGAATTGAGCCGAGAATTTTATGGTAATTGTGGAAAGGTTACAGAAATCCTGAGTATCAGCTTCAACTGAGTTGTTTTGTAAGTTTTGAGAAAAAGATATAAGTGACTCGTGAAAGTAGAGAGCAACTTTTTCTGGTAAGATTTTCTGGGACGAAAATCCCTAAAGGGGGGAAGAAATGTAACAGCCCGATTTTGGGCCTAGTCGGAACAGTGGTTTTGGGACCATTATTTTGAGGCTAGAGAAAATTATTTTAGTATTATTTTATGTGTTATAATATAATTTTATAGGTGCATGTAAATTTTGGTAAGTTAATTTTAACAATTTCTAGTCCAATTTCGAAAAAAGGACTAAATCGCGTAAAAGGTAAAAGTTGTGTTTAATACCTAAAGGTGTGTTAAATTGCCTTGTGTCTTAAATTGGGGGTCTTTAAAGTGAAATTAGGCCATTGAAAGTGTGATGGTCGGCCATGGGAGACAAAATTGTTGAAAAGTCAAAATTAGGTGAAATTTGGTCACCAATTTTGACTAGTTTTATTATTAACAAATCAAAAAGAAAAAGCTATCATTTTTCTCTTCTCCTTCACCGAAATATGCAGCAAAGAAAGGGTTTTGAAGCTGAAAAATTTCAGCAACATATTTCCCTTGCTTGTAAGTGATTTTAATGTCTTTGCTTGATGATTTTTACATTTTTGGAACCCCTAAAGCATGAGCTTTCATAAGAGGGGACTATTTTGCAAAATGATGAAGAGTCTAGGATTTTGCCATGAGAGTAAATGTGTTGTTTGCTGTGTTTTTATGGAAGATTATGAGTCCTAGTTGTCTAATAAACAACTTTTGTGAAAGAAATTGCATGAAAACACATTAAAAAAAGGCTAAATTGCTAAGTTGTAAAATGAGTTGTAATGTGTAAAATAGTTGAAATTATGAGTTGCTATAATTATGAAAATGGTTCATCTAGACTCAAGGAGTAAAGAAATGTGATAAAAATTATTTTACGAGCATTGGGGCAAAAGTGCAAATATGTAAAAGTTTAGGGGTCAAAATGAAAATTTGTAAAAATATGATTTTTAGACCCATATGAATATTGTGACTGATTGGTAGGCTAAATGTGATATTATAGATCAAGGAAATCGAGATTTGGACCTAGAACGGAAAGAAATCGATTAAGGGATGATTATGTCCTTTTCACCTTTGTGGTATCGAGGTAAGTTTGTATGTAAACAATACCATGCTATACATGTATTTAAATGTTATCATTACATGAATTGTACAGATACTAAGTGTATGTGAGTAATAGAAATATGATAAGACAAAGCCTTAATAGACGAGGAAAAATCCCGTTTGAACCTTAGGAATAGAATAGGATACGAGTGACATGTCACTAGGAATTATGAGTCTAGATGACTAGCTCGAGAGTGAGCATTGAAATGTCATGAGATATGAGGTAGCTTTAGCTACATTTGAGGCACTTATGTGCAAAGGCTTTTCCGAGTATCCAATTAGTATTCCAAGTGTTCAACGGGTAATCCAAGAAAAGGGTTGATGATGGTCCCAATGAGGTAAGTCATTGGTGAGTATACACTTGAGTTATGTTACGAGTTGTGCAAGTTTGTATATTAAGCCTATGAGAATGCCTTGATATGTGATGATCTATGATGCATAATATGTGTTCTTACCATGATGGATGAAATGATGTTGTATTAATTTTGTGAATAATGATCATGAATGAGTAACTTAGCCTTGACAGATTTGAGTTACTGCAGTAGTGTAACTTTGAAAATACACTAAAAAGAGTGGAAAATTATTTAGAGGCAGAATAAAATATGAGATTAAAGCTTAATGAGTCTATTTTCACATGAAAGAAACAGGAGAAGAAAAACAATTCTATATTGTGTGATATTTGAATTCTTGTAAAATAGGGTCTGAATGAATTCGAGATCCCTTGTTCTAACTTTAGAAATTCATAATAAATTTTAAAAAAATTATTAAGAGTCATACCTTACATGTATGGATTCCTTATTTAGTCTATTTTTAATGGAAACAAACGGCATGGTCATTGGAATTCTGTACAGGGAGAAATTCGGTTCGTAGTGGACAAGGGTCAGAGTGGTCATACCCTGAAACATGGGAGACTTTAACTAATAAACTGTACTAAATGGCTTGACCAAAAAATTCTAGAAAAAAATTAGTAAGTATAAATATAAGTATAGTTTCAAGATAAATAGACGAGAACATTATTCGAATCCTGTACTATGAGATAATTGAACTTTAGTGCAGAAGGGTTGAAACTGTCAGACAGTGAATCAGGAGCAAACTTGAGGAATAAACTGTACTAATTGGCTAAGTAAAAATTTTTGGAAATTTTATGAAAGAAAGATAAATGAGTCTAGTTTCAGGTAAAATTAACGGAACTTAATTTGGAGTTTTGTAGCTCCAGATATAAATAATTTAATGACTATTGCTCAGGAAGACAGCTTTCAGTGAACTTGAGAATATGTTGTAAACATTGATAAAACAAGTTAATGAGTTGCTTATTGTTTTCATATGAACTTACTAAGCGAAAGCTTACCCCCTTCTTTCCCATGTTTTCTAGAGTTTCCAGGTTAGCTCGGGTTGGAGGCCGTTAGAGATATTATCACACTGTCGAGTTAACGCTATCGGCGTAAGTAAACTCAAGTGATTCTAGTCTATGGCATGTATAGGGTTTTAATGTGAGTATGTAATATTATGATTTAGCCAAAGGCATTGGCTTGTTATTAAGGTAGTATTAGTCATGTAAATTGGCCTATGTCGGCTAATATCGTTATGGGCCCATGTGATTATTCTTATGCATGTATGTTATTATCTCTTGTGATGTGGCTTACAACATGTATGCCTAGAGATTGAATTGAGATTCATTGATGATCTAATAACTAATGCAGGATTAAGTGATTGGTAAATAGTTAATAATGCTTCATGAATGGTTTGTGGATATGATTATGCATGTTTTGTGATGGACATGAGGTTTGATGACATGTTGATAGCTATAGCATTAATATGGTAAAGATGAAAGAAAAACTTATTGTAATGGTTGTATGTGAAATTACCATGGTCATGTCATGTTAGGAAGGTTTAAGTGCCTAATTTTGCCATGCTGTATGCTATTGTATAAGTATGCGTGCATGTGTTGTAAGTGTGACAAAATGGCTTGGGAAATAGCCTTGTATTTGTCCAGGTTTTGGACATGGGTTCGGGACACGGGCGTGTTCTTAGCACCCGGGCGTATGTTCTATACCTACACGGGCGTGTGGAGCCTTGATACAAGAGATTTCCTAAGTTTTTCATGAGTTCTCGGTTGGGTCCCGAACCACCCCGAATGCATGTATTGGGCCTCGTAAGCTCGCATAAAGGAAAGATTGCATGAGAAAAGAAAAGTTTTTAATTATTTGAGATTTCATAGCCCTGTTTAGTATGTAAGTGTTAGTAAAAGTCAGGTAGCACCTCGAACCCCGTCTAGGCGTCGGATGCGGGCAAGGGGTGTTACAGTATGCATATGGTTAAGTATGGTAATGCCTCGTACCCAGTCTTGGCCTCAGACTCAGGTAAGAGGTGGTACATTTAGTGGTATTAGAACTATGGTTTAGTTAGTTCTAGGACTAACCTAGTAGGAGTACGAGTCTAGCTATACATGCCATAGTTGTATATTGATAGTGTGACGACTCCTGACGATTATAAATTATGTTTTTCATATAGTAAATGGATTCTGATGTAGCTACAGAGATGATGTAGAAAGTAATATGCCAGCTCCAACTGAAGGGACTGCACCAGTAGACAGTGAGCCCGTGACACTGAGTCAGGGCGGAAGCGCTAGAGAGGCTTACCTCCACATGATGTACGCTTGGTACACGGAGTTTGTTCATGCGAATCTAAACACTCCACCTCCCCCACCTCCTCTGATACCTCAATATGCCCCTGTAGCTCCGCAAGGAGTGGATTTGGTTAGGAGAGAGAAACCTCAGTAGATAAGATGCGAAAGCAAGGGGCCGAGGAATTTCAGGCTAAGATTGATGATGACCCGAAGAGAGCAGAATTTTGGTTAGAAATACCATTAGGGTATTTGATGAGTTATCGTGCATGCCTGAGGAGTGTGTAAAGTGCGCAGTGTCACTCCTACGAGATGCAGCCTATCAATGGTGGAACACCCTTGTATCGGTTGTATCATGGGAAAGGATTACATGAGAGTTCTTCTAGAAGGAGTTCCGGAAGAAGTACATTAGTCAGAGGTTTATAGACCAAAAAAGAAAAGATTTTTTAGAACTAAAGCAGGGCTGTAGAATGGTGACTGAGCACGAACGTGAGTTTGTGAGACTTAACAAATATGCACAGGAGTGTGTATCTACAGAAGCCATTATGTACAAGAGGTTTGAAGATGGTTTGAATGAAGACATTCGTCTATTAGTTGGAATCTTGGAGATAAAGAAATTTGTGGCGCTTGTGAAGAGAGCATGTAAGGTCGAGGAATTGGCCAAAAAGAAGAGAAGAGCTTACATCGAGTCCCGAGACTCAAGGAAAAGACAAATAGGGAAATCACAGCAGACCTCATCTAAGAGACTGAGAGAGTTTCCCACCCGATCAAACGCATCAGTGGGGTTCTTGAATAAGAGCAAGAATAAGCAACATACGATGTCTATAGCCCAAACCACTTCTGTTGCGAGTGTTGGTAATGCTCGGCCAAACAAGCCGGAGTGTTCACAATGTGGTAGACGTCATTTCGGTGAATGCTGAGTGAATGAAAGAGGTTGCTTCAAATATGGATCTTTAGACCATTTCATCCAAGATTGCCCTGAATTAGATGAGAAAGAGAAAAAGCAAGACGTGAGGGCGAGTAGTGCTCCTACGAGGGGTAGACCATAGAAGAACCTGGGCAGTGGGGCTAGCAGTAGAGGTGCCCCTAAAGATTTAGCTGTGAGGTCCGAGGGCCGTGCGCCTGCAAAGACTTATGCTATTCAGGCTCGCGAAGAGACATCTTCACCAGATGTGATTACGTGTACTTTTTCCCTTCAAGATATCTCTGTTATTGCTTTGATTGATCCGGGGTCTACTCATTCCTATGTATGCATGAAATTAGTACCCAGTATGAATATGCCTATTGAGTCCACTGAATTTGTGATAAAAGTGTCAAACTCGTTAGGTAGGCATGTGATAGTTGATAACTTGTGTAGAGATTGTCCTTTGATGATTAGAGGTTATTGTTTTCCGGCTAACCTCATACTACTATCGTTTGATGAATTTGACCTAATTCTTGGCATGGATTGGTTAATTGCTCATAATGTGATAGTGAATTGTGGTAGCAAGTTCATTAAAATGAAATGTGAGAATGGGGATATTCTTTGAGTTGAATCAAGTGAACCGAATAACTCACTAGTACTAATTTTATCTTTGACTGCCGAGAAATATTTGAGAAAAGGGTAGAGTCCTACCTAGTGTTTGTGTTGAACACCAAAGAGTCGGAAGTGAAAATTAAGATAGTGCCGGTGGTATGTGAGTATCTGGATGTGTTTTTAGAAGAGTTGCCCAGATTACCTCCAACTAGAGAAATTGAGTTTGGTATCGAGTTGGTCCCTGGTATGACACCTATCTCGATTGCTTCGGATAGAATGGCTCCAACGGAGTTAAAGGAGTTAAAGGTTTATTTACAAGAGTTAACGGATAAAGGTTTTGCAAGACCGAGTTATTCCCCGTGGAGTGCTTCGGTAATTTTTGTGAAAAAGAAAGACGGTCGATGAGGTTGTGCATAGACTATCGACAGCTCAACAAGGTAACCGTGAAGAACAAGTATCCCTTACCAAGGATCGATGATCTGTTCGATCAGTTGAGAGGAGCCATCGTGTTTTCTAAGATAGACTTAAGGTCAGGTTATTATCAGCTAAGGGTTAAGGAGCAAGATGTACCCAAAACCTCATTTAGGACGAGGTATGGGCACTATGAGTTTTTTGTTATGCCCTTTGGTTTAATAAATGCCCCTACGGTGTTTATGGATTTGATGAACCGCATTTTTCAGCCGTATTTGGATAAGTTCATAGTGGTCTTTACTGACGATATACTAATTTACTCATGTGATGAAAATAAACACGCGGAGCATCTGAGAATGGTTTTACAAGCCTTGAGAGATAAGTAGTTGTACGCTGAGTTCAGTAAGAGTGAATTTTGGCTTAAGGAGGTCAGATTCCTAGGACACATCGTGTTGGGAGATGGAATTATAGTTGACCCGAATAAGATCTCGGCTATTGTTGAGTGGAAACTATCAAGGAATGTGACAGAGATTCGAAGCTTTCTGGGTTTAGCTGGGTACTACAAAAGATTCGTGAATGAATTCTCCATGATAGCTAATTCGATGACAAGATTGTTACAAATAGATGTCAAGTTCGAATGGACAGAGAAGTGCCAGTAGAGTTTTGAGAAATTAAAGGCTTTGTTGACTGAGGCCCCAGTTTTAGTGAAACCAGAATCGGGGAAAGAATTCATGGTGTATAGCGACGCCTCTTTAAATAGATTGGGGTGCACGCTCATGCAAGAAGGCAAAGTGGTTGCATATGCCTTGAGACAACTTAAGCCGCACAAGAGAAATTATCTGACCTATGATTTGGAGCTAATAGCGATAATATTCGCGTTAAAAATTTGTAAACACCATTTGTATGGTGAGAGATGTCGGATATTCACTGACCATAAAAGTCTAAAGTATTTGATGACTCAGAAAGATCTAAATTTACGACAAAGGAGATGTTTGGAGTTGATAAAAGACTATGGGTTGATAATAGACTATCACCGGGGAAGGTGAATGTAGTCGTCGACACTTTGAGTAGAAAGTCATTGTTTGCCTTGAGGGCTATGAATGCTCAGTTGGCCGTGACTAGTGATGGTTCAGTACTGGCAGAGTTGAAAGCTAGACCGATGTTCCTGCAAGAGATTTGTAAAGCTCAAAAAGGTGATAAGGAATTGCAAGCTAAGATGGCTCAGTGTGAAATGGGAAATGAATCAAAGTTTAGTATTAGTACCGACGGTTGCATGATGTTCTGAAACAAAATTTTTGTACCCAAGGACAGTAAGCTTATTCAGAGTATTTTACGAGATGCACATCGTAGTTGTTTTTCTATCCATCCGAGTAGTGTGGAAATGTATAACGACTTGAAAAAAATGTACTGGTGGTCGGGGATGAAAAGAGACATTTCTGAATTTGTTTCTAGGTGTCTAGTTTGTTAGCAAGTGAAGGCTGAACACCAAGTACCTTCGGTTTGCTTCAACTTGTGATGGTTCCCGAGTGGAAATGGGACCGAGTAATTATGGATTTTGTGTCAGGGCTGCCTTTGACGCCTAATAAAAAGGATTCCATTTGGGTCGTTGTTGATAGACTTACCAAGTCAGCACATTTTATACCAGTGTGTACCGACTACTCCCTTGAGAAATTAGCTGATTTTTATGTTTTAGAGCTAGTGAGACTTCATGGGGTACCCTTGTCGATTATCTTAGATAGGGATCTGAGGTTTACCTCGAGACTTTGGAAGAAGTTGCAAGAGTTATTGGGAATGAAACTGAATTTTAGTATAGCATTTCACCCTCAAACCGACGGTCAGTCGGAGAGAGTCATTCAAATCTTAGAAGATATGTTGCGATGTTGTGTTCTTGAGTTCCCAAGGCAGCTGGGAAAAGTATTTGTTGCTAGTTGTATTTGTCTATAACAACAGTTATCAGTCAAGTCTGAAAATGGTGCCTTATAAGGCTTTGTATGGGTGTAAGTGTCGAACACCCTTGTATTGGACCGAGCTAAGAGAGAATCAGATACACGGGGTTGACTTAGTTAAAGAGACTAAAGAAAAAGTTAAGGTGATTCGCGACTGTCTGAAGGCCACTTCAGATAGACAGAAATCTTAAGCGGATTTGAAACGGAAAGAGATCGAGTTTCAAGTTAGGGATAAAGTATTTTTGAAAGTATCTCCGTGGAAGAAGGTTCTTCGATTAGGAAGGAAAGACAAATTAAGTCCACGGTTTATTGGACCTTATGAGGTTATCGAGAGAATTGGACCGGTAGCATACCGATTGGCCTTGCCCTCAGAATTAGAAAAGTTTCACGACATGTTTCATTTGTCCATGTTACGTCGATATAGATCGGATCCTTCACATGTGATCGCGCCAACAGAGGTTAAGATTAGCCCCGACATGACTTATGGCGAAGAGCCGGTTAAAATTTTGGCTCGAGAGGTTAAACAATTATGGAATAAAATTATAGCCCTTTTGAAAGTTTTGTGGCGTAGACATAGAGTCAAGGAAGCCACATGGAACCTGAGGAGACCATAAGAGACCAATACCCAAACTTATTCGCCGGTAAGATTTTTGGGGACGAAAATCCTAAGGGTGAGAATTGTAATAGCCCGATCTTGGGCTTAGTCGAAACAGTGGTTTTAAGACCAGCAATCTAAAGTTGAAAAAAGTATTTTATTATTATTTTAGAGTTATATCATGTTCATATTAGTGCATGAAAAATTTGGTGAAGTAATTTTAGCGCTTAATTGCAAAAAAGGACTAAATCGCATAAAGTGCAAAAGTCCTATTTAGATAGCTAAAGGCATCAAATAGTCATGGAGCATTAAATTAGAGGTATTTTTTGAGCAAATAGACCAATATTGTATTAGTGGCCTGACATGGAGCCTTAAATTAAGGGATGGTCAAATGTTAGGTGACAAAAAGGATAAAATAATAATAAACCTAAAGGTAGCTATCATCTTTCTCAATTCCCTCTCTTCACCATAGAAAATATTAGCCATTATAGATATCTTGGAACTTCAAAATTTTAGCAACTTAAAACCTTTGCAAGTAAGTGATTCTAGGGGCTTTTCTTTAATATTTTTGCACTTTTGAGGTCCTTGTAGCATAAGCTTTCTAATAAGAGGACTATTTTGCAAGATGGTTGAAAGTCTAGAGTTTTTTCATGATAATAGACATGTTGATTTCTGAAATTTTATGGAAGAATATGAGTTATGGTTGTGAAATAAATAACTTTTGCGAAGAAATTTTCATGTAAACCTTAACTAGGGACCATTTTTCTTAAGTTGAAAAATTAGATGGTAAACGTGAGAAAGGTTGCTATAAGAGTAAAAAGGGTTCAAATAAGCTTAATATATAAAGAAATTCAATAAAAATTGATTTTCGAAACTAGGGGTAAAATGGTCATTTTGCCCAATTATAAATTGTTGAGTACCTAGATCATTAAAATTATTAAATTTGTGAATTTTTATCATTATAGATCAAGAATTGCAAAATCTAGGTTTAGACCGAGGAAAAGTAAAACAAGTGGACTAAGCAGAACGAGTAGTCTACATTTTGTATAACGAGGTAAGTTGTATGTAAAAAATACAACTATGTTGTTATTATATGTGTTTAATTTTATATGGAATAAATCACTTATTTGTGGAAATAACTATGTATGATGAAAATTGAGATAGTAGAACTCCCGTTGAACCTTAGGAAATAAATCGGTTATTCAAGCCATGACACTCGGGTCATTTGTGTGCTAGTGTAAGACATGTCTGGGACATGCATTGGCCACAATATGAGAGCTAGTGTAATACCATGTCTGGGACATGGCATCGGCATTAAGACGAGAGCTAGTGTGAGACATGTTTGGGACATGCATTGGCTACAAAATGTGTTAGTGTAAGACCATGTCTGGGACATGGCATCGGCACGGATATGTGAGAGTCAATGTAAGACCATGTCTAGGACATGGCATTGACTTGATGGATGAGCCAGTGTAAGACCATGTTTAGGACATGGCATCAGCACTATACCCTATGTGTGATTAGATTATTGATAGTATGGTAATTGCATGAGGTTATTAGCCGAATAGCTAAGAACATAAAGTAGCAAGATGAAAATTTTACCATGTCGTTTCGTATGTCATAAAATCATTAAAATGTGGATACCAATATATGTAGCAAAGCGGTTAAATGAGTTAATTTATTTGTTTAAGCTCAAGACTCTAAAGGAGAGGCGTCCAACAAGGGAAAGGAAAAAGTGATCGAATAGCCGCCGAAATTGTTCGACCACATCCGAGGTAAGTTTTAAGTGATTAAACGTTGAGTAAATTCAATTATAATAGGACATGATGAGTTGATTTAATAAGATATGATGTGGCCATGATATGTTCTAAGCTCAAATGGTAAGTTCTTAAGTGTTTGAGCTTGGGAATTCAAGGGTAATTTGAAATAGTCTGCTTAGGACAGCAGCAGTAACGTGACTTTAGAAAATCACCATAAATTTATGGATTTGAATTAGAGGCTGAATGAGACATGAAATTAAAGCTTAATGAGTCTAGTTTCTTATAAAAGAAACTGTGTAAGAAAAGGAATTTCCGATAATGAGATACTTAAAGTTGTTTGAGACAGCGCAGAATAACACTGTAATCCTCTGTTCTGTTTTTAGAAAATCATTATAAATTGTACAAAAATGGTTATAAGATAAAATTTATATGCTTAGACTCCTTAATGAGTCTAGTTTCAAATGAAATCAAATACAACACATTTTTAATTCAGTAAAATGAGAAATTTGATTCGTAGTGAAGAGTGGTCAGATTAGTCAAACAGTAAAACAGGGGAAACTTTAAGAAAAATCTGGTATTGATTGGCCAAACCTAAAATTCTGGAAATTTTATGGATGGAAGATATACGAGTCTATATTCAGGAAAAATTAACGGAAAGTGATTTGGAGTTTTGTAGCTCCAGTCATAAATAATTTAGTGACTATTGCTCAGGAAAAACAGCTTGTGTTGAATTTGAGATTATGTTGTGAACCTTGATAAACTTGTTTTAGTTGCTCACAAGCTATTGATTAAACCCATACTTGAATTCTAAATCGTGATATTGTAAGTTTATGAGTATTCGAATATGAAATGATAGTATGGCCTAATGGCCGATGTGATGAATGTGAAAGTGTATATATGTGATAAGGCCTAATGGCCGATGTGATGAATGTGAAAGTGTATATATGTGATAATGCCTAATGGCCGATGTGATGAATGTGAAAGTGTATATATGTGATAAGGCCTAATGGCCGATGTGATGAATGTGAAAGTGTATATATATGTGATAGGGCCTAATGGCCGATGTGATGAATGTGAAAGTGTATATATATGTGATAGGGCCTAATGGCCGATGTGATGAATGTGAAAGTGTATATATATGTGATAGGGCCTAATGGCCGATGTGATGAATGTGATAAGTCCCGAAGGGCATTTGTGTCAGTACTATATCCGGGTTAAAACCCCGCAGGCTTTATGCGAGAATATTATCACTGATTAATGTCCGTAAGCTTCGTGCTCGTACTATATCCGAGCTCTAAAGACCCGATGACTACCTGTGGGGATTTTGTCCGGGTAAGACCCGATAACTTCGTGTGGAGATTATGTCCGGGTAAGACTTCGTAATAAGAATTGCTTATAAATATATTCAATGCGAAAGGTTAAACAGGTATGTACTCTAAGTTTATATGTGAGCTTGATTTGCACTAAATCATAAGGTAGTTATGTGACGCATACGAGAGCAATCTATGAGACTATTCCTATGATTATGTGACATCGGATCAGAGTGAGAGGTTATGTGAAATCATACGATATATCTATGTCACATGAGCTCACTATTATGTGAAAGTTTATCTGCCTATTGTATATGATGAGATGTGCATATTCGGTAAAGGGATGGTATGCCCGAAGGAAGAGGGAAATAAAAATACGAACAACTATGTTATAATTTGATTGTTATCTATTGACACTGCTTAAAACTTACTAAGCATTGTAATGCTTACTCCGTTTACTCTGTTTCCTCTGTTTTATAGATCTCATTGCGAAGCTACAGGCTCGGGGATCGTCAGCAACTAGTCACACTATCACTATCCACTGTTTGGTACTGCTATGTTTTGGATTATCTTATGGCATGTATAAAATAGACTAGTGGCGGAAGAATATTTTGGTTAATGTATATAGCCATGCGAAAATGGCTTATATATGTTTGAGCATAATGTTATAATCATTTGGTATGGAATGGTTAATCACTATCATAATTTGTGCTATTTATGCTAAATGGGCTAGTTGAATCATGGAAACTATGAAATAGGTAAAGTCTACCTTAAAGGCAGATGCTGGCAGCAGCAGTGATGTAGATTTGGGGAAATCACTAAAAATAGTAGGATTGGAATTAAATAATGAATAAATTATGTAAACGAACCTTGATGAATCTATTTTCATAGGAAAGTAACGAAACGATCATATGAACAGTATGTTAAGAGATATTCAGGTTCTCGTGAGACAGGGCCAGAACAGTTTCTGGATTCCCTATTCCAACTTTGGAAATTCATTATAAATTAACCAGAGATAATTAGGAGTCATGCCATATATGTATAGATTTCTCTCTGAGTCTAGTTTCTATAGAAACAAACAGCATCAGTATTGAAGCTCTGTGCAGGGAGATATCCAAGTCGTAATGCGCAAAGGTCAGTGTAGTCGATCCCTGTAACATGGGAGACTTTGACTAATAAACTGTACTAGTTGGCCTGACCAAAAATTCTAGAAAAAAATATGTAGATGGGCATATGAGTCTAGTTTCAGGTAAAATTTACGGAACTGGATTTTGAGTTTCAAAACTCAAGATATAATTTTTAAAGCAACTAGTACGCAGACTGGCAGCTTGTCTGGGAAATTTTTTTTTAAGTGGTTTGAAGTCTGTTAACACCTCGTGTTCGACTCCGGCGACGGCCTCGGGTTCGGGGTGTTACATTTGATTGGTATCAGAGCTACGGTTTAGTCGATTCTAGGACTAACGTAGCACGCGTGAGTCTATTTATACATGCCATAAAGTGATAAAATGATAGTGTGATGATTTTTGGCTATTAAAATGTGTTTGTTGTATTGTAATGAATCTTGATCCCGATCGAGCTGTAGCAAGCTTCTGACTATGAGAATTTGCGATATAACTTCATTTAGATATGCCTAAATTATTAAGTTGATCAGGTACGTATCATGTACTCGTATTTGAATTTTGATTTGGATTGAATTATAAGGGTATAAGTGATGCAATTTTGAAGGAGTGTTATGACTATAAATGTGATTTTTGTATGTGGCTATGGAACTGGAAGTTGAATGGTCGATAAGCATGTTGTGTTTGTATTCAAGTAATGTAAATGATATACTAATGTGTATTGCTATATGTGTATATGTATGTAGAGACGAAATTGTCGAATGTAAAAAGGCAGTGAAGCGTATAGAGTGGTTGGTTTTCAGCACTAAGTGTGCGGGCAAGAAGTGTTCACGGTTGTGAGATTGGCACTAAGTGTGCGGGCAATAAGTGTTCACGGTTGTGAGATTGGCACTAAGTGTGCGGGCTTGAAATGCATGGCACTAAGTGTGCGAGTTTAAAGTACATGGCACTAAGTGTGCGTGGTTGATTATTAAGCACTATGTGTGTGAACCCACTATATATATATTTTCTATCAATTATTTATATTAAGGGTGCGACCTTACCAAGTCGATTTCGGACAGTGGAAAGGGTTAAGTTCTTGAGTAATAGAGCTTAAATTATGATTTGATTAGATCATGCTTTAAGCAAATCAAAATCATGCTCTTTGTGTGTGGCTATTGAGCCGAAATTGCAGGAATGATAAGTGTCTTGTGTTTGAGTTTTGCTAATGAAAATGAAATACGAATGTGTCATGATTTATTGTTAAATGTGCATGGTTATTCGAATGATGTCCGGGCTAAGTCCCGAAGGCTTTGTGCTAAGTGACCATATCCGGACTAAGATCCGAAGGCATTGGTGCGAGTTACTAAATCCGGGCTAAATCCCGAGGAGCATTCGTGCTAGTGATGTATCCGGGCTAAGTTCCGAAGAGCATTCGTGCTAGTGATATATCCGTGCTAAACCCCAAAGAGCATTCGTGCTGGTGTTATATCTGGGCTAGGTCCCAAAGAGTAATCATGCTGGTGACGTGTATTCGGGCCTTCGTGCCTAGTAGGCTTCGTGCCGGTAATTTGAGCAAAGTTTAAGTGCTCATTACTATACGAATTCAAATTTAAATGAGATGATATGTTTAAAAGTGTACATACATGATGTTTATAGACTTGGTTAAGTCATTTCAATGTGTATTAACGAATGAATAAGAGCACTATGTATGTGAATGATTAGAGGCACTGTGTGTGTGCGAATTCCTTTAACCGAGCACTATGAGTGCGAGATCGGTCAGTGGGCACTAAGTGTGTGAAGTGGAGTTCATGTAAGACCTCGTTTGGGACGAAGGCATTGATTTGAGATAGTGTGTAAGACCATGTCTGGGACATGGCATCGGCTCGATATGTGAGAATATGTAAGACCATATCTAGGATATGGCATTGTAAGAGCTATATGTGCTATTGATGAATGGACACTATTTTGTTAATCTTGTTCAAGAAATTATTTTGATTAAGTTTCGACATTCGAAAGTTTGAAAGAATTTTTGATGAATGTTGATAATTTTGGATATACGAGTTATGCGCTAGAATAAATCTCATGCCAGTGTATTATATTAGGCTTTATGCCTATTCTACTGTATACGGGTAACGTTAACTATGATTGAATGTGCTAAATGAACTAAATGTTCAGGTACGTGGAAGTTGACTTTTCTTTTGGAAATGAGTTTAGTTGAATATTGAGATGTGATAAAGTTATAAAGGATATTTATTGGGATGTTTGAGTATATGTGTACTTTCGGTTAGGTTACAGCTTATTCATGAATAAAAATGTGGGTTACAAATATGTGGGTTGATGATGTGAATTATACATGTTAATATGTGCTCAATATGTGTTTGAAATGCATTTGTGAATTAAGTTAAGTGATTATTGCTTATGAAATCAAGAAAATGAGATATATGTGCATACTTGTAGAAATGTTTATGTATTTGTTTTAAGATAAGAAAATGATTTTATGGATCGATGCGAAATCAGTAATGAATTACAATTGCTATCGATGAGCTAATGTTTATATGGATATAATTCAATAAGAGGACGTTATCCTAAACTATACATCGGTAGAAATTTTCGAGGACGAAAATCCCTAAAGGGGGGAAGAGTTGTGACACCCCTAATTTGACCCTAGTCGGGAAGTGGTTTCGGGACCGCTAAACCGAGTTGCAGAAATAATTGAATATAATATTTTATGTCTATTATATGTATATATGCATGTGTGAAAATTTCATGTTTGAATTTTGTTAATTGTAAGTGAATTTTATTAAATAGGACTTATGTGAGAAAAATTAGAAATGTGCTAGGCAAATGTGAAGTGGCCTATTAATGCATGTTATGAAAATGATGGGTTTGCATGTCAAATTACCCAAAATTTGAGCTAGTGGCCGGCCATGCTATGGGTGGAAACATGTTGGGAACATGTTGGCCTAGTGTGTTATGTTAGAAAGAATAAATAAAGGGTTAGTAATTAAGTAATGAAAAGGGAGGGGTGATGAAAACAAAGTTGTCTCATCCATCCCCCCCCCCTCCATTTGCCGTAACTAGACAAAGAAAAGAAAAAAAAAAAGAGAAAGGGTGTTCATCCTTTAACACCTTGGCCGAAAATTTGAAGGAGAAAGGAAGAAGAAAGGTTGAAGAGATTCGGCCATGCATGTAACTAGACTAAGGTATGTTTGATGATGTTCCATGAGATGCATGCATGTTTTAGTTGTTAGTTTGAGTTCTACCTAGCCCATGGTCTAAATCTTGCTATGTGATGGAGATGATATTCGGCCATGGGTGTTGTCTTTCTTGGTTGGTGTTTTGATGTTGTGGTGATGAGGTAAGAAGATGATTGAGCTTGAGTGTTTAATATAAAGGTTTGGATGTGAGAGTGTGTGAGGAGTAGAAATGAGGGGTCTTAGCAACTTCATGAAGGTTCGGCCATGGTGCTTCAATATTGCACTTGTGTTTAACCCTAGGATTAATTAGTTATATGGTTAGTATGGGTATGGGTGACCGAATATGAGAGCATGAATAGATGGAGAGTTTGGTGAATCGATATGTGGTAAATGTTAAGTGTTAAATGAGATAGAAATGATAGATTAATGTTGCACATTCGGCTATAGTTAGGCATGTTGATGATCTTATCTTGACTTAGATAATTAGGCATAAAAGGGTGGTAATGAGGTTGAGGTTGTTGAATGGTTAGTTGGGTAACAAATGAAACATTCGGCCATCACTTGGGAGCTTATGTGATGTTGAGTTTAAAATTAGCAAAGGTGATTACCGAATGTCCAAGTATGCATATGCATGTGTGATTAGATTATTGATAGTATGGTAATTGCATGAGGTTATTAGCCGAATAGCTAAGAACATAAAGTAGCAAGATGAAAATTTTACCATGTCGTTTCGTATGTCATAAAATCATTAAAATGTGGATACCAATATATGTAGCAAAGCGGTTAAATGAGTTAATTTATTTGTTTAAGCTCAAGACTCTAAAGGAGAGGCGTCCAACAAGGGAAAGGAAAAAGTGATCGAATAGCCGCCGAAATTGTTCGACCACATCCGAGGTAAGTTTTAAGTGATTAAACGTTGAGTAAATTCAATTATAATAGGACATGATGAGTTGATTTAATAAGATATGATGTGGCCATGATATGTTCTAAGCTCAAATGGTAAGTTCTTAAGTGTTTGAGCTTGGGAATTCAAGGGTAATTTGAAATAGTCTGCTTAGGACAGCAGCAGTAACGTGACTTTAGAAAATCACCATAAATTTATGGATTTGAATTAGAGGCTGAATGAGACATGAAATTAAAGCTTAATGAGTCTAGTTTCTTATAAAAGAAACTGTGTAAGAAAAGGAATTTCCGATAATGAGATACTTAAAGTTGTTTGAGACAGCGCAGAATAACACTGTAATCCTCTGTTCTGTTTTTAGAAAATCATTATAAATTGTACAAAAATGGTTATAAGATAAAATTTATATGCTTAGACTCCTTAATGAGTCTAGTTTCAAATGAAATCAAATACAACACATTTTTAATTCAGTAAAATGAGAAATTTGATTCGTAGTGAAGAGTGGTCAGATTAGTCAAACAGTGAAACAGGGGAAACTTTAAGAAAAATCTGGTATTGATTGGCCAAACCTAAAATTCTGGAAATTTTATGGATGGAAGATATACGAGTCTATATTCAGGAAAAATTAACGGAAAGTGATTTGGAGTTTTGTAGCTCCAGTCATAAATAATTTAGTGACTATTGCTCAGGAAAAACAGCTTGTGCTGAATTTGAGATTATGTTGTGAACCTTGATAAACTTGTTTTAGTTGCTCACAAGCTATTGATTAAACCCATACTTGAATTCTAAATCGTGATATTGTAAGTTTATGAGTATTCGAATATGAAATGATAGTATGGCCTAATGGCCGATGTGATGAATGTGAAAGTGTATATATGTGATAAGGCCTAATGCCCGATGTGATGAATGTGAAAGTGTATATATGTGATAATGCCTAATGGCCCATGTGATGAATGTGAAAGTGTATATATGTGATAATGCCTAATGGCCGATGTGATGAATGTGAAAGTGTATATATGTGATAAGGCCTAATGGCCGATGTGATGAATGTGAAAGTGTATATATGTGATAAGGCCTAATGGCCGATGTGATGAATGTGAAAGTGTATATATATGTGACAGGGCCTAATGGCCGATGTGATGAATGTGAAAGTGTATATATATGTGATAGGGCCTAATGGCCGATGTGATGAATGTGATAAGTCCCGAAGGGCATTTGTGTCAGTACTATATCCGGGTTAAAACCCCGCAGGCTTTATGCGAGAATATTATCACTGATTAATGTCCGTAAGCTTCGTGCTCGTACTATATCCGAGCTCTAAAGACCCGATGACTACGTGTGGGGATTTTGTCCGGGTAAGACCCGATAACTTCGTGTGGAGATTATGTCCGGGTAAGACTTCGTAATAAGAATTGCTTATAAATATATTCAATGCGAAAGGTTAAACAGGTATGTACTCTAAGTTTATATGTGAGCTTGATTTGCACTAAATCATAAGGTAGTTATGTGACGCATACGAGAGCAATCTATGAGACTATTCATATGATTATGTGACATCGGATCAGAGTGAGAGGTTATGTGAAATCATACGATATATCTATGTCACATGAGCTCACTATTATGTGAAAGTTTATCTGCCTATTGTATATGATGAGATGTGCATATTCGGTAAAGGGATGGTATGCCCGAAGGAAGAGGGAAATAAAAATACGAACAACTATGTTATAATTTGATTGTTATCTGTTGACACTGCTTAAAACTTACTAAGCATTGTAATGCTTACTCCGTTTACTCTGTTTCCTCTGTTTTATAGATCTCATTGCGAAGCTACAGGCTCGGGGATCGTCAGCAACTAGTCACACTATCACTATCCACTGTTTGGTACTGCTATGTTTTGGATTATCTTATGGCATGTATAAAATAGACTAGTGGCGGAAGAATATTTTGGTTAATGTATATAGCCATGCGAAAATGGCTTATATATGTTTGAGCATAATGTTATAATCATTTGGTATGGAATGGTTAATCACTATCATAATTTGTGCTATTTATGCTAAATGGGCTAGTTGAATCATGGAAACTATGAAATAGGTAAAGTCTACCTTAAAGGCAGATGCTGGCAGCAGCAGTGATGTAGATTTGGGGAAATCACTAAAAATAGTAGGATTGGAATTAAATAATGAATAAATTATGTAAACGAACCTTGATGAATCTATTTTTATAGGAAAGTAACGAAATGATCATATTGACAGTATGTTAAGAGATATTCAGGTTCTCGTGAGACAGGGCCAGAACGGTTTCTGGATTCCCTGTTCCGACTTTGGAAATTCATTATAAATTAACCAGAGATAATTAGGAGTCATGCCATATATGTATAGATTCTTCTCTGAGTCTAGTTTCTATAGAAACAAACGGCATCAGTATTGAAGCTCTGTGCAGGGAGATATCCAAGTCGTAATGCGCAAAGGTCAGTGTAGTCTATCCCTGTAACATGGGAGACTTTGACTAATAAACTGTACTAGTTGACCCGACCAAAAATTCTAGAAAAAAATATGTAGATGGGCATATGAGTCTAGTTTCAGGGAAAATTTACGGAACTGGATTTCAAGTTTCAGAACTCAAGATATAATTTTTAAAGCGACTAGTACGCAGACTAGCAGCTTGTCTGGGAAATTTTTTTTAAGTGGTTTGAAGTCTGTTAACACCTCGTGTTCGACTCCGGCGACGGCCTCGGGTTCGGGGTGTTACAGTTCGAGGCGTAACTGGACTCAAACATAAACATTCATACAAAACTGGGCAATAAAATTTTGCCCAAATTAAAATCATTCATTAACATAAATATCGTCCCTTATATGAGCCCACGAGGCCCAAAGCATTGGGTGTGGTTCGGGACTAAACCGAGAACTTTTGGAACTTATGTAACACTTAGAAAATTTCTTATTTTGGAGGGTTACATGCCTGTGTGGTAGAAAGTATGGTTACACACGCCCGTGTGGCTTTGGACACACCCGTGTCCTCAGACCGTGTAACTCTCTGTTTATGACATCATCAACAAAATAGGGTTACATGACCAAGTCACACTCTCGTGTGCTTAGGCCATGTGGTGAATTAAATTCCAAAAATTAGGTGCAGACTTCACACAGCCAGGGCACACGCCTATGTCCTGAGGTCGTTTCCTTCACACAGCTGAGACACACGGCCGTGTCTTTGCCCGTGTGTTTACTACTGGGTATCCTGTTTTACCTTATTAGGGTACAGGGGACACACGGCCGGATCACACGCCAATGGAGCAGACCGTGTGTCACACACGACATAGACACATGCCCGTGTGTGTACCCATGTGGACAACTTTAAAGCTATTTTCCAAGCCAATTGCCACCCTTATTTGCACAAACACATACATGATTTCAAGGGCACTTAACATGGCATAATTGAGCACTTAAACATACACAAGCAAAACATGATTATGGCATTATCATGTTAGCTTATAATGCACAAGACACCATGCTTTATCAAGCCCTTCTTACCAATTCTCATTAAGTCATGGTTATCATCAATTAAACAAATCCCAATTAAATCTTCAAGCATTCAAAGCCACAACACATCTCATCACATACACACAACCACTAACCATATCACAATTGCATGGGCACATGTATGCTTGAATAAATATACTTACAACCCAATAATCATTATAAGCCATATCTTATGGCCTTATACAAAATGAATCAAATATCATTATAAGCCAACACAAAACCAATATGACATATAACAAAATGACCAAGTCCCTATACATGCCATACTCAAAATGTTAAGACTATTTATACCCAAATGTCCAATTGACAGTGTGATCGAGTCTCCGACGTCCTTTGATTCCCAAGCTAGCTTGGCGATACTATAAGAAATGGAAAAGAGAGGGGAGTAAGCATAAAGCTTAGTAAGTTCACCTGCAAATAAATAGCAACATAATCATGAATATTATACAATTAACATAACATAATTTACATATATGTCATCATAGTTTCATAGGCATAACTTACTCATTTTCAATCTTACCAAAAGTTTATCACATACTGAGCTCATTCATATGATTTTTTCGTACATACCTGTACCAACTTGTAACACATTCTCATAATACCTCATCATTGACTTTCTTGTCGAATAACTCGCTGATTTACCAGTCGAACACTTGGAATACTATCGGATACACAGAAAGCTTGCACATAGTGCTTCATATGTAGCTACATGCTACCTCATATCACATATCACACATTGCTCGCTCTCGATCTAATCATTAGCCTACTCACACAAGCTGACAGTCAGGACGTAACTACACGGGCTGCTTACGCAAGCTGACAGGTACCTGCAACACATGTCGGGCTACCCAGCCACCGGTAGACGTGCTAGACCAACACCCGGATCACATTACATACATCACATAATCTCATTAGCTCATAATCACATAGTTCCTAGTGACATGTCACTCGTATCCTAATCTATTCCGAAGGTTCAAACGGGATTTTCTCGATGTCACATCTTCGTCGAACTCGTTCACAATGTCATTCTCATTGACCATAATATCATTCATACGCTTATTATAACAATCAAACGTAGAAATTAATACATTAATAAAGTATTAAAACATGATACAACATTGCATTATTTACATATGAACTTACCTCGGTACAAAAATAGTAAAAACGGATCTCATCGTTGTACACTTTGTTTTTCCACTGATCAAGGTCCGTTCCTCGTTTTTCTTGCTCTATAATACCAATTTTAGCTTATTTAATACAGACATTATTCAATTTAGTTCATAACTTATACTTTGACAAAATTACCTTTTTACCCTTGAACTTTTACATATTCACAAATTAGTCCTTAGGCCGTAAAATGAAATGTACTCATTTTCTTTATTACTCGAGCCTAGTTGACCCACACACATGCTTATAGTAGCCCATATTTTTCATCAAAATTAGATTTTTACTACACATTTTACATATTTTACAAATAAGTCCTTTTTATGCATTTCTATCAAAAATCACTTAGTAAAAGATGTCAAACACACATCAAACTTTCATAATCTACCATGAAACATCAAGATTCATGCATGTCACACATGGGTAGATTTTTGAACATGAACCCTAGCTTAAATAAATTGTAGAAATAGCTAGATCGGTTGATGACAACTTAAAAAATACAAGGAACATTAAAAATGGGGCTAGAATGCACTTACTATTGAGCTTGAAAGGGTGAACAAAACCCTAGCTACGGCTCCTTAGAAATTTCGGCAATAGGGGAGGAAGATGGACACAATTTTTGACTTATTTTCCCTTTTTATTCTTTTATTAACCAAATGACAAAATTGCCCTTAAGGCCTTTCTTTGAAAATTTACCTACCCATGCCTATTTTTGTCCATAAAAAAAGAAATTGGGAAAATTGCTATTTAAGGACCACTAATTAATAATCCATGGCAATATCATGCTTAAAATTTCTAGAACTCACATTTTGTAACTTTTGCAATTTAGTCCTAGAAGTTAAATTGGACACTTATTCACAAAATTTCTTCATGAAACTTTCACACAATCATGCAAACATGCCATAGACTTCAAAATATTTATAAAATAATTATTTCTACTTTGGATTTGTGGTCTCAAAACCACTATATTGACTAGATCCTAATTCGAGATGTTACAAAAATAATAAGCAAGTCTCACCATCCATTTACCATTCCAATTAAATGACATAATACGCAACAATGTATTAATCTCAAGCTAATATAAATTTAGTTACATACTTAATCATTAACTCACAAATTCCTTTGGCTCATTGCTCGTATAGTTTTCCGAACATACCTGTACCGATATGTATCTATTTCTCACCATTTCACATCTTCAATATACCCGTCGAACCATTTGAAATAAAAGTCGGATACTCAAAAGTCTCACACCCTGATTTCCAATATCATGGCCCAACGCCAAATCAATGAAGCTCGCACCCGAAGTGCTAATATCATGGCTCGAAGCCAAATCAATGAAGCTCGTACCTGAAGTGCTAATATCATGGCCCAAATCCAAATCAATGTAACTCGCACCCAAAGTGCTAATATCATCGCCCGAAGCCAAATCAATGTAACTCGTAATGACATGTCCTTCGTATCCTCATTTATTCCTAAGGTTCAACCGGGATTTCTATTGTCGAATCTTCATCGAATGTGTTCGCAAGTTCGCAATTCACAATTCATGCGATATCAAAACATTTAAAACACAAATATAGGAATGCTTATTACATACGAACTTACATCGAACGCAAAAATGGCAAAATAGGTCGATTAGTCAAGTACTTTGATTTTACCCCGATCTAGATCCGAATTTTGCTTTTCTTGATCTATATGTAATCAAAATCAACTTATTTAATTACCTCTATATTAAATCTAGTCCAAAATGCACATTAAGGCACTTTTACACATTTGCCCCTAATGTTTCACATTTTTACAAATTAGTCCTTATTTCATAAAATTACAAATTCATGCAATTTAACTACAACCCATGCTAAGCGAATTTCAATTAGGTCCCTAGCAGCCCATATTTTTCATTTATTTCACATTTTAACCACAAAGTTTCCACATTTCACAATTTAATCCCTAATTTAAATTTTTACTAAAAATCACTTAACAAAACTTGTATAACTATCATCAATCATTCATAATCTATCATCAAACATCAAAATACATGCTTATTCATCAACAAAAACATCCTAAATCTTTAATATTTTTACAAAATAGTCCTTGGGCCAGCTAGACCTAGCTGCAACGATCTCAAAAACATAAAAATCATTAAAAACGAGACAAAAATCATACCTTAATTAGCTATACAAGCTGGCCGAATGAAAACCTAAATATGGCTATTCTTGTCTTTAATTTTCGGCTAAGGAAGATGATAATGGATGAAAATTTTGTTTTATTTTACTTATTTTAACTTTAATTTACAAATACCATAATTAACCTTTAAAAATAATTCAATTTACAGCATTACCATTCCACTATCATCCACTATCTCATCAATGGTCTAATCACAACATAAGGACCTCTACTTTAATAATCCATAGCCATTAGATACCTTTAACTAATAGAACTCCACTTTTACACTTTACGTGATTTAGTCATTTTTGTAAAATTAAGCACGCAAATGATAAAATTTCTTAACAAAAACTTCACACAATCATAAATTATATTGCAGACATTAAAATAATAATAAAATAATTATTTTAACTTCAGATTTATGGTCTCAAAACTACTGTTCTGATTTGACTAAAAATGGGATGTTACAACTCTCCCTCTTAGGGATTTTCGTCCCTGAAAATCTTACCAGTGAATAGGTTAGGGTACTGTTTTCTCATAGCTTTCTTGGGCTCCCATGTGGCCTTTTTTGACTTGCCACAAAACCTTTACTAAATCTATGCTTTTATTTCTCAACTCTTTAATCTCTCGAGCCAGAATTCTGATCGGTTCTTCATTGTATGTCATGTCAGGTTGAATTTCTATTTCAGTCGGAGAAATGATATGTAATGGATCTGATCGATACCGTCGTAACATCGACACATAAAATATATTGTGAATCTTTTCCAACTCGGATGGTAAAGCTATTCGATATGCCATTGGCCTTATTCTTTCGATGATTTCATAAGGCCTGATGAAACGCAGACTCAATTTGCCTATAACATCCTGAATTAGGGTCTAATCGAAATAATGGTTTTGAGACCACAAATTCGACGTAATAAAATTCTTTTTTATTATATTTTTGTGGTCTACTATTTCACATAATGATTTTGTGAAAATTTCATTCGAAAATTTCGACGTTTGGGCACTCAATTTGGTCAAAAGGACCAAATTGTAAAAAAGTGCAAAAGTTGAGTTCTACATGTTAAAGGTGTCCAATTATTATGAGTTTTTAAATTGCAGGTCCTTAAATGGTAATTAGACCATTGGTTAATTGTTGGGCAAAAATAGACATGAAATGGGTGAAATAGAATATTTTTAAGTTAGGGCATTTTGGTCTTTTGATAATTAGAATAATAAAAACGGAAAATAAGCCAAATTCATGCCCATCTTCTTCATCCAGCCGAAAATACCGTGGAAGCCATGGCTAGGGTTTGGTTCAAGCTTCCAAGCTCATTTGTAAGTGGTCCCTAGCCCCGTTTTTAATGGTCTTTACATTTTTTAAGTCTCGATAACTTGATTTACCTATTTCTACCATTATTTTGAGCTAGGATTTATGTTTAAAAATTTACCCATGAGTCACATGTTGGTATTTTGAGGTTTAATGGCAGATTATGCATGTTTATGGTTAGAGGAAAGACTTTTGCTAAGTGATTTTTGATGAAAACGTCTAAAAGGACCGTTTTGTAAAAGTTATAAAATTGGTCATAAAAGGGTGATTTATTGGAAATTAGATGCTGCTATAGCTATAAAAATGATTTTCTAGGCTTAAAATGCAAAGAAATAGAATAAAAATTATTTTACGAGCCTAGGGGTAGAAGTGTAAATATGACAAAGTTTAAAGGTAAAAATGTAATTTTCATAATATGATTTTTGGGTCACAATGAATAATTTGACTAATAATTAAGCTAAATGTGATATTTTAGATCAAGGAAAATGAGATTTGGGCTTAAAACGGGAAGGTACGAGATTATGGACTAAAATGGAATAATTAGTCATGCTCGGATTCGAGGTCAGTTCATATGATAATAATGGTAATAATGCAATGACATACTTGAATTTTAATTATATTATTGTCTCTTAAATTGAATGATTTGTAGTACGGATGTATACGACGAGATTTCGACAAGTAAGTTGTGTGTAAGTAATTCAATAATACTGTGATCATTATGTGTTTAATGTTTGGCATTGTATGATACATGTATGTATGACCTAATGAAATTGGCTTGTGTTGATTCAATGAAAGTTTGCCGATAGCCTTGTATCTCGGAAGCCCCGGGTGACTGAAGGAATACTTAGGACTTGGATATCATGACACTATGATTAATGATATTTGTGCCTGTGTAAGACCATGTCTGGGACATGGCATCGGTGATGATATGTGTCTAGTATAAGACCATGTCTGGGACATGGCATCGGCATTGACATGAGACCTTATATAAGACCATATCCGGGATATGGCAAAAATATGTAGATCCATGTAAGACCATGTATGGGACATGGCTTTGGTATTCTAATTGGTGTATGATAATCCCGAGCGTCTTTTAGTATTCTGGGTGTTCAACGGGCAATTCAAGATTTTTGGATTAAGAGGTGGAATGATATGATTAAGAATGTATGGTACAGTTATGTAAACTAAGCTTATGCTTATTGAGACCTCGAAATGTCGGGACCTTGGTGAGCTAAGATGTATGAATTATGATTATACATTTTGTTGCAATACCATGCTAGCTTACATTGTGAAATTGAACATGGAGTCATGTATGGTGAGCTCATGATTACTTGAAAAGGAACTTATGGTAGCTATCATTATATTGCATTAAAACAGTTTTGGACAACAGTCATTGTGGGACTTTGAAAAATCACCAAAATTTGTGGAAATTGAATTAGAGGTTGAATTAAATATGAAATTAAAGCTTATTTTCATACAAAAGGAAACGTTGTAAGAAAAGAAATTTCATATTATGAGATATTTGAATTTTTGTGAGACAGAGTTAGAATGAGTTTGGAATCCCCTGTTCTAACTTGGGAAAGTCACTAGAAATTGTACAAAAATAATTATGGGTTATAATTCATATGGCTAAGCTTTTAATGAGTCTATGTTCAATAGAAACAAATGGGAACATTTCCCGAGTCCCGTACTAAGAGATAATTAAGTTTTAGTGAAGAGAGGTTGGAACTATCAGATAATAAAATAGGGGACACTTTAAAGAATAAAATGTACTTATTGGCTAGACCAAAAATTATGAAACGTTTATGGTAAGAAGATATGTGAGTCTAGTTTCAGCGAGTCTAGTTTCAACGAAAATTAGCGGATCTTAATCTGGAGCTCTGTAGCTCCAGATATAAATAACTTGGTAATTATGACTCGAGAAGACAGCATGACCAGATTATAAATATAAGTGTAATTATGGTTGAATTATCTTAAGAAGCATGTTAGCATGTTGCTTATTATTTTTATATGGACTTACTAAGCGTAAAGCTTACTCCCTCCTTTTCTTTCCTTTAGTGTTGATAGTTTGGCTCGGGGTTGGAGGTCATCGGAGGCAACGTCACACTATCAAGTCATTAATTTTAAGGGAGCTGACCTATATATATGTTAAGCATTTTCAAGTGAGTGGCATGTATAGAGACTTAGGCTTAGTTTGGATGGATGGTGTGTTTACCTCCGGTGAGGTTAAAAACAGCAGTGGCGGTGAGATTAGTTACTGTAGCGGTGAGATTGGATACTATAGCGGTGAGATTAGAAACAATGATGTGGTGTATGTTTGGATTTAAACGCAGCTGTAGCGGTGAGGTGAGAATATAAAATGACTATTAAGGACATTAGATTAGAAATGACAATGTATTTATGTTATATTATTTAATATAAAACATAAATTAAAATTATATTTTTTATAAAATGATAATTAAAATATTAAAATCATATACAATAAAATTTAAATATTTTTAAATTATATTCATAATAAAATATCAAAATATTTTACAAATTATATTTAAATCAAACAATAAAATATACATTAAATTATATTTATACTAAATTTATAAGTAAAAATTATATATTTATTGAAAATTAAATTATATTAAATAATGACATATTAAACTTATGTTATGTGTATTAAATAAAATAAATAATAAAAAAAGAGTTGGAGGGATAAAATAGTAATTACCCTTATTTTTGGACTTCCAAATCAGTCCACTGGACCTTTTAACTCTAGCCAATATTTTGAGTTATAGTGAGGTGAGAAATGCTCACTCGTATGCTTGCCAAACACCACAATTGGAGCTGCATTTCAGTTCAAATTTTTTTACTCTTTAAATCTCACTACACTAGAGCTTACTGGTGATCCAAAGGTGCCCTTAGTTTTTATGATAGATGTTGTTATGAATAGCCAAATATATTGGCTTGTAATGATTTATTGTATATAGCCATGAGAGGTGGCTTATAATGATTGTGGCTTGTAAGCTAAATTATCCATGTAGTGTGTTCATACTTTGTGATGTGATTATGTTTGTCTGCTATGAATGGGTAATGTATGGCACATGTACATTATGAATGATTTAGGACCATTCGGCGTGGTCATGGCTATGGAATAAGCGCATAAATTGGCATTAAGTTGTTGATGATTGAACATGGACATTTGAAGAATAAGTAGAGATTAATTATTGGGTAATATGTTATGGTTGGTTGTTAAAAATGTGCCTTAGTGAGGCTTGCTAAATCATTAATCGATGCTATAATATGTGTCTTTAAAGTGATTAAGCTGGTGAAAGATTAAGGCAACAAAAAGTCTTGGAAAATAGCCTGAGTATTGGCTACACAGGTTGAGACACAGTCGTGTGGGGGACACAGCCTGGGGACATGGGCATGTGGCTTGGCCGTGTGGTCTGATTTGCTTACTGACGTCATAGTTAGAGAGTTAAATGAACTAAGGACACGAGCATGTCCAGGGCACACGGGCGTGTTCCTATGTCCACACGGGCGTATGACCGGGTTTCATGGAAAATTTTTCCAAGTTTTCCTGAAACTTTTAAAGTGTCCGGTTTAGTCCCTAACTACTTTCAAAGTACGTTTAGGGCCTCGTAGGCCTGTTCAATGGACATCATGCATATGTACAAATGTTTTCACAGAGAATGAAATTTTATGGCTCGGATTTGCATGTTTGTTTAAGATAATATCCTGAAATGCCTCGTACCCTATTTCAGCCTCGGATACGGGTAAAGAGTGTTACATTTAGTGGTATCAGAGCTATAGTTTAGTCAGTTCTCAGACTAACCTAGCGTGAATGAGAGTCTAGCTATACATGCCACCAACCGGTGATAGTGTGATGTCTCCCGATGCGAATGAGAACCATCTTGTTTGGATAGAGGTCCTTTCCAACCGAGCTACACTGACCACGTTAAATGCGATGCTAAGGTATTTGGTAAAATACAGTCATGATAAGCCTGAACTCAGAGAGTATGAGTGACAGTTTATGATATGTATGAGATGACAGGTGAGAAAAAAGTTATGTTGTGATGAATACCTATGCTTAATTGATGTTCATATGATGGTGTACACTTGGATTTTTTGATTAAGTGGATGTGGTAAATAGAAATTCATAAAAGTATGAACAAAGGGTCCATAATGGCATGATATTAGCAAAATGTTACTGCCCCAATTGGACATTGAATTTTGATGGATTGCATTGAATTCCTAACAAGGGGTATAACGATGTAAAATGGGATTTAGCCTGGACGGGTAATCTCGAGTTGAATTCTCTCGAGTAAGTGTGGCAGAAAGGATTTAGCCCAGACGGGTAATCTTGTGTTTTAACTAGGATTTAGCCTGGATTGGTAATCCTACTTGACTGGATTTTGCCTGGACTGGTAATCTAGATTAGACTCTATAGGGAATTCTTTGTCATGTTAAGGATTTAGCCTAGACTGGTAATCCGACAAAGCCCTTAGAGTATATGGTACAGCTAAAATTTAGCTTGGACTGGTAATTTTACTGTGCGAGATGTGACTCGAGAGAGCGTACCTAAAGGGTATTACTAGACATGAATTGACGAATAATTAACGTATGTACCCTGAGTATGCTACCTGGGAATCCATCGAAATTGCAATGTTCCAACGAGAGGCATCCTTCAAATGTAGAAAAAGTGAAATGAGATCAATGATTATGACATAATGAGCTTACCTATTTTTAATCGATAATTCCACGATATATAAGATTGAATTGCATGAACGGCTGCATGTGATATGTAACTTATTGAAAGTATTGATGGAATGAATGTCCATAATGAGTAAACTCGTATAGCTTAAGTAAATGTGCTAAATTGACTAAATTGAGTCATACGGTTGTGATGGTATGTATATGATGATATGCAAAAGAAAGGTTTAGATTGTGATATACATGTCCATGTTTGTTTGGCCATCATATGAAATCATGTACATAACATGCTTGATTGAATGATATGATAGTGATAATATGATTATAAGGATGAAAGTTGTATATGTACATATGTATAAGAGACAAATTAGGGATCTTACGATCCCACCTCCCTTACTAAAGTGGTGTTTTGTAAAAGATTTTATGAGATTTATAGAATAAGCTCGCGAGGATGAGACTAAAGATTCCAGTGGTAGAATGATTAGAAATGTGATTAGAAAATTGAGATGCGTTAACAAGTAAAGACAAAGGTATCACATTGATTTAAAGATTATTCGATTTATGAATATCGTAATGAGAGAAGAAATTAACATTGGTAAATCGACTGATTCAGACATGATGTTGAAAGAATGTGGTAACCAAATTTTCTTCTGAACTTATTTTCTTCAGTGAAAGGAACAATGTGAGATTAGTGATGATAGAAATAGTTAAGGGAAGAATATTTAAAAGGTAAGACATTGAGTGTAACAGTTATGGCTGAACAGGTTTTGACGTTCTCTCTTGAGATATTCTATATGTGTGATTGTTTTTGAGATTGTTCCTATGGTCATTACTCCTTTGATAAAATCCTTGTTCTTTGGGTATGTTTTCTAATCATGATGAATAGACAAAACTATTGATAGTCCGACTAGTATATAATTTGTATTGCTCTGTTCCCTTCTGACATTCTATTACGTTTCATCTATTGAGGTATCCTTGTTATCTTGAACTAATGCAATTGAAATGGACTCTGATTAGTATAATAAGTGAGTTTTGAATAATTTCATGTTAAATTGTTCTATCGATTAGAGAGTGGACTTCTTGAAATGTCATTTATTGATGGTTAAGACTGACTTAGTTGTTCAATCGATATTGGTTATTGTTTGAAAGATTAAATAAGGTATTCCTGTCTAAGCATAAGAATTTTTTCTTTCTGGGAAAAAGGTAAGTAGTCCGAATGAAAAGTGTATATATCTATCTTGGAAGACTTCGACATGATTTAAAGCTTCCTTGAATGATAAAGTTTTCGTCTTGTGAAAGTTGAATATCAAGTGTCATTAGAAATATTTTCGTCGGTGTTAACACTAAAATGAAAATGAGAAAGAGTTACTATGGATTTCATGTCTGGTTTATTACTGATTCTGAAAGAGAAAAATGTTACGTGGTGTATTGTTAAATGTTTGACGAGATATGTAAATCATGCTGGTATGTACTAAATTTTCGCTCATTAGGTTCGAGGGATTTCGTGTCTTTATGATTGTTGGATATCTTGAAATCTTAGTCTCCAATAATCGAATTGAGATCCGGGTTTCATATCATGATTTCATGGGAAAGCTAGAAGAGGCTTTAAAACTTAAAGGTAACCGAGAGTTGAATTAGTAAGAAATCGGGCTGTATGGAATTATAGAAAGTAGAATGCTGAGATAAATTGGCTAGTTTTACTGGTCAAAGTCGAAAAAGGATTCAAGTAGGTGAGTATATGTGACATGATGGTATAGATCTGACCTTTGACTTTATAAAGTCTCTGATAGAGGCTAAAATTTGGTCTATGTGAGGTATGAAAGTGAACCGCTTATGATGCTAGTGTGAGAAAAATAAAGAGATAAGTATTAAAGGTACAGTTGAGTGAAAGTTCTTTAGCAATGATTATGAAATAGAGGAGTCTATGTGGAAACCAAAACCACTTTTCCGGTAAGATTCTCGAGGACGAAAATCCCTAAAGGGGGAGAAATGTAACATCCCGAATTAGGGCCTAGTCGGAACAGTGGTTTCGAGAGCACAAATATGACGTAAGAAAATTCATTTTATTATATTTTTGTGGTCTACTATTTCACGGGATGATTTCGTGAAAATTTCGTTCGAAAATTTTGACGTTTGGGCACTCAATTTGGTCAAAAAGACCAAATTGTAAAAAGTACAAAAGTTGAGTTCTACATGTTAAAGGTGTCCAATTGTTATGAGTTTTTAAATTGGAGGTCCTTAAATGGTAATTAGACCATTGTTTAATTGTTCGACAAAAATAGACATGAAATGGGTGAAATAGAATATTTTTAAGTTAGGGCCATTTTGGTCTTTTGATAATTAAAATAATAAAAATGGAAAATAAGCCAAATTCATGCCCATCTTCTTCATCCAGCTGAAATTACCATGGAAGCCATGGCTAGGGTTTGGTTCAAGCTTCCAAGCTCATTTGTAAGTGATCCCGAGCCCCTTTTTAATGTTCTTTACGTTTTTGAAGTCCCGGTAACTTGATTTACCTATTTCTACCATTATTTTGAGATAGGGTTTATGTTTAAAAATTTACCCATGATTCACATGTTGGTATTTTGAGGTTTAATGGTAGATTATGCTTGTTTATAGTTAGAGGAATGACTTTTACTAAGTGATTTTTGATGAAAACGTCCGAAAGGACCGTTTTGTAAAAGTTATAAAAATTTTCATAAAAGGGTGATTTAGTGGAAATTAGAGGCTGCTATAGCTATGAAAATGATTTTTCTAGGCTTAAAATGCAAAGAAATAGAATAAAAATTATTTTACGAGCCTAGGGGTAGAAGTGTAAATATGACAAAGTTTAAAGGTAAAAATGTAATTTTCCATAATATGATTTTTGGGTTACAATGAATAATGTGACTAATAATTAAGCTAAATGTGATATTTTAGATCAAGGAAAATGAGATTAGGGCTTAAAACGGGACGGTACGAGATTATGGAAAAAAATAGGATAATTAGTCATGCTCAGATTCGAGGTAAGTTCATATGATAATAATGGTAATAATGCAATGACATACTTGAATTGTAATTATATTATTGTCTCTTAGATTGAATGATTTATAGTACAGATGTATATGACGAGATTTCGACAAGTAAGTTGTGTGTAAGTAATTCAATAATACTGTGATCATTATGTGTTTAATGTTTGACATTGTATGATACAAGTATGTATGACCAAATAAAATTGGCTTGTGTTGTTTCAATGAAATTTTGGCGATACCTTGTACCTCGGAAGCTCCAGGTGACCGAAGGAATACTTAAGACTTGGATATCATGACACTGTGATTAATGATATATGTGCTTGTGTAAAACCATGTCTGGGACATGGCATCGGCGATGATATGTGTCTAGTGTAAGACCATGTCTGGGACATGGAAGAGGCACTGACATGAGACCTTGTATAAGACTATATCCAGGATATGGCAACTATATGTGGATCCATGTAACACCATGTATGGGACATGGCTTTGGTATTCTAATTGGTGTATGATAATCTCGAGAGTCCTTTAGTATTTCGGGTGGTTCAACGGGCAATTCAAGTTTTTTGGGTTAAGAGGTGGAATGATATGATTAAGAATGTATGGTACAGTTATGTACACTAAGCTTATGCTTATTGAGACCTCGAAATGTCGGGACCTTGGTGAGCTAAGATGTATGAATTATGATTATACATTTTGTTGCAATACCATGCTAGCTTACATTGTGAAATTGAACATGGAATCATGTATGGTGAGTTCATGATTAGTTGAAAAGGAACTTATGGTAACTATCATTATATTGCATTAAAACAGTTTTGGATAGCAGTCATTGTGGGACTTTGAAAAATCACCAAAAATGGTGGAAATTGAATTAGATGTTGAATTAAATATGAAATTAAAGCTTATTTTCATATAAAGGAAAAGTTGTAAGAAAAGAAATTTCATATTATGAGATATTTGAATTTTTGTGAGATAGAGTCAGAATGAGTTTGGAATCCCCTGTTCTGACTTGGGAAATCACTAGAAATTGTTAAAAAAATAATTATGGGTTATAATTCATATGACTAAGCTCTTAATGAGTCTATTTTCAATAGAAATAGAAAAGGATGGGAACATTATCTGAGTCCCGTACTAAGAGATGATTAAGTTTTAGTGAAGAGAGGTTGGAACTGTCAGAAAACAAAAAAGGGAAGAATTTAAAAAATAAACTGTACTTATTGGCTAGACCAAAAATTCTAAAAACTATATGGTAAGAAGATATGTTAGTCTAGTTTCATGGAAAATTAGCGGATCGTAATTTGGAGCTCTGTAGCTCCAGATATAAATAATTTGGTAACTATGACTCTAGAAGACAACATGACCAAAATATAAATATAAGTGTAATTATGGTTGTATTATCTTAAGAAGTGTGTTAGCATGTTGCTTATTATTTTTATATGGACTTACTAAGCGTAATGCATAGTCCCTCATTTTTTTTCCTTTAGTGTTGACAAGTTGGCTCGGGGTTGGAGATCGTTGGAGGCAGCGTCACACTATCAAGTCATCTACTTAGGGGAGTTGACATATATATATCTTAAGCGTTTTTAAGTGAGTGGCATGTATAGAGACTTAGTTTTTATGATAGATGTTGCTATGAATAGCCAAATGTATTGGCTTGTAATGATTTATTGTACATATCCATGAGAGGTGGCTTATAATGATTGTGGCTTGTAAGCCAAATTATCCATGAGGTGTGCTTTTGCTTTGTGATGTGATTATGTTTGTTTGCTATGAATGGGTAATGTATGGCACATGTACGTGGTGAATGCTTTAGGACCATTCGGCGTGGTCATGGCTATGGAATAGACGTGTAAATTGGCATTAAGTTGTTGATGATTGAACATGGACATTTGAAGAATAAGTAGAGATTAATTATTGGGTAATATTTTATGGTTGGTTTTTAAAAACGTGCCTTAGTGAGGCATGCTAAATCATTAATTGATGCTATAATATGTGTCTTTAAAGTGGTTAAGTTTGCGAAAGATTAAGGCAACAAAAAGTCTTGGAAAATAGCTTGAGTATTGGCCACACAGGTTAAGACATGACCATGTGTCTCAGTCATGTGGGGGACACAGCCTGGGGACATGGTCATGTACCCAGGACGTGTGGAGTCTGTAGCATTCTCGTGAGAATTTAATTCGTCACACGGCCTAGCACATGGTCGTGTGTCTTGGCCGTGTGGTCTGATTTGCTTGTTGACGTCATAGTCAGAGAGTTACACAGCCTAAGGACACGAGCGTGTCCAGGGCGCACGGGCGTGTTCCTGCGTCCACACGGGCGTGTTCCTGCGTCCACACGGGCGTGTAACCGGGTTTCATGGAAATTTTTTCCAAGTTTTCCCGAAACTTTTAAAGTGTCCAGTTTAGTCCCTAACTACTTTCAAAGTACGTTTAGGGCCTCGTAGGCCAGTTCAAGGGACATCATGCATATGTATGAGTGTTTCTAGAGAGAATGAAATTTTATGGCTCGGATTTGCATGTTTGTTTACGATTATGTCTGGTAATGCCTCGTACCCTGTTCTGACCTCGGATACGGGTAAGGGGTGTTACATTTCCTTTGCGACCAAATCAAAGAATTTTCTTCCATGGCGATATTTTTAGAAATAGCTTGTCGCCGTGCTAAAATTCAATATCTTTCCGTTTCAAATCTACATATGATTTCTATCGATTTGAAGCTGCTTTCAAACTATTGCGAATTACTTTCACTTTATCTTCAATCCCTCGGATCAAATCAACCCCATGAATCTTATTCTCACTTAGCACAGTCCAGTACAACGGAGTTCGGCATTTACAACCATATAGATCTTCATACAGTGCCATCTTTATGCTCGATTGAGAACTGTTGTTATACACAATTTCGATGAATGGAAAATATTTCTCCAAGTTGCCTTCAAATTCTAAAACACAACAACGAAGCATATCTTCGAGAATCTGAATTACTCTCTCAGATTGACCATCGGTTTGTAGATGAAATGTTGTACTAAAATTCAACCTTGTACCTAGAGCTTCTTGCAATTTCTTCCAAAATCACGATGTAAATCTTGGATCTCTATCCGAAATAATTGAAACTGGCACCCTGTGTAATCTAACAATCTCTGAAATGTACAATTTATCCAATTTATCAAGTGAATAGTCTGTACGTACTAGAATGAAATGTGCAGATTTCATCAGTCGATCAACGACAACCAAAATAGCATCTTTCTTACTCAGAGACAAGGGTAATCCTGATAAAAAATCTATCGTAACTCTATCCCATTTCCATTCTAGTATCATTACCGATTGTACCAATCCCGAAGGCGCTTGATGTTCAGCTTTAACTTGCTGACACACCAAACAACTCGATAAAAATTCTGAAATGTCTCGTTTCATACCCGACTAGCAATACAATTGTTTCAAGTCATTGTACATTTTGGTACTCCCGGGTGAACAGATAAACAACCACTATGTGCTTCGTGTAAAATTTTCTGAATGATCTCGGGATTATTTGGTACGCAAATTTTATCTCAAAACATTAAAAAATTATCGGATCCAATTTGATAGTCAAAATGACTAGTCGACTCACATTGCATTCTTTTAGTTTGTAATTCAATATCACACTTTTGAGCTTCACAAATTTGCTAAAGAAAAACCAGTTTAGCTTTCAACTCTACTAGTATCGAACCATCACTAGACAAAGATAAATGTGTATTCATCGCTCGCAAAGTATATAGAGATTTTCTACTCAAAGCATCCACGACCACGTTCACTTTCCTAGGATGATAATCAATCATTAATTCATAGTCTTTTAGCAACTCGAGCCATCTTCTTTGTCGCAAATTCAAATCTCTCTGAGTCATTATGTATTTTAAATTTTTTTAATTAGTAAATATGTGGCACTTCTCGCCGAACAAATGATGACGCCAAATTTTCAATGCAAATGCAATAACGACCAAATCTAAATCATTCGTCGGATAATTCTTTTCATGCGACTTCAACTGTCTGGCGGCATAAGCTATCACTTTATGTTCTTGCATCAAAACGCAACCCAAATCGTTCAATGACGCATCGCTAAAAATCACAAACTCTTTAACTAACTCAGGTTGAACCAACATAGTCGCCTCAATTAACAATGCTTTCAACTATTCAAAACTTTGTTGACACTTCTCGGACACTTAAACTTCACATCTTTTTGTAGCAATCTAGTTATCCGTGTAGAAATCATCGAGAACCCTTTAACAAAATATCAATAATAACCAGCTAACCCTAGAAAGCTTCTAAATTTGGATACATTTCTCGATGGTTTCCAATCAAAAACTGCTAAAATTTTGCTCGGATCAACTCGTATACCTTCCGCTGAAACAATGTGTCCCAGAAATCCAACCTCTCACAGCCAAAATTCGCATTTACTGATTTTAGCATACAATTTCTTATCTCTCAAGGTTTGTAGCACAATCCTCAAATGCTCGGCATGCTCAGACTCATCTCGAGAATAGATCAGAATGTCGTCAATGAATACAACAATGAATCTATCAAAGTACGGTCTAAAAATTCAATTCATCAAGTCCATAAAAAATGCAGGAGCATTAGTCAATCCAAAAGGCATAACAAGAAATTCTTAATGTCCGTACCTCATTTTGAACGCAGTTTTCGGCACATCCGAATCTTTCACTCTCAACTGATAATAACCAGACTATAGATCAATCTTCCAAAACACTGTTTTTCTTTTCAACTGGTCAAATAAATAATTTATTCTTAGCAACGGATACTTGTTCTTTATCGTAACCTTATTTAGTTGTCAATAGCCAATACACATTCTCATTGATCCGTCTTTCTTCTTTACGAACAATACTGGTGCACCCAAGGGTGAAAAACTTGGTTGTACAAAACCTCTATCTGTCAACTCTTACAACTGAGATTTCAACTCTTTCAATTCCGTCAGAGCCATTCTATATGGAGCTATCGATATCGGTGAAATTCCCGGTACTAACTCAATAGCAAATTCAACCTCTCTAATTGGTGGTAACCCTAGTAATTCGTCTGGAAATACATCCGGATACTCACAGACAACTGGCACTGATTCAATTTTAGATTCAGACACTTTTGTATCTAAAACATAAGTAAGATAAGCTTCACAACCTTTTCTCACATATCTCTGAGTTGACATCGATGAAATCACAACTGGTAACCCACTCGATTCATCTGATTCAATCTGAAGAATTTTACTGTTCTGACATTTCAATTCAATAGTCTTTCATCTACAATTCACCACAGCACATGCAGAAATAACCAATCCATACCCAAAATCACATCAAATCCGCAGGAAAACAGTAACCCCGAGTTATTAAAGGACAGTTCTTGCAAACTTTATCAACTAGAACATACTTGCCAAAATGGTTTGATACTTTAATCACAAACTCAGTAGACTCAACAGGCAAATTCTTACTAGACACTAAATTCTCACAAACATACGAATGAGTTGATCCAGGATCAGCCAAAGCACTCACATTAGTGTCATAAAGAGAGAAAAGAGAGAATGTACCGGTGATAACACTAGGTCACGATGTCTCTTCACGAGTGCGAATAACGTAAGCCCTAAAAGGTGCTCTCGCTTCAGATCTTATTGTCGAATCTTTTGTCGTGCCTCTACTACTGGTCACATTTCCTGCATTTCTTGATGGCCTGCCTCTAGTAGCTGTATTACTCGGTCTTACATTCTGGAATTTGTCTTTCTCAGCTAACTTAGGACAATCCCGAATAAAATGATCTGGCGAACCACATCTGAAACAAGCTTCATTACTTTTATTCCAGCATTCACCAAAATGTCATCTCCCACACTATTGACACTCGAATTTATTGTTTCCTACACTGCCAACACTCGATATTGAAATTATTTGAGCTTTAGGACTTGAGTATTATTCCATGATCTCTGTCTGAATACCCGATTGAAACATTTGGATAAGTGTACTAACCTTTGGATTTCTTTGACGAAGATTGATATGGCTTATTCATCGATCTTTTTCTCAAGTCTCTAGCTTCTGAATCTGCTTTTCTCTTTTCTTTGCTAAGCTCCTCGGCTTTGCAAGCTCTATCAACCAAGACAACAAATTCTTTCAATTCTAAAATTCCAACAAGAAGTTTAATATCCTCGTTCAATCCATCAACGAACTGTTTGGACAAGATTTCTTCAGTAGAAACATACTCTCGAGCATACTTACTTAATTTTACAAATTCTCTTTCATACTCGGTCATAGTCATACAACGCTGTTTTAGTTCTAGAAACTCTTTGTGCTTTTGATCGAGAAACCTCTGACTTATGTATTTCTTCCGAAACTCAGTCAGAAAGAATTCCCATGTGACTCTTTCTCTCGGTACCACAGACACCAAAGTATTCCACCATTGATACCCAGTGTCCTTCAGAAGTGATATAGCACATTTTAAACACTCACCCGGTGTGCAAGAAAGTTCATCTAATACCCGAATAGTGTTTTCAAGACAAAATTCAGCTCTGAACTCTTCAGCCTTGTATTTTCAAATCTTATCAATTGCCAGCTTATTCAGTCGTAGAAGTTCCATACCTTGAGGGGTTACAGTAACTAGTTGGGGATTAGGTGGGGGTGGAAGTTGTTGAGCAGCCAGATTTGTTCTAACAAACTCCGTGAACCACTCGATCATCATTTGGGGAAAGGCTTCTTTAGCATCTCCTCCGTGACTACTCAATATGTGTCTAGATTTAAATGGCACTGCCCCTTGAGCGGGAGCTGGCGCATTACTCTCAACATCATCAGCTATAGCTCGATTGGGATCTATTTACTATATGAAAACATAGTTTAAATTGTCAGGAGTCATCACACTATCACAAGTTATATATGGCATGTATAGCTAGACTCTCACATACGCTACGTTAGTTCTAGAATCGACTAAATCGTAGCTTTGATACCAATAAATGTAACACCCCTCACCCGTATTCAACGCTGAAATAGGGTTATGGAGTATTACTGGACTTACAAAACAATTACACATACATTTCACATACATTTTAATCTCAACACCAGGGGACACATAACTGTGTACATGACCGCTTATCACACACGGCTAAGATACACGCCCTTGTCTTTGCCCGTGTGGACAAAAATAGGCTATTTACTAAGCCAATTTTCCACCCAAACATGCATAAACCTTCACCAAACCAAATTGCACAATTTATAACATATATAGGTATTCAAACCAACTAAATCAAGCCTAATTCATGCAAACTCAATATCATTATTCACAATACACACAAGTCACAAAATAGACCAATCCATTTATACCAATTTTACATGCACATTTCAACTAATTAGACATTCCCAAACATGCATCATTATGCTCAATTTCATAAGCCTACATCTTCTTAAATATTAACCATTTTTCATCCATAATTCCTACTATCGATAAGCATAACAAAAACAACCTCAATCACATAACATAGGCTAAGACCAACTGACCTAGGGACTAATTATAGAAATCTCTCTAGTAATATACTCAGTAGATATACCCATATCCACATATACAACACTAGATACATATGAATATGTAGACCCAATATCAATAAGAGCAAAGTATGGAATAATATGAATAAAGAACGTTCCAGCTATAATGTCGACTTTGTCTTTATCCTCGTGGTGCCTCGCCACTTACACAAGAGCGGGTTATCATGCCTCAATCTGAACCGCACTTCTACTCGGTGCTCTATAACCTCTGCTAGAACTGTTACCACCCCTGGCCCCTAGGTGGCTGCTGAGCGGCTCTCGTTGGTGGAACAAGACCTTGAGCCAAAGCCTGTGCAGAAGCTTGCACTTGATCAGATTGTTGGCATAATCCCGAACAAGGTGCTCCATCGATCCATACCAAACACAGTCCCCTAAATTCCTCTAGCACTCACCCAAATAACGTCTCCCACAATCGCTACAGACTTGAATCTTGGTCGATGCAGTTGGAACCTCAGTCCTAAGAGACCCATTGAATCTAGCCCATTTCTTAGGTCTCTAAATTGGACTAGAGGGACCTAAATCCCTCTTAACCTTATTTTGACATCATTCCCTATCTCTCCTCTCGTGCTTAGTACGCTTCACTTCTTCCGCTATCTTTGTCTTGTCAACCAAGGTTGGAAACACTTAATCCCTCTGAGGAGCTACCCAAACTCGCAAATCATAACACAAACCTTCCTTAAACTGCACACTCTTATAGTATTTCGTCGATACCAATGCTCGAGCATATATGCTCAATCTAAAAAATTTGGCCTCATACCCAGCCACAGACATCTCCCTTGAACCAGACTTATAAACTTGCGTCTGTGAGCCTCCAAATACCTCACCTCGACATACTTGCTCTACAAGGCACTCTTGAAGAAATCCCATGTGACCTGTTCGGGCTTAGCACCCTGCTCAATTGTCAGCCACCACTTGTAAGCCTCGTCTCGAAATAGAGACACGAGACCCTTCAATTTTTTAGTATGACTGTAGTTGATGTCATTCATAATACGCTAAGTGGCCTCTAACCAATACTCGGGCACGGTAGGGATGACTCTAGTGACACCCCTGAATAATTCAACACCATTCACCCGGACTTGTTCAGCAATCGACCCTCAACCTTCAGATCCAAAATGGGTCCCAACAACCCTTTCTAAAACTTACAGCATAGCTTGGGACAATACGTCATCCCCAGTTATAGGAGTCTAAGACCCAGTCTCAACAATAAGAGTACCTATGGACTCACTGATATTAGTATTTGGTAGGCTACCCATCAAGAAAGACTCAACTCGAGCTGTATCACTCGGCACTTACGACACCCCCAAAACCCACACCCATGGCTACCGTATGAACTCATATTATCATAGTATCTACAATATCAGGAGTGCACGAATCAGTTCACAATTTTTTTAGATGTCTTATAACAGTGTAACACCCTTTACTCGTACCCCAGACCGGGATAGGATTTGAGGCATTACCAAACACATACATAGTTATTCATGTAAAAATCGGGCTACAAAATTTTTCTTTAAAACAACCTCATTCATACATACACAAATTGTCCCTAATATGGGCCTACGAGGCCCAAAACAGCTATCAGAATAGGATCGGGGCTAAATCATAAAATTTTAGAAAAGTTTGGGAAATTTCCCTAATACAGAGCCACACGCCCGTGTGAGATAGGGGACACTCCCGTGTGCTCTTTACACAATTGTGTCCTCCAACCATGTAGCTCTTTTACTATGACGTCAGCATCAATTTAGGGTCACACGGCCGTGTGGCCAGACCGTGTGGTCAATTAAAATTAAATGAATTTTTCATAAAAACGTGCAGACTTCACACGGCCATAGTACAAGCCAATGTGGGTAGGTTGTGTCTCTCACACAACCAAGACACACGCCCGTGTTTTAGCCCGTGTGTTTAGTACTGGACATACTGACTTGCAAAAATTAAGGTGCAGGGGACACATGGTCATTCAACACGCCCGTGAGGCAGACCATGTGTCACACACGGTCTAGACACATGCCCGTGTGTCTACCCATGTGGACCATTTAAAGGCTATTTTCCAAGCCAATTGTCACCCTCAACCATTCATACATTCAAACATATTTCATAACATGCAACATGACATATTTAGGCACTTAAATATTCCACACCATGGCACTCTCACATCTTCATAATGTCATCCTGTTACACATTCATTTTGTTACACCCTTTAGAAGCATTCCACACCAATTTCATGCATTATCAAACTTGTTACGATAACTTCAAATTATGCATCCATGTCTATAGTCATTTTAAGCCATCAGGTAATTCCCTATCTTTAGCATCTAGTCCATACCTTATCATACATTCACCAATCAATAACATATTACATCATCAAGGCACTAACACATGTATGCATGGGTAATTAGATTACATTAATGATCAAATATAAGTTATATCACATGGCTATTACAAAATGAATCATCATCATCATCATAGGCCTTCACAATTTGGCCAAATAGCATGACACATATCACAAAATAACCAAGTTCCCTTTACATGCCATACTCAAAATAACAATTTCACTATACCCAATAATCTTCTGATAGTGTGGTTGAATGCTCCAACAACTTTCGATTCCCGAGCTATCTTGGCGGAACTACAAAGGATCGAAAGAAAAGGGGGTAAGCATTAAAGCTTAGTAAGTCCACATGCAAATAATATGCAATGGTAGTAAGCAACCAAGATGCAAAGACATAGTAACATATACATAAATATTATTCATCATTCAAACCTTTTGGGCTTACTTATCATATGTACATATATACTTACTCATCACGAATCATTCTTTACAAGGCATTACTCATAGGTTTAGAGTGCATACCTGTACTCATCGTAGTATATCACATAACCATACCTCTTTAACATGCCCTCCTTGGCACTTTCATCACATTCATTGCATTACCCATTAAACACTCGGAATACTATTGGATACGCGAAAAACTTGCACATAAGTGCCACATATACATACATAGACAAAGCTACCTCATAACATGTAATGCTCATAATAAAGCAACTCACGGGCTTGCTCATATAAGCTATCAATCAAGTTGCAACTACACGGGCTGCTCACAAAAGCTGTCAGGTATCCGACCACTCAAGGATTACCTAGCCACTAGTAGGACACACAAGACCATTACCCGGAACTCAATCACATGTATCGCATCCATTGTGAACTCGGACCACTCAACGAGCTCAGATGCTCACATCCATAATGAACTCGGACCACTCAACGAGATCGGATACCACATATATCATAAACCCGAACCATTCAATGAGTTTGGACTTCTTAATTCCTAGTGACATGTCACTTGTATCCTAAACTATTCCTAAGGTTCAAACGGTATTTTCCTCACTTATACAAGGTATACTTTTTCATACTTGCTCGTGATGTCGTATGTAACGACAAATTATCATTTATGCTTTCATGACAACCAATAAGTATATAACTCATAATAACAAGAAAAAAATTATCATAATATATCAAAACATTAAAAATATACTACAACACCACATTATTTGCATATGGACTTACCTCGGTACAAAAATGATGATAATCAAGCCTAATCGTCGTATACTTTATTCTTCCCTCTATCAAGACCCGATTCACGTTTTTCTTGATCTATAATGCAAAATTTAACTTGTTTATTAATCACATTATTCAAATCAATCCATAATTCATGCCTTGATAAAATTACCTTTTTACCCCTAACTTTTCACTTATTTACGATTTAGTCTCTAGGCTCGTAAAATGAAATGCATGCATTTTCTTTGTTACCCAAGCCTAGCCGAACCTTTACTATGCTCATATCAGCCCATATTTTCCCTTATTTCACATTATCACTACTTACTTTTACACTTTTACAAACAAGTCCCCATTTTTAGGTGTTTTCACTAAAAATCACCTAGTAAAAGATGTTTATCATGCATCAAACATTCATATTCCTCCATTAATCATCAAAATACATGCATGTTACACATGGGTAAAATTTCATACATGAACCCTAGCTCAAAATATAGCTAGAAATGGGTAGATCATGCTTCAAGGACTTCAACAATACAAAGAACTTTAAAAACAGGGCTAGGGAGCACTTACAATCAAGCTTGGAAATGTTGAACAAACCCTAGCTATGGTGTCTTGCAATTTTTGGCAATGAGAGAAGAAGATGGAAACCAATTTTTACTTATTTTCCCTTTCTATTCTTTTAATTACCAAATGACCAAAATGCCCTTAGGGTTTTTTTTTAAATTTTTCCTATGCATGTCCATTTTTTTCCAAAATTATAGAAATTGGTAAAATTGCTAATTAGGACCCTATAATTCATAATCTAAAGCAGTTTCATGCTTAAAGCTTCTAGAATGCAAGTTTTGCATCTTGTTCAATTTGGTCCTTAAAATTCAATTAGACATTTTATGCATAGAATTTCTTCAGGAAACTTTCACGTAAGCATGCATTCATAACATAAATCTCATAAGAATCATATAATAATTATTTCTATCTCAAATTTGTGGTCTCGAAACCACTGTTTGGACTAGACACTAATTCGGGATGTTACAAGTTCATAGCAGAAGTATTTACTAAACAACAGGTTCAACCATCACAGTGTGTTTAACTAAAATGTATAACTAAGTAGAGATACTTACAAGTTCGGCGTCGAATACTCATTCTTTTGTAAAATTAGTTATCAGAAGTATTCAATTAATACTTAATTTAAAACACATTTTATCAAAAACAGGAGCGTGGAACACAACTGATTTTTGTAACCTAGTTCTAATACTACCCGACTTAAATGTTAAGGCCAAGTCTGGATGTTACATCAAAACATTTAAGGAAAAACAACCTTTAAGTAATTTAAAATTCATCATATAGGAAATAATTAGCCAGTTAAACCAACAAAGAATTCTGAGTTATAAACCATGTTCTAAAATAAACATACATTAGTTGAAACTTAAACGAGCAGTAAGATAACTATAAAAGAGAAAGACAACAAAACTCCTCACACACCAAGCCTCCTAAGTTTGTTGATTACCTGAAACTTAGACAACAACTGAAATATGTTTATAACTCAATGTGTGTTATAGGCATAAAAGGCAAATTAACAAAATAAATCTAACAGTAATTTCCCAAATGCAGATACAGAATCAGAAACAGATGATACTTGGTATAATCGCAGAGTTTAGATGAAATGCAACATAGATCAGACACAGATACAGAGCATAATTAGATGAAATTTCCTATCCCCATCCACTACACACCATCTCCGACCATCCCAACACATTGTATAGGGTATCAAGTACCCATCCAACCTTACATATCAGTTAGTGTCAGTATGATACATTCCAGAATAATTACAGATTATCTGTCATAATAGTATGTGATAAATTGCCAGAATTAGATACAGATTTGTGGCTTAACCACTCAATTCGATAGATCATGAAACTTTCAGCACTTCCTTCTTTATATCATTGCCACCCAATACGGATACAATTTACAAATATCAGATATCAATGATGTACATACAGTTATTCACATATAAGTCATAGGCAGATAATATAGATCATTATCATTTAATAGTTACCGCATAAATTATATGTACATATAATCAATTATTCAACCTCAGATCATTTGATATCAAATTATACAATCTAATTCAGAGCATACAGACCCTACGGAAGGCCTACGTTCGATTCGAACAACGCTTACGACCTTAGGGAAATTTTTAGTATTTTGGCCTACACACTCGTGTGGATTCACACAGACTGGGTGTCTGGCCTATGTAGTTCATATGGCCAAACATACGACGATGCGGCTCAAAATAGTGAGCTAAACAGTCTGGCACTTGGCCAAGCACACGCCTATGTGACTCACAACCCCTCACGGCCTAGACAGACGCCCCGTCTATCTGGCCTATGTGACCCTAAATCCAAAATAGTGAGTTACACAACCTGGACACACGTCCATGTCCCTAGCCCATGTGACCAGAAATACAAACAGTGAGTTACACGTTCTAGACACACGCCCGTGTCCCTGGCTCGTGTGACCAGAAATACAAACAATGAGTTAAACGACCTAGACACACGCCTCTGTCCCTAGCCTATGTGCCTCCAATTCGAAAACAGTAAGTTACACGGCTTGCCACATGACCTTACACAAGATCGCATGGCTCACACTGCCTACCACATGGCCTGACACACATAGGACCAGAAAGTATATAAAAATGTATATAAAAATGTACATAACAAAAATATTACATTATTGCTTGTACAAAGGCTCAAACATAGGACCAGAAAGTATATAAAAATGTAACCAGCAAATCAGCAGGCTCATTCTTGACACTAATTAACTTAGAAATAATTTTAAGTTGTGAGTTCAAAGGCAGTGGTTACGTTAAAATAAACAAGAAATTTCAAAAGGAATACTTGAACCCCCGATCTCAAACACATGAACAAAGCCCTTAACCAGAGATATATAAACTTAATTATTAACATAATTTACTAAACAAATTTTCAAATTTTTTGGGCATTATAAATTTATTATCTCTTGTCTCTAAGATGTTATACGAGCTTTTCTATGCCTATACTTTATCTTTCCTCTTTGGTGGCTATGGGAATTTCAAGATTTTGGGGTGAAATGATAAAATTTTATGACAAAGGACCAAATTGTATAAAACCTAAAGTTCCTCTCCTTTTTTTTAAAGTGGCGTGAATCACTTAGATAAAAGTTGAAGAAGTTTCTTTATTTTTCCAACAAAATATCTCAACTAATTTAATAATAAAATATTATTATTTAATATATAAAAATCTAACTTTAACTACTTTAATCAAATGGCTAAGATTTCATATTATTTTGAATCTCCTCCAATAGACCATATTTTTCCAACAACCATGATATTTTCTCATAATTATCTTATTTAGGAAATGACTATTTTGCCCTTGACTTTCTCTACAATGTCATTTTTGATTCATGACATTTTCTTGGTATAATTACACTCCTAGTCCTTCCCTTTTTTCTTTTTTCTTTTTTCTTTCCTTTATTTCCCTTTTATTTTGTTGCCCAAAGCTGATGCCTTCAACCTTCCAATTATTTAGAAAATTCTACGCTTTTCCTTTTTTTTCATTTTAGTCCATTTATTCCATCATCCAATCAAATCCTTGACTTTCTTTACATGTCATTCTTGATTCATGACATTTTCTTGGTATAATTACACTCCTAGTCATTACCTTTTTCTTTTTTCTTTCCTTTATTTCCCTTTTATTTTTGTTGCCCCAAGCTGATGCCTTCAAACTTCCAATTATTTAGAAAAATCTACACTTTTCCTTCTTTTTTTTTCATTTTAGTCCATTTATTCCATCATCCAATCAAATTTCAACACTTTTCAACCTTAATTTCCATAAATTTCATCCTCATCAGCTATAGGATTTTAATCCAATCATTTTGTCTCTAAATATCAATTAAAAATGGAAAATTTTCATTTAGATCCCTCCATCATAAAAATTGGAAAATTACACATTAGTCCCTATAACTTTTCACTTTATTCAATTTAATTCATATCTCAATTTTCAATTTCCACATATCAATATGTCTCCAAGTCACATTCATAAAAAAATATTTCTTAGAAAATTTCCCCTTTTCTTAAAATGGTAAATTTGCACTTTTAGTCCTCCAACTTTTAAAAAGTATCAATTTGGTTCTTATCAAATTTCATTATTCATACTTTTTCTCCAAATACTTAATTCACCTTTGAAATACTTACCCTTTCTAAAAGAAAAAATTTATGGGGTATTACATTGTATGTCTCGAGACATTACCCTGAAATTGTAGAAATTTAGGTTCAAAATAAATATGTTTCAAGAAAGTAGTGCATATGACTTCAGACATTGTAACATCCCTAATCAGGCCTAGACATTATAACCAAATCATGAAGGCTACATTAGCTACTAAAATGGCCAAGTCGTCCGTTTAACTTAAAAAAAACTCTAATCTATCCATCTTTAGGAAAATTGCTACTTTTGAGCTTGAAGTACATTAAAACATTCTTTAATTAGGCCAACTTTACTTAGAGTTCGTCTTATTATTAAATCGCAAAATTTAGAAGAAAAAAAACTAGTTGAGTTATCATTTTTATTTATGACAAACTCGTTTGATTCGAATGAAGCGGAATTCTATAAGTATGTCATATTTTACTTTAGGTTAAATAACATGCAATTACCAGTTACTAAGTTTAATAGCCCATGCATGCATAAAAATCCCCAAATTAAAGTTTACCAAGCCACAGCCCAAATAATTAAGGTTACAATCCAAACAAAAGAAAATTTCCAATTCAATATTTTTGTAACACCTCTAACCCGTATCTGTCGCCGGAATAAGGTTACAAGGCATTACCGATCAATACACATCATTCACATACATAACATATAAATTTATGCATTCATATATAAAACTCATTCAAATCATTCACATTGTCCCTTATAACGCTCTATGAGACCTTAAAACATGCTTAGAAGAGGTTCGGGACTAAACCGATAACATTTGCAAACTTTGGGAAACATAGAAAATTTTCAAACATTTAAGGGTCACACGCCCATGTGAACAGGCCGTGTGCCTCACACGGCTATTAGACACGCCTGTGTCACAGACTGTGTGAAAACAGGGCATACATACTAACTTGCACCACACAGACAAGGACACACCCGTGTGCCATGGCCGTGGAAAAACTAGGGAGGTTACTAGCTTGGGTCAGACGGCCGACCACACGCCCATGTGCCAGCCCGTGTGCCATACAAGGCCAGTAGACACACCCGTGTATCTAGGCCGTGTCAAAACTGTAGGGTATACTGACCTAATTCGAAACGGTACCCCAGGGACACACGACCGTGTAACATAACTGTGTGTCACACACGGCTGAGACACACGCCCGTTTCTCTGCCTGTGTGGACAAAAATAGGCCATTTGCAAAGCCAATTTGCCACCCTCATCTCATACACACCTAGCCATCAAATGGTATCAATTTGACACATATATAGGCAGCCAAAACATGCCATTTCACACACATATCATACCATCTATCATCAATCAATTCAACTACTCAATTCCATATTCAAAACATACCAAATCAATATGCCACAATCATCAATCTCACATAACTCTTAAATGAATTTTCTCACCTTTTTATCAACCAAATCATGTGATACAATCTTGCCTCGGTATTGTAAGTTGAGTTGATAAGATGCCCGATCGTCTAACGAAGAAGTATCGTTCAATTTGTGAAGTTTAGTTAAAAATAGGCTAAGGCTGGAATTGGTTAACAAAGAGGTTTCAAAATAGATAAGTATGGATGGTTATAGGTTCAGCTAACGAGAAATAAAAGATAGATAATAGCTTTCACAGTGAAGTAAGGTAAATGAGAAGGGGATGGATAACAGGCTTAAGATGCAAGTAAGAACCAACACTAAGTATAAGTGTTGACTCGAAACTTATAGGATCTTAAGAGGGATAGTCGATGGTGATAAATGACCTTGACCCGTTACCTAAAAAGGTAAGAACCGAAGGTATGGTTGGGTTGAATGCCACACTCATTTGGAGTGTTAAGTTTGGAAAAGAAAGACTAAGGTTGATGCCACTGACAATAGATAAGCCAACAAAGTCTAAGAATGAAATTTGAGAAAAGAAAATCTCACAAATATAATATATTTCATTCAAATTGACAAAAGTTCCAAAACAAAGAAAAGAGTTACATATTTATAGTGCTGGACTTATTCTAGTCGAATAGTCACAAAGCTAGTTAAATGGTCACTTACTTTCAGCTTTTAAATGAGCTAAAAATTTCAAAATTCTTCAAGAAATTCCCAGAAAACTTCCTTTTTATGGGGGGCGTCAATGGCCACCTCTAGAAGACTTCAATCATCTGGAGTTTAAATGAAAAGTTTAAATGAGCTGAATTGGTGTGGGCAGATTTGGCAAGGGTTTTAATGAAGTTCCTTATTCAGTTGAATAATTTGGAAGCTTTAAATGGCAGCTTGAGTATTGCAAATGCCATTAGGTGTGAATGCACTGACCCGAATGGTCATCCATGTGAACAGAATTTTTCCAGAAATGTGAAAGCTTTCAAGGATGCTTGGAGAGCTAAATGGTCAGAAGGGAAGAAGAAAACAGTAGGTCTTCATATGTCCTTTGTTGTACACAAATAGGTGTTTGGAAAATTAAACCATCAGCCCCCATGTAAATACCATCCAATGTATGTAGCTACACAATTAAAATCAACAAATTAATGGAGTTTAAGACATCTTAAAATCAACAGCACCTAGACAAAATAAAAACATGCATTCAGCTAGGACATATTAAACAACTAAGACACATTTAAGAGCCTGTATTTAAAATGTGCAGCTTAAGACACATTAAAATGCTGTAGCGAGACAAATTAAATGAATCTAAGACATATTAAATGGCTGTAGGATTCAGAACACATTTAATTACTTAGAGACATTAAAATCATGTACTAACTATGACATACTTAAACATGCATTAAAATTAAACACATTTTACACTAAATTAATAAGAATCAGATTTGAACTTATTAATAAGCAAACTGAATTAACTGGCTTAGCTAAAGCATGAAATTATTCCAGCAACTTCGAAATGCATAAATTAAAATAAAATAGCATCGAGCCCAATAAGCTAAGATTGAGCTGAATTAATCTCATGGGATGAGCAAACAAGCTCATTGAGCTGCAAACGAGCCAAATTGAGCTCCATTGAGATAGAATCAAACTAAGTAAGCTTGCAAGAGTTGGCAATCATTGCTTAGGGAGCTGGGCCAAGAGTGTGTTCGGGGTGTGATAGTATCATCATGCTTCTCAAACATATCAATTCATCATCCTCTAATCATAACAAAATATATCAAATTCCAAGCAATAATACCACAACATATAACTATCCAAAAGAGCATCCATACAACCATTCCAAACAAGCCAACACTTAGGACATTATACATCACATATATCACTTATCAAACACATAATTCAAGCCAACTTAAATGGCCATATTCCAGCAGTTACAAGCAAAATCTCATAGCTATAATCACAACTCAAAACATACCAAGATGACATTAGCCTATACATGCCATATACCAAATATACAAAGCTTCAAAAGCACCAACGAGATGATCGATAGTGTGATGACGTTTCCCGACAATCCCCGAGTCCTAACTAGCTTCGATAATCGATAAAATAAGGAAAGAACACACAAAGTAAGCTTTAAAACCTTAGTAAGCCATATACAAATAAAGTCATCACATGAACATTTACATATCAATTCAAATATGCTTAACATGGCTAATCTAATTTAAATTCACAAACCTTTCTCATTGAACATATATTCAATGTCTTAATCGAGTTCATCAAATATTTCTCCTTTTCAATACTCGTATGAATTTTGTACGTACCTGAGTCACTTAGCTCATTCACATATTCTTTATCGACTTGACTTTGCCCATTGAACCGTTCGGAATCATTAAGGATACTTGGAAATCACATAAGCTCGTACAATGCCATATCCCAGATATGGTCTTACATATTATCACATATCGATGCCACTGTCCCAAATAGGGTCTTACACGAAATCGATTAACGATGCCAATGTCTCGGGCGTGGTCTTAAACGTAATCTCAATACAATGCCAATGTCCCAGACATAGTCTTACATCACATCTCAATAACCTAATGTCATGACATTCGTATCCTATACTATTCCTAAAGTTTGTATGGGACTTTCGGATGTCGTAACTTCATCGATTCATGCTCGTATTTTCTTGTTCGACATTCATAGTAATTCAATGATAATAAAACATATATAATCCAATTCAAAGACATTTATTTGCATATGAACTTACCTCGTGTTAGAAATAAATGGACTGAATCGACTATTCGTCAACTTTCGATTTTCCCCGATTTAAATTCATTTTCTTTCGTTCTTGATCTATATAATTCAAAATTAACTCTTTTATTCATCAACACATTCAATTTAGTCCACAAACACATATTTAGGTATTTTTGCACTTTATCCTAAACTTTCACATTTCTTACAATTTAGTCCTTATTTCATAAATACACAAAATTACACAATTTCTTTCAAATACATGCTAGTCGAATTTCTATAGGCTCCATAACAGCCCATATTTTCATTTATTTCACACTTTTAACCACAACATTTCACATTTTCTCAATTTAATCCCTAATTGACATTTTCACATATCAAATACCAAACTTCCATATTTCATCATCAAACATCCTAGAACACATGAATTCATCAATGGAAACTTACAAAATCATCAACACTTTCAAAAATTGAGACATGAGCTAGCTAGTACTCAAAGTAACGATCATAAAAACATAGAAATCATCAAAAAACCAAGCAAAATACATACCTTAATCAAAGATTCAAAGAGCCGAATCCTAGTTGAGCATAAGATGATGTTTTTCTCTTACAAAATGCTGCTAATGTATGAAAGATGGATAAAAAATCATGTTTGGTTATGATTTATTAACTTAAATTGACATTTACCTATTTATCCTTAATAAATTAACTTAAAAATTTTATAATGCATGTCCATAAATGTCCATTATCACAATCAATGGTCTAATATCAACATAAGGACCTCTCATTAATGCCTCATAGCAAATAGACACTTTTAACATATAGAATGCAACTTTTGCATTTTACGCGATTTAGTCCTTTAGTCAAATTAACCACTTAAACGATAAAATTATCACACGAAAATATCACACATATATAATCACATACTGTAAAAACCAAAAATAATATTAAAATAATTTTATAACCTCAAATTTATGGTTCCGAAATCACTATTCTGATTTAGCTAAAACCGAGCTGTTACAACTCTGCCCCCTTTGGGATTTTCGTCGTTGAAAATCTTACCAGTGAATAGGTGTGGATATTGTTTTCGCATAGCATCCCCGGGTTCCCACGTAGCTTCTTCTACCCTGTGTCAATGCCATAATACTTTTACTAACGCTATTCTATTATTTCTCAGCTCTTTGATCTCACAAGCTAGAATTCGAATTGGTTCTTCACTATACGATAAATCTGACTGAATCTCAACTTCGGTCGGGGAAATAACATGCGAAGGATCAGATCGGTATCGTCGAAGCATTGATATGTGAAACACATTATGAATCTTTTCTAGCTTAGACGGTAATGCTAACCGATAAGCCACTGGTCCAACTCGCTTGATAATCTCATACGGCTCGATGAATCTCGTACTCAATTTGCCTTTACAACCGAATCGAAGTGTTTTCTTCCACGGAGATACTTTCAAAAACACTTTATCCCCGATTTGAAACCCAATATTTTTTCGTTTCAAGTCTGCGTATGATTTCTAATGATTTGACGCTGCATTCGAACTATCGTAGATCACTTTCACTTTCTATTATGTTTCTCTAATCAAATCGACCCCGTGAATCTTATTTCTGCTAAGCTCAATCCATTACAACGGTGTTTGACACTTCCGACCGTATAAAGCTTCACAAGGTGCCATTTTAATACTCGATTGAAAACTATTTTTATATGCAAATTAAATAAATGGAAAATATTTTTCCCATGTACCTTTGAACTCAAGAATGCAACATCTCAAGATATCCTCGAGTATCTGTATAACTCACTCGAATTGACCATCTGTCTACGGGTGAAATGTGGTACTAAAATGTAGTTTTGTACCCAATGCATCTTGCAGTTTCTTCAAAAACCTCGAAGTGCATGTCGGATCTCTATCTAAAACAATAGAAACAGGTACTCCATGTAATCTCACAACATAAGAGATATACAACTCAGCAAGCTTGTCAAGCAAATAATCTGTATGCACAGGAATGAAATGAGTTGATTTTTTCAACCAGTCAATAACAACCCAAACTGCATCTTTCTTACTTGAAGATAGGGGCAAACTCGAAACAAAATCCATAGTTATTCTATCCCACCTCCACTCGGAAATCGTAATTGGCTGCAATAGACCAGACGGTACTTGATGCTCAGCTTTAACTTGCTGACAAATCAACCATTTAGAAACGAATTTTGAAATGTCACATTTCATACCATGCCACTAATAGAATTGTTTCAAGTCAGTACATTTTCGTGCTTCCCAAATAAACAAATAAACGACTACTATGTGCTTCTTTCAAAATCATTTGAATCAATTCTAAATTTCTCAGAACACATATTCGGCCTCTGAATCTTGAACAATTATCAGAATCAACTTGAAACTCTGAATTAGGGTTCAAACTCGTTTTGCTAACATTTCATTATCAACTTTCTGAGCTTCACAAATCTGTTGTAAAAACAACGGTCTCACTTTCAATTCAGCTACAATTGAGCCATTATCAAATAAAGTCAACTGAGTATTCATTGCATGTAGAGCAAACAAAGATTTTCGGCTTAACGCATCAGCAACAACATTTACTTTTCCCAGATGGTAGTCAATTACTAGTTCAAAATCTTTTAGTAATTCAAGCCACCTCCATTGTGTGAATTTAGATCTTTCTAAGTCATAAAATATTTCAAACTTTTATGGTATGAATAAACATGGCATTTCTCACCGAGCAAATAACGACGCCAAATCTTCATTGCGAACACAATGGCTGCTAACTCTAAATCATGCGTCGTGTAATTCTTTTCATGCAGCTTCAACTGTCTCGAGGCATAAGCTATGACTTTGCCTTCCTTTATCAAAATGCAGCCCAGATCATTTAACGATGCATCCCTATAGATCAAAATTTTTTTACCCGATTCTGGTTGTACTAATACTGGAGCTTCAATCAAAAGAGTTTTCAGCTGATCAAAACTTTTCTAACATTTTTTAGAGCATTCAAACTTTACATATCTTTTAAGCAATCTCGTCAATGAAGTCGCAATCATTAAAAAGCCTTTCACAAATCGTCTATAATAGCCAGCTAGTTCGAGAAAATTGTGGACCTTAGAAACATATCTCGGAAACTTCCAATCAATTATTGTAGAAATCTTACCTGGATCGACTCAAATATAATCAGCTGAAACAATATATCTCAGAAAACCAACCTCGCGCAACCAGAATTCACATTTACTTAACTTTGCATATAACTCTTTATCACACAGGGTCTGTAATACAATTCTCAAATGCTCAACATGCTCAATTTCATCTCATGAATATATCACTATGTCATCAATAAATACAACAACAAATCGATCTAAGTACGGTCTAAAAATACAGTTGATTAAATCCATAAAGACTACAGGAGCATTCGTTAGTCTAAAGGGCATAACTAGAAATTCATAGTGACCATACCTCGTTCTAAATGCTGTTTTTGGCACATCAGAGTCTTTAACTCGTAATTGATAATAGCCCGATCTCAAATCTAACTTTGAAAACATTGTAGCCCCTTTCAATTGATCAAACAAATCATCTATTCTGGCAAAGGATATTTGTTCTTGATCTTTACTTTCTTGAACCTCATAGTACCATCTTTCTTTTTCACAAACAATACAGAAGCACCCCAAGGCGAGAAACTCAGTCGTGCAAATGCTCTATCTGTCAACTCTTACAACTAATGTTTCAATTCTTTTAAATTTGTTAGAGCCATTGTGTACGGAGCTATCGATATCGACATTGTACCTGGCATTAATTCAATGTCAAACTCAACCTATTGGATCGGTGGAAAACCCGGTAACTCTTCGAGAAACACATATGGGTATTCACACACAACTAGCACTGATTCAATCTTCTTTTCAGTCACTTTCGTATCAAGCACATAAGCTAAGTAAGCTTCGCAACCCTTTCCCACATATTTTTGAGCCAACATCAATGAAATCACTACTGGCAAATAATTCAAATCATTTGACTCAATTCAGATAATCTCATTATTTTAACATCTCAGATCAATCATCTTTCGTTTGCAATTCACAACAGCATCATGCAGCGTGAACCAATTCAAACCCAGAATTATATCAAATTCGTCAAATGGTAACAACATTAGATCAGCTGAAAAACAAATATCCCGAATCATCAATGGACAGTTCTTGCACACTCTATCAACCAATACGCACTTGCCTAAGGGGTTCGATACTCTAATTACAATTCAGTAGACTTTATAGGCAATGTAACACCCCTAACTCGTATCCATCATCGAAATAGGTTTACGAGGTATTACCGATCAATACACATCATTCACATACATAACATATACATTTATGTATTCATAAATAAAACCCATCCAAAAAATTCACATTGTCCCTTTTTATGGCTCTACGAGGCCCTAAAACATGCTTAAAAGAGGTTCAGGACTAAACTGATAACATTTGAAAACTTTGGGAAACTTAGAAAATTTTCATGCATACAGGGGTCACACGCCTGTGTGAACAGACCGTATGCCTCACACAGCCACCAAACATTCCCATGTCACAAACCGTGTGAAAACAGGGCATACATACTGACTTGCACCACAAGGCCAGCCACACTCCCATGTACCAGCCCGTGTGCCATACACGACTAGTAGACACGCCCGTGTATCTAAGCCATTCCAAACCTGTAGGGTATACTGACTTAATTCTAAGGGCTACCCCAGGGGATACATGGCCATATACCAAAGCCATGTGTTACACACGGTCGAGCCACACGCCCGTGTGCTCAGCCGTGTGGAGTGAAAATAGGCTTAATTTAAGCCACATTTCTCACCCTCCTCAAACATACCTAAACCACATCAAATTGTATCATTTTCATAATTATATGAGCAACCAAAATATGCTATTTCATACACATTTTATACTATTTAGAAACCATCCTCTTACCTATACAAAACCATATCCAAAAACATATCAAATCAATATGCCACAATCATCAAACTCACATAACTTCCAAATGCATTTTCTCATCATCTTAACAACTATTTCATGCCTCAAAACATACCATTTATTCATCACAACAACCATACCAAACATACCAAAACAAAAGGACATAAATACATCATATTTCACTTATAAAACTCATGAATTAAGCCAACTTAAATGGCCAATTACACAACAACATTTACAAGCCAAGTTTCATGGCTAAAATCATAACTCAAAAAATATTTCCACATAACTCAAGCCTATACATGCCATATAACCAAGTTACAAGTGTATAAATACCAAAATAAAAAATTGGATAGTGTGATGGGATCTCCGCCGACTTCCAACCTGAGAAAGCCTCCGAATCACTATAAACATAGGAAAAATAACACAAAGTAAGCTATAAAGCTTAGTATGTTAGCTATAAAGCTTAGTAAGCTCGTATGAATATTAAACTCATATATCAAATAACCATATCATAAGCAATTACACAAGATATGATATTGCTCATATGATTTCATCGTTCTCTCGTGTACTTATTTACAAACTTAATAATAAATTTCACTCGACTATTCAATTCCATACTCGTTTGATTTTAGTAAAACTTATCAGTTCATCCACAATTTCATATGCATAAACAGAGACAGGTAAAATACATTCAATTCTATAGCTATCACCTTTATATAGCCAAATAATTCATAGGAAATCTCATAAATTTCCACCTACTCATTATATGAATTTCACAAATATCTCTTACTTGTCGATTTCTGTACAAGTACCTAAATTGATTCACATCATCACTTATATTTCTTCGTAACATCATCTTTACTCGTTGACTCATTTAAACATCGATGAAAACAAATTATCCCTGTAACGCCCTGAATTTCTGGGCCTAGAAGTATTAGGCCTTGTGCGTCGGAGCTGCTAGGAGACTGCACATAAAAGTTTATGTGTGGAAGAAATATCACAATTGATTGTCTACTGCAGTGGTTAAGTGATTAGGAATGTTTGGGAGTGTTGAAGAAGTCCTAGGTCCAAATCTGGACTTTAGCAAAAAATTATGTTTTTCTCTTAAAGGAGCGTTAATGTTAGTGGGTAGGCTTTAAGAATATTTTTGATGAATTTATAACACAGAAAGAGCCTGTGGTGGAGTGGCAAGGTGGCGTGTTGTGTAACTGTGAGGTCTGAGGTTCAAGACTTAGGATGCGCAAAGGAGTATTTATTTTGATGTTTGAGCTGTGTAGGAGGTAGAGTTGGAATGGAACTCTGTGGTTGAAGTGGTCATAAGAATGTGGAAAAATCCTAATGGTTGAAAAGTAATCCCACATCAAGAAGCTAACATGTGAATTGGCGAAAAGCTGGCTTTAAATAGAGCGAACCAGATGAGTTGGTGAGGGTAAAGTGATTAAAACTCAATGCAGGATGTGCCAAGGTTGGTGTTCATGCACTTCGGCGCATTCTCATAAACATGTGTGTATTCACACCCCTCGTTATTGAAAATCGACAAAAGTCAAAATGTCAAAACCTCGACATTTGAGGCTTCACGAGCGTGCGATCACTCATGGGGTAAATCGACCCCAGAAACCATGGGAGATAGACTGTAGAGGCAGTCACAAGTGTTCCCGTGTACTAGGATTATTCTGTGCCTTGATGGGCCAAATGGGCCCGATGGGCCCCATGCGCCTATTTGTGTAAATCCAACTGTTAGGTGGGAAGTAGTTGGGCTTGTCATGTTGTGTGCATCGCATAGGCCGTTAAGGGCTTCCTTTGGGCCAAAATGGGCCATGTGGGCCCAATGGGCTCGTGGGCCCCACACAGATTAAATCCACGATAAGTGATAAATATTGGATTGGGCTATGTAGGTCACATAGCCGTAACTAAATTTGGGCTAAATGGGCCACGGCCCACTTGGACCGCGTATGGGTCTTAAGCCTATTTATACCGTTAGGTCTATTTAGGTTACTTAAGTTGCTCGAGGCGACGATGAACTTTTTGTTGGGTCGTTAAGACCCTAGTTTGTCAAATTACCAAAATACTCCTGATTTGTAAAATTACTAAAATACCCTAGTTTGTAAAATTATCAAATTACCCTTGTGTAAAATTACCAAAATGCACTTGTAGGGTAAAATGACTGTTTTGCCCTTATGGGTAAATGACTGACTTGGACTATGAATTTGACTGATTGGACTGTGATTGTACGACTGATATGCTTTTACTATATGTTTAAATAATTGCTACTGAGCATGGCCATTTTGCATACACGTGTGATGATTGAGCATGACATACACGACATATTGTATGGGGTTGGGACATTGATACGGAGGAAGTCACGGGTCGCACGAGACGACAGTAGATCCAGTATTGATCTGTTAAGGTCGCACAGGTCGTACGAGATGACTGTAGACCGATGGACGGCTAACTGTTGCTTAATCTGATTATGGCTCTGTGCCAACCTAAAAATCGCTCTGTGCCATCTTGACTATGGCTTTGTGCCAAATGAATTTACCTGTGGCTATGTGCCTAACATACTTATTGATGACTCTGTGTCGATCATATTTACCGAAGGCTGTGTGCCGATTATATTACCGTTGTTGATGGCTATGTGCCAAACATAATATAGTTACCAATGGCTTTGTATAATACCACTACTGAAGGCTTAAATCCGTATATATACTAGTAGCTTTGCTGTGATTTCAGTTAGTGCTGCAACCGGTGCTAACATTGTAAATGTAGGGATGGTGTGGGTGAGTTATTCCCCACATGTAGTGCAGGGTTGGACGGAGCCAAGTGCAGGGTTCGATGGGATAGCATGCATCCATGCATTCACACATTCTGTTCTGTTATTGGATTGGGCTACTCCCAATTGATTCTATTATGGGCTATGACCCAAATGTTATTGTAATAGGCTTTGGCCTATGTATGCTATGAACTGGACTATACTATTACTATTAACAGGCTCTAGCCCAGACTATTTCTTTTTCTGTTTCGGTATACTAACTGTTACTTTAGTACGGGGATTACACACTGAGTTTTCGTAAACTCACCCCATTTATTAACTGTGCAAGTAATCCCTAGTGTTAGGTGGATCGGTGTCGTAGAGGGACTCGGAGACGACCACACAACTGCTCATGTTTTTCTATTTCGTTTATTTAATTAAGCACTTTTATTTTTATTTGGGTTGTAATAAGGCCTCTTCATTTCCTTAACTTTTTATTTGGGAAGTTTATATCATATGTTTATTATCTGTTAGAACTAGGACACGGTTTTCCAAAATAATAACTATTTTCAAACACTACGTGTCCGCAACATTTTTAAAATGCTTTTGTAACTTAACTTTTTAACATCAAGTTTTTAGCAATTAATTTAAAACTAGCTTTTGCAACTAAAAGAGATTTTGGGAATAAAATTATGTATTTTTCAATGAACCACGTGTTGAAAATAAACTAACGTAACCAGGATTTTACTCAAGTTTTCAAATAAGAAGGGTTTTTAAAGAAAATAGGGTTTTTGAAAAACACTTCAATGTGACACGTCAAATTCGGGCCTAACTTCTAGGCCGAGTTTGGGGTTTTACATTTAGTGATATCAGAGCTAGGTTGCCAAACTTGGTTGTGGATTCGGTTTTAAAATTGAATTTCTGAAAGAATTGTTTCAAATGATTCAAAATGTTTTTCTGAATGTTTTCCTGAAAGTGTGGGTTACCAAGTCTCTGGCGCCAAATCCGTAAGTTTCTTTAGATATTTGACTGTACTTAAAATTAGATTTTTGTATTTATTCGGTGTGTGCTCTGTAAGAACAGATTCTTAAGCGAGCAACAGTACCCTAATGGATTACAAAGGCAAGCAAGGTCGCGAGGAGCTGCCCGTTTCCCCGGAACATGAAATTGTCCAGGAGAAGGAGGCCAATGTAGGTTTTCCAACTTCAGGTAGCGATAACCCGGAGCTTGGTACAGAGGCACTGACCCAGTTAGTAAGGGAAGTGCTGGAAGAAGTGTTTGAGGCAAGAGTTAAGGCAAATGGTGAAACACTTCAGGCTAGGTGCTTGGATTGTAACAAGAAAAGAATCGCAGTCCATTGAAGCAGGAGCCTCATTTTGTGAAACGTGTTAAGATACGTCTGAACTTTCTGACTTGCGAGCATTATAAAAGTTTTCATTCGGGTGAATGCTAAAGGAAGACAGGAGCAAGTCTCAGATGTGGATCTAAGGAGCATCGAGTTCGGGATTGCATAGTTCCTTTTAAGTCAGGTGTACTTTGTTTGGATGTGATGTTTGAATATAGAAATTGCATGCTTGTGTGATAAATATTTGTTTGCTTCTGTGGTTGGATGTTTGGTTAGGTGTGAAACATTCTGAGATTAAGTTAAAAGTGTATTAGTGTTATTTGGATCAAAGTGCGCAGCGGTAGCATAATGGTGTAGTTGTTACACAACTACCCTGTTAGTTGGAAATTTCGGGGACAAAATTTCTTTTAGGAGGGTGAATTGTAACACCCTAAATTTCTAGGCCTAGAAGTATTGGGCCTTGTGCATGGGAGCTACTAGGAGACTGCACATAAAAGTTTATGTGTGGAAGAAATATCACAATTGATTGTCTACTGCAGTGGTTAAGTGATTAGGAGTGTTGGAGAAGTCCTGGGTTCAAACCTGGGCTTTAGCAAAAATTTATATTTTTCTCTTAAAGGAGCCTTGATGTTAGTGGGTAGGCTTTAAGAACATTTTTGATGAATTTATAACACAGAAAAAGCCTGCGGTGGAGTGGCAAGGTGGCGTGTTGTGTAACTGTGAGGTCTGAGGTTCAAGACTTAGGATGCGCAATGGAGTATTTATTTTGATGTTTGAGCTGTGTAGGAGGTGGAGTTGGATTGGAAATCTGTGGTTGAAGTGGTCATAAGAATATGGAAATATCCTAATGGTTGAAAAGTAATCCCACATCGGGAAGCTAACATGAGAATTGGCGAAAAACTGGCTTTAAATAGAGCAAACCAGATGAGTTGGTGAGGGTAAAGTGATTAAGACTCAATGCAGGATGTGCCAAGGTTGGCGTTTGTGGACTTCGACATGTTCTCATAAACATGTGTGTATTCACACCCCTCGTTATTGAAAATCGACAAAAGCTGAAAAGTCGAAACCTCAGCATTTGAGGCCTCACGAGCGTGCGATCACTCATGGGGTAAATCGAGGCCACAAACCATGAGAGATAGGCTGCAGAGGCCGCCACAAGCGTTCCCGTGTACGAGGGCTGTTCTGTGCCTCAATAGGCCAAATGGGCCTGATGGGCCCTGTGGGCCCGCTTGTGTAAATCTAACTATTAGGTGGGAAGTAGTTGGTCTTGTCATGTCGTGTGCATCGCATAGGCCGTTAAAGGCTTCGTTGGGCCGAAATGGGCCATGTGGGCCCAATGGGCTCGTGGGCCCCACACAGATTAAATCCACGGTAAGTCGCTCGAGGCGACGATGGACCTTTTGTTGGGTCGTTAAGACCTCAGTTTGTAAAATTACCGAAATACCCTTGATTTGTAAAATTACAGAAATACCCTGGTTTGTAAAATTATCGAATTACCCTTGTAGTGTAAAATTACCAAAATGCACCTGTAGGGTAAAATGACTGTTTTGCCCTTGTGCGTAAATCACTGACTTGGACTATGAATTTGACTGATTTGACTATGATTGTACAACTAATATTCTTTGACTATATGTTTAAATGATTGCTACTGAGCATGGCCATTTTGCATTGTAACACCCCTAGCCCGAGTCCGATCGCCGGTTTAGGCTAAGAGGTATTACCGAGCTAAACATTTAATTTCTCATTCACATTAATTAACATAAACAGAGATCGAGCTGCATATATACTGATCTTTGAGTTATATATATGCCATTTTCATATGGCCAAAATATTTACAATTACAAAACATATTTTGCCAACAGTCTAACCTATACATGCCATATCAAGACCAAAATATAACTGTACCAACAAAATCGATAGTATGATGAACTGCTGACGATCCCCGAGTCGGTGGCCAACATCAACAATCTATAAAATAGAAAAATAAGAAACAGAGTAAGCTTTCGAAGCTTAGTAAGTTTTAAGCATTTCATACGATTAAAGCTTGTCATTTAAATCGAAAATTGAGTATCACAAAATTCGTATTCTAATTGTCATTCACTTGGCCAAATATACACAAGTACACTAGTTATAAAACCTATTGGTCGAATATATATATGAATACACAAGAAATTTCTAACACATATTTCACTATACTATATGGCTTAAGCAATTACTTTAAGTCACATACTTTCATATGATGACATACGTTGACTGAATAGGTCATTATCTTATTCTTAAATACTGAATTCATCCACACATATATATATCGTTCTTTGATACTAATAATTTACTTTGCAATCAATTCACATATGAGTACATAATACGTACCTTAACATGTAAAATATATATATTACTTACTCAACGATGGATACCACGAATATTCAATGTCGTAATCTTACTTAACTTACTGGCATCGGTCCTGTCAAGTCTTAGAACTCGAAACACATTTCTAACACGAGCCTACGGATCTTTAATCCGGATTCCATTCCAGTACGAAACCTGCGGGTCTTTAAACCCGGATACAATTCCATCATATAGCCTGCGGGTCTTTAAACCCGGATACAACTCCAACATATAGCCTGCAGGTCTTTAAACCCGGATACATTTCCAGCATATAGCCTGCGGGTCTTTAAACCCGGATACTATTCCAGCACGAAGCCTGCGGGTCTTTAAGCCCGGATACACACATCAAATATCATACCTATTTAATCATTTACTAACACATCTTATGGAACATTTCACATTAGTAGCCATTTGCTACATTCGGACATAAGCTTCATATGAACACCATCATTTTCATTTTGGTTTAAAAATCATACATACATATCACAGATACCTCTCACCAATCAAGCTTAAGCTGAATTGGTCATTCAATAATAGATCATGTACTTAGATTATTTACCACACAACTTAATTCAAATAGAACCAAAAAGATCAAAATTCATCTAGTATATATATATCAAGGCATCATTAATTTTATACTAAAGGCGATTACTCAAAACTTACCTCGGATATTTTGAACAGTTGCGGATAGGCTACTCGATTGCTTTCTCCTTTCCCCTATTGGATTTAGTTCCTCTTTGCTCTTGAGCTTTAACAAATGAATTTATTTAATTACTTACTCAACTTTAATTCTTTAATAGTCACATCTAACAATCATATAATTTCAACGCATATTATGTTTTATAAAACATGCCATGACTCGATTTCATGCTTATTTAATCTCTATCTAAATCGCATGCACAAACAAAGATTCACCTAACTTATTATGCTACCTTATGCACGAATTCAACCATATATATACGAATATCAACTTATTGAACATTTATCACATTTCCACTTGCTATTTATCAATAATGCTGCACACGCACACAAATACATTCATACTCATATGCATGCAATTCCATTAATGATTACTAAATGACCCATTCATTTCTAACTATTCAACTCAACCTTCATATTCAATTTTATAGGTAATGTCGAATGCCCAACTTAATCAAACTCAAAATTTAGTTTTCATATTTTTAATTAATTACTACTTATTCTTCAAAATTTCAAATACAAGGTAATTAGCACCTATACACTTAAACCGAATTAACAAGCACCTATAGACTTTGGTCGAATGCCATTAAATACAAGTCATCAAAGATCTTATTTTTAATCACCGATATATATAATTAGTAAAATGGATTGATTATACATATATACTAGAAAAATCGAACATAATAATTTTACCTATGCATAACATTACTCACATTCCAATACTCATATTATTCAAAATCATACCCTAAAAAAAGAATCATGAACAATGCCGAATCCTTAGATGTTTAAACATCTAATTTACTCAATTCAAAACACCTAAACGGCATTTGTTCAAGACATTAAGCAACTCCATGTTCGGCTATTACACATATGAGCATTAACAATTCATACTTTTAACAAGATCAACTTCTTTCATCAACAAATTCTTCATCAAAACTTAAAGGCAATAATCAAATTCCTTCTTTATCAACCATAATCGAATGTTCAATTCATCCATCAAAATTCAAAATTTTGGCATGGGCTAAGTAAGAAACATGATGATTAACCTAAAACAAGTTAGAATTTAAAAAATCTAATACAATTTACTAACCTTCCTTATGATTCAAATGGCCGAATGTCTTGCTCCTCTTTTTCTTTCTTTAGATTCGGCTAAAAAGAACAAAGATAAGACTTTGTTTTCTTCACCATTCTTTCTATTATTATTTTATTTTATTCATCTATATTATAAAGTATAAAGCCATTTAACTAATAATTAATACATATATTTAATATAAAAGCATCATCATGGCCGGCCACTATAAACAAAAATGGATATTTGACATGCAAGTCCAACCTTTTTGTAACATGCATTAATAGACCACTTTTAAATTTACCTATCACATTTCATAATTATCTCACATAAGTCCTATTTAATAAATTTCACATACAAATGACAAAATTAAAGCATGAAACTTTCACACATGCATGTACACATACAATAAGCATAGAATATAACGATTAATTATTTTTATGACTCGGTTTTGTGGTTCGGAAACCACTTTCTGACTAGGGTCAAATTAGGGTTGTCAGATGCATACACGTGTGATGATTGATCATGACATACACAACATATTGCATGGGGTTGGGATATTGATACGGAGGAAGTTCTGATAGGATCGCACAGGTCGCACGATATGACAGTGGATCCAATATTGATCTGTTAAGGTCACACAGGTCGCACGAGACGACTGTGGACCGATGGATGGCTTAATGCTGCTTAATCTGATTATGGCTCTATGCCAACCTAAAAATGGCTCTGTGCCATCTTGACTATGGCTTTTTTCCAAATGAATTTACCTGTGGCTATGTGCTTAACGTATTTATTGATGACTCTCTGTCAATCATATTTATCGAAGGTTGTGTGCCCATTATATTACCGTCGTTGATGGCTATGTGCCAAACATAATACAATTATCGATGGCTTTGTATATTACCACTACTGAAGGCTTAAAGTTGTATATACACTAGCAGCTTTGCTGCGATTTCAGTTAGTGCTGCAACCGATGCTAACATTCTAAGTGTAGGGATGGCGTGGGTGAGTTATTCCCCACAGGTAGTGCAGGGTTGGACGGAGCCAAGTACAGGGTTCGATGGGATAGCATGCATCCATGCATTCACACATTCTGTTTTGTTATTGGTTTGGGCTACGCCCAATTGATTCTATTATGGGCTGTGACCCAAATGTTATTGTAATAGGCTTTGGCCCACGTATGCTCTGAACTGGACTGTACTATTACTGTTAATGGGCTCTAGCCTAGACTGTTTCTATTTCTGTTTCGGTATACTGACTATAAATCTAGTAAGGGGATTACACACTAAGTTTTCGTAAGCTCACCGCGTTTATTAACTGTGCAAGTAATCCCCAGCATTAAGTGGATCGGTGTCGTAGAGGAACTCGGAGACGACCACACAACTGCACATGTTTTTCTATTTCATTTATTTAATTAAGCACTTTGGTTTTTGATTTGGGTTGTAATAAGGCCTCTTCATTTCCTTAACTTTTTATTTGGGAAGTTTATTTAGTATGTTTAATATCTGTTAGAAGTAGGACACGGTTTTCCAAAACAATAACTATTTTCAAACACTACGTTTCCGCAACATTTTCAAAATGCTTTCGCAACTTAACTTTTTAACATCAAGTTTTTAGAAATTAATTTAAAACTAGCTTTTGCAACTAAAACAGATTTTGGGAATAAAATTATGTATTTTTCAATGAACCACGTGTTGAAAATAAACTAACGTAACTAGGATTTTACTCAAGTTTTCAAATAAGAAGGGTTTTCAAAGAAAATAGGGTTTTCGAAAAACACTTCAATATGGCACGTCAGATTTGGGCCTAACTTCTAGGCCTGGTTTGGGGTGTTACAATCCCAATTCAATATTAATAAATATAAAAGATTCATAAACCTTTCTCATTTCATTCACAAACTTAACTATGAATTTCACAAGTTTCTTTAATTCAATGCTCATATAACTTATTTACATACCTGTACTTTCTCATATTTAATGCTTACTTAATCACATCTTTGACATATTCGTTATCCATTTGGAATATTTTTAGATACCTGAAAAAACTAGCACACTTAGTGCCAAATAAATAGTTGAAGCTCTATCAACCTCACACACATTGTGCCAATATATATATGGCCGAAACTATCTCAACCTCATGCACCAAGTGCCAATACGTAATCGAATCATCATCAAACACGTATATAATCTCATACGATAAATACATATACCATGGCCCATAGCCACATCAAGGTAACTTATTCGAAGGGTTATTATCATGACCCGAACCCAAACCATCCGATATGCATGGCCCGAAGCCAAATCCATATAATACACACCCAAAGTGCTAATATCATGGCCCAAAGCCAAGTCAACGTATCACCTAATGACAATGTTACTAATATCCAATTCTATTTCTAAGGATAATTTGAATTTCACATTTTTTGATTCATCTGTTGAATATATCCGTAGAGTTGTTATCTCATTTCATACATTTACAATAAATTCATAATCACATTTAACATGCATTTATAATGAAATTATCACCTCGACCGCTAAACGATGGAACAGATCGACTAGTCCGAAACTTTGTTTTTCCCCCGTTATAGATCCAAATCTCGTTTTTCAAAATCTAGATAATTCAAAATTTACTTATTTAATCAAAAATTCGTTCAATTTAGTCCAAAATACTCATTAAGGTAATTTTACATAATTGCCCCTAAACTTCCATATTTTTTCAATTTAGTCCTTATCACATAAAATCAAAAATTTCATACAATTTCAACCTACCCATGCTTAGCCGAATTCTTCTTACTGCCTTAGTAGCCCATATTTTCCAAATAATCACACTTTCAACCACATAATTTCAAAAATTCACAATTTAGTCCAAAATTGACATGTTTACCAAAATTCACTTTACAAAACATGTATATCCAACAACAATAATTTATTTTCCATCATCAACTATCAAAATACTCATGTATTCAACAATGGAAACATTCAAATGCTTTAACAATTTTAAAATCAGAGGTATAGGCTAGCTAGATTATGAAGCAACGATCTCAAAAACGTAAAAATCATTAAAAACCGAGATTAAAATCATACCTAATCAAGAAACCAAGTAGTAGAACCTCAAAAGAACAAAAAATGGTTTCCTTTCCTTCCATATTCAGTTGATGATGAATTCATGAAGATGATACTTTGGCTTTATTTTAATTATTATGTCATTTTAACCATTTACCATTTTAACCTTTAATAACATTTAAAATTTCCATTATACCAAGCCATAGAATTCCACTATCAACATTTATGGCATAATTACCACTTAAGGACTCCCACTATTTAATATCATAGCCATTTAATACCTTTAACTTATAGAATTCAACTTTTACGCTTTATACGATTTAGTCCTTTTTACTGAATTAACCACTCAAATGATAAAATTTCTTTATGAAATTTTCAAAAATGTTTTATCATACTGTAAATCTTATTAAAATAATAAAATAAATTTTTTGACTTCAAATTGTGGTCCCAAAACTACTATTTCGATTAACCCTAAAAATAGGTTGTTATAGGCAAAGTCTTACTGGATACTAAATTCACACATATATACGAATGAGTTGATCATGGATCTATCAATGCAATAACTTTAGTATCATAGAGAGTAAAAGTATCGATAATGACGTCTGGAGATAACGCTTCTTCGTGAGCACGAATAGCGTAGGCTTGTGCAGGTGCTCTCACCTTTGACCTCACAGCAGAGTCTTTAGTCACTTTCTGGCTACCACTCACATTTCTTGTATTTTTGGGTAGTGTACCTCTAGCTGAAGTGTTACTCAGCCTCGTGTTTTGTACTATATCTTGCTCAGCCAACTCAAGACAATTACGAATGAAATGATCCAATGATCCATATTTAAAACAGGCCCTATCATTCAATCTAGAATCACCGGGATACCTTTTACCACAATGTTTACATTCAAGTCGGTTAGGTCTCGCACTCCCAACACTAGCAATCGAAGTAGCTAGAGCTTTGAAGCTTAATTGTTGTCTTACTCGATCTCTGTTTGAAAGTCCCACCGATACAGTGGAACGATTAAACGAGTCTCAGAATTTCTTTGATGCAGACTGATAAGACATACTAGTTGATCTCTTTCTCGAATCTCTTGCTTCAAAATTAGCTTTTCTCTTTTCTTTGTGAGATCTGCAGCTTTACAAGCCCTTTCAACTAAAATAACAAATTCTTTGATTTCCAGAATCCCAACTAATAGCTTTATATCTTCGTTCAGTCCATCAACGAATCATTTACACATGATCTCTTCAGTAGATGCATATTCCCAAGCATATTTTCTCAATCGCACAATTTCTCTTTCGTACTCAGTCAAAGTCATTTGACCCTGTTTCAATTCTAGAAACTCTTTATGCTTCTGATCAAGGAATCGCTGACTTATATATTTCTTTTGAAATTTAGATTGAAAGGACTCCTAAGTAATCTGTTCTTTAGAAACCACAGATATTAAGGTTTTCCACCAATGATACGCATTATCTCTCAACAATGATACAACACACTTGATACATTCATCTAAAGCACTGGACAATTCATCAAATACTCTGATTGTGTTCTCGAGCCAGAACTCAGCTCTCTCAGCATCATCAATTGTATCCCAAAACTCTTTAGCCCCATGTTTACGAATCTTATCCATTGGCGGCTTATTCAATCGAATCGGATCTATCACTTGTGGAAAAATTGGGACTTGTTGAGGAACAGGTGGGGATGGAGGTTGTTGAGCAACTGGATTCGTCTGAACGAACTCCGTGAAACACTCACTCATCATTCGGAAGAAGGCGTGCTTAGCTTCTCCCCCTTGGCTACTAGAAATAGGCCTAGAATCGGTCAGCTCTGCCCCTTGAGCAAGAGTGGGAACATTACTTTCCACATCATCAGCTATGGCTTGATCAGGATTCATTTGCTATATAAAAACACTTTTTAACTGTCAAGAATCATCACACTATCGCAGTTTATATATATTGCATGCATAGCTAGACTCTCACACGCTACGTTAGTCCCAGAATCGACTAAACCGTAACTCTGATACCAATTAAATGTAACATCCCTAACTCGTATCTGTCGCCGGAATAGAGTTATGAGGCATTACCGATCAATAAACATCATTCACATACATAACGTATTCATTTATGTATTCATATATAAAACTCATTCAAATCATTCACATTATCCCTTATAAGGCTCTACGAGACCTTAAAACATGCTTAGAAGAGGTTCGGGACTAAACCGATAACATTTGCAAACTTTGGGAAACATAGAAAATTTTTAAACATTTAAGGGTCACACGCCCGTGTGAACAGGCCGTGTGCCTCACACAGCTATCAAACACATCTGTGTCACAGACCGTGTGAAAACAGGGCATACTTATTGACTTGCACCACACGGCCGAGGACGCTTGTGTGCCATGGCCGTGGGAAAACTAGGGAGGTTACTGACTGGGGTCACATGGCCGACCACACGCCCATCTGCCAGCCTGTGTGCCATACACGGCCAGTAGACACGCCCGTGTATATAGGCCGTGTCAAAACTGGAAGGTATACTGACTTAATTCGAAAGGGTATCCAGGGGACACACGACCATGTAACATGACTATGTCTCGTACACGGCTGAGACACACGCCCGTGTCTCCTCCCGTGTGGACGAAAATAGGTCATTTGCAAAGCCAATTTTCCACCCTCATCTCATACACACCTAGCCATCAAATAGTTTCCATTCAACACATATATAGGCAGTCAAAACATGCCATTTCACACACATATCATACCATCTATTATCAATCAATTCAACAACTAAATTCCATATTCAAAACATACCAAATCAATATGCCACAATCATCAATTGTACATAACTCTTAAATGAATTTTCTCACCTTTTTATCAACCAAATCATGCTTCTCAAACATATCAATTCATCATCCTCAAATCATACAAAATATACCAAATTCCAAGCAATAATACCACAACATATAACTATCCAAAAGAGCATCCATACAACCATTCCAAACAAGCCAACACTTAGGACATTATACATCACATATATCACTTATTCCAACATTTACAAGCTAAATCTCATGGCTATAATCACAACACAAAACATACCAAGATGACATTAGCCTATACATGTCATATACCAAATATACAAAGCTTCAAAAGTACCAACAAGATGATCGATAGTGTGATGACGTTTCCCGATGATCCTCGAGTCTGAGCTAGCTTCGATAATTTATAAAACAGGGAAAGAACACATAAAGTAAGCTCTAAAATCTTAGTAAGTTTTGCGAAACTGGTTGCATCATGTTACGGCCCAACTCCACAACACCGAGATTGGCCCAAACTCAAGGGGCCCAAGTGAAAAATGAAGCTTATAATTTTAGTTTAATAATTGAGTTGTTGGATTTTATTAAAATAATCTTAGTTAATTCTTGATTTGCTGGACTTTATTAAACTCATCTTAGTTAATTATTGATTTGCATGACTTTATTTTTATTACATTCATTTTAGTTAATTAATTGCTGGAATAAATGTTTATCTTAGTTTATTTAAATGTTGGAATAGCTTATTGTTAAATTGTTTATTTACAGTTTATTAAATGAAGTTAAGATATAAAAGTGTTTATTTCAGTTTATTAACTAAGTTTATTAAGTATAGTGTGTTTAATGAGTTTGTTAATGCTTGTAGGTGACAATTCAGTTTAAATAATTTATGTCCAAGGGAGTTGTTATAAAGTGTTAATGCTTCTGTTACATTACTTAAAGAAGATAATTATTTATCTCTTAAAGGAGTTGTTACATCATTTAAAGGAAAGCATTATATATCCTTTAAATTCAGCTATCTTTTCGTCTTCTTCAAGTGCTCAAAATATCAACAAGTTGCTGGTGTCTATTCGGCTGCTCAAGAAGGAAACCTATGCATTCAAATTCATTAAATCAGCTGAATTGGAGCAATAACTCATATTGATGGTTGGAGTTGCTTAGGTTTAGGGGAATTCAAGAGTTATGTCTATTGAGTTGCCAAGAGTTGTGCTTATTGATTAAGCTTTATTTCATCCATTAACAGTTCATTTAAGCTGATACTTGTGGCTAGCCTTTATCTAGCCCTATAAATATTTGTAATCAGCTCATTGTAATGGACCCTTTTTGCAAAACATATGAAAATTGATTTTTGTGAGATTTCCAAATCACATTGTCCTCTTGGGACTGACTTGACTTATTGATCATAGCTTATGGTGTCATTTCCTTTCCCTTGTTAACCGCACTTATCACTTTCGAGTGTGGCATTCATATAACTTTGGTTCCTATCATTTTTTATGGTGGGTCAAGGTCCTTTGTTGTTTTCTTAAACCGTAAATCATCTAAGAACCATTTTGAGACTCTGGTCAACAATCCAATATTGTTGGTTCATTCTCAGTCTTAGCCAAATTATCCTATATTTATTTACCCATTTTTGCCAACTACCATTGTTTGAAACCATTTATTCTATTTTGTTTCAATTAACCCGAAAAGAACTTATCTTTACTCAAATTCACGATTGGGAAATTTAAACGACTCGAATCATCATCGAAACGAGTTCGTATCATTTAGTATCAAAGCTAGTGGAATTTGGGATAAGAATCGATGTTCTCGGCATTACGGTATTGTAGTTCATTCAAAAAAAATTCAAATTTAAAAAAAAACAGTCTCCATTCAAATTCAAGGAGTGAATATTAAGTGTTACAAGTAAAAAAATCGTGAAAAAAAAAGAATGTGTTCAAGTTCTTGTCACTGAGTTTTGAAAGTTCTACTTACTATCCAAAATCAATATCCTACTATTCAGCCACACCCAACCCTTCCCATTTCTTTGTTCAAGCCTACCTTTTTGTCCTATAATATTCCATACCAAAATCGAACATCAAATTTGCCAAACGACCCACAACGACCACTTCTAAGACTAAATAGTCCTTTACAAACTTAGAGAGGTAGATTGAGTGAAAAAAGGCAAGAGAGTAGTTAGTTTATTCGAGTGACCAAAAGCCAAGTGAGTGAATTTTCTTTGTGAAAGAATTGGTGAGTTTTTTTGTGTGTGTTTAAAATGTTGCAAAGTTTGGAAAGAAATCCAAATAAGGGAGTTGGATTCCGTCCTGTAAGAATTGTTGGAGTAGGTGTGCCAGATTTTACACTCCAAACCTTTACGCGAAAAATAGAGCATCTATTTGATCGAAAGCTCAAACCCATCAAGGAACGATTAGACCGAGTTGAGGAACGAGACCAATGGGAATGAGTTTCTTCAAGACGAGGGACAAAAATAAGATTTCTAAGGAGACAAACATCTAACGAATGTGTGAAAAGAGATCCTTATAGAGATTCCTATTCCTCAAGGAATTTGGGTCGAAGTAAAGAAAACTTCGAGTTTGAGTCCTTCCGAGATGAAAAACGAGAAGATAGATATATCTCTACAAGTGATTCAAGTCATTCATCCAATGAGGATCGTTTACGAAGAGGCAAATGTGTTTCGAAAGCATCAAAGTACCCGCCCACGGAGGGACATTCATGAAGAAGTGATCTTAACTCCTATGTAGATTCTTTCTCTTCTTTCTGTCGAAAAACTTGTCATTCTAAATCTTTCATGTTACCTTCATCTTATAATAAAATTGAAAGAAGAAAAAGAGATATGAAAGAAAAATAAAATGAAAAAAAAAGATTGTGAGAAAGAAAAGAAAATTTAAAAGAAGAGTGAGATTGAAGAACTAAACGAAAGTGTAAGTGGAGCGATTGCTATTATTGAAAAAGAAAGTGAAATAAGGAGTGAAAGTGAGATTTCAAAAGAAAATGAGACTACAGAAAAAGAAAGAAAGCTTGAAAAAGAAACGAGTGGAAAAGATGAAGGTGAACAAGAAGCGAGGAATTTTTTACTAACCAATCTGCGAGTTGTCTTCGTATTAGTTTTTGTTTTCAGGTTTTTAAAGACTCAAGTGACAAGTTTCAACTTCAATACCTTCCTGATGAAAGATGATTCCATTTGATCGAAAAAGGTAAGGTTGAAAATGATATTATCCCATAAGTGCTTAAAGGTAAAGCAAGGTAAGGAAACTTTAACAATTGAGTCACAACAATTTGATCTGAATATTGATGAGAAATTTACCGATGACTTAGTTTTTGAAAGACCGTCTTATTTTACTTTGGTTAATTGTCATTCTTTGTTTGTTTATGACAATTTTGTTTTAAGTGGAGGCATGAAGAGTTGTTTATTTGATGTGTTTTACGTTGAAAAATCTATTGAAGACATTGGATTAATTTAGCTTGTGCAAATTTTGGATGTGTGTGATAGTAATTATTCGCATAAAAGCTTGATTTATTCGACTATGATGTTTAGGTGAATTCTTTATAGTTTTGTGCAAAACCATCTTGTATAAGCATGCCATTGCGAATGAAATATGAAGGGTTTGATTGCTTGAATGTATGTATGTATGAATCTTATTTGCTTAGCATGTGTGATGTCTTGGTGAAAATGAAATTTTTGTTGCGTGGTGAAACGACCGATCAAAACTATGTTTTTAAACCTAAAGTATGTATTCCTAAGTTGTTGTCAAGTGAAGGTGAGCATCATAATTTTATCTTGAATAAATGTGTTGAACCCTTCCATTTCCTCCAAGTTTTATTTTTATTCCCAAAAAAGAAAAGATGTGAATTTTGATGGTTTGCAAAGTCAAAATCAAATCTTTGATTCCGGAGGATGTTTTAAATTATGGTTTAAAGGATTTGAGCGTGTTTTGCATGGTTATGACTTTCTATTAATTTGTGTTCCTACCATGTTGTCGGTAATTAAATGTTCAGTTCAGATTGAAATGGTAAGGAAAAACTATGTTTTTGATCCCGGTGATTATAGTTCTATATTATTGTTCAAGGGACTTGAGCCATGGAATTTAGTTTTCCAAGATTATATCTTTCAAATATTTTGTGGTTCTGGTTTGTTTCCGTTGAAGAACATTTTGATTCATTATGAGAAGGTGAGATCAACTTCTATTTTTTATCCCGGTAACGGTTTAAGCATCCCAAGTTTGGATAGATTGTCAAAAAGTTATTTTCTGTTCAAAATTCAAAGTATCACTAATTTATTCCATTATTGTATAGTTTCCAATTTGGAATGGTTTCCTCCTAAAGAGGGAGGGTATAAAAGTCACATGTTTCCTTTTCGAACCATTTGTGGTTATCAGGTTTTTATAAACGAATCTGTCAGGTTCATGAACAAAAGTGTTTGTGATGATGAAAAATTCATTTTTGCGAGCAAGTGGCCCGATTTGAGGAAAAATCATCTTCAAGAGGGAGGGTATGATGCGAACCTGGTTGCATCATGTTACAACCCAACTCTATAACACCGAGATTAGCCCAAACTCAAGGGGCCCAAGTGCAAAATGAAACTTATAATTTTAGTTTAATACTTGAGTTGCTGGACTTTATTAAACTCATCTTAGTTAATTCTTAATTTGCTAGATTTTATTAAACTCATCTTAGTTAATTTTTGATCTACTGGACTTTATTTTTATTACATTCCTTTTAGTTAATTAATTGCTGGAATAAATATTTATCTTAGTTTATTTAATTGTTGGAATAACTTATTGTTAAATATGTTTATTTACAATTTATTAAATCAAGTTAAGAGTTAAAAGTGTTTATTTCAGTTTATTAACTAAGTTTATTAAGTATAGTGTGTTCAATGAGTTTGTTAATGCTTGCAGGTGACTATTCAGTTGAAATAAGTTATGTCCAAGGGAGTTGTTATAAAGTGTTAATGCGGCTGTTACATTACTTAAAGAAGAGCATTATTTATCACTTAAAGGAGCTTTTACATCATTTAAAGGAGAGCATTATATATCCTTTAAATTCAACTGCCTTTTCTTCTTCTTCAAGTGCTCAAAATATCAACAAGTTAGTGGTGTCTAATCGGCTGCTCAAGAATGAAACCTACGCATTCAAATTCATTAAATCAGCTGAATTGGAGCAATAACTCATACTGATGGTTGGATTTGCTTAGGTTTAGGGAATTCAAGAGTTGTGTCTATTGAGTTGCCAAGAGTTGTGCTTATTGATTAAGCTTTATTTCAGCCATTAACAGCTCATTTAAACTGATACTTGAGACTATTCGGCTAGCATTTATCTAGCCCTATAAATATTTGTAATCATCTCATTGTAATGGACCTTTTTGCAAAATATATGAAAATTTATTTTTGTGAGATTTCCAAATCTCTTTGTTCTCTTGGAAATGACTTGACTTATCGACCATAACTTATTGCGTCATTTCCTTTCCATTGCTAACCGAACTGATCACTTTCGAGTGTGGCATTCATATACATTTGGTTCCTATCATTTTTTATAGCGGGTCAAGGTCCTTTGCTGTTTCCTTAGACCGTAAATCATCTAAGGACCATTTTGAGGCTCGGGTTAACAATCTAATATTGTTGGCACATTCTCGGTCTTAGCCAAATTATCCTTTATTTATTTACCCATTTTGCCTACTATCATTTTTTGAAGCCATTTATTCTATTTTGTTTCAATTAACCCGAAAAGAACTTATCCTCACTCAAATTCACGATTGGGCAATTTAAACAACTCGAATCATCATCGAAACAAGCTTGTATCAGTAAGCCATATACAAATAATGTAATAGCCCGATTTAGACCCTATTCAGAACAGTGGTTTCGGGACCACGAATCCGAGTCAAAAAATATTTAAAAATTATTTTCTATGTTTATTATGTTTGAATTTATTTGTGTGAAAATCTCGTTTGAAAATTTTACTGTTTGGACGCCCGATTTAATAAAAGGGCTCAATCGCGTAAGTTATAAAAGTTGCTGACTAATTATTAAAGTACCAAATTTCTTTGTTCTTTTAATATGGGGTCTTTATGATGTAATTAGACCATATGAATTAGTGATGGACGGTTTTAGTCATAATATATAATGGTTTCATATTTTAAAACAAAGGTTAATTTTGTAATATATTAAATAATGTTAATATAATAAAACATAATGCAAAAAGCCATGCATTTTTTTCATATTTGTTGATTCTTTAAAGGAAAAAGAAAGAAAATAAAGCTAGTCACATTCGACCACTTCTAAGTTTGATTCAAGGTTAGTTTTTGTTCGGTTTTTGAAATTTTTTACGTTTTTGATATCATTACAGGGAAATGTACAAAGCTCATGCTTTAATTTTTTATTTTGATGAATATTTAGAGTTATATCATTGATCAATAATTGAGTTTTGTGATGTTAGTTGATGAATTATGAAATATATGTTTTGGATTAATATGTTTTGTATTGGAATTGTTGATGAATTTGAGTAGTTAGGGCTAAATTGTAAAAATAATAATTTGAGGTACTAAAATGTGAAATAAATGAAATGTATGGACTTATATGAACATAAGGAACATTCATCCTAAGCATGATGTATTCAAATTTTGCATATTTTGTATTTTGTGCAACAGGGACTAATTTGTAAAAAGTGTGAAATGTTAGGGGCAAAATGGTAATTTTCCTATTTCTATGTTTTTGGACTAAATTGAATGAAATTATATTTTAATGAGTTTAGTTAGAATATTTTTAGATCAATAACCAAAGAAATCAGATTTGGATCTAGGGAAAACCAGAGTTGTCAAACAATCGTTCTGTTCCGATTATCGTTGTCCGAGGTAAGTTTATAAGCAAATAGATATTGTTAAATTTCAATATATGTGATCTATAAATTATTGTAATGGTTATTAGTAAGTTATGAATCGGCATTGAGTAATGAAAAATGTATTTGAGGTATGATTTGTGAGTTATATGATCTTGTAATTCAATTTTTTAGCACCGATATGTGATTTTGATATGTGTGTGCGAGTAAGACCACATTTAATAAGTTGGCATCAACATGTGATACAGATATGTGTTTGCGAGTAAGGCCACGTTTAATACGTTGGCATCAATATGTGATTCTAATATGTGTGTGCGAGTAAGACCACGTTTCATACGTTGGCATCGATATGTGATTCCGATATGTGTGTGTGAGTAAGACCACGTTTAATACGTTGGCATCGATATGTGATTTCGATATGTGTGTGCGAGTAAGACCACGTTTAATACGTTGGCATTGATATATAATTCCGTTATGTGTTTATGAGTAGGACCCTATCCGGGACAGTGGCATCGATATGTAATTACATGTAAGACCACATCTAGGATGTTGGCATTGTACGATATGTGGGACTATCCGAGTATCCTATTTAATTCCAAATGATTCAACGGGCAATATTAAGTATAGACCGAATAGAAAATCAAATTAAAAGGTTTAGGTATATGTTAGCTAATGTATTGAAATTAAGGTAAGTTTTGGTATTTGAAGTGATGATATGAATCATGTTATAAAGTTGGTTATATGTATATTCAATGCAAATCTATATTCGGCAACATGATATAAGTATGTGATATTAAAGTGTGAAACATGTGTATACATATATGAATGTGTATATATATTCGTCTATATGATGATGTTATGACCTTGGAAGTAAATGATAACTTTGATAATGGATATATATGTATTTTGGCCAAGTTAAAGTTGATACATGAATGTATATGTTGTATATGAATTTGCAAGTTTGATATTAAATTTGATTATGATAACATGAATTGGTTAGGTTAAATTGAGTTAATAATGTCATTGATTCTTTTATTTGCTTATGACTTACTAAGCTGTGATAGCTTACTTATGACTTACTAAGCTGTGATAGCTTACTGTGTGTGTATGTTTGTTCTCTGTATTATAGATTTTGGAAGCTAGTTATGGGTTAGGGGATCATCACCGAAGTCTATCACACTATCAACTATTTTAGGTACTTTTATAAGTTTGAATTTAAACCTATGGCATGTACAGGCTAGTTAATATATTTGATTTTAGGATATGTGTATATAAGCCATGCGAAAATGGCTTGTTGAATAATGTTAAATTTGGTTTTATTGCTTTTGGTCAATGATGGATTTATGTGGTTTTGATGAATCGGTCATGGCATATAAATATAGGTGAATGGTGTTTGATATGGTTTTGATAAGGATTCTTGATGTGTTTTGAAATAAGGTAATTTCGGATGTTAGTTGAACTGGGTTATATCATGTGATAGATAAATAATATGTATAGTATATGTAAGTTGAGTGTTTGATATGATGTTTTAAGATTAGTTGTTTTCGATTAAGAAATATGAATATAGATAGGTGATGTGCTTGATATGAAATGCAAACTATGGTTTTATATATAATTGTTGAGTGAAATGCATGTTATATGCGTGAGATGTGTTGGAAAATATTTGTGGTTTGAAATAATGTTATGTTAAACTTATGAATATTCGTTTGATGAGTTTGATTTTTGTCGTTGAATGATGTATTTAAGTTATGAATAATTAATGTCTTATTATATAGATATATATTTTGTAACATGAATTGAGTTAAGCTTTGATTATTAGTATTTAGTAATCGGTTTGAAATAAAATATAGGTGAAACGTTTTGGAAATGGAAAATGTTACATGCATTTGGTTATTTGACTAAAACATATTTCTTATTGATGATGTATATAATGATGTGATTGAATAAAATGAAAGTAGACACTATATAAAGTTTATGAATTTAGTATATATAATTTTTGCTTATGCATTTGCATTTGACCATATGAATAGTAATTCATGCAATAAGAAACATAATGGTTATATGCCAAATAGGTAAATTTGGGTTGTCATTATTTGAATTGGATTTAAATTTCTTGGTTTAATTTTGTTAGTTGAATAGATGTTTTTACAAAAGGTAATATAAGCACATTCTTTATGATTGGTTATTCATTTAGGTCCATAAATCAACTTGACTATAAGTTGAACATGCTTGATATGCGCACATGATTATATCATAAAATGAGATATGTTTTTTATTTATTTATTTGATTTATATGATTTATTTACGGAATAATAGAATGAAATAGTTTTATTAGCTTGGTTAAGTGGACATGCTTATGTGATATAATGATATATTTGATATTTGTGTTTATGAATTAAGTGACTATTTACATATTAGTTATATGATATGAAATTATTAGTAAGTGATTATTTTAGCTATAAGATTTAAAGTTTAATTGGTTTAAGAGACTTGCACATGTGTATATACATAATTGTTCAGACGTTGTGCTTTGTTTCGTAATGCCTCGTAACCCTTATCAGGCGACGGATACAGGTTAAGGGGGTTATATTGATTGGTATCAGAGCTACAGTTTAGTCGGTTCTAGGACTAACGTAGCATGTGTAACACCCCAAACCCGGCCCAGACATTATGACCAGATCTGACATGCCACATCGAAGCATTCAAAACATTTCCGATCCAGAAAGAAAACTTACTGAGTGTTTTAAAAGATGATTTCATTATAGGTTAGAGTGAATGGAAGCTGTGCACCAGGTAGGAAACCGGAAAAGAGGAGGTGAGTCCATCGGACTGCTTAAGTACCAAACTCCCTTCGGCTCCAATCCTAGACATACAAACCGCCATTGCCATACCTTAACGTCATGTATATTTCTAGGAAACCGATTTGATTAAGTCTTTTTAGGAAAAGTGATTAATTTTGGAAAAATATCTTCATTGCGGAAGCTTTGCTTGTTTTCGTGTTATTTTGAAATCAATTACTGTTTTTGAAAACACACCCTAAAGCTATCCAATTTCAACAGTTAAATATAAATATTACCTATCTTAATAAAACATATAAAAACCATTAAAAATAACTAAGCGGCCTTATTACATTTAAAAGCCCAAAACCTCAAACGTAATTAAAAGGATGTCCAGTTCACCAGAAGAAAATCAAACTTTCAGAACGGGTGGCCACTCCGAATTCCCTCACAGCTATAAGCCCACTATGGTTGGGGATTTCCTGCGTGGATGAAAATAAAAGGGGTGAGTTTGGGGAAACTCAGTGTCTAAGAAAAACCCATTCAAAGCCCAAGTCAGCTCAAGCCTATTGGGCCTAAGCCCATTCAGGTAACAGTGGTACTGGACCAGAGCCCTTTTCAGATTACAATAAACTGGGCCTTAGCCCCTTATTCAGATAACAATATGACCCATAGGCCCATTTCAAAATACATGCAACATCAATAACATATGCAAGCCCATTTGGGGAGACTACTCAACCCACCAACCACTACACTCCACCCGAACTAGCCATACACTCCATGTGCGGATAGCTCAACCCATCCAGCCCAACACTCCACAGTTGCAGCATTGCTGCTCAATTAACAGTAAATTGAGGCAAAGCCTCCAGTACGTGGACAAGCCACTTTCAGTACTTCCTCCGTCAATATCCCAATCCCATGCATCAGATAATAACAACATGGCATGCAGTAAATAACAACAGTCAAACATGCATTTAGGTCAATTTAACCCTAGGGGTATTTCGGTAATTTATCTACTAGGGGTAAAACTGTAAATTTTTCACTTTTAAAGGTATTTCAGTAATTTATCTATTTTAGGGTTTTTCATGCATATTCCTACTTTTCACGTACTAACAGAATCACGTACCGAGGGTTCTTACCGAATTGGGCCCGTTGGCCCATCATTCTAATTTTGGCCCATTAAGCCCAAAAATATCGAGGGCACAGAAATCATGCACTTTGCAGTCCAAATTTTGCAGCTTACCAAAATCATTAATCGATTTACCTCACGAGCATTCACACACTCGCAAATCCACAAAATACCGGTTTTCAGCATTTCGGCTTTTCGACTTTTGCCGATCCAGACTAAGAAAGAGGGTGTTAGTTACACACCTGTTTGCGAGGATATGCTGACGAGATCCACACACGAACTGCCTACAATTGGATTACTAACACATTAATCTAACTATTCAAATACGAACTACGTATTAACCCCTTACAATATTCGGCCAACCACACCTACAGATCATAGTAAGCTTATAAGAAAACAATAAGCAACTCATTAACAAATTTTTGTCAATGTTTACCACATAATCATAATTTCACTTCAAGCTGTCTTCCTGAGAAACATTCACTAAATTATTTATAACTGGAGCTACGAAACTCCAAATCAAGTGCCGTTAATTTCCCTGAAAATAGACTCATATATCTTCTATCCATAAAATTTTCAGAATTTTTGGTATGGCCAATCAATACCAGATTTTTCTTAAAGTTTCCCATGTTTCACTATTTGACTAATCTGACCACTCTTCATTACGAATCAAATTTCTCATTGTACAGAATTCAAAATATGTTCTCGTTTATTCCATTTGAAACTAGACTCATTAAACTTTAATTACATAATTTATACAGCTTCTAACTCATCTCGCACAATTTATGGTGATTATCCAAAGTCACGTTACTGCTGCTGTCCCAAGCAGATTTATTACCAAATCACTCTTTCACATCTAACTTGTATGCTTGTTATTTAAACATGTATATCACCAATCAATCATCACATATCTATGATTTTACTTAAGTATAATCTCCATTTCATCATTTTAAAGAACAACATGTTAGCCGATTTTTTCCCCTTAGCATCTAAGGCTCATGCATGCTCATTTGTTTGGCTCAACTTCACCTATCTTCCATTTTCATCAAAAGAACATGAAACAACAACCATTTCCTTCATTTTAATTCATGACTAAATGCTTACAACACAACTAAAAACCAAAATATGCTTCAAGAGTTAAGGTAGAATCAAGAAGAACTCATGAACATCAAGATAGAAGCAAACTACCATGAACTTACCTTCAATTTTCTTCCCCAAGTGACCGAACATTCAAGAGCTTTCTCCTCTCCTTTCTCTTCTCTAACTTTAGGCTATGATGAACAAAGATGGACAAAACTTTGTACTTTTCACCCTTTTTTTTAATAAAATTTCATATTTCATCCATTTAATTCTTTAATACAAAAGACATGAAATTCCCATCATGGAACATTTACCTAACCCATTATCATGGAACATTTACCTAACACATTATCAATTTGTATCAATTTGTACCATAAATTATGGATATCAAGTGCACATTTTGTCTACAACAACATGATGGCTGGCCACTTCATGTAAAATGGGAGGTTTGTCATGCAAATCCTCCTATTTTTCACTCCTATTTATTTGGCCACTTCAATTTAGCCTATAGCATTTTCAAACATTTTCACATAGGTCCTATTTCATAATTTCACCCCATTTTTCTTATGGAACAAAAATTAACTAAAATTGTCGGGTTCTATCTTAAGCTTGGGCCTTCTAGAGGCCCACTAACATAATTAAACCTATGCCAACATTCACAGAATTCCCGAAAATTGGGGCGTTACAACTCTACCCCCTTAAAGAAATTTCGGCCTCGAAATTTATCTGATCCAAATAGTTGAGGGTATTGTTGACGCATAGTCTTTCTGATTCCCAAGTAGCTTCTTCCCTTCCATGATTACGCCAAAGTACTTTCACTAACGGGACAGATTTCCTTCTGAGAACCTTAACATCTCGAGCCAATATTTGGACAAGCTCCTCCTCAAAGGTCAAATCAGTCTGAACTTCAATTTCTGCAACTGGCAGGACATGAGCAGGGTCAGAACGATAACGCCTTAACATGGAGACGTGAAAAACATCGTGAATCCTGTCTAACTCTGGAGGCAATTCCAATTGATAAGCCACTGGGCCTACTCGCTTCAAAACCCGATAAGGCCCAATGAACCGCAGACTCAATTTGCCTTTCTTGCCGAACCTTAATATCTTTTTCCAAGGAGAAACCTTTAAAGAAGACCATATCACCTACTGAGTACTCAATCTCCTTATGCTTCAAATCTGCATACGACTTTTTCCTATCAGATGTTTCTTTTAACCGGTCCCTAATTATTCTGACCTTATCCTCAGTATCAGCTACCAACTCTGGTCCAAGAACTTGTCGCTCTCCTAGATCGGTCCAACAACTAGCTGTACGACACCTTCGTCCATACAGTGCTTTATATGGTGCCATTCGAATACTCGCCTGGTAACTGTAATTGTACGCAAATTCTGCCAACGGCAAGTAATCCTCCCAACTACCTCGAAAGTCAATCACGCATCCCCTCAACATGTCCTCCAGAATCTGAATAACCCTTTCCGATTGACTATCAGTCTGGGGATGGAAAGCCGTACTAAAATTCAATCGCGTCCCCAACGCCTCATGCAACCTTTGCCAAAACTGAGATGTAAATCTGGGATCCCAGTCAGAGACAATCGAAACTGGGACCCCATGAAGTCGTACAATCTCTGCCACATACAGCTTGGCTAACTTTTGAAGTGAAAAGTCAGTACGTACAGGTATGAAATGGGCTGATTTGGTCAACTTATCCACAATCACCCACACCGAGTCTTTCTTTGATGGTGTCAAAGGCAACCCACTCACAAAGTCCATGGTTACCCTCTCCCACTTCCAAAGTGGTATCTTCACCGGCTGTAACAGTCCAGAAGGTAATTGATGCTCAGCTTTCACTTGTTGGCATGTCAGACATTTCCCTACAAACTCCGTTACTTCTCATTTAAGTCCAGGCCACCAGTACAATTCTCGTAAGTCGTGATACAACTTGTTCCCTCCAGGGTGCATGGCACAAAGTCCTCCATGAGCTTCCTTCAATATTGTCTGCCTCAAATCAGTGTCCTTCGGAACACAAATTCTTCCTCGAAAACATAGAACTCCTTCGCCATTTAACCCAAACTCAGAAGTTTCCCCTTCCTTAACTTGTTGGAAACGAGCGACCAAAGACTCATCGTTCAACTACTTTTCCTTAATCTGATCCACCCAGGTTGGCCTCACTTGCAACTCAGCCAATAGACTTCTATCATCATACAGACTTAGACGAGAAAATATTGCTCTCAGATCAGATACAGTTCTACGACTTAGAGCATCGGCTACCACATTAGCCTTGCCTGGTGATACTCGATAGAATAGTCATAATCCTTAAGCAACTCAATCCATCTCCTTTGCCTAAGGTTCAGCTCCTTCTGAGTCAACAAATACTTAAGACCCTTGTGGTCTGTGTATATAATACACCTCTCCCCGTACAAGTAATTTCTCCAAATCTTAAGTGCAAATATCACTGTCGCCAACTCCAAATCATGAGTAAGATAGTTCCCTTCGTAAGGTTTAAGCTGTCGTGATGCATATGAAACCACCTTACCCTCCTGTATTAACACGCAGCCCAAGCCTACATGTGATGCATCACTGTACACAGTAAAATCCTTCCCAGACTCTGGCTGAATTAACACAGATGCTTCAGTCAGAACTTTCTTCAACTTCTCAAAAGCTTCCTGCTGCTTCTCAGTCCATACAAACGGTACTCATTTCCTTATAAGTTTTGTCAAATGTGCTGCCATCACAGAAAAACCTTCCACAAACCTTCTGTAGTATCCTGCCAGTCCTAGGAAACTCCGTATTTCTGACACTGACCTAGGCGGCTTCCATTCGAAAATCGCTTCAAATTTCCGAGGGTCCACCTTAATCCCTTCAGCAAAGACCGCATGTCCTAAGAAGGTTACCTCCCTCAACCAAAGTTCAGACTTACTGAACTTCACAAAGAGTTCCTTCTCCCTTAACACTTACAGCATTATACGGAGATGCTCATCATGTTTCGCTTCAGTTTCAGAATATACCAGGATATCGTCAATAAAGACGACTACGAACTTATCTAAAAATGGTTGGAACACACGATTCATCAGATCTATAAATGCTGCAGGAGCGTTCGTCAGTCCAAATGGCATAACCAGAAACTCGTAATGACCATACCGAGTCTTGAATGCCATATTATGGATATCTACCTCCTTGACCCTTAACTGATGATATCTAGATCGAAGGTCGATCTTGGAGAATACAGAAGCTCCTCTAAGTTGGTCGAACAGATCGTCAATCCTTGGCAGTGGATACTTATTCTTAATCGTCAGTTTGTTCAACAGGTGATAATCAATGCACATCCGCATTACCATCCTTCTTTTTCACGAATAGCACCGGTGCTCCCCATGGAGACACGCTTGACCTAATAAAGCCCTTATCCAACAACTCTTGAATTTGAGCCTTTAACTCCACTAACTCCTTCGGTGCCATCCTATACGGTGTGATGGACACGGGCACCGTTCCAGGCAACAAATCTATTCCAAACTCAACTTCTCAGTTCGGAGGCAATCCTGGAAGCTCCTCCGGAAAAACATCTTGGAAGTCCTTTACAGTCCTAACCTTATCCACTGACAATCTCTCCTCTTCTGACTGACTTACAAATGCCAAATAGGCCTCACAACCTTTTCGAATCCACCTTTCGGCTCTTAAAGCCGACACCACATTCGACAAATAATCCCTTCGCTCACCTATCACCATAACCTCCTCATCCTTTGTGGTCCTTAACACCATTCGTTTAGCAGCACAATCCAGGGTCGCCTTATGCTTAACAAGCCAGTCCATCCTCAAAATGAGATCAAACTCTCCGAACGGTAACTCCATCAGATCTCCAGGGAAAATCCTACCTTAAGTTTCTAAGGGTACATCCCTATACAGTTTGTCTACCCTAACCGAGTAACCCAAAGGACTTAGTACAGATACCTCACTCACAATCTCCTCAGAGCAGTCCAAGTCGTCCATAATCTGTTCTGTGGCCTCAAACCAATATTCCGCCACATTCGGGGCTATACCAGACACGCCCCTAAAGATCTCTGTTCCGTTAGCCCGAAGTCGTTCAGAAATAGATCCCCAAACTCCATTGCTCGCACTTGCCCCAGCAACCCTTTCCAGAACACGAAGCATTGCCTATGACAGGGAAGCATCCTTGGCATCGCGGTCATGAGACTTTACCTCTGTTGCCGGTGGTACCGGTGCATCCACCTCCGGCATATGTCTCGAAGACGAAGATCTCGCTCGAGCACTTTCTCGGCTCCGTCCACGGCCTCTTGTACTCATATCGTATTATCTTGATTATGAATTTTTATGCATCAATTAATATTCCAGTGTTTATTACAGATGTTTTATGAATCAGACAGTAGTTCAGAGTTTGTTTTCGCAGAATCGAAGTCTAGTTACAGTTTCAGTCTTTTATCAGATTTTCCTATGGTTTCAGTATCATTCTATCTAGAGTATCCTAGCAGGATTTTAGTACAGACAGATAATTCAGGAAAATATTCAGAAGAGTTCAGAGTAATACTTACAGACTTGAGCCGGAGATTCGGGTGCCACCTTCAAAAGATCTAAATTTTGAAAACCGAGTTTTTCGCAATCTTTATAAAATTTTTATTTTTGAAAATCTTTGTTTTTGTAAACCCATTCCACAGCCGAGTTGTTCCAACCTAGGCTCTGATACCACTAAATGTAACACCCCAAACCCGGCCCAGACGTTATGGCCGGATCCGACATACCATATCGAAGCATTCAAAATATTTCCGATCCAGAAAGAAAACTTACTGAGTGTTTTAAAAGATGATTTCATTATAGGTTAAAGTGAATGGAAGCTGTGCACCAGGTAAGAAACCGGAAAAGAGGAGGTGAGTCCATCGGACTGCTTAAGTACCAAACTCCCTTCGGCTCCAATCCTAGACATGCAAACCGCCATTGCCATACCTTAACGTCATGTATATTTCTAGGAAACTGATTTGATTAAGTCTTTTTTAGGAAAAGTGATTAATTTTGGAAAAATATCTTCATTACGGAAGCTTTGCTTGTTTTCGTGTTATTTTGAAATCAATTACTGTTTTTGAAAACACGCCCTAAAGCTATCCAATTTCAACAGTTAAATATAAATATTACCTATCTTAATAAAACATATAAAAACCATTAAAAATAACTAAGCGGCCTTATTACATTTAAAAGCCCAAAACCTCAAACGTAAATTAAAAGGATGTCCAGTTCACCAGAAGAAAATGAAACTTTCAGAACGGGTGGCCACTCCGAATTCCCTCACAGCTATAAGCCCACTATGGTTGGGGATTTCCTGCGTGGATGAAAATAAAAGGGGTGAGTTTGGGGAAACTCAGTGTGTAAGAAAAACCCATTCAAAGCCCAAGTCAGCTCAAGCCTATTGGGCCTAAGCCCATTCAGGTAACAGTGGTACTGGACCAGAGCCCTTTTCAGATTACAATAAACTGGGCCTTAGCCCCTTATTCAGATAACAATATGGCCCATAGGCCCATTTCAAAATACATGCAACATCAATAACATATGCAAGCCCATTTGGGGAGACTACTCAACCCACCAACCACTACACTCCACCCGTACCAACCATACACTCCATGTGGGGATAGCTCAACCCACCCAGCCCAACACTCCACAGTTGCAGCATTGCTGCTCAGTTAACAGTAAATTAAGGCAAAGCCTCCAGTACGTGGACAAGCCACTTTCAGTACTTCCTCCGCCAATATCTCAATCCCATGCATCAGATAATAACAACATGGCATGCAGTAAATAACAACATGGCATGCAGCAAATAACAACAGTCAAACATGCATTTAGGTCAATTTAACCCTAGGGGTATTTCGGTAATTTATCTACTAGGGGTAAAACTGTAAATTTTCCACTTTTAAAGGTATTTCAGTAATTTATCTATTTTAGGCTTTTTCATGCGTATTCCTACTTTTCACGTACTAACAGAATCACGTACCGAGGGTTCTTACCGAATTGGGGCCGTTGGCCCATCATTCCAATTTTGGCCCATTAAGCCCAAAAATATCGAGGGCACAGAAATCATGCACTTTGCAGTCCAAATTTTGCAGCTTACCAAAAACACTAATCGATTTACCTCACGAGCATTCGCACACTCGCAAATCTACAAAATACCGATTTTTGACATTTCGGCATTTTGGCTTTTCAACTTTTTCCGATCCAGACTAAGAAAGAGGGTGTTACTTACACACCTGTTTGCGAGGATATGCTGACGAGATCCACACACGAACTGCCTACAATTGGATTACTAACATATTAATCTAACTATTCAAATACGAACTACGTATTAACCCCTTACAATATTCGGCCAACCACACCTACAGATCATAGTAAGCTTATAAGAAAACAATAAGCAACTCATTAACAAATTTTTGTCAATGTTTACCACATAATCATAATTTCACTACAAGTTGTCTTCCTGAGCAACAGTCACTAAATTATTTATAACTGGAGCTACGAAACTCCAAATCAAGTGCCATTAATTTTCCCTAAAAATAGACTCATATATCTTCTATCTATAAAATTTTTATAATTTTTGGTATGGCCAATCAATACCAGATTTTTCTTAACATCTCTCATGTTTCACTATTTGACTAATCTGACCACTCTTCATTACGAATCAAATTTCTCATTGTACAGAATTCAAAATATGTTCTCGTTTATTCCATTTGAAACTAGACTCATGAAGCTTTAATTACATAATTTATGTAGCTTCTAACTCATCTCCCACAATTTATGGTGATTATCCAAAGTCACGTTACTGCTGCTGTCCCAAGCAGATTTATTACCAAATCACTCTTTCACACCTAACTTGCATGCTTGTTATTTAAACATGTATATCACCAATCAATCATCACATATCTATGATTTTACTTAAGTATAATCTTCATTTCATCATTTTAAAGCACAACATGTTAGCCGATTTTTTCCCCTTAGCATCTAAGGCTCATGCATGCTCATTTGTTTGGCTCAACTTCACCTATCTTCCATTTTTCATCAAAAGAACATGAAACAACGACCATTTCTTTCATTTTAATTCATGACTAAATGCTCACAACACAACTAAAAACTAAAATATGCTTCAAGAGTTAAGGTAGAATCAAGAAGAACTCATGAACATCAAGATAGAAGCAAACTACCATGAACTTACCTTCAATTTTCTTCCCCAAGTGACCGAACATTCAAGAGCTTTCTCCTCTCCTTTCTCTTCTCTAACTTTAGGCTATGATGAACAAAGATGGACAAAACTTTGTTCTTTTCACCCCTTTTTTTAATAAAATTTCATATTTCATCCCTTTAATTCTTTAATACAAAAGACATGAAATTCCCATCATGGAACATTTACCTAACCCATTATCATGGAACATTTACCTAACCCATTATCAATTTGTATCAATTTGTACCATAAATTATGGATATCAAGTGCACATTTTGTCTACAACAACATGATGGCTGGCCACTTCATGTAAAATGGGAGGTTTGTCATGCAAATCCTCCTATTTTGCACTCCTATTTATTTGGCCACTTCAATTTAGCTTATAGCATTTTCAAACATTTTCACATAGGTCCTATTTCATAATTTCACCCCCTTTTTCTTATGGAATAAAAATTAACTAAAATTGTCGGGTTCTATCTTAAGCTTGGGCCTTCTAGAGGCCCACTAACATAATTAAACCTATGCCAGCATTCACAGAATTCCCGAAAATTGGGGTGTTACAGCATGTATGAGTCTAAGTATACATGCCTTAATTATAAACTGCGATAGTGTGATGATTCCTGACAATTAAAATTGTGTTCTATTATAGTAAATGGATCCCGATCGAGCTATAACATATGACGTAAGAAGTAATACGCCCGCTCTTACTCAGGCGGCAGTGCCAGCTGATTCTAAGCTGATTTCAAGTAGTATAAAGGGAGAGGCTAAGCAAGTCTTCTTCCAGCTAATGAATGAGTCGTTCATGGAGTTCGTTCGAACGAATCTGGCTACTCAACAACCTCCACCCCCTCTAATTCCTATAACTTCCCAAGTTATACGAAAAGAAAAGAAAAGAAAAGAAAAGCTGATTTTGAAGCTAAAGATTCTCGTAAAAGATCATCGGGTAAGATATTTCAGTCAGCATCGAAGAAATTTAGGGATGATTTTAGCCAATCAAAGAATATTGCGGGTTTTTCTAGACCTGATCTAGATATACCACATGTGAGTTCACTAGCCATTTCAATTGCTAGTGTTGGTAACGACCGGCCAAATTGACCTGAGTGTAGGCATTATGGTAAATGACATCCTAGAAACTATAGATTGCTTGATCCATCCTATTTTAAATGTGGGTCGATGGCTCATTTCATTCGTGAGTGCCCTCCGTTAGCTGAGCAAAATATCATACAGAGTGCAAGACTGAGTAATGTGTCAGCTCGAGGCAGACCACCCAGACATACGGGTAATGTGAGTAGCAGTCAGAGGGGAACTAAAGACACAACAGTTTGATCTGAGGCTCGTGCACCTACCTGAGCTTATGCTATTCACGCTCGTGAGAAGGCTTCAACCCCAAATGTTATTACTGGTATATTCACTCTCTATGATACTAGTGTAATTGCATCGATTGATCCTGGTTTGACTCATTCTTATGATTGTGAGACCTTAGTATCTAGTAAGACTTTGCCTGTAGAGTCTGCTATTTGTGATTAGAATATCGAACCCCTTGGGCCGGTGTGTTCTGGTTGACAAAATGAGTAAGAATTTTCCGTTGATGGTTCAAGATTCATGTTTTCCAACTAATTTGATGTTGTTACCATTCGAACAGTTCGATTTAATTTTGAGTATAGATTGGTTGACTTTGCACGATGTTGTTATGAACTGCAAACAAAAGACTATTGATTTGAGATGCCAAAATGATGAGATTAATCGGATTGAGTCTAATGATCTGAATGGTTTACCAGCAGTGATATCTTCAATGTTAGCTCAGAAATATGTGAGAAAGAGTTGTAAAGCTTACTTTGCTTATGTGCTTGATTCTAAAGTGAATGAAAAGAAAATTGAATCAGTGCCAGTTGTGTGTGAGTATCCGGATGTATCACCTGAAGAATTACCGGGTTTGCCACTGATCTGAGAGGTAGAGTTTGATATTGATATCAATAGTTCCGTATAAAATGGCATTGATCGAATTAAAAGGATTAAAAGCTTTGTTGACCGAAGCTCCAGTGCTAGTTTAGCTAGATTCGGGTAAAGAATTTGTTATCTATAGTGATGCATCTCTTAATGGTTTGGGTTGTGTTTTGATGCAGGAAAGCAAAGTCATAGCTTATTCCTCGAGACATTTAAAACCACACGAAAAGAACTATTCGACACACAATCTGGAATTGGCAACTATCGTGTTTGTATTGAAAATATGGCGTCACTATCTGCTCGGTGAGAAATGTCACATTTATTCAGATTACAAAAGCTTGAAATATTTGATGACTTAGAAAAATCTAAATCTGAGACAGCGATGATGGTTAGAGTTGCTAAAAGATTACGAGCTTGTGATTGACTACCATCTGGGAAAGGCTAGTGTTACTGTAAATGCTTTAAGCCGAAAATCTCTGTTTGCTTTGCGTGCAATGAACGCACCTATGGCTATGTCTGATGATGGTTCGATAATAGCTGAGTTAAAAGCAATACCTTCATTTATTCAACAAATTTAGGAGGCTCAGAAAGTCAATAATAATTTGTTAGCAAAGCGGGCTCAATGTGATTTGAATGTTGATTAAGAATTCCAATTTGATACTGAGAGTTGTCTGAGATTCAAAAATCGAATATGTGTTCCGAGAAATTCAGACTTGATTCAGATGATTTTGAATGAAACTCATATTAGTTTATTATCTGTTCACCCGGGTAGTATGAAAATGTATAATGATCTGAAATAGCATTATTGGTGGTCTGGGATGAAAAGAGATATTTCTGACTTTGTTTCGAAATGGTTGATTTGTCAGCAAGGTAAACTTGAACATCAGGTGCCGTCCGGTTTGTTATAATCTATTATGATTCCCGAGCAGAAATAGGATATCGTGACAATGGATTTTGCATCGGGTTTACCTTTTTCACCAAGCAACAAAGATACTATAAGAGAACATTATCCAAACCTATTCGTCGGTATGATTTTCGGGGACAAAAATCCCTAAGGGGGGAGAGTTGTACCAGCTCGATTTAGACCCTATTCGGAACAGTGGTTTTGGGACCACGAATCCGAGTCAAAAAAATTTTAAATTATGTGTGAATTTATGTGTGTGAAAATCTCGTTTGAAAATTTTACTGTTTGGATGTCCGATTTAATAAACGGCTTAATCGCGTAAGTTATAAAAGTTGCTAAATAATTATTAAAGTACCAAATTGCTTTGATGTTTTAATATGGGGTCTTTATTATGTAATTAGACCATATGAATTAGTGATGGACAGTTTTATTCATAATATATAATGGTTTCATATTTTATAACAAAGGTTAATTTTGTAATATATTAAATAATGTTAATATAATAAAACATAATGTAAAAAGCCATGCATTTTTTTTCATCTTTGCCGATTCTTTAAAGGAAAAAGAAAGAAAATAAAGCTAGTTACATTCGGCCACTTCTAAGTTTGATTCAAGGTTAGTTTTTGTTCGATTTTTGAAAATTTTTACGTTTTTGAGATCGTTGCAGTGAAATGTACAAAGCCCATGCTTTAATTTTTTATTTTGATGAATATTTTGAGTTATGCCATTGATGAATAATTGAGTTTTGTGATGTTAGTTGATGAATTATGAAAGATATGTTTTGGATTAATATGTTTTGTATTGGAATTTTTGATGAATTTGAGCAGTTAGGGCTAAATTGTAAAAATAATAATTTAAGGGACTAAAATGTAAAATAAATGAAATGTATGGACTTATACGAACATAAGGAACATTCATCCTAAGCATGATGTATTCAAATTTTGCATATTTTGTGTTTTGTGCAATAGGAACTAATTTGTAAAAAGTGTGAAATGTCAGGGGGAAAATGGTAATTTTCCCATTTATGTGTTTGGGACTAAATTGAATGAAATTATATTTGAATGAGTTTAATTTGAATATTATTTAGATCAAGAACCAAAGAAATCGGATTTGGATCGGGGGGAAAACTAGAGTTGTCGAATAATCGTTCTGTTTCGATTATCATTTTTCGAGTAAGTTTATAAGCAAATGGATGTTGTTAAATTTCAATATATGTGATCTATAAATAATTGTAATGATTATTAGTAAGTTATGAATTGGCATTGAGTAATGAAAATTGTGATTGTGGTATGATTTGTGAGTTATATGATCTTATAATTCGATTTTATAATGGTACATTTTTTAGTTGGCATCGATATGTGATTTCGATATATGTGTGTGAGTAAGACCACGTTTAATACGTTGGCGTCGATATGTGAGACCACGTTTAATACGTTGGCATCGATATGTGATTTCGGTATGTGTTTATGAGTAAGACCCTGTCTGGGACGTTGGCATTGTACGATATGTGGGACTATCCGAGTATCCTATTTAATTCTGAATGATTCAATGAGTAATGTTCAGTAAAGACCGAATGGGAAATCGAATTAACAGGTTCAGGTATGTGTTAGCTAATGTATTGAAATTAAGGTAAGTTTTGGTATTTGAAGTGATGATATGAATCATGTTATAAAGTTGGTTATATGTATATTGGATGCAAATCTATATTCAGCAAAATGATATAAGTATGTGATATTAAAGTGTGAAACATGTGTATACATATATGAATGTGTATAATATTCATCTATATAATGATATTATGACCTTGGAAGTAAATGATAACTTTGATAATGGATATATATGTATTTCGACCAAGTTAAAGTTGATACATGAATGTATATGTTGTATATGAATTTGCAAGTTTGAGATTAAATGTGATTATGATAGCATGAATTGGTTTGGTTAAATTGAGTTAATAATGTCATTGATTCTTTTATTTGCTTATGACTTACTAAGCTGTGATAGCTTACTGTGTGTGTATGTTTGTTCTCTGTATTATAGATTTTGGAAGCTAGTTACGGGTTTGGGCATCGTCAGCTAAGTCTATCACACTATCGACTATTTTTGGTACTTTTATAAGTTTGAATTTAAACCTATGGCATGTATAGGCTAGTTAATATATTTGATTTTAGGATATGTATATATAAGCCATACGAAAATGCCTTGTTTAATTATGTTAAATTTGGTTTTATTGCTTTTGGTCAATGATGGATTTATGAGGTTTTGATGAATCGGTCATGGCATATAAATATGGGTGAATGGTGCTTGATATGGTTTGATAAGGATTCTTAATGTGCTTTGAAATAAGGTAATTTCGGATGTTAGTTGAATTGGTTTATATCATGTGATAGATGAGTAATATATATAGTATATGTAAGTTGAGTGCTTGATATGTGTATAATGAAATGGCTAAAAATGATGTTTTAAGCATAGTTGTTTTCAGTTAAGAAATATAAATATAAATAGGTGATGTGCTTGATATGAAATGCAAACTATGGTTTTATATATAATTGTTGAGTGAAATGCATGTTATATGCGTAAGATGTGTTGGAAAATATTTATGGTTTGAAATAATGTTATGTTAAACTTATGAATATTCGTTTGATGAGTTTAATTTATGTCGTTGAAGGATGTATTTAAGTTATGAATAATTAATGTTTTATTATATAGATATATATTTTGTAACATGAATTGAGTTGAGCTTTGATTATTAGTATTTAGTAATGGGTTTGAAATGAAATATAGGTGAAACATTTTGGAAATGGCAATTGTTACATGCATTTGGTTATTTGACTAAAGCATATTTCTTATTGATGATGTGTATAATGATGTGATTGAATAAAATGAAAGTAGACACTGTATAAAGTTTATGAATTTAGTATATATAATTTCTGCTTATGCATTTGCATTTGACCATATGAATAGTAATTCATGCAATAAGAAACATAATGGTTATATGCCAAATAGGTAAATTTGGGTTGTCATTATTTGAATTGGATTTAAATTTCTTGGTTTAATTTTGTTAGTTGAATAGATGTTTTTACAAAAGGTAATATAAGCATATTCTTTATGATAGATTGGTTATTCATTTAGGTCCATGAATCAACTTGACTATAAGTTGAACATGCTTGATATGCGCACATGATTATACGATAAAATGAGATAAGTTTTTTTTTTATTTAATTCATATTATTCATGTACGGAATAATGGAATGAAATAGTTTTATTAGCTTGGTTAAGTGGACATGCTTATGTGATATAATGATATATTTGATATTTGTGTTTATGAATTAAGTGACTACTTATATATTAGTCATATGATATGAAATGATATGTAAGTGATTATTTTAGCTATATGATTTAAAGTTTGATATGTTTAAGAGACTTGAACATGTGTATATACATACTTGTTCAGACATTGTGCTTTGATTGGTAATGCCTCGTAACCCCTTTCCAACGACGAATACGGGTTAAGGGTGATACAAATAAAGTCATCACATGAACAATTACATATCAATTGAAATATGCTTAACATGGCTAATCTCATTCAAATTTACAAACCTTTCTCATTGAACATATATTCAATGTCTTAATCGAGTTCATCAAATAATTCCCCTTTTCAATACTCGTATGAATTTCATACGTAGCTAAGTCACTTAGCTCATTCACATATTCTTTCTCGACTTAACTTTACCAGTTGAACCGCTCGGAATCATTAAGGATACTCGGAAATCACATAAGCTCGTACAATGCGATATCCCAGATATGGTCTTACATGTTATCACATATCGATGCCACTGCCCCAAACAGGGTCTTACACGAAATCAATTAACAATGCCAATGTCTCAGACATGGTCTTACATGTAATCACATCTCGATAACCTAATGTCATGACATTCATATCCTATACTATTCTTAAGGTTCGTACGGGACTTTCGGATGTCATAACTTCGTCGATTCATAATCTTATTTGCTCGTTCGACATTCGTAGCAATTCAATGATAATAAAACATATATAATTCAATTCGAAGACATTTATTTGCATATGAACTTACCTCGTGTTCGGAATAAATGGACTGAATCGACTATTCGTCAACTTTCGATTTTCCTCGATCTAAATTTGTTTTCTTTCATTCTTGATCTATATACATTCAAAATTAACTCTTTTATTCATCAACACATTCAATTTAGTCCAAAAACACATATTTAGGCATTTTTGCACTTTATCCCTAAACTTCACATTTCTTACAATTTAGTCCTTATTTCATAAATACACAAAATTACACAATTTCTTTCAAATACATGCTAGTCGAATTTCTATAGGCTCCATAACAGCCCATATTTTCATTTATTTCACACTTTTAACCACAAAATTTCACGTTTTCTCAATTTAATCCCTAATTGACATTTTTACTCAAAATCACTTTACAAAACATGTATATCAAATACCAAACTTTCATATTTCATCATCAAACATCCAAGAACAGATGAATTCATCAATGGCAACTTCCAAAATCATCAACACTTTCAAAAATTGAGACATGGGCTAGCTAGTACTCAAAGCAACAATCACAAAAACATAGAAATCATCAAAAATCGAGCAAAATACATACATTAATCAAAGGTTCAAAGAGCTGAACCCTATTTGAGCATAAGATGATGTTTTTATCTTAAAAAATTTGGCTAATGCATGAAAGATGGATAAAAAATCATGTTTGGTTATGATTTATTAACTTAATTTGTCATTTACCTATTTATCCTTAATAAATTAACTTAAAAATTTTATAATGCATGTCCATAAATGTCCATTATCACAATCAATGGTCTAATATCAACTTAAGGACCTCTTATTAATGCCTCATAGAAAATAGACACTTTTAACATATAGAATGCAACTTTTTCATTTTACGCGATTTAGTCCTTTAGTCAAATTAACCACTTAAACGATAAAATTATAACACGAAACTTTCACACATATATAATCACATACTGTAAACATCGAAAATAATATTAAAATAATTTTATGACCATGAATTTTTGGTTCCAAAACCACTGTTTCGATTTACCTAAAAACGAGCTATTACAATTTTATCAAAAATAAATAGTCCAATGCCCGATTTGATGCTCTGTATGTTAGGTCAGGTCCTAGTTACAAGGGTTACTTGAAAAGTATAAAACTAATGGGGTGAGCTTATGAAAGCTCAGTGTGAGTCAACATAATGTACAATCATACAAACAATCAAAACAAATAACAGTCATCAATATCATTTCAAAATAGTACATGGCAAACCAATTAGTGCATAAGCATGGCATGCGTATGATGCAATGCAAAAAGGTTCCTACACACCACGAGTTTGCCAAAACCCATCTACCAAACTCCAAATAGTGCGAGCCAAAGCTCGATTTGGATAAACCACCAATCAGTAATGGACTAAAACTACCATTAAAAATGCAGATAAGCTGCCAATAGTATGGACTTGCCACCAATATCAGTAATGCAGTTAAACTGCCAATAATGCGATTAAATCACCCAATCTCATCAATACTCCAAGTGCTGTAGACTAACTTATTATTTTGGATTTTAAATTCCATCGATACTCCATGAAACTCCTCATTCATCCGCAACCCAACCCAATGCAAATGCAAAATTTCATATTATCAGTGAAACAAATCATGCTTATCAATAATTGTTCAATACAATGGCATGCTTATCATGCTTTTCGATAAATAGTATCAAGGTATTCCTTCATACTTTCAATTAATAGAATTAGTGGCATGTGAACATGCTCTAAATACAATCAATGACACGCATAAAATGTAACACAACACATACTTAACACAATATCAGTCATGGCAACTTCATAAGCACATCGAACAGTGTCACAATTCTTAGTATGATATTCCATGCATCCAATGATCAATATTCATCATACATTAAACAATATGGATTATGTTAAAACATACATACAATCAACTAGAATAATGGCACATAATCAAACGGTGCATACATCTTATACACAACCATACAATCTCAAACAGAGCCTCTAACAATTGGCTCTACCAATTAAATATGTACCTTGCCTGACACTCCATTTATTTGCTTTTAGGCCATATTTTACCAATTTTCTTCAAAAAATATTAATTTTAGGCTAACTATTCAAAGGAAAGGCCTACATCTTGGTTTCAAAAATCACAGCACTAAACCGTAAAATCTGCACTTCCGCTTTTAAGCCTTAGATGAGCCTAGATCCAAAAATATAACTTAGTACATTAAAATATGATTAATGACCAGCCTTGAGACACCTTCAAGGTTTCAGCCTAAGCAGTGTTACAAGCATGAATTTTGATATATCGAGCGAACTTACACTGATTCGATGCAAAACGAGAGTGCGAATGAGATCTGACTTCACTGCTGATCCGAGACGTTTCGATCAGCACCTACTATTAAAAAATTACTAAAAATCAGTATCCTATAACCAATTTAAGGCCTTATATCAATCGTCAGAAACATTATCTTTCAACAAAAACATTACGACACAATTACTCGTAAAAAAACCGCACTTATGCTCCCCGTTAACAAATCTGAGATGTTAGATAAGAGAGATCGAACACCTCTTAATTTGGAATGTTAAGGGATATTTTAAATAGAGAAATATTGATGAAAAAACTACTGTAAAGGGCAGAAAAATAAGGGAAAGCCAAAATCCAAAACCATGGTGCTCTAAGGGTGGCAACACCTCCAACGGCAACAACAAAGGGATCGGTTTAGAATCGGCACTTCGAATTTTTGGTAACAATGGGGATGAATTTTAGAAGCTGGAAAAAGTAATAAAATGGCTATAAAAATAGGAGCAATAATCAAAAAAAGGAGAGGGAAAAGGGAACAAACTGGCAGCACCACAAGTGGAGAAGAGTGGGCGGCAATGGAGATTTAATGGAAGTAAAGAGAGGTTGATTTTGGGCGATTTTAAAGCAGAAAAGGACTAATTTAAAGATTAAAAATGGCAATAATATGACTGGAAAATGGAAGAATAAATAATAGGCTAAGCGACGACACAACAATGGTGAGAATCACACTATTTGGGATGGCACAAGGAAGAAGAAAAGGGAAAATTTGAGAGAGAATGGGAAAGGAGAGGATAGGGATGGCGAGGGAGCAAAATTAATTTATTTGCTCAAGAAGGAATTCAATTTCGGGTCTCTAAACCAATTGCACTATATCATTATTTTCTCTTAACCATTAAGTCAATAGCTCATTTTTTAAATAATTTTATGAACTTTAAACTAAAAATTTGGGATGTTACATACATGGCCCTAGGATTATAGTATTTTAAATTCGAAGTTGACTTGTCTTAAAACCTTGGCTCTCATGTCTTGAGACCTAGAATAGAGAATCTATAAATCTAATTATAAACATTTCTGAAAAAAAAATGTTTAAACATCCTTTATTTGTTCACGATCACTTTCCAAACTTACATCACAACATTTTTAACAAATTACATCACAACATCCAAACTTACATGACAAAAAAAATGTCAATCTAAACATCTCAAGTTCAATAATTAACAAATTTCTCTTAAATACTCAAGCAATCCCCATTTGATAAACACTTACATCACAACACTTTTAACAAATTACATACCTTAATGCACATAAATAGAAGCTACTTAAATTACTAAAATTCTATTTCACTCCTGTAATTCAAACATTATACTTAGTTTTTAGATTCTCACTTTCTTGTTATTTCATGGTTTACCCATGAAACTTAACTTAATTTTCTTTATCTATTTTTCCTCCTCCCCCCTCCATTCCACATCCAATATGTACATATATATATACATGAGAATCTTTGGCTTTTAGTATAACTTGCCTATATAAAATATTAATTATTCTTTCACTAATTAGACATATACTATTAACAAGGCTATCTACTTGAGTAGCGGTCACTAAATTATTTCTATCTTAGCCTATAGAATTCAAAATTAAGATTCACTTTTTTTTAAAAAAAATAGACTCAATGAAATTTTTCCATAAATATTTCCAAATTCGCACATAAGTCAATTAATATAGTTTTCTTCATTTGTTCTCTTTTTCTACTACTAGGCAGCTCTAACCATTCTAAAAATTATTTATCTTTCAGTACAAGACTCGTATAATGTTTCCACTTGTTTCTCCTGAAAATGAACTCATTAGGATTTTAGGCATATACATTTTATCTACTAAATTTTTTTTACAATTTTTAATGATTTTTCAAAGTCAAAACAGGGGAACACTAAATCAATCTGACCTTGTTTCACTTAAATTTATTTATCTCATAATTTACAATTTCATTGTCTATACCGTTTCTTTTATAAAACAAAACTAAATTAAATAAACTTTAATTCTATATTTTGTTAAACCAATAAATCAATTTATATAATTTTTGGTGAATTTTCAAAGTTAAAATACTATTGCTATTCAGAAATTATTTTAGTGATAATATTTACTTTTCCATAGTTCTTTGCATTAAATGTAATTTAAACATACATAATCATTTTAATTTTTATTACTATTCAATTCAGTCATTTAGATTTATATGCTGATAACACATTCATTTCTTTACCTTAAAACTTCTCATAATACAAATCATATTTCTCTCTTTCACTTGAAAACTTGGTGCTTCTACATATCATACTTCATCAAATACTTTCTATCTTTGCTATTTCAATTAAATTTCACATATCATACAATTCATTCATAACATATTTAACTTAACTAATAGAAATAAAAGTATAGTTAATATGAAAACTTACCTTTTTTGACAGAAATTTATTCTATTTTGCTTTTCTCCCACTTCTTTCTCAACTTCATTATTATCATTCTCTTTTCTTCTAATTTCTTTCACTTTCATCTACTAATTTCTTACTTCTAAATTGTTGAACATACTCTCTAGGGTCTCTACTTCATCTTTCTTCTTTGATGCCTATGAAAATTTGTAACACCTTAAAACTCGACACAAAAGTTTCGATCGGATTTTGGAGGTTATATTGGCCATCGAAATGGCCCAAAACAAAATACTGTTCAAATTACTAAACTACTTGTTGAAAATCATTTTCTCCTTAGGCTTAATAAAATTCAATTAAAACTCATTTTACGCTTCAAAAACCGTTAGTAAATTTTCGAAAATTTCGACAAGATCAAAGTAAAACCAATTTGATGTCTCTTGTTTGGTTTGAAACACTTCAAGTTTTGCTAATCGAAAATCAAAATTTCAAAATTTCTGTAGCAACGGAAAATCTGTCTATTACTTTTTAACAGAAAACCATAAATTATCACTAAAAAACGTACATGGAAATTACGATTTTAGTTTGGAAACCAAAAAATCAAATCTTAATGAAAGTCCAAAACCAAAATTTATAGAACAATTCATATAAAAATCAAACCAAGATGAGAAAATCCTGAGACCTCCGATTCGTTGAGTCCCACACTTAAGCTCACAAATTAGCTAAAAAGGAAAATTAAGGGAGTGAGCTACAAAAGCTCAGTGTCAGTCTAAAAAAATGTAATCACCCGGAGTCGAACTAACTAAAATCATATTAGATTGGCATATCGCATTTTTATAACACTTGACAGATAAGCTAAAACTGCAACAGCCCATTTTTGGGTCAGATCGGAACAGTGGTTTCGGGACCACAAATTCGAAGTCAAAAATATTTATTTTATTATTTTAATAAGGTTTACAGTATGATATAATGTTCGTGTGAAAATTTTGTAAAGAAATTTTACCGTTTGAGTGGTTAATTTGGTAAAAAGGACTAAATCGCGTAAAGCGTAAAAGTTGAATTCTATAAGTTAAAAGTATTAAATGGCTATGGAATTAAATAGAGAAGGTACTTATGTGCTAAATAACCCATTTATGAGATATTGAAGGTTAGTGGAGTGGCATTTGGTGTATTTAGTATTTTTAAAGGGTAAAAAAGTAAATAGGTAATTAAAGTTAATAATAAATAAAATAAAAGCCAAAACCATGTTATATTTCTTCATCTTCCATTGAATATAGAGAAAAGAAACAGTCATGGTTGTGTTTTAGGGTTCGACATCTTCATGGCTCAATTTGTAAGTGTTTTGAGCTCGGTTTTTGATGATTTTTATGTTTTTCTGATCGTTGCTTCGTGTTCTACCTAGCCCGTACCCTAATTTCTAAATTTTTTGATGAATTTGTGAGTTTACATTGATGATAACTAGATGTTTTTGAGTTTTGATGATAGAAAATAAATCATTGTTATTAGATTAACAAGTTTTATAAAGTGATTTTAAGTAAAAATGTCAATTTTGGACCAAATTATATAAGGTGGAAATTTAGTGGTTAAAATGTGAAATAAATTGAAAATATGGGCTGATAGTAATATATGGAAAATTTGACTAGCTTGGGTTTGTGTTTAATTTCATGAAATTGTAATTTTAAGTGATAAGGACTAAATTGCAAAAATGTAAAATAATAGGGAAAAAATGTAATTTTCCAAAATGTGTAAATTGTGTTAAATTGAATGAAATTTTTATATTATATAGATTGAGATAATCGAGAATTGGATCTAGAATGGGGAAAAATAAAGTACCGGACTAATTGATCCCTTTCGTCGTTTTAACGATCGAGGTAAGTTTGTATGTAATAAGCATTGTTAAATTTATGCTTTTAATGCTTTTGATATTATATAAATTGTATATACGTGACTATTGTTATGTTTAACAACATATCAGCTAAAAAAAATGGCACTTAGTGTGCGGTTCGAAATAGCTTCTGCTAAATGTGGTACTTGGTATGCGATTGGAGATAGCTTCGGCTATATATGTATATGGCACTTAGTGTGAAAACTATTAAGAATGGCACTTGTTGTGCGAGATAATGAGTATGGCACTTAGTGTACGAGACATTGAAGATGCAACGGCATTACGTGTATGTATGAAATGGTAAGGATTGGTACAGGTATGTACATAAGTTATGATGCATCATTGTAACGAAGTAAATAAGTAAGTCATGTTTATGAGAATGATTTTGTGATGACCTTGTGATTATGGGTCCATGCTTATATTGTATAAATATGTAGTTATACCATGATGGTGGAAATGATTGGTGAAGGTGTGAAGAGCTTATTTATCATCATTTTTGTACTAAAACTATTTTAGACAGTAGTTGTAGTCTAACTTTGTAAATTCACCAAAAATTGTGGAAATCGAGTTAGAGGATGAATAAAATATGAAATTATATATTATTGAGTCTATTTTTACATAGAAGAAATGGTGTATGCAAAAGAATTTCAGATTATGAGATATTTGAATTTTCGTGAGACAAGGTCAAAATGATCTCGGAATCCCCTATTCTGATTTTGAAAAATCATTAAAAATTTTAAAAAAATAATTATGGGTTATAGTTTATATATTTAGAATATTTGATGAGTATATTTTCTAAAGAAAAAAATGGGAACATCATTCGAATTCTATATGAGGTGAATTGATTTTTAGTGAAGAGGGGTCAGAACTGTTGGACAACGAAAAAGTGGTAAATTTGAAGAATAAACTGTACTTATTACCTAAACTAAAAAAATTAAATTTTATGGTAAGAATATATATGAGTATAGTTTCAGGTAAAATTAACGGATCTTAATTTGGAGCCCCATAGCTCCAGAAATAAATAATTTAACGACTATGACTCGAGTAGACAGCTTGACTGGAATTTGAACAAATAGTATGCAATTATGATTGTGATACCTTGAGAACATGTTGTAAGAATTTGGCAAAAGCATATTAATAAATTGCTTATTATTTTCATATGAACTTACTAAGCTTTATAGCTTACCCCCTCCCTTTTCATCTCTTATAGGTTTATATAGCTAGCTTGTGTTGGAGATCACTAGAGATTCAATCACACTATCAAGCTATCATTTGGGGTATAAGTATTCAAATACTTAAGTCTATGGCATGTATAGGGGCTCTATCTTTGTAATTATGTCAATGCTAATGTGACCAAATGTGTTAGCCTATAATGGTTATAGTCTAATTTATATATAGCCATGAATGATGGCTTATGCTGATCATATGATTATTCATGTGTATTTGCCAATGTTTTATGGTGTGATCATGTTGTTTGATATGGATGACTGTGTGCATACGACTTAAGTACTCGATGATTGATTTTGGCATAATTGGCATATGGATAGATTATAGCATAAGTGTGAAATGTGAAAATTATTAATGATAATCTCGGTATGAAAGTTGTTATGATTAATCTTGATAAAGTATGATGCCTTGTATATGCGTAAGTTGTTATGAGAATGTCATGCATAAGCTATATTTACGATTATTAAGTGTTCATTTATGCCATGTTGGATGCCATTGAGATATGTGAGTGTGCATGTGTTGTGAGGGTGGAAAAATGGCTTGGAACATAGCCTAGCATTTGTCCATACGGACGTGTGACCTTGCTTTATGATGAAATTTTCTAAGTTTTCCCAAAAATTTTCAAAGTTTCTCATTTAGTCCCGAATCATCTTTAATGCCTGTTTAAGGCCTCCTAAGCCCGTTTAAGGGACGTTATGCATATGTATGAATGTTTTTTATTTGAATGGAATTTAATGGCCCGATTTTATGTGATTGTGTATGTTTAAGTCTGGTAATGCCTTGTATCCTGTCTCGGCCTCAGACATGGGTAAGGGGTGTTACAAAAACGAATACACATAAAACTACTCGAACACATAATAACTGAGATCAATACAATTTCGAACATCACATTGAATTTTAACGCATTATTTTACGTTCTCCTTAGACAAACATGCAAATCACATCCAAATGCAGCCTGTACAGACCATCTCTATCCAATCGTCGCACACCAAAAATAGGGTTTTTCTAAACCCTTCCATCTTCTATACACCACTATCTGGTTATGGTGGACCCGTCCAACCAATTTACACCACAAAGAGGTCTTTTGCCTCATTATTGTTATGCAGTCAAACGGCCAATGAAATTATAACGTAGTTTAACTGTTGAATCAAACTTCCTTCTCTTCGAAGTCAAATCCCAATCCCAAATGAAAATGCAAACCATACCAAAACGCACGTAGATTTACAAAATCGACATACTCATGTGAAGTTTCCATATCAAATAACCATATTTGTAAATCAATTAGTTTAACAGAAATAGAATCAGACAAGTTCATATTTAGTTTATTGTAACTCGCATCATACTCATGTTTAATACAACTTGACAGAATATTATTATTTGCAAAATTCCTAACTTCTACATCCAAGCAATCATAAATAATTTAACGAATCACAATAACTATTACACAAACAACCAAAATTGTTCATATAAACAAACACATAACATATTTCCAATCTGTACAAATATTAGAACTAAACCTTACAAACATTTATGAATAGATTACTCTAACAATATCTTGCCAATCGTAACCTAAATCAATGTTCCAAACCACTCTACAAAGGCTTATACGAGCAAGGGATCACTTGAGGACTGAAGTAGAACAATTTGAAAAAAGTTAAAAAATCTGCAAAAATAGAACCACACGGTTGTGCGGCCAGGATGTGTGGGAAGGTCTAGACCATGTGACAAGAATACATGGCCATGTGTCTAAGAGACACGCCCGTGTGTCTAAGAGACACAGTTGTGTTGTTGAGAGACATGCCAGTGTGACTGAGGTACACAACCGTGTGGGTAGACCGTGTAACTCTTTGACCCCGTGTGATAAAATTACACATTTTAAAGAGCGAGGAAGACATGGCTGTGTGGCTAAATGACACGCCGGTATGACTGAGGCGCTCAACCGTGTGGCTAAATAACACACCCGTGTGCGATTGATAAATTTTTTTCCTATAAGAGTCACACGATCATGTGACCAGCCCGTGTAACGCTCCGATTTTTGGGGCCTAGAAGAGTTGGGCTTTGAGTCTGGGATTCGGATAGAAGGAAACCTGAATAATTAAGAAGTTTTAAATATTACCGTTTAAGAAAAAAAATTTGAATTACTACTAGAAAATTTTTACCATATTTATTATTACGGATATTTTAAATTTTTATGAAATTTTAATTAGTATTATGAGATAAAATTATTATTAGAAAAATATTACTGTATGTATGTTTGAAAATTTTATGAAAATTATTATTATTTGCTATATTATTGGTATTTGAAATTTTTATTATTAGATATGTTTATGAAATTATTATTATTATTATTGGTAGTAGTAGTAGTAGTAATTAAATATGTAACGAAGGGGTATAATGTGGGGAAAGGTTCGGGGCTCGGCCCATAGCTTTAGCAAAATTCTTGAATCTTGCCTCTTAAGGGAATCTGGGCAGTAGGCTTCATGAATAAATTAGGGCTGAGTTTTGGCACAGCAGGCATCTGGGCCAGTGGCTAAGGACGCTAGAGAGGTGCCTGGGTTCAAGGTGCGGCGTGCGCAATTTGGGTTTTTTTTAATATGCAGATCGTGGCTAGAATAAAGGTTAAGAAAAGTTGCGAGTATATTTTAACACAAAGAGCGGCTTGGCGCAGTGGCAGCAGCGTGCTAAGGAGACCAAGTGGTCACGAGTTCGAATGCAGGGGACAGCGAAACGTGTTTTATTTCTTTTAAGTAGCCCGTGACTGAAGTGAATAAGGCTTATAAGTAAATGCGGTCATATTATATCAAAAGCGAGGTTGTGTCGCAGCGGCAAGCAGTGTGGCTGAGTGTTCTGGAGGTTGAAGGTTAGTGGCGTGGAAGACGGAATTTCCCTTTTATTTTTAAGCGAACTGGAGCTTCAGCAGGTAAGGTTTAAAAGCAACTGTGACCGTAAATTAGTAAGAAAGACAGCATGGTGCAGTGGCCAGCAGCACGGGCGTAGGTGCAAGGGCGGACTGAGGTTTGGAGTTCGAGTTGTTGTACGCGCAATGGGCTACCGATTTTGCTGCTCACGTGGGGGGGAGTTAGAGTTTGACCGAAACTTTTCTTAGCAGCATGATGAAGCGGTGGATAAGGCAGCAATCAGCGGTTAGGAGTTTGAATGAAATTCAAACTTTGAAGGAATTAAAATTGGAAAAGGACTTTATTTTATTCTAATCTTATCTTATTTCTTTTGCTCATATTCTTTTCTATTTTTCCCAAAAGCTGAACAATTCTCTCCTTTTCTATTTTCTTTCCTCGAAGCCAAATTCTTTTTAAAACAACTTTTTCTTCTTAAATATTGGTTGTCGATTACTCCTTTGGTTGAAACCATATCTCCTTTCCTTTTAATCTTTCAAAAGACCGAACCTCTAATCTTACATCTCTTCCTCTACTGATTGTCTCTTCGATGGTGAACTTATCGTCACCTATTTTTTTTCTTTTAGATCGCAATAGCCATATTCTAAGATAGATCCAAAAGCCGAAAAGCCTTATATTTTAGTGATTCGGGAATTAATATTTAGATCTATTTTCTACACACGTTTAAGTTGGATTCACAACGGATCTGGGGTAGGAAGGTATTTGGAACGTTCTTCAACGAGTAGATCTCTAGGTAAGTATTCGAACCTTCTTTCCATTTGTATCTTGTGGTTTAAGAAAAGCTGAAAACCCCTAAATACATAGGGTGGCTGTCGACTAAACTAAAAGGGTTTAGTGGTGTTATTTGATTTGTTTTGCTCTAGTTTGGATTAAAGGCTACTAATCGAGGGCTTGGATATTTGGAACGACCAGAATTAGATCTAGTCCATTTTTCCGGCAAAGGTAAGAACTTTAGTGCCTAAGGTGTTAAGGGCCAAATATGGTAAGGGTTTGATGTGTTAAGTTGTTATAGATTCATAGTTTAACGTGTTAGTAACTGATTGTAGGCAACTCATGTGTGGAACTCGTCAACGTTTCGTCGAAAAATAGGTGTGTAAACGACACCCACTCATAGACTAGATCGGCAAAAGCCGAAAAGCCGAAATGCCGAAAAGCCAGCATTTTGTGAACTTGCGAGCGTGCGAGCGCTCGTGAGATGGTTGTTTGTTAGTTTTGGTAATCTAAAGCAGTATGATTGCAGAGTGCGCAATTTCGTGCACTTCGGTATATTTGGGCTTAATAGGCCGAAAACGGGTTAATGGGCCAACGGGCCCAATTCAGTAAAGACGCTCGGTAAGTGTTTCTGTTGATGCGTTAACGGTTGTAGGATGTATGTAAACCCTAAAATAGTGAATTTTACTAAAATACCCCTAAGTATGAAAATTACCATTTTACCCCTAGGTGCAAAATGACCGTTATACCCCTAGGGTTAATTTTGACTGAAATGCATGATATTCTGATTCTGTTTGTTGTATGCCATGACATGTATATCTGTTGCATGGGATCTGGGTTATGTTATGGAGGAAGAACCCGTTCTGGTGGCTGTGCCACATATTCTGATATAAGCAGCTTTACTGCGGATTATAATTAGCGTCGCAACCGGTGCTAACACTGTAAGTATAGGGATGGCGTGGGTGATTTATTCCCCACAGGAAGTGTAGGGATGGATGGAGGCAAGTGCAGGGTTGGATGGGGTTATCATGCATTAATCATATGAGGCTGTTTTGTTATGGGCCAACTGTATTGAAATGGGCCCAACTGTGTTAATATGGCCAAGGCCCAATATATCTCGACTTGTAATAGGGCTACGGCCCAGATTGATACTGATATGGGCTAGGCCCAAAATACTCTGATACTGTAAAGGGCTATGGCCCAGATTAATATTGATATGGGCTAAGGCCCAGTTAACACTGATTTCTGAATAGGGCTTAGGCCCAGTAAAGCTTGAACTGATTTGGGCTCTGGTTGGGATACTTTACACACTGAGTTTTCCAAACTCACCCCCTTTCTCTTCCATCCTTGCAGGTGAGCCCTAGTTGGTGGACTTGGAGCTGGGCGAGATTCAGAGTGGCCACGAAGATTAAGTTTCTATTTTCTTTAAAATAAGTTTTGCATTTATTATTTTGATTATTTTTATTCTGGTTTAAGTTGTAATAAGGCCGCTCTTTTTATTATTTTTAATATTGTGGGTTATTCAATTGGTTAGCTCTAGGGCGTGTTTTATAAAAGTTACTTATTTTCAAAATATCACGATTACCGACCAAAGCTTTCGCAACGTAAATGTTTTCAAAGGAAATAAATATTTTAAATGGACTTAAACTTAATTTGTTGTTCGTGGACAAGTAATATGCTTTAAGTGTGGCAATGGATGTGTACATGTCTAGGATTGGATCCATGAAGAGCTTGGTACTTAAGCAATCCAATAGACTCACCTCCTCTTTTTTGGCTTCCTACCTGGTGCACAGCTTCCATTCACTTTAATCTTTAACGAAGATATTCTTTAAACACTAAGAAAGACTTTAGATAAAACATGACTTTTCTAGTAACTCTTCAATGTGACACGCCAGATTCGGCGTAACGTCTGAGTCGGGTTTGGGGTGTTACAGCCCGTGTTACCCACTCCAGACCAGCTGCTCACAAATTTACCTAGTTTCTAAAGTGGCACACAGCCGTGTGGACCACCTATGTGTTGCCCCCGTGTGGTCCAAATACCATCCCAAATCTTTTTGTAACTCACGAAAATCAGGATGAAAAACATCCCTAATCACATGTGTTTAAGAACACACACCTAAATACATAATTTGTAGCACCAAATATCGACCAATTCTTCTCTACTCAACTAAACTAAAATCTCAATGACATTTACACACCAATCTATAAAGATTTCGATCATACCTAAAATAAAATAGTCATATAGACTAATCTAAAACTTGAAAAAGCAGCACTTACCCCTCACTGGCTTCAAATTTTCAATAACCAAAAATATGGGAAAGCAAACGACTCTAAAGAATGTCAATTGACAAAAATTTCAGAACAAAAGAAGTGACTCCAACTTATTAGAATCGAAAAAATATTAATAGTGGAACAAAGAGAAGAACACAATAAAATAATTAAGGAAGATGGTGGAAAGAATGAAAATCAATGGCACCAATGTAACACCCTATACTCGTAACCCACGCCGGGACGGAGTACAAGGCATTACCTAACCTGATCTCATGCATTCGAATAACCTAAAGTCACCGAGACTTTAAACTTCTTGAATTTCTACTTTAAACTTCTTATTATGGGCCTACGAGCCCCAAATCGACCATTAAAAACTATTTGGAACCATTCAGGGTCCTTAAACCAACCTTAGAAATTTTGCTTATAAAACAGGGCACGCGCCCGTGTGGAAAGGTAACACGCCCGTGTGACCTTTTTGACATGGTCGTACTAATGGCCCATGTGGTTCACACGGCCTAAGTACCCTGGGACACGCCCGTGTCCCTAACCCGTGTAGAATTAATTTCTAATCCACACCTACAAGGGTTTTCACACGGCCATACACACCCCCGTGTCAATGGCCCGTGTCCCTCATACGGCCATACACACGCCCGTGTCAATGGCCCGTGTCCCTCACACGGCCACGACATGCCCGTGTTCTAGCCTGTGTCTAAAAACCTTGACATTCTATTTCTGACGTTAGTAGCCCCAAAATGTCACACGGCCATGGCACACACCCGTATGCTAGGCCGTGTCCCCCACACGGTTGAGACATACGGCCGTGTCTCTGCCCGTGTGGTTACTACCATACATACTGATTTGAAATTTTTACGTGCAGGGGACACACGGCTGGACTACACGCCCATGGGGCTGACCGTGTGTCACGCCCATGTGTCTACCCATGTGGACAATATAAGGCTATTTACCAAGCCTCATTACCATCCTTGAATACCTATTTTCATGCAAAAACCATCCAATACCAAAACAAGCATAATTTCCAAAATCAAATTAGTCACCATAGATGATCATTCAACCATGAAATGCAACTTTTATAAACTCAAAATAAATATTAGCCATTTTTCATGGCTTAGTACTAAGTGTGGGATTTATCCAAGCCAACACATTTGGCCAATTCTCAAAGACTCAAAATAATTAGTTCTAACCCTATACATGTCATATTCAAAAATATAAATCCAACTATACCAATGTTTCGGCTGATATTGTGATCGATATCTCTGACTTCAGGTGATCCTTGATGCTAATTAGGCGGCACTGGAAGAAAAGGGAAAGGAAAGGGAGTAAGCATAAAGCTTAGTAAGTCGCATCTAAATAAGTATACCACAACATTTATTCATAATCAACATGATCATATCACCAAAGTAGGCATAAATGTAACTTACTCACTACCATCCATACAAGTCACATTATATATATATGGAGCTCATATCTCATACGTACCAATTAGGTACCTGTACCATTCACAACACGGTTATACTTTTCTCATTAACTCTAGAACATAACACTCACCGTTGAACCATTCGAAAAGCTATCAGATATTCACTAAGCCTCAAACATAGGGTATAATACCGATGCCATGTCCCAGACATAGTCTTACACTAGCTCATTCATCAAGTCGATGCCATGTCCCAGACATGTTTTACACTAACTATCGAAATTGAGGACGACGCCATGTCCCAGACATGGTCTTACACTAGCTCTCACATGTCCATGCCGATGCCATGTCCCAGATATGGTCTTACACTGACACATCTCATAGCCGATGCATGTCCCAAACATGTCTCACTCTGGCTTACATCTCGAGGCCGATGCATGTCCCAGACATGTCTTACACTAGAACTCGTCTCAATGCCGATGCCATGTCCCAAACATGGTCATACACTGGCTCTCATAATGTGGTCGATGCATGTCCCAAACATGTCTTACACTAGCTCACACAAGTGACCCAAATGTCATGGCCTGAAAATCTGGTTTATTTCCAAAGGTTCCACGGGATTTCCACTATCACAATTTCTATTTATGCATTCTCAATTCACAATCAACCAGTTCATGATATATCAATTCAATGACAATTCAAACACATATAGTAACAATGTAGTTGTACTATTTATATACGACTTACCTCGGGTTACAAAATGTAGACGACTCGTCAATTAATCTACTTGCTTAGCCTTCCCCCAGTCTAGGGTCGAATTTGGTAAATCTTGATCTATATTAGAAAAATACACTCATTTAGTCACTGAATAAAATCAGGTAATCCAAAATTCACGCATTTGGTAAAATGACCATTTTACCCCTAAACCTTGACAAAATGACCATTTTGCCCCAATGCTCAGAAATCAATTTTTATCGAATTTCTTCATATTTCAAGCCTAGAAAAACTCTTTTTACTCTTATAGAAACCTTAAAATCCCACTATTTCACACACTTATTACCTATTTTGCAACTTATGCAAAATAGTCCCTTTAGGTGTTTTCATGTTAACACCTCTCACAAAAGTTGTTTATAACACAACTAGGACTCATATTCTTCCATAAAAACTCAGAAAATATCAAAAATCCATTCATGTAAAAACCCCAAACTCTTAATCATTTTGCAAAAATAGACCCCTCATTTGGAAGCTTATGCTTCAAGGAGTCCAAAAATGTAAAAATCATTAAGAGAAACTATCAAAATCACTTACTTGAGAGGGCTCAAAGTTGCTAAAAATTTTGAATCTCTTAAACCCAACAATGGCTGATATTTTCGGTGTTGTATGGGTGAAGAAAAGAAAAGATGACAACTTTTCTTTATTTTACTCAATTTGTTCATGTCATCAATACCTAACACTTTGACTACTTGATTTTCCTTGTCCCATGGCCAGCTATGCTTACTTTTGAGGGTCTAATTTCCTTTTAAAACCCCTAATTTAGGTTCTCTAGTTATTTAACACCTTCAACTATCAATTTGGGACTTTTACACTTTATGCGATTTAGACCTTTTTCGCAATTGGGCTCACAAACTTCAAAATTAACTTACCAAATTTTCCATGCACTAATATATTAATGCTAGAAAATAAAAATAATAATAAAATAATCTCTTAGACTTCAGATTTGTGGTCCCAAAACCACTGTTCTGACTAGGCCTTAAACCGGGCTATTACAACAAAACACCAAAAATCTCAATTTGGATGAGAGAAACTGATGTGGGAGTGAAAGGGAAATGTGAGAGGAAGTAGAGGACATGAACAAGGATTTTAGGAGTATCTTTCCCAAAAATCAAAAATAAAATAATAATAATAACCAATTTAATAACACACTAACCTATCAAAATTTCCAGAATTGGCAAAAACAAAAACAAAACAATTCCCACTTAGCGTACACAAAGGACTTGAACTTGAGATCTAAGAGAAAACAACTAAAGCTTAACCACTAAACCACTAAACCTATCATTATCTCTCACATGCAAAAGAAAACATAAAAGTCTACCAACAACCAATGACTCACTTGCAAACCTTAATTCTTTCAAGCCAAAATTTGGGGTGTGACAAAATTTCCAAGAATTTTGGAAGAAATAGTGGGATTTCATGACAAGGGACCAAATTGTATAAAAAGTGGTGTGAACTATATATATAAAAGATGAAGAAGTTTATTCGTTACTCCTTTAAAATATCTCAATTAATTAATTTATTAACAATAAAATATTATGAAAAAATCTATTCATCAAAATTTTAATCTAATGGCCATAATTTCTTCTTACTTTTGAATTTAATCTGATGGTCCATATTTTCCCACAACAATGATATTTTCTCATAGTTATCTTATTTAAGAAATGATTGTCTTGTCATTGTATTTTATCTACAATTTCACCCTTTCCATGAGATCTTCTTAGTAAAATTTATAATTTAGTCCTTCTTATTCCTCTATTTATTCAATTAAATCCTTACTTATTAGATTTATTTTACACTTTGGTCCCATCCCCCTTTTGGGTATTTTCACTTTTGGCCCCTCAAATTTTCTATATTTATATTTTGCCCTCATAAATTTTTAAATAATTACATTAAGGCCACAACACTCTTTATATTTTTACGATTTAGTGCCTACCTTACATCATCTCATACTTCTTAATTCAACTTCCATTGGCATCCAACACCTTCCTTTAATCGATCTTATGTCTTAATTTTCTTTACTAAGAAATCCACTACACACGGTTTCAACTTATTGCCACTTTTATGGCCTAGCAACTTTTGGGGTGTTACATGTGACACATCAAATTTTAAAAATAATAAAACTTAACGAATTTAATAGTTATTTTTTTAAGACTAAAATTTTCAAATTCTAAAACTACAAGGACTAAAAATGACCAAATTAAAGTACATATACTAAATCTACAACTAACGCAAAGGACAGGGTCTAATAGCAAATTTTCCTTTTATATTTTGTAGTATATTCAAGAAGGCCAAATTTGTTGTGTTTTTTTTTTCAAAACTCAATCGACCAATGCTTGCTAAAAATGTATGCAATCAAAGTAGTCAATACAGTATCGATGAGTGTATCGTTTTTTCCTTAGTACTGATATGTAATGGTATCGACATATTTTGGTGTACCATTTTAGGTTTATCGGTGTTTTTAAATATTTTTCACATATATATTTATAGTCTCATATGTTATTGTTTTGATAAATTATATATATATTTAAATATTTTTCATAGATCTTTATTGTTTAATTTTTGTAGTTTCTTAATAAATTATATATTATTTTGATAAAACAAATTGTGGGGTGTGCCTTGCATTTATCGGACACGTTGCAAATAACTTAGACAAGAATCCACGAGTGACGAAAGAAGACTAGAAATAGCGCCAATGTCGAGATGAGGAGGTCCCCAACATTGTGATGATGTGATGGACGACGTCGTGACGATGTGAATGGGACGTTGCGACGTCATGATGTGTTCTTTTATTTGGCAGTCGTGTTTTAGACTTCAAGCAGGACTTCTTCTCCCAGTTGGATTATTTCTAATCTAACTCTATTTAAAGGGGTCATTGTATCCCTATTTTGACAAGCCAATCAGTAAGGGCTTTTCTTGAAGGCGACAAGATCTAATCGCATATGACTTTTGGTGAGAGTTTCATGATAATTATGGAGAGTATTTTGTACCCCTTTTGTGAGTGTCCTATGAGATTTAGGATTTTGTTTACTTATTTGCTCTTTGGGATTTTGAGCTTTTATTTAGGGTTTTGGGTAATGTAGAGATTTTACATTTAGGTTTGTTTTCTCCATATTGTACGATTGTTTGTTTACTCAAAAGTGGAAGCCTCATTTGCCCGTGGTTTTCCCTCTTTGAGGGTTTTCCACATAAAAAATATGTGTTTTTTATTCTCTACTTTTACTATTTCGTTGTCTATACGAGTAGATCCCCAACACAAATATATTATTATTATATATACATGCAAATATATCTCAATTTTTATTTTTTATTTCTAATAATTGGGGAGGGGAACGAGATTGCTTGGGATCGAACCCAAACTGTTATGCCTACAATATAATACTCTTAAGATATGTCTCAATTACATCCATATAAATATACTTATATGTAAATAAAAGTTTTAAAATTATTGATTAAGTTCAATAACTAGATTTAATAGCTTTTAACTTTAAATATAATTATAGAAAAATTAAAATGGTTAATATAAAAATTTAAAAATTTGTTTAAAATATCAAAATTTTATACCAACCGATATGGGCTTGTACGCACTGGTACAAGACGATATTAACCAAATGAGCCGAAACACACCGAAATTTTGATCGAAATGGAACATAGACTACTTTGTACCAATTTGATATCGAAACGGTACATACCAGCTGATACAATTGATACCAATATCGTACCGACTATCATGCATGCAATTCAAATTAAAAAAAGGAAAATATTTTTTTACCAAAATACTCTTACTCCCATTGGTGACGCCAAAAAATAAAAATAAAATTACATCCTCATTTTCTATTACAACTTTCGGCCACAACCTTTTTCTTTTATAATTTTCAAAGTTGTCCTAACATTGACTCTTTCAAAACCCACAAATGAGCTCTCCCATCCAAATCCAAAACCCTTTATGTTTTAATATTCTTTTCAATTTTTTTTTAGAATAATAATAAACTCAGATTATTCTTTAAATAAATGATCAGATTAACAAGAAGGTTTAATCAACAAGAGTGACAGGCTAAACACAAAATGTGTTTAAACAACATAGCATATTTAATAATTTACATGACATTCGTATTTATACAATTAATACGAATAAAAAGTTGAAAATATAAAGGAATGGTAATTTCCACTCTATGAATAGATTACCTACGATTTCAACACAAGTCATGAGTATTGAAGCACCAAAGAAGTATAAAGCTCTCAACTAACCCTTTGTTTATTGTAACTTTAGAATATTGAATCAGTTAAAAAGTCATGGTTCAGCCGACCAAAACAAAATTCTTAAATAACCTTGTGGCTTTCTTTCTTTCTTTCTTTTATGACAAAACAGCTTCCGTAAAAGTATCATAGAAAAGTATCATAGAGATTCACATATTAAGAGTCAAATTGTATTTTGTTCATTCTATTGAAAAAATGAGTAACTTAATCCCTGTACATGACTAAAGGCAAATTGGTCCTTTCTATTAAAAATTTTATCCATTTTTATTGTTAAAAACTGGTGTAGATGACAAAATAACTAAACAGTTATACGTGTCATGCCACATGTAATTCATGTTGACGTACAATAATCAATTTTTAATGGTAAAAATGGATGAAATTTTTAAAAGGACTAGTTTGCTCTTTGATCTAAAGTATAGGAACTAATTTGTCCATTTTTAGTGTAGAGAGGATCAAATGCAATCTGACTCCTAATACAAGAACCCCCATGGTACTTTTATCGAAGAGCTTCATCACCACAATGTAGATAATATCGTATACAATACACAAAAAAAAATGCATAACATGATAAAAAATATATATGGCATGAACATATGAATATCCTTACATCAAATTTATAGAAATATAAATACGACCTACAACAAAACAGGCCTATCGCGACACTTTTTTTTTTTACTTTAGATGAATCAAAAAGGTTGGCATAGGTCATCCCGACGCTTCTAAAAACATTGTCTATAATGTAGTTGGCATAAGTTCTGTGACGCTTTTGAAAAAGTGTCGGCATAATTCAACAAAAGCCGACCTTTATTAAAGGGTTGGCAAAAATCTAGTCAATACCGACATTTAAACTCATCTAAGGCAACCTTAAAAAGGTTGGGAAAGACCCGTCTAAGACAACTTTAAAAAGGTTGGGATAGACCATGTCTAAGGCAACCTTTAAAAAAAGTTGAGATAGACTCGTAAGGCAACATTAAAAAAGTTGAGATAAACCTTGTCTAAGGCAACCTTTAAAAAAGGTTGGGATAGACCCTTCTAAGGCAACCTTAAAAAAGTTGGGATAGACACGTCTAAGGTAATTTTTTTTCTATTTTTTATTATTTCAATATTGATATATTTTCATAAACATTTACACTGAATAATGATAGAAATTGTGCTTTAAATACGACTAAAAAATATAAAATTAAAATTAAAATAAAGCTTGAATATTTATTACAAAAATTGATCTAACAATCAAAATACACTAACACATGACTTAGCTAAAAAAGCCACAGACATTGTAAAAAGAATTTACAAAAAAAAAATAATTGTTAAAGCCACAGACATTGTAAAAAGAATTTACAAAAAAAAAGGAAAATAAAATAATTGTTCTAACAGCAAACAAGCCAAAACAAGTTCATTTTTGGTCCAAAATTAAATCTGATGAACCACCTGCACAACCACACCCCATCAAAACCTCCTTCCTCCTTCGTGATATTAAATTTTTTTCAAATGCACATTGGAAGACTACAGTCTTTTGAATCTCCTGAAATCATAAGACTCTCTTAGTTAGAAAGGCAATCAAACATATTTAATAACATATATGGGAAGAAAGTGCTTGGTCAAGAAATAACAAGGAAAAGAAACATCCAAGTGCACAGTAACATCCATTAAGTAGTTCCCCTTACTGTGATTCTGAAATTCCTCCCAGCAAGCATTTGAGAATTAAATACCCATAAATAAGCATTCCAAACAAACAAATTCGTTCAAGAATGAAAACAGAATAGGCTTCCCCCATGCCAGTTTAATTGAGGTACATAGAGAATATAGCAGAGCTAAACAAATTATAAGGGTAAAAAAAGGTCAACATAAAATAAAAGTTTAAGCCTAGTTTGTCACTGTGATTGCAGTTGAAAATTCTAGTGCAAAAGACTATAACTGAACGCAAACACACTGCAATCACAAAAGCTTGATCTTGCTTCCACTACGGAGAGTAAAAGAAATCAAGATATTTACCATAAATTTAATCTTCTTTGACATTGCATACTGTATATTTAATTAAACAAAAACAGCTAAGACATGAGTAATGCCAACAAAGATATAACAATGAGGCGAAATGCTTTAAATTGAAATTAAGCACTTCAACTAGCATCAGATGCTTATCTCAATAATAATGATGGATGTAAATAAGATATTTACCTGCATAGTTGCAATTGTTGATACAAGTTCTTGAGAGTGGTCAGGTAATCTCATTTGAACTTATATTTCGAAGTTCTCCCATCAAAGAGTTGACGCCTGCAATCTTTCAACCAAAAAATAAATTTAAAAAATAGATAAAAGCATGAAATGATCAACGAAATTTGATAAAAATAAAGGGAAAATGGATAAAAACCAAAATTATCATCAAAGGAAGTGAGCTAATTTAATATATCAGTAGTAAGAGTTCCTATGTTAGTGGTAAGTTCCATTGTCATCCTCAACCCAAAGCAAGATGCAATTTGATGTGTCATTTTTTATTACTTACAGAATTTATTGAAAAAACAAGCTACTGAAACTAGCATCAAATCAATTTGATCAATGGCTATAGTTACAGTCTTAACTTATGACCATCCAATTGACTCGAAAGATCAAGCGAGCTCTAAGGCTTATGCTTATAACATGATCAATATTTCACATTGTGGCACTCTATTAACTTCTTAAGACTGGTTACATGCATTTCTAACAATTCAAATTAGTTTCTAGTTCTTTTAGTCAGGTAAGAAAATATTCTGAGTAAAAACAGGACAACAAAAGAAAAGACAAGTGCTGGTTTATTTGTTGATGAAGGTTATATCATATGTACAAAAACAAGTAAAAACTTACCAGTAATCTGATAATGTTAGTTGTATTATGGATGCTTATTCAAACTACATTGGGTTGATGAAAATAATACCACCCATGGTATAACCTCATCATTCAAAAAGATTAGGAAGCAAACTAAGGCCAGAAGACTTAAACCTATACCTTTATACAAACGCAGATTCATGAGATGATCATATTTCTATCCATTTTAAATACAGGGCATAATACCCAATGAAAAAACAAATTTGTAGAGGAAAGAACTAAGAAGTACTCAACCTTCATGTTTCTGTCAAAGAAATAAGACCATGAGATCATTATGTTTCACGTTTCTGTCAAAGAAATGCAGCTCATTAATCACACAAATATCAAAACTAAGAAGCAAAGCAGTTAAGCATACAACAGCAGCATATAAAATAACATAAACATACAAAATTGGAAAGAATTAGGGTTTAAAACTCACTCAGCAGGAAATTCCCTAACGAGGCTATGAGGATAAAGCTGGAGATCGGAAAGGTAGGGGAAGAGTTCGGCGGTGGAAGAAGAATCGAGAGAGGAAAGAATGTCCTTGGCCTATTTAAGAGACGAAAGCTTCACCGCCAAATTAGAGTGGTTGAGCATGACAGTGAGCAGAGAAAGGGATTAGGGCGAGTTTGGATGGGCAGTGCGTTTACCTGCGATTAGTGTAAAAACAGTGGTGGCGGTGAGATTAGATACTGTAGCGTGAGACAAAAAGTAAGCTAAACGCACTGCACCACCCCCAATCGTCCATCCAAACTAAGCCTTGGTCCATAGAATCTGCAACGTTCATGGCTATCAGCTTTCCTCATGAGATTTTTTATTGATTTTTGGGTCAAAATTGTAAGAAAGGGGATAGGAAAAATAGAGAAAAAAAAAAGAAGAGATGAAGTTTCAGGGATTTGATTTTGGCGGGTTTAGGAAGGGTAAAATCTAGAACGACATAGTTCAAAAAGGTTGAGATAAATCACAAATGCAACACAAAAAAAGTTGGGTTGAATAAAATATTTGCCGACACATAAAAAAAAGTTGGGATAGGTTATATTTTCCCAAATTTTTCTAAAAAGTCGGGATATAATTAGATTTTGCCAATACCTAAAAATTTGCTTAAAGATACAAATTTAAATAACCTAAAAAAGGATCGATGTAATCCAAAAAGAGTCATCTTAGGCTTTTCATATGACAACACTTTTATGTAGTTGGGAAAGGTATAACAAATGCCGGCATAGTGTTGGGAAAAATCGACACTTTTTTAAGCGTTGCCTTAGACATGGATATCCCGACCTTTACACAAAGTTGGCCAAAGCGTATATAGACAAGTCTATCCCCACACTTAAGAAAGTGTCAAAAAAAGTGTTGTGGTAGGCCTATTTTGTTGTAATGCGAGAAGAATATAACATGTTTACAAAGTATTTAGAGTTAATGTAACAACCTATTTTTCAGTGGTATCAGAAACGATGGTTTTAGGACCACAACTCCGACCAATGAGTTAGTAAATATTATTTATTATTTACGAGTATATTAAAGTGTCATGCTAAGATTTGGTTTAGTAATTTTGATGTTTGGTTGGTTAATTAGGTAAAAAGGATTAAATCGTAAAAGTCGTACAAGTCAATTAGTAATGTTTTTTTATTAACTAAAGTACTTGGTAAATGAATGTTTAAGGACTATTAGGAAAATTTATCCCTTTTAATAGTAAGTGGATAGTTAAGTGCTTAATTTCTTTAAAATAATGTTAAATTATAATTTATTTTTTTAATGATTAAAATGTAAAAAGAAACAAATGTTATCATCTTTTACTTTTGTTTCTTCCACCACTGAAAATAAACAAGTTGAAGGGGAAAAGCTATTGCATGGTATGAATTTCAAAGCCGTTTTTCGTAAATTTTATGTTTTTGAGATCGTTGTAGCTTAATCTAGCTAACCTAGGGACTATTTTGTAAAACTGTTAAAGGTTTAGAAAACTTTCCATTAATGGTTTTAGATTTTCATGAGTTTAAATGATAGATTTATGAGTTTGGTTGTTAAATAAGACTATTTTGTAAAGAAATTTTAGTTAGTTTTAAGTTTAGGGACTAAGTTGATAAAGTATGGAATTTAGCCATGAATTTTTTTAAAAATTTAGTTACTTAAGAGCTGTTAAAGGAGTATATTGAATTTGGCACTAATTTTTTTGGTTGAATTGTGCAAAACATGTATGTTTCAGTTTCAAGGACTAAATTGAATAAAAGATAAAAAATTAAGGTAATAATGAAAAATATTTTTAAAGGGTCATGTACATGTAATTAGACATTATAGCGTATTTGATGTTGATAATTGAATTAAATTATATTATAAATCAAGAAACAGATCAACAGATAGATAAACGCGGAAAAGAAAAATTGCTAAGTAGTTCTTGGTTTTGTAGTTGCTTTTGATTCGGTTTAGGTAAATTTGTATAGTGTATAAACCGATTTAAATTGTTTCCTTCTGTGATTTAATATGTTTTTGTATGTTTGTGATTGAATTTCCTTATAGAATAATCTTAAACATGGAATGGGTCAGAATGTAAAGATATTATAATTGAGGCTTGTGAAATGAAATGGAAATATTATAGTTGAATTCATGTGAATGTGATAACATTTGAATAAATAAATGATGTGATTATAAATTGAGGCGCGTATGAACTTAGTGAACGGCTAGGATACAAATGACATGTTATTAGGGTTATCATTTTTTCAAGCGTTGGTCTTGGATGTCCTACCAATGGCTAAGATCCTACATTTGTTGGGGATTCTTCACAGCTTGTGTGAGCAGCATCGTATAGTATTATCATCTCGAACGATAGCTCGTGTGAGCATGCCCATTTTCACAACTCGTGTGAGCATTATATTCACAACCCGTGCATTATTGTCCCGCATATCTAATGTTATTTCACTGTGGTTCATCAAGTGGAAAATGGATATATGAAATGGAAAATGTTTATTTGAATTTGATATGATAATATAATTTGCTAAATGTGAATGGTGATATATGAACCATGTTTATTTGAATATAATTCATATTTATGTTTGTGTTGTGAAGGAACTAACCTTGTTGGTTTGTGGTTTGAATAGGCCATCAATGATAACCATGTTACTTAAATTTATAAATTCTATGTTCAATGCATATGTTATATTAGACAAGGGTAAGCTATGTTAAGTTTATGTACAAACTTATTGAGCACTGTGTTGCTTACATTTGCTCTGTTTGATTTCTGGTAGATTATCAGAAATTTTACAATCAGTTGGAATTCAAGTTGGAGCTCACACTATCCGTTTAATGACTCGGTAGATTTTTTTATCATTTTGTGATAGGTTATAAGTGGCATGTAAATAGTTGTAACAACACATTTTTCAGTGAGATCGGAACAGTGGTTTTGGGACCACAAATCCGACCCAAAAATAAGGTTTATTTTTATTTCATTATATGGTCCATATTATAATAGGCATGTTGTGTGAAAATGTTGATACGGAAATTTTATCGATTAAATGTCTAATTACGAGAAGGATTAAATCGTATAAAATGTAAAAGTTGAATTCTAGTAGCTATAAGGATCAAATAGCAATGGGAATCAAAACTAAAGGTCCTTATATGGTAAACTCATCCATGGAATTATAGAAATAGGGCAAGGACGAAATTGGAAATAACAAAATACTTAATTAATTAAAAGATGAAAAGAAAATATATCATCTTATTTTCATCATCTTCAACCTTAAAACACATGGAAACCCTAGGAGAGAGAAAAGAAACTTTCAAGGCCTAATTGGGTAAGTTTTCTTGTCCTTTTTTTGTAATTTTGGTATTTTTGAAACCGGGATAGCTTAATCTCTCTATTTGAGGGATTAATTTGACAAGTTATCAAGGTATGAAAAATGGGTCATGGATGTATATGCTAGAAATTAGAAATTTATGGTAGAAAATGAAATATTATTGATAGATAAACAACTTTTACAAAGTGATCTTTGATGAAAACATGATTTAGGGACTAAAATGAAAAGTTGTAAAATTTAATGAAAAATTCTAAAATGTTATGAATACTTGTGCTGTAAAATTTGTAATGGGGTTTTGGTTAGGCTTGAAATAGGGAGTGATTTGCACAAATTTCATTTTCTGGGCCTAAGGAAAAAATTAGAATTTATGGAAAAATTAGGGGTAAAATGGTAATTTTTCTTAGGACGTAAATTGAGTCCATTTGAATATGAAATATGTGAAATTGATGGTTAAACTCATTTATATAGATCTGGACAACACTAATTCGAGGTTAGATCGAGGAAAAGAAAAGGTTTCGGATTAGTAGATTTCTAACGCGAACAAGTGTCGAGGTAAGTTTGTGTAACTTAATCGAGCATGTAATTATGTTAATTGCATGTTTTGTTTGTATGTAATGTTATTTATATTGATGTGCTTTACTTGTATACCAGGATGGAAAATTTGATACAATGCTTGAAATTGAGAGGGTTAAGTCTCAATTGAATGTTGAATTCCGATGATTATATGCGCTTTCTCGAAACTAATAAGGTCCTGCATTTGTTGCGGACAGGATTTAGCTCGGACGAGTAATCCTATTAACCATGTTATAGAAAGGATTTAGCCCGGACGGGTAATCCTGATATAATACCTCTCGAGCATACGATATGATTAGGGTTTAGCCTGGACTGGTAATCCTAATCGAGCTCCTCTGAGCATACGTTATATAAAGGATTTAACCTGGACTGGTAATCCTGTTATAGGATATGTGGCTCGAAAGAGTGTTTCTTAGTTAAGTGCCTTAATGGGTACCCTTGAATAAGAAATTGACGGATTATTGAATCGTACACTTCTAGCGTACTACTTGAGCCTCCATCGGAATTCAATGATTCAACAGACATATAACTCTAGACATGGCATGAAAATTATGAAATGAAATGATAATGTCTTGGAAGTGTATTGCATGATGAGCTCATCTATGCTTACTTGATGTATATGTAAACCTTGTGACTAACATGTTTGATTGGATGTATGTGTTAGGCAATTTAGCCAAATGGATGGAAAACTTGTTATTGCATGTTAGATTTAATAAACAGGATTGGTAAGTTTAGTTTTCGTTATACAAACTTACTAAACATGTAATGCTTACTCCGTTTATTTTTCCCTTGTTTTATAGTGCTCGAAAGCTCGCGAGGGTTGGAGATCACGAGAGCATCGTCACACTATCAACTAGTTACTTTGGGTATAATTAGTAAAAATTATTTTGGTATAATGACATGTATAGGACAACTTGGCCAATAGTGGTTTGAAATGTTATTTTGTAACCTAGCTATTGGATTGGCTAGTAATGGTTCATTTGGTTATGACTAAGTAGATTATTATGATATATATACACGTGTTATGCTAAGAATATGTGATCAATGTTATGAATGCCTAATTTAAGCTAAGGTAAGGTTGTGATCATGTATGCTGGTAATGATTTGCCTTGTTGAATGAAGAAGCTTGTTTAGTTTGAATGCTTGAATAGCTTATATTGGTTGTGTGCTTCAAGTGCAGGTCTTAGGTGAAGTTTTGAGTGAGAAAGGAAACTAGGAATGGCTTCATTTTTTCCACACGGGAAGACACACGGGCGTGTGTCTAGACCGTGTGTGACACACGGCTTGGTAACATGGGCATGTGGTTAGGCCGTGTGTCTCCTGCACCTAAATTTTGAAAAACAGAATGCTCAGAATTAGGCACACAGGCAGAGACACGGGCGTGTGTCTCAATCGTGTGCCACCTGCACCTATTTTCGAATTCAATTAATTAACCACACGACCTAGCACACAGGCGTGTGGCATGGCCGTGTGTGCAAGTCAGAGAGTTACACGGGGTCGAACACGACCTCTAGCACGGGCATGTTCCAGGGTCACACGGGCGTGTCCTTTGGACCACACGGGCATGTGAGCCCTGCACATTGAAAAATTTTGTAATTTCGCGAAAAATTCTTAAAGGTCCCAATTAAGTCCCGACTCAATTTTAATGATCGTATTGGACTTCGAGGGCCCAAACAAGGGACGTTACAAATGATCTCGGTAAATAAATAGTAATTTACACAATTTGTTTAAAAATGTTCTGAAAGTTTTGGTAACGCTTCGTAACCCTATTCTGACGACAGACATGGGTTAGGGGTGTTACAATAGTTGTTTTGGTTTCATATGTAAATATGCAAGTTGTGGTTTCAAATGGTTATAATAATGATAATATAGTATTTTGGTTAAGTTGGTAATCTTATAGATCTGGATTTTTTTTAATGCTTTGATCATGCTCTATAGGTTAAGTTTTAAAGTAACATGGAAACGTAGATATATGTTGGTGTAATTGATGTGTGTGTTTGATCATGTAGATTACTTGGATAAGGTAGATTTTTAATTTGGTAGAGTTTAGTCTATTTGATCTTTATGGTAAGTTTAATGGAATTACTTGAAAATGTTATATTTGGTACATGGAATGTTGGTTATATGGTAATGTTTAGGTGATTGAAATTATGAATGAATGAATGTTAGATGATAAATGTTTGAATTGTGGTGTCAATTGTGGTATATTAGTTAGACACTTAGGGTTAATGAGATAAGTGTTGTTTTGGGTATGTTTTGATGATTTTTGAACATGTTTGAATGATGGTACAATGTTGCTTGTGGATTAAGTGAGCCTAGGTCACTTTGCTTGTTTGGTAAGGTTCTTTTAGGTACACACGGGCTGATACATGACCTGACACACAGCCGTGTGCTATACACAAGTATATGGCATGGCCATGTGATCTGTGTGATTTAGGTTTCAATAAGTATACACAACATCAATGAGTTACACGGCCCAGCCACACAGCCATGTTAAAGTTTACATAGTTTTACAATTTCGTCCATGACAGCCACAATCAGTTACATGGCTTGAAGACAAGGATTACAAGGTATCAGTTTGTAGCATGATCTAGGGACACAGCTATGTGGTTCTGCTCCACACAACCACAACCTGTCACACGGCCATGTGACCCATGTTTTGTATTTTTACCTCTTTTTTCTAAAATGTTTTAAATGAGTCCTTGCTTTGTTTTAAATTATTTTAGAGCTTCCATAAGCTCGACTTAACCCTGATAATATATTAATAACATGTTTTTTATTATATGCTTGATGATTAACAATTGTTTAGAGAAATTTTACATTTATATAGCATGGTTGTGTTCTGTTATGAGTGATAGCATCTCGTAACCCTGATCTAGCGACGGAGACAGGTGAGGGATGAGGGGTTTTACAGTTAATTTTGAGTGTTTTGTACATGCAACTACCTTGATATAGGTTTTATTCTACTTTTGGTTACTAATGTAATAATATGAGAAAAATTTTATTTAACACATGTTCTAAAGTAGTTAATTATAAAATAAAGAATAATTAGTACAAATTTAAACATACAATTAGAAAGATGTGTAAAAACTGTTGTAAAAAATAAGGCATCTTCAAAATAAGAGAAAAGCTTTCCTTCTCTTTTGCCATAAACAAAAATATGAGAGAATAAAGATTACCAATTGTAATTAGTTTAAAGCTAACCAATGAGTAAGATATATGAAAAATAATAATACTCTTTAAGTAAACGTGACTTTAGAGTTTAAATTCCAAAAACTGCATCTTTAGTATATAAAAAGAAATTGAAAATAGTTTGATGAATATGACATTTTTAAACTCATATTATATAACTTATGCAAAACATTTAAGATATCCTCGGTGTTAATTTTTTTCCTTTCACAATATTCGAATTTGATTAGGGGTGAAATTAAAAATTGTCTTGAGAACATTAATTTAAATTTTAAATTTTTAGAGGGAGCTAAAGCTGAAATTTTTGTCTTTAACTAAATTATTATTTTTTGGAGGGAAAAAATATATTTTTTTCATGTAATTAAAGGGTTAAAGGAGATTAAATTTAATTATTAATTTTTAGAGGGAGTTAAAAGATGAATATACCACTTAGCCAAAGAAGGTTAAGGCTTGCTTAAAGAGATGTCCAACCTTTTTCTCTTGACCCAATTGGTATTTAAATATATACAAATCATTATCTTGTCAACCGTTAACAGAATAAAAGAACTCACAAATAGATCTAATAAATAGAATAGATAAATCATATGGAAAATATATTAACATATAGGCTATACTTAAATTATACTTTCTCTCTCTCAAGTTGATTTCAACGGTTACTCAAATGATGTAATTAATTTTATGAATTAAAAATAATTTATTTGATCGAATCGATCTAATAAAAAATTGATAGACTAACCAATTTAATCATTAGTCTAAATTTAAAAACTTTGATAAAAATCATTAAAAAATCTAAAATGAAAAAAAATGAAATATATATATAAAGTGAAACTTTTTTTTTACCATATGATAAATTTTAATTAGTTATTTTGTTTTTAAAATAAACTTAATGATTTGATTGATGGAGATATCAAACTCAGAAAAAAAAATATCATTTATGACAACAAAAAGTTTTAGATATCAAAATAAAAAAAATATAATTTAAATATAGATTAAGGCTAACATGTATAACAAAAACTCAGCTAAAACTGAGGAGAAAAAATACTAAGATGTCTTGTGTCATCCAGTTGGTCCATGCCTTGGCGTTGTGGATAGGATCAACAGCAGCAGTTTTTCTCTTCTCCATCACCTTCTTTATATAAAACAGCTCAAAATTGAAGGAAATGAGTGTGACTACTGAACGTAGGTTTAAATGCAACCCCCCCATGCTATGAAGGAATGGGCTTCTTCCACTCTCCCATAACTCGAACTCTGAAACAGAATATTCAAGTTTAAAAATTAAATAAAGAAATGCTTTTATTGTGGGCTTTTCTCTGCAACTGCAGCAGACGTATGTTTATAAAGCTCTTATCCACCACACAAGTTTATTATTGCATGTAAACTTAAGACTAGGTCTGGTCCAACAGCATTTTCGGCCACATGTTTTACTTTTGGAACTATATGTTCCCCACCTTGACTTAAATGTTTGGGATTTTCATGCATGCATTCATCACTGCTATTTCAATTTCTCTTGGAAATCTAATTACTATTTTCGGCCATAGTTTTTCAGTCTTAATCTCAGACACGTGGTTTTATTGGAGTGACATGTCCATTTTGGGTTTTCTTTAAACATGTAGCTTAACCACGTTGATGGTAAGCAATTGAACCCAAAGTGAACCTTTTTCCTTCCTTTCTGTTCTGTCCTGTCCTGTCCTGTCCTGTCCTGTCCTGTCCTGTCCTGTCCTGTCCTGTCCTGCGCTGCTCTGTTTTTTTTTTCTTTTTAATGTATCTCAGTCTCACCCTAAACAACAAACTTGTAACCCACATTTCCTCGTATAAAATATTGGTTTCAAAGCCAATCTTGCATGATAGCCGCTAACGCAAGGTTCCTTCTCCGACTCCATATCATTCATAATTTGATCTTCAAATCCAACCTTTCCTTTTCCTAATCACTTATTTGATAATTGTTCACCTCCTCTTATAATTATGAGAATAGAGATTTGATCTCCGCCTATGAAAATAAAGTATATTTTTTAATTAACCGTTTATCTCTTTAAAAAATACTTAAATTAAGAAGATTGTCACTATTACCAACCATAAATACCTTGATTTCTGCCAAAAAAAATATAGTTTTCTTTTTTATTAACAAGCTTTCATTATTTAATTTCAAGCTTACCATGCATTAAATATCAAACTAAAAACTTTAACAAGATGCATTGACCGTAAACATAGCACACAAGGGAACATCCATTTTCATCGTGATCACAATACTAATTTTCAGAAAGGATGACAAAAGCAATTCAGTCACCAACCAAACAATCTTCCTTAAACCCTAATCCCCACAAGCTTTTCTCCCTTCAACACCCCCCCTCCACACGTATATATAAAAGCCATTTTACAAACAAATACCCATATCTCAAAATATTAAAATAAATCCATATCACATACAAAAAAAAAGAAGAAGAAGAAGAAGAAGAAGAAATCACCAAGACGTCCAAATTAGCTCCTCTAAACTATACAACTACACATCCCTAACTTCAAACACGTTGCGGTTTTTAACGACGATGTCGTACATGTGAATCGACTTGAACTTATTAAAATCTTTTGGGAGAGAGATCAAATGGACAGTTGATCGCTTATGGAATTGAAGAAGACTAGGGTCCTCGTAATATCGTTCCCACCCAAGAGACCATAGCTTATGTTCGAGAACTGCATAAGAAGTGATCACTTCATTAGAAGGAGTGTGCACAAGCACTTTGCGTCGAGTGTTCGAACTCTGTCGGCCTCCGTCTAATGACTCAGCCGCTGGATTCTCAACCAAGCGAACCACACCATTCTTGAAAACCCAAACACCAGACATTGTTTTGTTTGATCTAAGAAGAAAATTTGAAAGTAATGGATGGATCGGAAGAGAAGACTATAGTCCTAGGGTATAGCAAAGCTCTTGGGGATGGGATACATGGAGTGATGGGATTGTAGGGCATATAAATAGGGTGACTAGAGGGATTGTATGGAGGATGGTTGGGTAGGCCCAGAGTGGGAGGAGTAAAAGTAGAATACGGATTTAAATTACGGCCTAGTTGGCATTAAATATTTACATACAAAAAATAAAGCACAAAACAAGTTGTTCCATCAATGTGGGCATAAGAGGATTGAAGGGAATCACGTTTCTTTTTGGCAAGTCTTTAAAACAAACCCCACAATGGGAATCTTTGTCTTTGTAAAATGTACTTAGAATTGTGTGAGACTAGTTCTAGAGAAACCTAAACCAAAATGACTTTATATTATGTACATGTATTATTATATTAAACAAGTGTGTAATAATATATAGGTGTATTTTTGTGGGCGTAACTATCGCAAAAACTATACACATGACTACGTATCATCGAGTTAAATGCTGTCGATATTCCATTTGGAATCAAATATCCTTTGGTTTTAATATGCAACATGAATAAATGCTGTCTCACTATTTAAAGTAAATTAGGAATATATCTCTATATCAATATATATGTCTTCCTTATACAACAATGTGTGTTTAATCTCCAATGAATATCCATTTTATCTATTAAATGTACAATATATACATGATTTTTTGAAACATCTCAATGTAATTTTTTTTTACAAGAATAAGAATCGAGTTAACCCTTTTGAATTTCATGTTTATTTTATTATGTATATAAGAAATTGTTTTTAGATAGTTAAGAATCCTATGAAAACACATAAAATTTAGACTATTTGGGTGAAAGTAAATTAAATAATTGCAACTCACATTATTTACTTGGTCTCTTTAAAAAAATTAATCTTTTGCATGCAAACTATGAACATATATTGCTATGTTTTATTTTGTGTGTGTATTTAACAATGTTTATATGAATGGTTTTTGTGTAAAAATGTAAGGAGTGAAGGTGGGACCAAAATGAAAAAAATTCTAAATTTTATGATTGGTTAGGAAAGGGGAGAAGTTCTTTTGCATTGGAACTTCACCATTGTGGGGTTTTCCTAACTTTGGCCTAACTGTTGTTGACTATTGTTGCCTCTAAAATATTTTTTTTATCAATTATTATTCCAAACTTCAATTATAGGATAAAAAAATTGAATATAACGGCTAATGTTTTGAAAAAATAAAACTAAAAGTTAAATGGTGAAAATTTATGATTATAAATCAGTGGAAGTCAAAAAGTTTAATAAAAATAATATTAAATAAGTGTTAAATATCAATGAATTAAATGTGTACATAAAATAATTTTTAAAAAAAATTTAAAATAATTCTTAAGAAGGGTGAGAATCGAGATAATTACACATGTAATTATAAATAATTACATCCAAATTCAATCATTCTTATATTTTTATACAACAATAATAGTATTTTAATTTTAGGACATATATTTTATTTTTTAAATTATATATATTAGGACATATAATTATATATTATTTTAATAGCCTCATTTAAATAATATGAAAATTTTATTGACATGATATAATTTCTCATACATTTTAACCTTACTAAATATTTAACTAAATTATATAGTGTTATTTATACTAATTTAGTTAAATTATATACTATTTATTACAGATGATTATTACTTGGCTAACCATCAATGAATGGTGACAAGAAGTATATATGTTTAATGTTAGAGTGAATGATTAGGCCAACAAATATAGAATGCTAGAATAATTAGATAAAATTACATATTATGTTTATTTTCTTAATTTTATTAGTAATTACAATATTTTCTTCAACTAACATATTATATATGATGAGTTGATCAAGTTCTATTACTTGGTTGGGTAATTTTCAAATTCTTGACAATTTTTATAAAAATTCAAATTTTTTAGAATTTAAAATTATGTAATTGTATAATTATAATTTATACTATTAAACATAACATAAAATTTTATGATATCCTACCCTTTCATCTAATTATGGTATCTCGATAGACCCTAAAAATTTAATTATCTTGAAAAATATTGCCTACTAAGAATAAGTTATCATGTATCAAAATTTTTAGGAAGAAAAAACTAACCCAAATCTTTCTCAACCACAAAGACTGCATACACTTTTAATTAATTTACGTATTTCAAATTTCAGTCATGATAACACAAAAGCTGAAATCCGTAGAATATCTATATTGAAGAAGCCAGCAACAAGCTGAATATATATATATATATATATATATATATATAAAAGCAAAAACCCTAACACATGACGCATGGCCTTGCAAGCCTTTTCCGCACATCATCTTCCTTTTCCCACCTTCACGGTCTCCCAGCAAACGTAGTCATGTATATATCCAGTTTTGATAAATCGAAATAGACAATACTTTGCGAGTTAATGTTTCTTCGCAACTCCATAATCTTCGTTCTCATCCACGACGCTGTTCTAATTCGGACCAAAGCCGACATTGCCATTCACACTTCACATGACCAAGATCTCCTGGTCTTTTTTCCCTGTTCTTTTTTTCTTTCTTTCTTTTTTAAGGTTTTGAATGTAACTTAATTTGTCATCTTCCTCTAAAAATTCCCTCTCAATTGGCTGCTGGACCACCCTTCATCCAATCCACTTGTTTCCTTAGAGAATTTAAGCTTCTTTACTTTTTTCAATTTCCCTACCAATCACCATAGTTTCGGGTGCTCCTTTCCTGACCATTGCTTTCATATTTTTTTTTCTATCAATCCTAAAAAGAAATGCATCCAACTTTCGAAATATTATGATTTCAAATCTTTTATATATTTTTTATAGATTCTCAGTAAATTTCGTCCATTGTGATAATTGAAGTCTGTTGTAGGATTTCTTCTTGTATATAGTAAGAGTAAGATTACCGGCATATATGATCTCAATTTATAGTTATTAGAAATCCTATCATTAGTGTATATGTCTGAAAATCACAAATTTATCATATAAATAAGTGTTTAAAAATAACAAACAATAAATAGTGAAACGTACGGTTTGAAACTAATTAATAATAACACATGAAATATGTACGAAATAAAATTGAAAAAATTAGATTAAAATTATTTATCATGGTGTTACCATCAATCTTGAGTCATGTCGAGTTAACTTGTGACATTGACTCGGTCAAATACATTAATATATATATACAATCGATGGAGGTAATAAAGTGTGCATAAATTGAAATGTATAAGAATCTTATAATAAAACTTTAGCGGAGTGTTAAATTAAGGTAGCATTTGGTATAATTGAAAGTAGATCACTTTCCTAAAAATTTAATTAATTGGAAAATGATTTCAACGTCAATGTGATTTCCATGATAAAAGGTGGGAAACTTACTTTCCACTGTAGATTGAAAAGGTAAAAAAAAATTTATTAAGATAAAATTAACTCTAATTTATATTGGTTTAACGCATTAGTATATTAATAAACGTAAAAAAAAAATAAAGTTATTGCCTCATTCCTCCTTCCTACTACTTGATTTTCTCTTTTACTTTGACGGATTCTTTACAAGTAAGTTATTTTTCTAGCTATAAATTTGATTTAGCACTTATATTTGTATGAAATGTTTATTATTTTTTTGTAGAATATGGGTATAATTGTTCCATTTAAGCTGTGTAAGAATTGTAAGTTAGACCACTTATCGTTTTACATTCCTTTGATTTATTTTTTTGTAGTTTTACTTAGAGCAATACCTAGAGTCAAGTATTTTTTTTTAATATTTCTATAGTTAACCTTTAGCTAAAACAAAATGTAATTTCAAGATTTTATTTTTTTTTAAATTTATCCCAAAACAAGTTTTATATGTACATGATTTTATAAATACATTATTATATTTAAAAAATATATGCAAGACAAATTTGAAACAATTTTACTTTCAATTAAAATTATAAATTAAAAAAATAATTTAAGAATTATCAATTAAATTTTATTATTACATATTTAATCCAAATATTTGTTAAGAATAAAGTTTATTATAAAATATAAATAAATAAATATTATCTTTTATTCAATAAGAGTAAATTTGTAAATTATCATTACATTTTTAAGAAAGTACTTAGTGAACCAAAAATGAAAATTTAATTTTCTTGAATTTTAATCAAATTCCTTCTAATGTATACCAGACATTATAAAATAATTTTCCCAGCAATCACCTTCCTGGCAATCACATTCTATTAGAATCATAATATGAGAAAATACCACGCTACTTAAAGGTTTTATTAATGCAATGGGTTTGAGTTCAAATTCAACCATACCCATATTTTTATTGGTTTTTTTAAATAAAAATATTAAATTATCTCGAATATTATAATTTATTTTAATTATAGTAGTCACTTTTGTAATTTTTTTAATTGAATTGGTAACATATAGATATATATAGTTGTTTTTGTTTGATAGGTACAAAAATTAAATTACAGTTTTACACGTGAAAAATTTAATATTAATGTCTTGTCGCCACTATGAATAGTGTTATATTCTGAGTGTAATGACCAGAATTCGATCCTTTAACATTCAATATAAATATATACTTGTACCATAAATATATTTTTATATACATATAAATATAAATTCTTGATACCTTCATTTGTTTAATATTTCTGGTGTTAAAATAATATGTCATTGTTAAAAGTTTTATATTCTATATATTGATTTTTATGTAAATTTAATTTGATAGGGACCATAAGATATTAATAGCTTGTAATTAATAATATGAATTAAAAAAATTTAATATTAATTTTATTATAGGTTTTTATTATATCTATTTTTTAAATAATGTCTAGAATTACCGATAGTTCCTCTCTAACTCTTAAATAGGAGGATAATACGTTATAGCGTACCCAAACCTACGTCCTGCTGCATTGACAACAATGTCGATGCCTATCGAGTTAAGACTCAATCATCTATGAATTTAAAATTTTACATTTAATGCATTGTTAAATATATATAATATTTGTAAATTAAATAATATTTTGTATTATTAAAACCAAAGCTATTTGTTTTCATTTTAAATCTTTTGACCAGATAGTGTCATTTAATTCTATTACACCGGTATATACAAATATTAAATATAGTCAATGAGGTCTTAGGTTTGAAACTCATCATGTGCAATTATGTGTGGGTTTCAAAGTCCCATAATATGTAGATGACTCATGTGTAGGTTTTAGTAGTTAATCAATTTTGTTTGCATTTTTCTAGGTTTTAGTCCATTTATACTGTAATGATTTGATTTTACTTGTTGGGATATCTTTGTACCCAATTGCACTGTAATATTTCTATTCTACTAATTAAGGATTTGTATTTATACTTTAATTATCATATTAATGTAAACTTTCAAATATATATAATATAAACCCCAAAGTTAAAATTTTCCCTATTTTATTAGTTTCTTGAACTTAAAAAACTATTACAAGTGTTAAGGCTCTTAGATATGACAAGCTTCCATATAATTTTCTAATTAATATTGATGAGCAACTGGATACCACTATTGCATACTTAGTGATCATTGTTTACATACCAAAAGGAAAATTCTTTCATAAAAAGATGGTATCCACCTTAATCCAATATATAATTTATAATATATATAGACTTGTATTTGATTTATTTATTCACTTAATTATTAAAAATAAATTTATTTTTAAAAAAATTTAATAATGTGAAATCATCTAACCCACTAATAATATATATATAGTGTGTGTTGAAAGAAAATTCTATATATATTTATGGACCCTCTTAATACTTGAACTTAACTTATAACTTAAAAAAAAATGAAGATATATAAACTCATTGGGTGCATAAAAGTTTCGGATCGTTGATTTCAATGGGGGGATTGTGTGGAGAATTATTGAAACTTTATATTATTAGTGTTTGGAGAGAAGAATTTTTCGTATAATCTATTGTTAGGAATAAAATTAATAATAAAAAGTTAAATCAAGAATGCTTTGCTTATCTCTTGCTAGGATTATGCTTAACTTTGATTAAAATAAGATGGAATTAGGCCATTTACATTGATTTTGAGAATAAAGTACTAAAGACATTTGGAATGTAGGATCAATTCCTAATTCATATATATATATATGAGAACAAAGTTATATATATCATCATATATATTCCATAATTTATTGAGAATGACAAGATTAAATGTATCATATATTGGCCAAACAAAAAAAAAGGTATTGTATATTAATGATTAACAAGCAGTGAATTTATAAAGTTATAGTGTATATAAATCATTGGAAGAAATGGCACAAAGAAATAAATAAGATTCAGAATTCTCATAGACAACGACCCCAATTAATGTGCATGCATGCAAAGCAATGAAGGGTATCTTTGCAAGTTTTAAGCTTGGAATATTATGAACAAATATATATTATTTTTGTTTTAATTAATATCAAGAAATAATATTCAACAACAATGATTTAACATAAGCCTCACTCTTATGCCAATTTGTTGAAGTTAGCCACTGATTAGTCCCTTCAACGAGGGTTATCAAGTTTTAGTTTCAGCAATTTGGGGTTTTTTATTTGGACAATTAATTCTCTTTTTGTTTAAATATCTCTTTCTTTTCTCAAGGTTTATTATTTAATAAAGTTTTAAATAAACATTCATAGATTATTTCAACAAAGCGCATCTAGTGTAGTGGTATCATAGTACCCTCCCACGGTACTGACCGGGGTTCGATTCCCCGGATGCGCAAACTTAGTTCTTGTGCCCTATAATCCCCTTTTCAGTCTATGACTGTTAAATTTATACCAACACCTTAGTGGACCGGTTTCTAAAAGACTATATAAATATTTTTAAGTTAAGAATGAATTTTAAATTTATCTTTGGCTTAAGGTGCAAAAAGTCGCCAATTTAAAAAAAAAAATTAAGTCTGTATTTTTATTTTTATTTTTTGCACTCTTTTGTGTATTTAAATTTTTAAAATGCATAAAAAAGGCATTCAAATGTCTTAAAAAAAAGCAATTAAGCATTTATTTTTTTTTACATTCAATTGGATACTTAAACTTTCTAAATGCATCAAAAAATCCCTCAAACTTTAAAAAAAAAAACAATTAAGACCTTTCTTTTATTAAAAATTAGAAAAAAATCTATAAAATCTATAAATTTTATTAAATTTTATTAAATTTTATTAAAAATTAGAAAAAAATATAAAAAAGTAAAAAAATATTAAAAAATTGTAAATTTTTATAAAATTGTAAAAAATTATAAAATATAATAAAAATTATAAAATTTTATAAAGTCAAAAGAAAATTATGCAAAATGTAAAGAAATATAAATTTCGTAATAATTTTTATAAAAATTATCGTACCAAAAGAAGCATTTTATAATTTTTCTATAATTCTTATATATTCTTATTTGTTATCATCTTTCATCACATGTCGCGTTGTGTTGCGACACATGATAACTTTAATTGAAAAAATTAGAGGTCATTCATTTTTTATGATTTTTATAATTTTTTTCAATTTTTATTTTTTAATGATATTTATAAAAAAATATAATTTTTAATCAATTTTAAAGTTTTATATTTTTATTAAAATTTATTTTTTTTTCTAAAATTTAATATTTTTCTAATATTTTTCCTAATTTTTAATAAGAGTAGGGGCTTAATTGCTTTTTTGAAAAATTTTGAGGGTCTTTTTTATACATTTTGAAAGTTCAAGTGCCCAATTGAGTGAAAAAAAAGCAAGGGATTAATTGCTTTTTTTGAAGAAGTTTGAGGGCCTTTTGAATGTATTTTGAAAGTTTAAGTGCTCAAGTAAATGAAAAAAAAAAAAGAAAAAAAGAGGAGGGGCTTAATTGTTTTTTTTTTAAAAGTTTAAGGGCTTTTTATACCCTTGAGCCTTTATCTTTTAAGTATATTCACATGAGATGTAATTTACTTCAAATATATTTGTATTAAAATAAGTCATTCTCGTTTAGGAGAACATGTGTTGAAGTCCATTTATCCTCCTATTTAAGATTTAAAGAAGGATTATAAATAGTTTACGGATTAGGAATAGTTCTAGGCATTAAAGTAACATTGCTAACATTAAGCACTGATTTGAGTATAGGGATATATGAACTAGAAAACCTAAATCTTAACATCAAGATCATGCAGAATGTAAAAGCATTCAAAAACAAACCAACAACTCAAAAAAGATTTGATCTAAAACCACGTTAACAAGGATGATGGTAAATATAGTTTAATAGTTATACAACTCAGTGGTTTATATAAGAAAGACAAAATTAAAAAAAATCAAAACACAATCATATGAGATATTTCTAATGCCCAAACAATAAATTTGACTTGAATGTCAAGGGAATCAGACTGAAACTCTGATAATCCAAAAAATCACAGTTTTCAGACTTAAATAATGTTTTTTATATGCTTCAACCCGGAAGAAAAGTATAATACCATGTTAAACAATATTATGAATAAGTTTATGTCATTTCAATTAATATAAAGAAGTAGAAAGTTGTTATAATAAGAAAAACCAGAGTGCAAGACCCAAATTAATCTTCAACTAGGTGCTTAGTTTGATTCTCCATCCTCAAATACTCCCCAATATCAGCCCGATGAAGCACAACAATGGCATTAGGATCCAATTTCCTACAATCTTGAGTACTCTTAGCTACAATCCCAAACCTTAAAGGCAAATCCGACATTGAAAAAATGACAACTCCATCACCAAGCGCAATTGTCACGAGCCACAGATCAAAGCTCGTGATAAATGCACACAAACTATTCCATGGAGGTCAATTAATTAAATAGGGCTCATTTGACTCACTTGAACTGACCTGATTCATGGAACATATGGAGAATACCATCTACTTAAAGCTTGGTGGCCCAGTGGAACACTCCAGGAAAACTAGAGCTATCATGTGTAACATCCCGAATTAGGGCCTAGTCGGAATAGTGGTTTAAGAATCACAAATTTGACGTTAAAATAATTATTTCATGATCATTATGAGGTCTAGGATATGAAAATAAGCATGTGTTAAAGTTTCATGAAGAAATTCTATATGTAAGGTGTCCAATTGGAAATTAGGGACCAAATTGAATAAATTGCAAAACTTGGGTTCTAGAAGCAATTAGTATGAAATTTCTATGGATTATTAATTATAGGTCCTTAAAGAGTAATTTTTCCAATTTTTAAGTTTTCGGACAAAAATGGGCATGCATGGAAAATTTTGAAAGTTTAGTAAGGAAGGGCATTTTGGTCATTTGGTAATAAACTAAATAAAAAGGGAAAAACCAAGCTAAAATCAGCTCATTTTCTTCTCCATGCTACTGAAATTCTAAGGGTCTCCATATCTAGGGTTTTCAACATTTTCAAGCTCAATAGTAAGTGCTCCCTAGCCCTGTTTTTAACGTTCTTTGTATTTTTAAGATCCTCGTAACATGCTCTCTCTATTTCTACCCATATTTCAAGCTAGGTTTCATGTTAAAAAATTTACCCATGCATGAGATGTTTGTGTTTTGATGATTTATAGAGGAATATGAGAGTTTAAAAGATAGTAAACAACTTTTACTAAGTGGTTTTTCTTGGAAATGGCTTAAGGGACCATTTTGTAAAAGTTGTGAAAATGGGTAGAAAAATGTGAAATGAAAGAAAATATGGGCTGCTATAGGCAAGAAAAATATTTGGCTAGGCTTGGGTAACTTAGAAATTTCATGCATTTCATTATACGAGCTTTAGGACTAAATTGTAAAAGTGTGAAAGGTTAGGGGCAAATTGGTCATTTTGCTCGGGGTGAGTTTTAAATCTTAAAATGAAAAATGTGATGTATTAATAGTCAAATTTTATTGATATAGACCCCGAGGAACCAATCCCGGAGGTCGACCGTGGAAAACGAAAGGTTTCGGAATAGCCGAAATATGAAATTGAAGCAATTACCAAGTAAGTTCGTATAACCCAAAGTAAATCCTTAATATACTTAAATATGCATGTTCTTGAATGTATGAAAATTTAGATATTCATTGCATGATAATTCATGTAATGTGCTTGTGTGAATGAAATATGATAAATGTCCCGGTTGAAATAGAAAGGGAAATCCGATGGGTAAATTATGGCTTACATGACATGAGATCCTGCATGTGTTGCAGAAAAAGATTTAGCCCATACGGGTAATTCGATGATCTCAAAATAGAAAGGATCTAGCCCAGACGGGTGTTCCTTGAGTGATCGAGCCTCCCGAAGAATATAGGTGCATTAAGGATTTAGCCCGGTGGGTAATCCGATTGAGGACTGAATTTAGCCTGGACTGGCAATTCAGATCCGAGCTTATGAGAGCAATTTTCATTAAGAGGGATTTAGCCTGGACTGGTAATCACGCCGTAAGAAATAAAGTTCACGGGAGTGCGTACTTAAGATGATCACTTGTATGACTTGACGGTAATTGGGCTATCCATCGAGATTTCTGAGAAATTCAACGGGATTAACATGAGAAATAGAAATGGAAATATTGAATTGATGAGCTCATCTAGGACTAATGATAAGATGCACTGTTATGAAACTAACTTGATGAATGAGTGCATGAGACTAACTTGATGAATGAGTGCATGTGATAGGGAAACTATTTCATGCTTGTTGGAATTAGTGCCTAATATGGTTGTATGCTAATTAACCAGTAACTTTACTTTCCAGTTATCCTGACTTACTAAGCATATAAATGCTTACCCCTTCTCTTTTCCCTATCTTACAGAGCTCGTGGACTTGTGAAGATTGGAAGACGGTTGGAGAATCAACACACTATCGACTTGTTCTGCTTTGGTATATAGATACTTTTATTTTGTTTAATGGCATGTATAGATTTTTGGTTATTTTGTTATATGTGTCATTTGGCTAGCCAATGTAAGAGCCTAAATGGTATACTTATTCTTTTATATATGGCCATGAGATATGGCTCATATAGATGTAGGTTGTAAACCTATTAATAATGCATGTCTATGTTTAAATGTCTCGTGAAATATGATAATGAGGCTTATCATGAGTGGATGATTGAAATGGGACCTAATAATTTGATAGTGGACATAGCGTACAATGGTATATGGATATAATATGGCCTAAGTGTAAAAAGTAAAATGTGTCATGTTAATCCCTAATACGAAAAGGAAATTTTAGCATGTACTAAACCAATTAGATGAGGTTAACATGTAGTGAATTATGTCAAGGTTGTTTAAGAGTATACTTAGGCCATGTTAAATACCATTGAAGTCTCTAAGTGTGTATGGATGTTAGAGGGTGACTAAAGGCTTGGAAAATAGCCCTAAAAAGGTCCACACAGGTAAACACACGGCCATGTGTCTAGGCCGTGTATGACACGCGGTTAGCCCCCATAGGCGTGTTGCTCGACCGCGTGTCCCTTACACTTAAAATTTTAGGTCAGTTTGCATGGTAGTAAACACACAGGTAGAGACACGGTCGTGTGTCTCAACCGTGTGGAGGACACGACCTAGTACACGGGCGTGTGCCTTGGCCGTGTGCCTCAAAATGAATGATGACGTCATAAACAGAATGTCCAGGTTTTTGGACATAGGCAATGATATAGGCATGTCTAGGTCGTATGAAGGACACGGACGTGTGCTTGGTCGTGTGAAAATCCCTGTAAGTTCGAAATGAAAAATAAATCCAAATAATTCAACACGGGTGGGTCACATAGGCGTGTCCCTAAGCACACGGGCATGTACTTTGCCTCCACACGAGCGTGTGAGGCATAACCCTAGTAATTTTTTTTCTAAAATTTTCTATAGTTCTCGCTTTAGTCCCGGATCGCTTTTAATATATGTTTTGGACCTTGTAGGTCCATAATCGGGACACTATGATGTCGTTTAGTCGGTTTTATATTAGAATGAAATTTTATAATATGTATTTTCCGAAAGTGTCCGAGTATATGTCTGGGAACGCCTTGTACTTATCCCGATCTCGGGTACGGGTAAGGGGTGTTACATCATGGTTAATATTTGTAATCCTAAAGGATAAAATTGTATAAAGTTAAATCCCTTAGGACTTTCATCTTGTAAATAGGCTTTAATCTTGACTGTATATATAATTTAAACTGTATCGTTGGATCTGAAGGAGCTCAACTATAAATAGAAGATTTCTCCCTCATTTGTAATCATCTCATTCATAGTTATTGAATATATTAGAGAGCATTTACTTAAACGCCTTATGTGCATTACTTTCTTATGGCTTTTTTGTTCAAGTCGAGCTCCTTTGTCTTTTGAGTTTGCTTTTGCTTTATTTAAGTGACTTGGAGAATTTTTGTTGTGAATTCTCATCTTTTGAGAGTTAGGCTAACTTAGGCAATTTTGAAGCAAAGGATTTGCTTAAGGTTGTATGATTTGCCAGACTAAAGTTCTAGCCCCATGACAAAATGCTCTCAGTTATCTTCCCTAACCTACCTTTCGAAATATGGTTTGTGTAAAGAAACAACATTTTGGCAGTAAGTTTTAGCCACACCTTGTGCTTTGCATTTGCATCCAACTGGTTTAAACATTAGATGGTTAAATGGAAGTTGCCTCCATATCTATGCAGGTTCCAATAGAAGCCAGGTTGGGTCTGGCTATGTTGGTGGCTCATTTCACTAGCAAGTTACTAACGTAGTAGACTTTGTTCTTGTTGAGCCTGAAGTAGTAGTGACCTGGGTCTTTATCGGGTCCTTTATGAGATGGATTTTGGACTATGTTGTTCAAGTTGTTGGAGGTGAATTTGAACAATCTTTGCTTCAAGGTTTGGGCATATGTTGACTAGCTCTTCGTATGGATGGGCAGTGTGATTCATTCCAGTGAGATTAAAAATTGTAATGACAGTGAGATTAGTTATTGTAATAGTGAGATTAAAATCAAAGGTAGGATGTGTTTGGATTCAAACACAACTTTAATGGTGAGATAAGAATATCAAATTACTATTGATAACATTAAATTAAAATGTATATATAATAGAATATTAAAATATTTTACAAATTATATTTAAATCAAATAATTAAATATAATTAAATTGTATTTATGCTATATAAATAAAAATTATAAAAAAATATTTTTATTAAAAATTGAATTATATTAAATAATGTCATATTAAAAGTATGTTATGTGTATTAAATAAAATAAATAATAAAGGAAGAATTGGAGAGGTAAAATAGTAATTATCCCTATTTTTGGACTTCCAAATCAGTTCCCTGGAGCTTTTAACTCTGGTCAATATTTTGGGTTACAGTGAGGTGAGAAATGTTCACTGGTGTGTTGCCAAACACCTCAACTGAAGTTGCATTGCAGTTCAATTTTTTTTACTCTTTAAATCTCACCACACTAAGATTTTAGATGATGGGATACTTAGGTTTCAGGTCGATTTAGTCATTTTTAGTTCATGTATTTCATTCCCGCCTAAGGATAATTGTTAAATTCATTATGTTAAGTTATATTATTTCCCAAATCTGGTGTGGTAAACTTATTATTGTATGTGTAATGCCATGTCATCTTGTTATTTTACCATATTATTCATTAAAAAATCTAGTTAATGGATTAACAAATTTTGTTTGTGTCAATATTGAAATTTCAAAATTTGAAAAGTATAAGGATATAGAATGATGCAACCTGAGAATATGATGGATTAAATTTGAAACTATACACATAATACATGACTAGTAATTGAATTTAACTACTATTATTTGAGTCAGGAGTAAAATTTCAAAATTTGAAAAGTAAGGGACTAAATTTTACCAATTCGAAAAGTAAAAAGACTAAAATTGATCAAATTAAAGTATAAGGATTAAATCCACAATTTCCACAAAGTAAAGGGGACTAAATACATAATTTTCACAAAGTAAAGGGAGTAATAGCCAAATGAATAGCTGTTAAAATGGGTTTTAGATGATGGGATTTTTATGTTGTAGCTCATGCCCACCAGTTGGATCCAGATTAAGCAACAAATCCTTTGGGTTATAATAATGTTTAAACGATTGAATTTTAATGTTCCAGCTCAAGACCAAGATTTGATCTGCAATTTCTTCCCCTCTAGAAAATGTGTTTTAAATGATCTGATCGTATCGCATGAGCCTAGAAGCCCCAAAACCAATAGTTAGATCCACATTGAGCTGTGTTTTTGGTAAGGTTGGGCAGCTAGAGAACGAGGTTGGACTTCAGGCAAGTTTAAACCGGGTTTCTTATGATCCTAGAAGTGAAAGGTTTATTATAAGATTGTCGGAATTCACATTTCGATCCCAGTCGAGAAGTTAAAACAAAAGTTTTAGGAAGAGAGTTATTACAATAATAATAAATAAATGATAGAAAATACCTCCATTTATTTCTAAGTGAGCCGGCTAGCTTCGACTCTAACAACATTCAATTATTTCTACCCTAAACGGGGTCGATGAAGCTCATGGACGTTTGTTGTGCTCAAGGTTATAATTGAGTGATTATCTTCTTGTAGGTTACTGTATTTCTACTATGACCTTCACTAAAAAAAATTTAGGAAAATTTTTTACCAAAATATTTAACCATTTACCAATTTTTCTAACATCCTTAGAAATATTAGTAAATTCTTAAAAATATTAATAAATTGTTAGATATTTTATAACTAGTATATTCGAATAAGATATATCCAAATTTGAAAGGGTCTATCCACATTCGCTCTAAATCTGCATCAGATAGTAATTTCAACATCCGAATTTACATATTATCTTAGTTTGCAAAATTCAAATTAATACCTGAATCCGCAATCCAAATTGTCATCTTTAGTTTCAACATAATCTATGTCTGGTCTTTGATGAGCCACAAGTTTTACCTTATAACCATCAATGAATCCATCAAGTTTGGTTTTGATGGGATGTATCAATTTGCAACTAATCAAATTTGTTGCATGTGGTAATAAATTAATGAAGTCGGTATATAATTTAATATATTTAGTGTAAATAATATTTAAAATAAATAATATTTTTTAAATAACTGAAGTTGGTATGATAATTTAATTTAATAATAAAATACAATACCCAAATAAAAAATAAAAAATATATTATAGTTAATAATATATTTATACCTATTTGCTTTCTAAGTGAATATATAAATTTACTTCAGTCAATATATATATAAATTTACTTTTTTTTAAAAAATTAAAAATAATAATATATAACATATTAAAGGTAAATACTATTTAAAATGAATAATATTTTATAAATAAAATTAGTTGGTATCATATATTAAATTAATAATAAAATAAAATAGCAAGAAAAAATTAATATACTATATATTATACAAAGTAAAAAAATTAATAAATATAAAGTAAAAATAAAAATATATTGTTATTTAATATTAACATGATGTTTTCAAATTATTTAAAACTATTTATATTTATAAATATATTTTCAATAAAATATTTTTTTACAAAAAAAAGACTAATTTAAATTTTAAAATATTATAAAAATATATTTGGAATAAAATTTGAGAAGTTTATATATATTATTTATATAAACATTTTAACTTTTAAAAAAATTAAAACTAATATCTATTTAAAACATCACTATAAAAGAATACAAAACAATCAAATATTATTTTGGTTGATACATATAATCAACCCATGCATCACATGGGTATCCAAATTAGTTATTGGCTACTTTATTAGACTAACATCGTATATATGATAATTTTATTTTAATTTTTGTTATTTGTTTAAAATTTTTTATTGTATTGATAATTTTTATTGTAATTAATATTTTTTAAAATATAAATTATGTAATTGTATAATTATAATTTGCACTACCAAACCTAACATAGAATTATAATGTAATTACACTCTATTAGCCAAATATAAATAGGGAATTACAAATCTTTGTAATTACAAGAGAGTGTTATAATTACACTTTCAACCAATTACTCTGTGTTATCCAAGCAAACCCTAATAAAATTACCAAAATATATATTTTTTTACTACACCATTTAAATGGTATAAGTTCTTTGAATTAATACATCAATTTAGAAAATTAGAATTATATTAAAAGGTAAAGTATAATATAATTTTTTTTAAAAAAAGTAAAACAATAGGCTAAATTTGCTGAAAATATCCAAATAAAAAAATTAAGGAAATGGATCGATTTTGGAGAGAGAAAGTGAAAACGTGCCTTAGTTGATGAGTTTTCTATTGAAAATGCGTCCTACAGGGCATATTTTCAGCCACCTTAGTTGAAAGTGCATTCTATAGGGGTCATTTTCTGGCTTTTTTAACATATCAGCTCATTTGGTTAAATGATTAAATGTTAGTGGTTTTATTTTTAAGTTTTGGGTTTGATTCCTCTCCTACTCACATTTGTATATTTTTTATTTCATATTGTTTCAAGCTTATTCTTTTTTTTACTTTTAATTGATATTTTTAATACATTAGCTCCTCTAGTTAAATGGTTAAATTATAGTGATTTCATCTTTGAATCTTAAATTTGATTTCTCTTCTAAGCACATTTGTATTTGTTATTTCATGTTGTTTCAAGATTTTTTTTTCAAAAAATTTAACTAATATTTTTAATTAATAAATATATTTTTTTATTTTTTTATTTTTAATTAATAACTCTTTTATTTATAAAACTAAATTATTATTGTAAACATCGTTATGTTTAATAAGTATAATTTTAATATGTGTAATATTTATTCTTCAATCCATATCATGACTGTAGTAAATTTTAGTATTATATATTTTTGTATGTGTATTCGAAACACATATAAACATAATGGTATTTGAAATATTATACCCACAATGTGGATGAAAAATAATGATATTTGAAATATTTTACATATAAAATAATAAGTATATTTGAAATAATTATTTCATTTTATAATATTAGAAATCACCATACCTACAGTATAGTGGAGAAGATAAATATTTGACATATAAATATTATATATGGAGAAAAATATATAAAAAAAAGTTGATATTTATATGATATATAAAGGAGTTAGTAATTTCAAATATTTTTAATATAATGATATATATATATATGATATGACTTGAAGAGCCTACCCGATAAGTGGCACGTTCTTCCGTCTAGCAAAGTTTTAGGTTACGATTGTGTTTTTTGATTTGTGTTTATCGCTCTTTGCTTTGCCGACAATAAAGTTTAGTTTTTTTTTATTTTTTAGGAAAATTTTTTGCATAGGTGCGATTACACAAAACTACCTTTGTAAAGAATCCAAGGTTCTTTAATTTCAATCCAAAATACATTAATCTATTATGCGGGTTGAGATGGCATTAGTGGACAATGATTTGGCAAACTTGAGTCTTGATGAGGAAGAAGACGAAGGTTTCAATTCGCAGTAAAGGAAGGACCCCAACAACCACTATATGATTTATGCTTAGTCGGATGTGCTCTTACAGTAAGCGTGGTCAATTTTTTTGCTATGAAAAACACGACGACTAATTTATGGCATCCGTTGGGGGGAATTCAAATCTTTGAACTTGGAGAAAAACGATATATGTTTAGATTTTTCTATGAGGTTGACTTGGAACGGGTGATAAGTGGAACACCTTGGACTTTTTATAACCATCTTCTTATCCTTTATAAATTAAAAAACGGTGAGGACCCGAGTTCTGTTCCATTAGTTTTTTCTGATTATTGGGTGCAAATTCATGACCTTCCACCGAGTTTTTTTTACTGATCATGTGGCGCAATTATTGGGAAATTTTGTTGGCAAATTTTTGGAACATGATACGAAATAGCTTAATCAAGGCTTCAAAAATTTCATACGAATTAGAGTTTAGATTAATATTAGAAATCCGCTGAAGAGGAAAAAGAAGATTTTGATTCCCCATTCAAATCCGGTATTTGTGAGATTTCATTATGAAAAAATATCTTTATTTTGCTTTCTTTGTAGATGTCTAGGACATGGAGACAAATTTTGTCAGAATAGGATTAACCTAGGATTGAAAGAAGTGGAATACGGATGGGATATTTCACTTAGGGCACAACCTAGGAGGGTGAGCATTACTCCAAGCGTTTGGTTACGGGAAGATAATATAGGTAGTACTTTTGGGAGAAGGGCTGGTAAGGAAGATGTTTGTAATAGCTTTGGTTTACAACAAGAATTGGGATTTATTAGTCATACTTTGGGGCTTAACTTAAAAAGAAAAAAGCAACAAGAAAAACGAAAAGGGGTAATATGACAAAGTGATGATGAGAGGGAAGATAAGGTTGAGGATATGGAAGAGATTACTATAGAGAACGAAGAAGGGAAAAAGAGATTTAGGTCAGAAAGTCATATAGTTGTGGATGGACAAGGGGAACGAAGAGGAACCTATTATAAAAATAAGATATCGGTAGTTGCTAATAGGTAAGCCAACCAGATACAATAAAAATCTTAAGTTGGAACGTCCGTGGATTAGGGAGTCCATAGGGCGTTAGAAGACTTCAGCATATGCTGAAAATTTATAATCCTCAAATTGTCTTCTTTATGGAGACAAAGTTAGATAATTCTCAAATGGAAAGAGTTTGACAACGGTGTGGATTTAATTGTGGTATTGGTGTTCTAGCAATGGGAACAAGAAGGGGGTTAAGTCTTGGTTGGAAAAGTGAAGTAGAGATCAATTTAAGAAGTTTCTCCAAACATCACATTAACGTTAATATTGATGATAGTGAAGTAGGGGAAAATTGGAAATTGATCGTTTCTATGGTGCATCAGAAGCTCGTGGAAGAACGAAGGCTTGGGATATTCTAAGGAGGTTAGGGAGAGAACATGAGTCAAATTGGTTGGTTTGTGGTGACTTTAATGAGATTTTATATACTTTTGAAAAGGAAGGGGGCTTACCAAGAGATGAAGTTTGAATGGAAGAATTTTGGATAGTTCTTAATGATTATCGAGTGGAAGACGTGGGTTATGCTGGAAAGTGGTTTACATGGGAACGTGGTGATCTCCCAACAACAAACATAAAAGAACGACTTGACAAAGGGGATACAAATAAAAATGGTTATTCTCTGAATTCACAATGCGGCATTTGCCTCATTATTTCTCAGACCATTTCCCTCTGTTTTTACAAGCCAAAATTGAAGGGATGCTTAAAAGAAGTAAATAATTTAGATTTGAAGCATGATGGACTATGGAAACTTCTTGTGAGACAAAAGTGAAAAGACTTTGGGCAATGTATAATGGAAGGGTGATGGAGAAATTAACATTGGTAGGTAAAGGTTTACAAAAATGGGCTATGGGAATCAGGAAGTTACGAAAAGGATTGACAAAGAAGATACTAACCCGAATTGAAGACCTTGATGGAATCGAAAGGACGACTGAAAACTTGGCTAAATTAATTGATGCTAAAATCCATTTAAATTTGGAAATTGATAAAGAATAAAAATATTGGGAGCAACGAGCTAGGTTGAATTGGTTGAAAGAAGGAGATATGAATACATAATTTTTATACAAATTTGCTTCCCATAGAAAAAGAGGAAACAAGATTGAAGAACTAGAGAACGAACACGACCAACTAATTTCTGACAAAAGAGCAATGAAGGAGGTGGCTAAATGGTATTTTGAAAATTTGTTTTTATCAGAAGGTTTTGGTAATCTTGAATACATATTGTCAGGAACTGATATGCATATCTCAGATTCTAAGTAAAGACTTTACTAGCGACAAATTTTTTTCGGCTCTTAAGAGCATGGGACCAATAAAAGTAACCGGATGTGATGGTTTTCCAACTTTATTTTTCCAATGGTTTTGGCATATTATTTGACAAGAAGTTGGTAATTTCTATCTCGAGATTTTAAATAAGGGAGGACCAGTTGATGGAGTTAATTTAACAGCTATTGTGCTTATACCAAAAGTGGCAAGTCCTACCAACCTTAAGAATTTTCAACCTATTAGCCTATGCACATTTGTGTACAAGATTATTGCTAAGATGGTGGCAAATATGCTTCAACAAGTTCTTGATAAATGTATTGATAAGGCCTAGAGTGCATTTGTTCCAGGTAGACTCATCACTGACAATATTCTCTTGGTTTATGAATTAATGAATTTATTAAAACAAAGAAGAATAAACAATAATGGAAGTCTAGCACTAAAACTGGATATGAGTAAGGCATACAACAGGGTGGAGTGGTTTTTCTTGGAAAAAGTCATACAAAAAATAGGATTTGTAGAATCTTTTGTGTCTTTGATCATGATATGTGTATGAACGGTTAATTATTTAGTTTGTTTGAATGGGGTGATGGGTGAATGTTTCAGACCAATGAGGGGTTTGCGTCAAGGTGACCCCTTAAGTCCATATTTATTCTTAATATGTAATGGAGGTTTGTCATCCTTGATGAGGCTTGCAGCTAGGGAAGGTTCTCTAAAAGGGTAAAGGTTTGTCAGAAAGGTCCATTAATCACACATTTATTGTTTGCAACAACTGCATTCTTTTTGGGGACGCAAAATTTAGGGGAGAAAATAATCTTAAAGAGGTATTACGAGAATATGAAGTATGTTCAGGTCAATGTATTAACTTTGAAAAGTCAATGGCATATTTTAGCACAAATGTCTTTAAGCAAATTCGAGAACAAGTTGCTAGCATATTAGGAATTCAAACCTCTAGAAACCTAGAAAAATATCTAGGTTTACCCAATATGGTTGGAAAGGATAAAAAAATCTTTCCAAATACTAAAGGGCAGGATGATTAGTAAGGTTAGAGGGTGGAGCACTAGATTCTTGTCGGTAGGGGAAAAAGAAGTCTTCATAAAAGTAGTATTGCAAGCTATTCCAATCTACTCTATGGCATTTTTTTATTACCAAAATCACTGTGCAAAGAATTGGAAAATATTATGAGCTGATTTTGGTGGCAAAAAAGTCTTGAAAAACGTGGAATCCACTGGTGCGAATGGAATTAGCTTGGTGAGTTGAAAGAGGATGGGGAAATGGGATTTCGATGCCTTTCAAAATTTAATGTGGCAATGCTAGCTAAATAGAGTTAGTGCTTAATTTATTACCCAAATTCATAATTTGCCAAATCTTTAAAAACCAAATATTATCCAAACTCAGATTTTATGCATGCACGGTTAGGGAACTTACCATCATATACTTGGAGAAGCCTATGGTCGACAAAATGACTTCTTAACAAGAGGATGGGCTGGCGAGTTGGCTCGGGAACATAGATACAAATTTGGAATGACACATGGGTTCCGGGCTCAGATGACTACAAGATTCAATTTCTATGTATTACCCAAAATCTTGTGTTAGTCTCTGATTTAATTGAACAAGACTCAAATCAATGGAAGAAGGAATTAATTCAGCGAACCTTCCACCAAGATGACGCAGCAAGGATTCTTTGTATCCCACTCCCGCTTGAGAAAGAACTGGACAAATTTATATAGTGAGGTGAGGTTTCAGGAGTTTACACAGTACAAAGTGGATACAAAAAATTAATACAAACGAAAAGATCAACAAATTTACAGCAAAACCAAATTCTTTACAAACCTATGTACAAAGAATTATGGAAGGTGAACTTGTTGCCTAAAAAAAGAATTCTAGTATGAAAGACCTTAAATAATTTCCTACCTACTCTTTCTAATCTGTTTCAACACAAAATACAAGATTCGACGACTTGCCCAATATGCAAAAATAGTGATGAAATAAGACAACATGTGTTTCGGGACTAATTTTTTGTAGCAGGTGTGTGGACAAGGCTAGGAATTGGATGGCCCCTGGAACAAAATCAGGTACAATATAAGGACTGGATGCATTACTTATTTGAAAGAAAATCAAACAATTAGATAAAAAGTATTATGTGTACTGTATGAGGTTTAAGGTCAGCCAAATATAAGTTGCTTCATGAAAATAAGGCACAAACAGAAGAGAGATTTGTACAATTTATTCTAGACTACATGTAGAAAATTGAAGGGGTAAATAGAAAGGTACCTGTCAACATAATAGCTAATAAGAATTGGAGGCCACCAGACTGCTTGAATGTCAAAATCAATTTTGACGTTGCATTTAAAAGGCAGAATAGTAGATCGTGTACAAGGATTGTTATTAGAAATTCCTTCGATCAAGTCTTAAAAATGAAAATATATAGAAACAAACACATACAAACAGTATTCGTAGCAAAAGCTCTTTCATGCGTCTAGGCGATTTGATTTGGGGCAGAATCTGGATTCTTACTATAACAGCTCGATTTTAACTAAATCGAAATAGTGGTTTTAGAACCACAAATCTGAAGACGTAAAATTATTTTAATATTATTTTTGGTGTTTACAGTATGTTAATTGATATGTGTGAAAGTTTCGTGTGAAAATTTTACTGTTTGTGTGCTCAATTTGACAAAAGAACTTAATCGCGTAAAATGTAAAATGACTTGCTATTTGTTAAAGTGCTATATTACTATGTTCTTTTTAATGTGGAGGCCTTAAAATGAAATTAGGCCATTAAATAATAGCATGGACGGTAGTGGAAAACCATTATAAAGCTTTTATATTATTTCATTAAGGTTAATAAGGTAATTAGTTAATAAATGATGTTATAATAAAACAAAAAAATTAAAATGGCCATGCATTCATCATTCTTGGCTGAAACTTAAGAAGAAAAGAAAGATTTGAAAGCTGTGAATATTTGGCACCTTCGGAAGCTTGAATTAGGTATGTGTTTTGCTCGGTTTTTGATAATTTTTACGTTTTTCAAATCGTTGCTCCGAATACTAGCTAGCCCATGCTTGGATTTTTGAATTGGTTGTGGATTTTGTGATTTTCCATTGTTGATAGCTTGAGATTTTTGTGGATGATGAAAAATAAATCTTTGTTGATAGATTATTATGTTTAATTATGTGGTTTTTGATAAAAATGTGTATTAAGGATTAAATTGTGAAACTTGTAAATTGAGGGATCAAAATGTGAAATAAATGAAAGATATGGACTTATATGAATTAATGGAATATTCGGCCAAACATGTGTATAAGGAAATTATGTATATTTTGTGTTTTGTGAAATAAGTACTAAAATGTCAAAGTATGAAATTAAAAGGGCCAAAGTGTAAAAAGGCCTAATTATGTATTTGTGGATTAAATTGATTAAATGTGTGATTAAATAAGATAAATTTGAATTTATTTAGATCAAGAAAAGAGGAAATCGGGCTTGGATCGGGAAAAGTCGAAGGTTGTCGAATAGTCGTTCTGGTTTGTTCGTGTCCATACGAGGTAAGTTCATAAGTAAATAAATGTGTTTAAATTTCATATGAATACATTTCATATTATTGAATTGAATCTTATGATTATATATATGTATTGCCGAATTGATATAAACATGGATTAACTTGTGTCCAACTTTAATCGATCAAAATTATGACGTCCGAAAGCCCCGTACGAACCATAGGAATAGTATAGGATACATATGTCATGACATAGGATTCTGATATGTTTTATCGTGTAAGACCACATCTAGAACGTTGGCATTGATTTGAGATTTATGTATAAGACCATGTCTGGGACATCAGTATTGTATATGATTTTGTGTAAGACCCTGTCTGGGACAGTGGCATCGATATTTGATTACATGTAAGACCACGTCTGGGACGTTGGCATTGTACTAGCTTTCCAAGTTATCTTAGTATCTTTATTGATTTCGAATTGTTCAGCGGCCAATGACATGGCAAAAATCAAATATGAGTTCAAGTTAAATAAGTCAGGTATGTTTTAAGTTTATATGAAATTAGAAAGAAAAAGGTAAGTGTTGTTGCGTAATATGATCATGTGAACTATTTGTGATATGTTACTATATATATATGTATATGATATTGGAGGTATTCAGCCTAATTGAATTAAGTATAAATGTTATTTTGATAATTTATTTGCTTATGACTTACTAAGCTATCCAAGCTTGCTTTGTGTGTTCATTTGGTATTTTATAGATTTTGGAAGCTAGTTATGAGCTCGAGGATCATTAAGGATCATCATCACACTATCGACTATCATTCGGTACTTTTGAAGTTTGAAACTTTGAACATATGACTTGTATAGGCTAGTTTTAATGTGTTTGTATTTTGAATTTATGTATGTATAGCCATGCGAAAATGGCTTGAGTTTGTTGTTACTGTTGGTGCGAATTTGGTTATGCTTAAACTCATTTTGAGAAGTATATTTCATGGTATATCTTGTGTGATGCTTGGTTTATAATATCGAGAGTGATATCAAAGTGGTTGATGGATGTGTCTTTGGGAGTGGTGTATATCCTGTCATGGTATAAACTCATTTTGGCAAGTGTGTTTAATGGCATGTAAGTATAGTGTTTTGGTTATATGGCTTGATTGAGTAATGATAAGAATAGCCTATGATTAGCTTAATTTCGGTAAGTTTAATGCATGGTATGTTTTGTCTTTGTGAATGCTTTTATAATTCGGCTTAGTAATGGGGTAAAATGATAATTATATATTCGATTGTGTTTTGGTTATTTTGATTCGATTTGTAATGGCAATGTAGGTGCATATATTATGCTTGAATGGTTGGCTAATTAAGTACAGTTAGTGAAGGCAAATAATGAATATGTTATATGATTGGTTTGGTTGATATGCTTTGTTTAAGGTTCAGTAATGAAAGGTCAAGATGTTAGGTTTAATATTTGATTAGAAATTGTGCCATATTTGTGGTTAAATAATTTGGTATATAATAAATAGGTACTTTGGCATGATTTGCTTCGATACTAGTGTTTAAAATTGTTTATAATCATAATTGTATGTGGCTAAATGAATATGGTTGTTTATGTGTATTATATACGCATGCCTATTATGCCATGTGGATGTTTAAATCTAGACAAACATGTATAACATGTGAATTGGTTTAGTCATGACTTAATTAATGGAATAGGTTAATATAGATTCGGTAAATATACATAAAAAAGGCGGTTGCATTTAGGGTAAAATGCGTATATTATAATGACATCAAAGGTAGGTACGACCATATTGTAATGTTGTTAATGTCGCATATATGTGATTGGATATTAAGTTGTATACATATTGGTTCGATTGGTTTCATTATGTACATATATAGAAGTTATGAAATGAATTGTTTGATACTTAGCTAATGAAATTATGTACTAGCATATTTTCTGTATATGAAAAGTGAGGATATATGCTTGAATATGTTTTATTTATGAAAATGCCATTAATGTAATGGATATAGGGAATCGAATATTGAAAGTGTTAAATATGTGAACATTGCTTTGATGTATACAAGTTTGGTTAGAATTTGCTAAGTATGGAACATGTTCAATTGAGTTTTGATGTATGTCCTAATTGAATTAGTTGAAATTTTTGAAATGTGCTTATTTGTGATACATGATTAGTAGGGTATGATTGATTTGATTTGGAATTATGTTTCATGCATTCAAATTTAAAATAATTGAATTGTGGATATTCAAGTTTGATAATGTTGTAAATGTATCGTTATTCTTTAGTGCATGAAGAGTGATAAATGACTGTGCTGAACTGTGTTTTGTACGGTAATGCCTTGTAACCCTAATCTGACGACGAATATGGGTTAGGGGTGTTACACATACGAGTTGAAGTCGAGGGTGATGCGTTAGTTATCATTAGAAAATTACAAAGTGGGGAGGAAGATGGATTTAAAATTAGAGCGTATATTGTTGATGCTAAATTATTATGCAGTAACTTAGTTACTTGTGATTTTCGACATGCAAGGAGACAAAAAAAATAAAGTATTTCATCTTTTAGCAAAAGAAGGTTTAAAGGAAAGTGAAAATACATATATTAGTTTTGGCCTCTCCAGTACAGTTGTAAGGGCCGTTGAAATCGATAGGCAAGGCGCTGGTCAACCATATTGAAGATTCTCTGGTGAAATTTTTAGAAGGAAAAGGAGGATGGTTCTTTTGTTTTGAAAGACTTAGGGATTGGGTTCTGGAATTTTAAAGATATAGAAGTAAAAAAATGGAAAAGTATTTCAAGACCTATGTTGATCCAATAGAGGAACGACCATAATAGTGAGAAAAATCACTTATCATGGAAATACTTTTACCAAGGACAGAGAAGTTAAGAATCATGATGGTTTGCTTGAAAAAGCGTTGCAAAGAAGAAAAGAGATCGTCTGAAATGGTGGTTGGCTATGATGATTGTTTTTTAGGGTTTATTTTGAAATGAATTTCTCTAGTTGTTTAGGGCTTGTTTTTCTAGTTAGGATGGGTTTGGGCTTTTTAGCCTGGGCCATGACTTTGGTTATGTTGTTTTTGTTTTGTTTTTCTTTTTTGATTTCTTTGAATATAATTGCAGCCCGGTCTTTATAAAAAATTGTAAAATAATTTTTAATGATTTTTTATGAGAAAATATAAGATTAATACAAAAATTACCATGTGTCAACTTTTGATTGATTGAATGAGTTTTTTTAAAATAAAATAACTGTGAGGTACATAATAGTTACATAATAATTTAAATACCTAATTTGATGAAAAAGAGGGTAAGTAAGTAACTCAAAAAATCAATATAATTTGAAAACTTTTTATTGAATTAAGCCCATAAATACATGTAAGAAAATCTGATATTGTATGTAGTATTAATATGTCAGTAACAATGATAAGCAAAATAATGCAGTAATAGTAACACAATAGAATACCTTTAATCGGAAAAAGTTGAAAATTAGAAGAAGAATTTTATTGAGGCTTGTATAAACAGTCTCCTTAAGATAGATTCGTCCTCTTCTCGATGCTTTGAGTAACGTTAAACATTTGTCTCCCAGGATACAACAACAAACAATCATAGTAGTAGCACAACAACAGTGATCAATCACACACAATCTTGTTTTTCTTAATTATCAGGAGAAATGAATTTAGAAAGAAGTTTTGATATTGATAGTTTTTGATAAATGTTTTTGACATCTCTTAACTTGGCTTTATATAGAGAGGAGGAAATAAATAAAGAGATTTTTTGAAAAATTAATAGACATGGGTGAATAGAGACAATGAATGAAAAAAATTCAAGATTAAACCAAGAGATACTTTTTTCAAAAGATACAACTGTATGGAAAAATACAATATTAAACGAAGAGATACAATTATCATTCATCACTCAATAATTATTTTCCAACAATATTCAATTATCATTCTTCACTCAATAATTATTTTTCAACAATCCCCTACATGAATGAAATTGATGGATCAACGAGACTCAAATACTCAAAGAGGTGATAAATTCTACATTCGATATTTGCATAGGATAGGTAGGCATTAACCCTTGAACCTTCCCTTGTGAAAGTATATTTACTTTACTAGTTAACCAGTAGACGCGATGTCCTTGAACTGTTTTGCTATTTGTGTAAACGATGATATTCTTCATGCAAATACCTCACTGGCAAGATTTTTTGTTCTAATGGGAATGTTCATATGGCCGTGAACATCCTCCTGGTTCTACAAGAGCTTAGAGAATTATGCCCCAATAGTCTCCTTAAAGCGACCCTACTTCACTCTCACATAGGTGACTTATGTTGTCCATTTCACCAAAACAGACAATGGTCATTAAAAGCATTGCTTAACCTTTTGCGCATTTTAATCATTGTTTTCATCATAGGAATCGACTCAGGACAAGAACCCCCATAGTGACCTCACAAGGTTTATGCTAGTAGGTTGTCCCATTAAACCTAGATCTTGGGATCTCTAGTCAACTAGGTTGGGTTTTCCTTCACATAGTGCGTTAAATGTTCATGGGCTTTAGTCCAGTTCCTTTTGATGTTTTATCAAATTGGTCTCGGTTTAACCCTTTGGTTAGCAAATCTGCAGTGTTATATTTTGATCTTACAAAATCAATAGAGATAACTTCAATTGAGATCAATTGTCTAAAAATATTCTATCGAAGATGAATGTGTCTCGACTTACCATTATACATTACGTTCTGTGCTCTACCAATTATTGCTTGGTTATCACAATATATGCATATTGTGGGCACAGGCTTTGGATATTTAGGAATATCCTCTAAAACGTTTCATAGCCATTCTGCCTCTTCTTCAGATTTGTCTAGAGCTACAAAATCAGATTTCATTGTGGATCTGGTTAGAATCATTTGCCTTGAGGATTTCCATGACACAATTCATCCTCCCAATGTGAAAATATAACCACTTGTGCCTTTGGCATCTTGAATATCAAATATCCAATTGGCATCGGAGAATCCTTCTAACACAGCAGCATCTTTAGAATAATGTAATCCGTAGTTTCGAGTATATCTGAGATATCTTAGTACCCGCACAATCGTTTTCCCGTGGTTCTCTCTTGGATTGCTTGCGAATCTGCTTAAACTACTTACAGTGAAAGCAATATCAAGTCTAGTGCAACTCATAAGGTACATTAAACTGTCTATGACTCTTGCATATTCCACTTGGTTAATACTTTCACCTTTTTTTTTTGGACAGATGTTGATTTATATCTATCGGAGTTCTTACTACACCAAAATCATCCTTGCCGAATTTCTCAAGAATCTTGTCTGTGTAGTGTGATTGAGTCAATATGAGACCTTCACATGACCTTTTGATTTGGATGCCCAATATCATTCAGCAAGCCCCATATCTTTCATATCAAATCTTGAATTTAACAAGTTTTTGGTACTTTTTATATAACAGCCCGATTTTGGGTCTAGTTGGAACAGTGGTTTCGGGACCACGAATCAGACGTAAAAAGATTTATTTTTATTATATTTTTATGGTATACAGTTTCATGGAATTGTTTCGTGAAAATTTCGCTTGAAAATTTTATCGATTAGGCACTTAATTTAGTAAAAAAAACTAAATTGCAATAAGTGCAAAATGTGTGTTCTAGAAGCTAGAGGTGTTTAATTGCTATGAAATTTTAAATTGAAGGTCTTTAGATGGTAATTAGACCAGTTGTTAAGTTGGTGGACAAAATGGACATGAAGTAAGAGAATTTTTATGTTTTAAGTTAGGGGCATTTTGGTCATTTAGTTAATAAATGAATTAATAAGCAAAATAAAGCCAAAATCTTGTCCATCTTCTTCTCCGATAGTCGAATATCTCTAAATAAGGCATAGCTAGGGTTTGTTCATCTTCCAAGCTCGATTGTAAGTATGTTCTTGCCCTATTTTTAATGCTCTTCACGTTTTTGAAGTCGCTGTAACCCGATCTATCTATTTCTACCACTAATTTAAGAAATAATCAAAGTATAAATTTCTAACCATGATAGATAATTGTGTATTTTGATGCCTAATGGTAGAAAATGTATGTTAGATGCAAGATAAACAACTTTTGCTATGTGATTTTTGATGGAAATGTTGAAAATGACCTATTTGTATAAGTTACAAAAATGTGTAGTAAAAGTGTGGTTAAATGAAAATTGAGGGCTGGTATAAGTATGAAAATGGTTCGCTAGGCTTGGATTTTGAAGAAATTGGATACATTTCTTTTTACGAGCCTAGGGACTAAATTGTAAAAATGTGAAACATTAGGGGCAAAAATGTAATTTTACCATAATATGATTTTTAGACTGAATTGAACAATGTGAATATTAAATTAGTTAAATTTTTCATTATAGATCAAGAAAAATGATGTTCGGACCTAGATTGGGGGAAAAACAAAATGTTTGACAATTAGGTCCAATTCTACTATTTTTGTACCGAGGTAAGTTCGTATGTAAATAATGCATTTTTATATTTATGTATTAAGTGCTTTAATATTGTATGAATTGTGATTGACTCTTTCGACGTATTCTACAAAGTTTCGACAAGCAAGAATTCCCGGTTGAGCCTTAGGAATAGAATAGGATACGAGTGACATGTCACTAGGAACCCTTATGTATATGCGATTATGTAATCTGGGTGTTGGTCTCGTATGTCCTACCAGTGGCTGGGTAGTCCGGCATGTGTTGCGAATACCTGACAGCTTGTGTGAGCAACGCTGTGTAGCTACGTTCTGACTGACAGCTTGTGTGAGCAGACCCGTGAATAGCTCAAAAACGAGCCAATATTTATTATGAGATATGAGGTAGCTTTTGCTACATAAATGGCACTAATGTGCAAGTTTTCCAAGTATCTGTTAATATTCTGAGTGTTCAACGAGAAGATCAAAGTTGTGAAAGGATATGGTTATGTTGCGAGTTGGTACAGGTATGTACGTAAAACTCATAAGTAATGAGCTTGACATTTGATGAACTCTTGGTAGGATTATGATTGAGTAAGTTATGACTATGAGATTTTAATAATGTTCATGTTAATCTTCATCATGTTAATTGTGTGGTTATGATGCTTATTACTTGCATAGGAACTTACTAAGCTATATAGCTTACTCCCCTTCCTTTCCCTTATCTTATAGTGTCACCAAGGTAGCTCGAGATTCGGAGATCGTCAGAGGTCCACTCACACTATCAACAATTATTTTGGTACTAATGAATTCAACATTTTGAGTTATGACATATATAGGGGACTTGGTGATTTTGTTATGTGTCATAATTGTGTTGGCCAAATGTGTTGGCTTATATTGGTTAGAAGTTCATTTTGTATAAGGCCAATGGAAATGAACTAATATTGGCTATAAGAATATTTATATAATGATGCCTTTCATGAATGATGTGTTGATATCTTGATTGTGGATGTTGGTTGTATGTATATGGTTGGATTGGTGCTATATTATGTTGTATAGGTGTGACCACTAAAGGGGGGCAAAATGGCTTGGTAAACAACTTTATTTTTGTCCACACGGGATTGTGTCTAGGCCGTGTGCGACACACGGCTTGCCCCATGTGCATATGTTTAGGCTGTGTGTCGTATGCACCCTAATTTTTGCAAAACAGAATGCCCAATTTTGAGTACACGGGCAGAGACATGGTCGTGTGTCTTAGCTGTGTGAGGACCACTGCCTTGGACACGGGCGTGTGCCCTGAGCGTGTGAAGTTTTCACCTATTTAATGAAAAATCATGAATTTTAAATCGACCACACAGCCTAGCACACGAGCGTGTGACTCGGCCCTGTGTCTACAATTTATTCTTGGGTGACAAATAGAGAGTTACACTGGTTCGGGACATAGGGGTGTGTGACTACACGGCCTGCCCACATGGGCGTGTCCCATATCCACACGAGCGTGTGACCCTTGTTTAATGAAAAAAATTCTAAGTTTTTGTAAAATTGTCTAAATTTCTCGATTTAGTCCCAAAGCATGTTCTGGGCCTCATAGGCTCATATTAGGGACTTTATGATTAGATGAGAATGGTTTTAATTTGGATACAAATGTATAACTTAAAATTGTATGTTTGTTCATATGATAAGTCTGGTAATGCCTCGTACTTTGTTCCGGGGTGAAATACGGGTAAGGGGTGTTACATTTTACCATTTCATTGTTACTTCCAACAATAAGTATGTTATCAACATATAAACATAGAATTACATATCCATCAATAGTGGTTTTGACATACACACATTTGTCACACTCATTAATTTTAAATCCATTTGATATCATGACACTGTCAATCTTTTCATAACACTGCTTTGGTGCTTGCTTACAGCCCTAATGTGACCCTAGTCAGGAAGTGGTTTCGGGACCACAAAACCGAGTCATAAAAATAATTAACCATCATATTTGATGCTTATTATATGTATATATGCATGTGTGAAAATTTCATATTTGAATTTTGTTAATTGTAAGTGAATTTTAGTAAATAGGACTTATGTGAGAAAATTTAGAAATGTGCTAGGCAAATGTAAAGTGGCCTATTAATGCATGTTATAAAAATGATGGGTTTGCATGTCAAATTACCCAAAATTTGAGCTAGTGGCCGGCCATGCTATGGGTCATAACATATTATAAACATGTTGTGTTAATGTTTTATGTTAGAAATAATTAAATAAAAGAGAAGAAAGAGGCTGGTGTTCATCTTCTTCTCCTACCTCTCTCAAGCCGAAACAAAGAGGAAAAATAAGGGAAAACTTACCTAGAGCAATTCGGCATTCATCTTTAGCTATTAGGAGGTAAGCTTTGAATTTGTTGATTTGGCTTTATATTATGCTAAGTTAATTTGTGAATGCACTCTTGGTAATGTCAAGAAAGTTGAGATTTCCTATGGTGATTTGAGCAAGATGCCGAATGATTAAGTGTTGGAATTAGGGGCTATTTTCATGTTGTAGGGAACAATGGGGGAATGACTAGAATGGGGTAAAGATTTTTGGATGAGTAGCTTAGAGACACCTTGTACATTCGGTCAAAAATTGAGTCTATTTAGAATGTTAACTTCTTCCTCTATGATTATTTTTCCTTGCATGTTAAATGGTTCTTGATAAGGCCGAATAAGTTATGAAAGTTTTTATAAATGTATGAAGTTCAAGGTGCAAAAATTTTAGTCTTGATGTTATGAATAATTCGGTTGAAATAAGGAGAATGGGAGTTGTCATTTAGGTTAAGATCAAAGAAATTAATCTTGTTAAAACTTTAAACTAATAATGCCCATATGTGTGATAGCCGAACATAGACTTTGTTTAAAGTCTTGGTCAAAGGCCGGTTAAGTGTTTTGAATGGATAAGCTAGGTGTTTGATCTTTTTTTTTTGGTTCGGCATAGTACATGATATTTTGCTAGTGAGGTTTTGAATAATTTAATTAATGTTAGATATATGAAAAAAAAATTCTTATGTTCGGTTTTGGATGATATATATGTATGTACAAATAACCTATTTAGCTATGGATATCTAAGGTGTTAAATAATAAAACTCTTGATGACTTGGGTTATATAGCATTTGGCCAAAGACTATATGGGCTTGCTAATTCGGTTTAAGTGAAGAAACTATGATAGAGAGATATGACTAAATTGTGGACTTTGACAATTTAAATGATGCATTTGACTTGTGTACCGACTTAGGATGATATGTGTTTCTATATGAAGTTAGATGGTGTTGATGAAATTAGATAATGCATGATGTTTAAATAGTATTGAACAAGGTCATTGTACTTAAATTGTATGACATACATGTATTGAATGGAATTGCCCAAGTGAAAAATAATTAAATAAATTTATTTGTTTAAATTTAAGCTCAAGAGCAAAGGGAACTAAATCTGATAAAGGAAAGGAAAAAGTGGTCGAATAGCTGTTGAAATCGTTCGACAACAACCGAGGTAAGTTTTCGAGTAATGGAACTTAGATTATGATTCGATTAGATCATGTTATAAGCAAATCAAAATCATGCTATTTGTATATAGCTATTGAGCCGAAAATGATAATGCTTGATAAGTGACTTGTGTTTGAATTGAAATATAGATGTGTCATGATTTATTCATATGTGCATGAATATTCGGATGATAACCGGGCTAAGTCCCGAAGGCATTTGTGCGAGTTACTATAACCGGGCTAAGTCCCGAAGGCATTTGTGCGAGTTACTATATCCGGGCTAAGTCCCGAAGGCATTTGTGTGAGTTACTATATCCGGGCTAAGTCCCGAAGGCATTTGTGCGAGTTACTATAACCGGGCTAAATCCCGAAGGCATTTGAGCGAGTAGCTATATCCGGCTAATTCCCGAAGGTACTTGGTTTGGGAATGAGCAATCTTGCTGTAATAATTTCAATTAATACGCTCGTAAAACCCCAACGATGAGGTATGTTTTGTATATGCATTGGAATAATTGATTCCTTTTAAATAGTATTCGCTCAATCGATTAACAAGCTTCCAGCCTTTAGTCAAGTTGATTCCTTATGTATGAATATAAGGGTTGGAAATGTGAAGTAGGTATGATTGTGAGAATATGTGTATATGAAATTATTCGTTTAGTCATATGAATGCTATACTTTAGTTGTGCATGATTTCATTACTCAAAACTTACTAAGCATTAAATGCTTATTCCGTTTCTTTGATTCTTTGTTTTATAGATTTTGGTTCGTCAGCTATCGGATTCGGGAATGTCAAAGTCGAAGTCATCCACACTATCAAAGCCCTTTTGGTACTGTTTTAGTTGAACTCTGAAAATGACATGTATAGGACTACCCTCTTGTTGTTGGTCATGTACCTTTCGGTAATGTATATATTTGGATAGCCATGCGAAAATGGCTTATATATATTTTGAGCATAGCGTTATAATCATCTTGTATGTTGTTCATGGAGTGTTATGGAAATGTTGGTAACGATTAGCCATTGGAATGGTTAATCACGATCATTTTGGTGCTATGTATGACAAAATTTTAGTTGATCCATGGAAAACCATGAAATAGGTAAAGTTTACCTTAAAAATAGATGCTAACAGCAGCAGTGATGTGGATTTGAAAAATCACTAAAAATAGTACGAATGGAATTAAATAGTGAATAAATTATGTAATCGAACCTTGATGAATCTATTTTCATATGAAAGTAACAAAACGATCATATGAGCCGTATTTTATGAGATGTTTAAGTTTTCGTGAAACAGGGGCAGAGAGATTTCTGGATCCCCTTTTCCGACTTTGGAAATTCACTATAAATTAACCAAAGATAATTAGAAGTCATTCCCTATATGTACATATTCCTTTTCGAGTATAGTTTCTTTAGAAACAAACAGCATAAGTATTGAAGCCCTGTACAGGGAGATATCTAAGTCGTAATGCATGAAGGTCAGAATAGTCGAACCCTGAAACATGGGAGACTTTAACTAATAAACTGTACTAATTGGATCGACCAAAAATTATAGAAAAAAAAATTGTAGATGGAAATATGAGTCTAGTTTCAGGAAAAATTTACGGAATTGATTTTTGAGTTTTGGAACTCGAGATATGATTTTTTAAGGTGATAGTGACGCAGTTAGCAAGCTTGTCTGGAAATTTTAAAAATGGACTGTGCAAATAAATGAATTAAGTCTGTTAGCACCTCGTGTTCGACTCCGGCAATGGTCTCGGGTACGGGTGTTACATTTTAGATTCCGCAAAGCAGTAATAGCAAGTATCATCCTTATAAAAGTTATTCTTGATACAGGAGAAAATGTATCAAAGTAATCAATGCTTTCCTTTTGTCTATAACCTATTATAACCAATCTGGCCTTGTACTTATCAATTGTTCCATCTACTTTCATTTTTCGTATAAAAATCCATTTAGAATTTAGTGGTTTAATTCCCTGGGGTAGATCCACTAATTCCTACGTATGATTTTTCATGGTGGAATCAATTTCACTCTTGATAGCATCTTTCCAAAAAATGCTTTCAGATTAGCATATAACTTCACTATAAGTTTGAGGTCCATTTTCTAGCATATAGGTTAGAAAATTTTGATCCAAAAGACTTTTTCACCCTTGCCCTTTTACTTCTTCTTGGTTTTGCCTTGATTTCAACTTCTTGTTGGAAGTCTTGACTATTAATAGTTTCTGAAGATCGTCTTGTTGAACTTGACCCATCTTCCCTAGTCTTACAAAGGAATATATTTTCAAATAATGAGGTATTTTTAGATTCCACTATCGTATTCTTTTAAATTTCAGGATTCTTTAATTTATGTACAAAAAATCAGTATGCATTGCTGTGGCATGCATAACCAATGAAAATACAATCTACCGTCTTAGGACCTATTTTCATTTGCTTCGACAAAAGAACCATTACCTTTGCAAGACACCCCGACACTTTCAAGTAGTTGTAGGAAGGTTTACCTTTCCTTAACTTATATGGTGTCTTGTTCTTTTTCTTATGGGACACCTTATTTAAAAGGTAATTCGCTGATAAAACAACTTTCCCCCACATGTTTTGTGACAACCCAGAACTTCGTAGGATTGCATTCATCATTTCCTTTAGGGTTCTATTTTTACGCTCTGTTACTCAATTGGATTGAGGAGAGTATGGTGGTGTCACTTTATGAATAATACTATGTTGTGCACAAAATTTACCAAATGGTTCAACATATTCACCACCACGGTTACTTCTTATCCTCTTAATTCTTTTATTAAGTTGGGTTTCAATTTCTTGCTTATAGAGAACAAATTTCTCTATAGCTTCATCTTTGCTTTTAAGCAAATATACATAGCAATATTGTGTGCTATCATCAATTAAGGTAATAAAATATTTATTCCCTCCTCTAGTTTGAATAAACTTTTGTCACAAATATCACTATGTATTAGATCAAGTGATTCACTATTTCTTTCAACAGATTGAAATGAAGACCTTGTTAGTTTTGCCTCAACACACGTTTCACATTTATGATTATAATTAATGTGAAATGAAAGAATGTGCTCTAAGTTAATTAATCTACGTAAAGAATTAGAATTAACATGTCTGAGCCGACCATGCCATAAATCAAATGACTCAAACATATAAACAGAAGAAGAAGCATTATTCTTATTCATAGTATTAGCTTTTATAGAGATAACATTGAGTTTCCACATATCATTTAATACATATCCTTTTCCCACAAATGTTCCCCCTTTTGACAAAACTAACTTTTAGGATTCAAATACCATCGTAAAGCCATGCATACTTAGGAGGGTCCCAGAGACAAGATTATTGTGTATGTCAGGCACATTTTGAAGTTTTAGCAATTTTCCAGAAGTCAACTTCAAAATCACAGTGTCTTTCCCCTTAATCTTGGAAGTTGTAGCGTTGCCCATATAGAGTTTCTCCCCTTTATCACAAGGAACCAACTCAACAAAGGAGTTGTTGTTAAAGCAAATATAACATGTGGCACTAGTATCAAGCCACTATTCTCTTCGATTGGAATCAACCAAGTTGACTTCAAAAATCACAACGCAGAGGTCAAGATCAGATACTTCCTTAGAAATATTTTCCACAGTGTTGGCCTTGTTTGTTCTAGCCCTATTTGGAAGCCTACAATCGGATTACTTGTGTCTCATCTTATTGCAATTAAAGCATTTTCCTTGGAATTTTGGTTTCTTAAAAACACCGCCTTTTGGTCCTGGGTTATACCCAGTATGTGAATGTTTTCTTTTCTTAGATTCCTTCTTAACTTCCACTACGTTTGCCTTGGCAAAGTTAGGATTGGTTGCTTTGTTTATCCTTTTAGCCGCACCTCGATTGTCTTCTTCAATTCGAAGTTTGACAATTAGATCTGCCATCGTCATTTCTTTTCTCTTGTGCTTAAAAATAGTTCTTAAAGTCATTCCAAGTAGGGGGAAGTTTTTCAATAATGGCCACCACCTGAAAGGATTCACTTATCTCCATCCCTTTTGCGAGAATACCGTGAATGATCTATTGGAATTCTTGTACCTAATTTACAATAGTTTTAGAATCAACCATTACAAAGTTTAAAAACTTTGCAACTAAGAATATTTTAGCACTAGCATCTTCAGTTTTGTATTTATTGTAACATCCCTAGCCCGTATCCGTCACCAAATTAGGGTTATGAGGCATTACAGATCATATTACAATTCATACAAACACGCATTATAATACAGTTCGAGATTTATAAACACATCAATTTTTATAATAAAATCAAATATCAAAACTTAAAAAAAATTATATCATTCACAACATAGCATAAATAAAATATAATCCAAAATATATCAAAACAATTATAACATCCCGATTTTGGGCCTAGTCGGAACAGTGGTTTCGGAACCACAAATCCGATGAGGAAAATTTTATTTTTATTATATTTTTATGGTTTAAAATTTCACGGAATGATTTTGTGAAAATTTCGTTTGAAAATTTTGACGTTTGGGCACTCAATTTAGTCAAAAGGACTAAATCGTAAAAAGTGCAAAAGTTGAGTTCTACATGCTAGAGGTGTCCAATTGTTATGAAATTTTAAATCGGAGGTCCTTATATGGTAATTAGACCATTGGTTAAGTTGGTGGACAAAAATGGACATGGTTAGGCATGTTTCCAAAGTTTTTCATTAAGAGCATTTTGGTCATTTAGTTATTAAAATGAATTAAAAACAAAATTAAAAGTCAATTTTTGTCCATCTTCAACCTCTTGGCCGAACCATGCATGGAGAAACCATGGCTAGGGGTTTTAAAGCTTCCAAGCTCGATTGTAAGTCCGTTCTAGCCCGATTTTTAATGATTTTTACGTTTTTGCAATCCCCGTAACAAGATCTATCTATTTCTACCATTAATTTGAGGTAGAGTTCATGTTTAAAAATTGAATCATGTACGACGTGCATGAATTTTGATGTCTAATGGTAGAAAATGAGTGTTGGGTGTTAAATAAACAACTTTTACTAATCGATTTTCGATGAAAACGTCCGAAAGGACCATTTTGTAAAAGTTGTAAAAGTGGTATAAATGATGTTTTGATGAGAATTTTAGTTTTCTATAGTTATGAAAATGGTTCGGCTAGGCCTATAGAGTGAGAAAATTGAATAAAAATCACTTTATGAGGCTAGGGGAAAAGTGTAATTTTGACAAAGTTTAGGGGTAAAAACACAATTTTTTCAAAATATGGTTTTTGGATCACATTAAATAATGTGACTAATAATTAGACTAAATGTGATATTATAGATCAAGGAAAATGAGGATTGGACCTAGATCGGGTGAAAAATGGAAATTCGACAGTTAGGTTCCTTTTTGTTATTTTGGTCCCGAGGTAAGTTCGTATGGTAATAATAATGCAATATCATGCTTGAATTGTAATTATATATTATTATGGCATAAAATCTTTGATTTAATATATTAGAAGAATTTATGGATGATGAATATGATGTGGAAAATGTGATGAATGTTAAATTACTATTACATGAGTTGTGTGAATTGCTACACGGTTGTACCCGACGAGATTTTGACAAGTAAGTTCATGTGATTAAATAAGCATAATAGTCATGTTATTGTTGTTACACTTGAAATCTATTTTTCTATGGTTGTATTGATTTATATGTTAATGATATTGTGTACGGGAACGTGATGTACCCATGAAGTAATCGATAGCTTAAATGTCGATAACATGTGATTGGATGATTGAATATAATGGAAATTTGATGAAACATGATATTTCTTTGAAACGAGTAAGTTTTTCTGTAAATAATATATCCATTCTTTTTTTATGTTATTATCTTTTGTTATCATATGAGATGTAGCTGCCTATAGAATGATCATTTGATGTAAATTACGAATCGAAATTGACTAAGAATGAATTAGTAAAATTGTGAAAAGTGAAGAATTTCCCGGTTGGACCTTCGGAATAGAAACGATACAAATGATTCATTGTGAGAACACATGTGTAGTACTATGTGTAGGCTACTATGTGTTTAAGACGGTTTTAGGTCACGTGTGTAGTACTAAATGCAGGCTACTACATGTACCAAATTGTTTGGTCGCATGTGTAGTACTAAGTGCAAGCTACTATGCATACCCGATAGCTTCGATCACGTGTGTAGTACTAAGTGCAAGCTACTACGTGTATCAGATGGTTAGGTCACGTGTGTAGTACTAAGTGCAGGCTACTATGTGTACCAGATTGTTAGGTCACATGTGTAGTACTAAGTGCAGGCTACTATGCGTACCCGATAGCTTCGATCATGTGTGTAGTACTAAGTCCAGGCTAATACGTGTATCAGATGGTTAGGTCACATGTGTAGTACTAAGTACAGGCTACTACGTGTACCAGATTGTTAGGTTGCATGTGTAGGGCTAAGTGCAGGCTACTATGCATACCAGAGAGCTTCGGTTACAAGGGTGGTAATATGTACTGGCCACTGGGTATCTGTTATTTTCCGATGACTTCAACGGGAAATTTACTAAGTGAAAATATATATGACCATGACTATGTGATGAATAAGTGAAATTTCATGTGTGTAAACTTATGAGCAACTTGCTCGATATGTAATCGAACTTTGGTAAGATTGATATGGAGTAAGTGTTACAATGAAAGTTACTACAAAGAAAACATGAAAAAGTGAAATTTAGTAATAAAACAGTTTTGGACAGCAGCAGTTGTGGGACTTTGAAAAATCACCAAAAATGGTGGAAATTGAATTAGAAGTTGAATTAGATATGAAATAAAATCTTATTGAATCTATTTTCATATAAAGGAAACGATGTAAGCAAAATAATTTCATGTTATGAGATATTTGAATTTTTGTGAGACAGAGTCAGACTGATTTCAAAATCCCCTGTTCTGATTTTGGAAAATCATTAAAAATTTTACAAAAATAATTATGGGTTATAATTTATATGCATAAAATCCTTAATAAGTATATTTTTGAAAGAAACAAATGGGAACATTATCCAAATCTTATACGAAGAGATAATTAATTTTTAGTGCAGAGGGTTCAGAACTGTCGGATAGTGAAACAGGGGTGAATTTAAAGAATAAACTGTACTTATTGGATAGACAAAAAATTCTGAAAATTTTATGGTAAGAAGATATATGAGTCTAGTTTTAGATAAAATTAACAGATCTTAATTTAGAATTCTGTAGCTCTGGATATAAATAATTTAATCACTGCAACTCGAGAAAACAACTTGACTGGACTTTGAATAAATAGAAAGAATTTAAAAATAACATGTTAATACATTGCTTATTATTTTTTCATGCGAGCTTACTAAGCATAAAGCTTACTCCCTCCTTTCCATTCCTTAGTGCTCTCAGGTCGGCTCGGGGTTGGAGATCATCGGAGGCAGCATCACACTATCAAGCCAATACCTTTGGAGTATTTATACATAAGTTAGAAATATCAAGTGAGTGGCATGTATAGGGACCTAGTTTTATAACATGTGTTATTATAATTTGGCCAAACGTATTGGCCTAAATTGAGCTATTAATTATGACTTGTGAATCTAGCTATTCATGTTGTGTCTAATAATTGTGATGTGACTATGCCTGTTTGCCACGCATGGTTGGTAATATGTCATGTGTGTTGAATGCATGTTTTATGACCAATCGAGGTGGTCATGACCATGACTTAAATGTGTAATATGGAAATAAAATGATAATGCATTGAACATGGACATTTGATGGATAGTTGGGTAGCCATGGCACAATGGTATAAAGTGAGAAATTGTAATAATGTTAAACTGAATATGGAATTGGTGTAGAATGTTAAACTGAATATGGAATTGGTGTAGAATGTCTTAGTCGAGCATATTGTTTTATGCATTTGAAATGTGGATACTCTATAAAGAAATGACTTGCTAGAAGGTGTATGCTTGATGATAAGTTAGAATTAAATGGACATGAAGATAATTATGGTATAAAAGTATAAAGATAATTATGGTATAAAAGTATAAGTGGTAAGGTATTTGGCAAAGCCAAATGAATAAGATATGGTGTGTCTAGACTTGGTTTAATGTGAGAGTGTGTAACAAATGAATGTTGATAGGTAAATGAAATGTCTACATCATAATTGAGGATGTTGAATGCTTTTGGATCCATGTTTGTGTGTGTGCATGTAAAGGGTGACAAAAAGGCTTGGAAAATAGCCTAAGTGTTAACCACACAGGCAGAGACACGACCGTGTGTCTCAGCCGTGTGGAGGACACGGCCTTAGCACATGGGCGTGTGACTTGGCCGTGTGACTTGGCCGTGTGACCCTAAATGTTTGTTGACCTCATAAACAGAGAGTTACACGGGCTGAGGACACGGGCGTGTGAGACCACCCAGCCTACCCACACGGGTGTGTGACTCTCCAAACATGAAAATTTTCTAAGTGTTGTAAAAATGTTCGTGAGTTCTCAGTTTAGTCCCAAATCGCTTTTAATGCATGTTTAGAGCCTCGAAGGCTCGTGTATGAGACATTTTGTATGTGATCAAATGATTCTGATATGATTGAAATTTTATGGCCCGGTTTTACATGTATATGCATGTTTAAGTCCGGTAATGCCTCGTATCCTATCCCGGCGTTGAACGCGGGTAAGGGGTCTTACAACAACTTATACATATACTTAACATATAAGACATCAATAACTTCATTATTGAATATTAAACATATTTTTATATAATACATGCACATACACAAGTTAACATCAATTGAAATAAATTTCCTTACTAATATTTTTTTTTCATATATGCGACATTAATATATTAATCTATATGAAACTCATATATTTTTGCATATTAACATAAATTAAAAACCAGCATTCAGTCATAAATAAACTCATCTCATTTCTTTGTCTACTCGGTTAACATAGGTGAATTGTACATATTTGTAAACTCACAAGTAGCTAACAATTTATATTGTCATACCTATATATATAACATCCATATCATAAACACCTTCATACAAATGTAAAGCATATAAAAATTCAACTAATATAATAAGGCCGAATATCATGTACACATATCTTAATATAATCCATAAGTGAACACCAAATTTATATCATGCATATGCCCTAATTTTTACCTAACAAATACATGACTTACCTTAGTTTAATTAACTTCCATTATGAACCATATGACCGAATACATAGCATCTTCACAAACATCATATATTTTAGTTACACTTTCAATATAGGTTCAAAACAAGACCAAACTTATATATAACATGGCCGATTCATTCATGCCATATCCGAATTCAACAACCAACCACAAAATACAAACACATAACATAAATTATAGTCAACCATGACACATTGCATAATAACCAAAAGAACTTAAGTCATAATCCAACAAACTGAATTTAAGCATGGAAGTTAAGCCATTTTCGCATGGCCTTTATACATACACTTTTCAAAATAAACCAACTCCAAAGATAGCCTATACATGTCATAGATTTGATAGTTCACTTATAAAGGTACCGAAAACAGTCAATAGTGTGATAGGCTTAGTTAACGATCCCCGAGCTCGTAACTTGAATTCCAAAAATCTATAAAACAGAGTAAACATGAACACACAGAGTAAGCTATCATAGCTTAGTAATTCATAAGCAAATTAACAATTCAATAATATAATCAACTCATATGAACTAAACGAATTACATTAACATTTCCATGCTTGACCTCAAACCTACAAATTCCATAATTAATACATTTTCATAGACAATTGCCCACCTTGGCTGAATACTCATATAGTCATTTTAACATATTATTAATCAACTTCCAAACCAAATAGTCATAATAAACCATATATACATTTACTCATATACGCAAGCTCAAGAATCATAGTATAACATCATATATATATTACCTATATGACCGAATATACCAAATCATATACGCACATATTTAAGAAACATTTCAATGATACACAAGTTATTCATTCACAAGCCGAATACACATACCACACACACATATATTCTTCATTTGCATCATACATGATTTAAAACAAATATTAAAAGTACTTACTTACCTTATCTCAAGTAGATATCAAGTTGATTCATACCTGGCCATTTAGTTCGTTTTAGACATTCGAACACAACTTATCTTTGCCCGATGAACCATTCAGAATTGGATAGGACACTCAGATAATCACACATATCATACAATGCCAACGTCCCAAACATGGTCTTACATGTAGTCACATATCGATGCCACTGTCCCAGACAGGGTCTTACTCGCACACATATATCAGAATCACATATTGATGCCATGGTCTTACTTGCACACATATATTGGAATCCTATGTCATGAAATATGTATCCTAACTATTCCTAATGTTCATACGAGGCTTTCGGATGTCGTAACTCGGTCGAAACGAATGCATGAACATGGTTACCATGCTTATACACATTTGGCAATAGCATATATAAATTCATATATTTCATTTCATCATATATACTTTGCATTTAATTAAAATTAAGTACGTCTATTTTCTTATAAACTTACATCGGACAATATAAAACGGAACAGGACAGCTAGTCGACAACTTTTGTTTTCCCCTGATCCAAATCTGATTTCTTTGGTTCTTGATCTAAACATATTCAATTTAAGCTTATTCAAACATATTTTCATTCAATTTAAGTCCAAAAACACATAAATGGGAAAATTACCATTTTATCCCTGACATTTACATTTTTTTACAATTTAGTCCCTATTGCACAAAACAAAAAATATGCAAAATTTCACTATACCCATGTTAGGCCAAATCTTACCCATATTTATACAAGTCCATATATTTCATTTATTTCACATTTTAGTCCCTCAAATTATTATTTTTGCAATTTAGTCCAATTACTCAAAATCATCAATAACTTCAATACAAAACATGTTAATTTAAAACATATTTTTCATAGTTCATCATCAAACAACAAAAATCACAAGCTCACAACAATGACATAACTCAAAATATTCACCAAAATAAAAAATTCAAGCATGGGTTTACTAGTACTCGAAGCAACAATCTCAAAAACGTAGAAATTATCAAAAACCGAGCTAAACACATACCTTGATTGAGCTTTGAAATGGATGAACCCTAGAAATCTTTTCTCTTTTCTTTTGTTTAAGTTTCAGTGGATGAAGATGATAATATAAACCATATTATAAATTTTATGTTTTATGATATATAATAACTTAACATTTAATTTATCTTTTTAACCTTAATGAATTTATAACAAAACCATATAATATAAGCCTAATGCCATCCATTTAATATGTCAATGGACTAATTGCAACATAAACCCTCCACATTAAAAGAACAACCACCATTCAGCCTGTAGAAGCCCAAATTGCCCGGGCCCGATTATATCAAAACCCAACCAAACCTCTAAACCCACTAAAACCCTTAACCCATGACCCATTTACATCTACCCAAACCCATTACAAAACCCAAATATTAAACCCAATTCAAAAGCCCATTAAGTCCCCCAAAAAAAAACCTAACCCCCCCAAAAAAAAAGAAAAACCTAACCCCCCAAAAAAAACCAAAAAACCCTAGCCACCTAGCCACTTTCCCACTTGCCCCATTTTTCCTCCCATTTTTGATATCCGTTGTCTACCACCACCACCTACAAAATAGAAAAAGAAATAATAGAAAATCATGTAAAAGATGGCTATAAAAAGCCTTCAAAAATCATGTAAGGGGGGAATTTTGATCAATACAAAGAATTTATCTTCAAAAAATACCTAAAGGTGATTTTATCTTCTTTATTATTTTACTCTTATTTTTATTTTTATTTTTTATTTTTTATTTTTTTCCTTTTTTCGAATCTATTAATCTATATATACATCATAAAAAAATATAATAAAAATATATATACAAAACAAATATAAAAAAAATTACATTTGGTGGCCGGCGCCGGCGACGGACGGAGGCCGACGGTCGGCCGTTGACCGGCCCCTGGCCGGATTCCCCTTCCCCCTCCCTTCTCTCTTCCCTCTCTCTTCTTTTTCATTTATTTTTCGTATTTACCTTAGATTTCATATTATTTTGCTATTTAATTTAGCTTTAAATATTAATCATGTTATATATGTAATATTGTTATCACTATTATTTTTATATATTGTTATTATTATATTATATTTAGCTATATATATATTTTCTTTATGTTCCGTTTCTTACTATTATATGCATATATATCTATTATTATATTTATTATTAATATTGTTAGCATTAGTACTTTTACTTAATGTGTATGTAGATATACATGTACATATTAATAGTTTTTTATCATATGTGTATATTGTATATATTATATTTATATTATATATATATTCTTAATGTTATTAGTTGTATACTTCTTGTATATTTCCATGTATATATTTTATATTGTCTCATGTACATACTCCGAAATACTATTATATATATACGTATTTTTAATACCATATTGAGTATATATTATTGTATTTATTTTTATTCCGATTATACTTATTATTAATGTTAGTACATATATTTCACCATAAGTGTATATATACCTTTTTGAGTATAGAATATTATTTTCGTATATTTAATAATTATTCTAAAAAAGGGTTATAATATGTACATATTTATGAAGTATTATTAATAGTATTATTTTTAAACATCATTGTTATTTCTAATATATATATTATGTACACTTTTTATTTCTATTTTATTTTTTATTTATCAATATTAATTATTATTATTCTAATATTTTGATATTTTAATATTTTATATTATTCACATCACTATTCGCATTTTTTACAATAATATTCTTAGATTTTTTTTACTATCATTTTAGAAACTTTTTACATTTTAATTTTAAGAATAAGGCAATGTACCGATTTTAACATTAAGTCATTGATTTCATCGCTATGTTGGGTGAAGTTAGTCGGCTCGTGTTAAAAACGGGATATCCTTCTAAAAAACCAAAAACTTACAACTTCTCATTTCCTTCAATCGGATCACACTTAAATGTCAAATTGAATTCATATTTTTGAAAATTAAGACAACACGTGTTTAATAAGATACCAATTTTGGGCGTCGCGAGGGTGCTAATACCTTCCTCGCGCGTAACCGACTCCCGAACCCAACTTTACTTTGGCTTTTGACGTAGACCTAAATTTGGCCTTCATTTTTGTGCAAGAATAAGTTTTCTTTTCTAAAAAAGGATGATTTATTAGGTGTCCGGTCATACCTAGAAAAAAAGATCGGTGGCGACTCCTTTTTTTTAATAAAATCAAAAGTCGATTTTTAAATTTTCAAATAATCGCCTCAATTAGCGACCGAAAGAGAATTTTTTACGTCGCTACACAGCCCTTTTACTATAAACCATCAAATTTTCATTTTACGCGATTAAGTCTTTTTATTTAATCGGACACCTAAACGACAAAATTAAATCACGAAAATTTCACAGATATAAATTCACACAAAATAAACACAGAAAATAATTTTTAAATATTTTTTGACCCGGATTCATGGTCCCAAAACCACTGTTCCGACTAGGGTCTAAATCGGGCTGTTACATTTATGGTCCAACGATTCCCATAATTCTTTAGCCGTTTTCTTGATACTATATACTTCATACAGTTCATTAGATAAACTGTTCAAAATGTAGTTACGACATAGGAAATCAGAGTTGTTCCATGCTTCAACAATGTTGAAGGTAGTAATAGCATCTTTCTCATTCGCTCTAAAAATAGGAGGACCATCTTTCAAAAATTGTCATATTCAACATGGTCAAATAGAACAACAATTTCTATTGCCATGTTTTAAAATTCTCTCTAGTAAATTTTGCAGGCTTTTCATTGTGACTCATAGTCACAGGTAACCTTTGGCTTGTAGCTTGAGCCTGACCAGCGATAATAGCCCCAGCCTTTGAATTATATGAGTTGTTTGATGTATGAGACAGTTCTTTAATCAGAATAAAGAACCAGAATCTATAAATAAATTAAAATTTGTAACAGAAGCATAAACCAATCTTAAATAAGTTATGATGGTAATCTGTACACCTTAGATTAAAACTACAACAATTAATCTGTCTTAAGATTGTAAGAAAATCTGATATCGTATGTAGTATTAATATTTCAGTAACAATGATAATGTAAAATAATGCAGTAGCAGTAACACAACAGAATACTTGTAATCGGAAAAAGTTAAAAATTAGAAAAAGAATTTTGTTGAGGCCTGTATAAACAATTTTTCGTTCTCTCCTCGGTGCTTTGAGTAACATCGAATGTCTGTCTCTCAGGATACAACAACAAATGATCACAGTAGTAGCACAACAACAGTGATCAATCGAACACAATCTTGCCTTTCTCTATTACCAGGAGAAATGAATTTAGAAGGAAGTTTTGATATTGATAATTTTTGATGATATATTTTTGAAATCTCTTTACTTGGCTTTATATAGAGGACAGGAAATGAATGAAGAGATTTGTTGAAAAATTAATAGACATGGATGAATAGAGACAATGAATGAAAAAAAATAATATTAAATTAAAAGATACATTTTTTCAAAAGATACAACTGTATGAAAAAATACAATATTAAACCAAGAGATACAATTATCATTCATCACTCAATAATTATTTTTCAACAATATTCAATTATCATTCTTCACTCAATAATTATTTTCCAACAATAAAAAAAAAACAAAACTTTGATGCTAAGCCTTGCACTTTGCACTTAAACGTTGACCCCAAAGATAAAACTAACTGCCATAACCTAAAGTGAGGTGAAATCAAATCAAACCCTAATTTAATGTTTCTAAAATTTTGAAGTTCTAATAATTTGCAATGCAACTATCTATACTATTACTTAGTATATAATTACCAAATAATCAATTATTTTATAAAATAATAAACATAATTTTAGTAAAAATAAAAATATATTATGAGAATTGTTTTGTCTTAATTTGATGGATATGAACATTGTTATCAATACAGGGGACGTGAGTTTAAGTGTGCTGAAGCGTATTATCCTTCTATTTATGGGTTAGGGAGGGATTATGGTTAGTTCTAGACATTATGTTAAAAAAATAAATATAATCAAAATCTATAATAAAATTATTAAAAAATACACATAATAGAATTAAAATAAAAAACTATAACTTTTAGTATTTTAATTTTAACATTTTAACTAACATCTCTTCCTTTGTTTTCTTTTTTATAGAGAAAAGGGATTTATTACACTTCATATATACAATATCTATTCTGTTTTTACATTATATAAAATGTAATAAGAAACAAAGATTTGTATCACTGAACATTAATTAATAAAAAAATTAAGGAATGATGTACCATCAAATAATTAATTTTAAGGGGGCTTTGTTGAAATAAATTAATAAAAAGGCAGATGCTACAAAACAAAACCAGGTCTACCACTACAACTCTTAAACAATTTTTAAAAATAAAAATAGGGTTTTTTTTTAAAAAAACAGCATTTTGGACCTACCAACAAAAGTTAAATAAAGTGATAAAATATATTATATTTTTAAAAATGATAAAAAGAAAATTAGACCAAATATACTGTATTAGGTTTTTTTATTGATGCCAATAATAATAAAACACGTCAAAACATTAATTAGGGTATAATCATAAGAAGGTTAGGTTTAGTTTAAATAGTAGGTTTTTTTTCATGAAATTTACTAATTATATCTTAGTATCTTGAAGTCATCAAAAAATAAAGATAATAAATCGTGATGTTACTAAAAGTAAGTAAATAAAAAAAATACTTGAAATTAATATTTAAAATTTTATTAAAAATTTTATTGTACGCATATATGTGTGAAAATCACAAATATAAAATATAAAGGTGTCTTTAAAAATAATATATAATAAATAATAAAAATTTATAACTTAAACCTTATAAATGATAATATATTAAATATGTACGATATTAAAATTAAAAGAAATAAATTACATTATTTATGAGTTTATATCAAGTTAAGTTGTGACATTAACTCAATCAAATATATTATCAAAATATACAATTAGTGAATCTGATAAAGTGCATAATAAAATTAAAAAATATCTAAATATCAAAATAAATTTTTAATTGAGTAGTAAATTAAATATTTTGCTAATGCAATTATTGATTTGTGTTCTATATCATAATTTTTTATTAGTTTTTATATAAAAGGAATAAAGTAGAATATAATATATTTTATTTTAATTAAAAAAAGATATTTTAATAAATTTTTTAATTGAGTTGATGAAAATATTCAAAATATTGTTTGATAAATTAAAAATTAAATGCTGAAATTAGGCATAATATATGGCTACAAAAATAAAAAGAAAATGTCTGTTGTTCTTTCGAGTTTCGACTTCTGAATATTTGTGTATTTTCCTCTGTTCTCTAAGCTTATTTTTTTTCACTTCAAAGTCGCCGCTCTCTCAATCCAATAAGGCGGCAAAAGAGGAAAAAATGTCTTATTCCTTTTTCTTAAAGAATGGCGGCCTTTCACCGCACCATCTGCCCCTTCCTTATTCCCAGTTTCCTTTACCTTTCTCTGTTTTGTGTTCTTGCTTGATCCCTCTTACGTCCACCTTCAGTAACCCTATTTTTCTAAAGCGTTTTCGCCTTTTGAAATTTGGGTTTTTTCCAGCTTGATAGCCTAACCCTAGAGAGCAAGAGATTTTTTTTTTGAACTAAAAGCATAGCTCTTGCAATGGAAGAGACAGGGCAGATAAAAAGGGCGTTGCTTGATGCCTCCGCCGGTGCTATTTCTGGTGGTATATCCCGGACAGTTACGTCTCCTCTTGATGTTATTAAGATCAGATTTCAGGTAAAAATATGGATTTTTTATTTTTCTTCTTTTTTGGAGTTTATTTTAATGTTAGGGGATTCTGGAATGACTATAATTAGTATTTTTTTATGAAATTAATTATGGCTTTTGGATTTGCTATGAGTATGATGAAAATTGAAAGGTGAAATGTGGAAGGGTAGATCGGGTGGATAGAGAAGTGGTAGGTGTAAATGTGAAAGATGATAATGATGGATTCTCAAGTTGGAAATAAAATGAATTTTAAAAGTGAGATTGACAAGAGGGAAAAAAAAGAAGAAGATAGTTTTTATTATTATCCATTATGCACAAATTAGAAATATTTTAAGTTGGACCAAATGATAAAAAGGGAGAAAATTAGAGAAATTTGAGTTAAGTATTTGCACTTGATATTTATTAGATTTTTCATATTCTTTGAAACCTTATATTTTATCTTAGCTTATAAAAGGTATAATGGTAAAATAATATTCTTACATTTTACCTCGATGAAAATCTTTCCCGTTATGGTAGAAGCAAAATGTATATTTTCTATCTTTTTTCTCTTCAATCCTTTCAATTTTTTCTCTCTTCAGTTTTTTATCCACTCAACCAAGCAAAATCACCTTAGCGAGAAAGTTATGAGGACTAGTAGAGTGTTAATTGAATCCACTGAGTGCAATTTGTAATGTTGCATCTTGGAAATATATACTTGATAAGAATTAAGTAATAGTTGTGGGAACTGGGAAGTGATCATAATATGTAACTGAATCATCCTTTTAATATTCACTGTAGGTTAAGCTTCTTATTTGGTATACAAATTCTTTTTGTTGGGTGTCAAACAACAAAACCATGTATTTTCCCACTATTTAATGCAGGCTTTCGGATCATATTGCATAGTTAACTTAGGAACATATCCTATTCGGTTGTCCTCTTCATAATCCTTCCTTCATCGACATGTTTTGACTAGATCATCTACTTGTCTTCTTTCCATGTTTGAATCTTCAAAAATGTGCTTTCTTCATTTTATATCCACACTGCATATTATCTCCTTCTTTCCCTATACGGACTTGTTTATCTTTTTACATTCCTACTTTCATTGAAGAATTTCATTTCAGCTACACTCATTTATTTTGGCATGTTAATGTGTTGTTGCCAACATAAAGAAAGTTGTTATTTTTCTCTGTGTATAGGTGCAATTAGAACCAACATCTTCATGGGCTTTGCTTCGTGGAGATCTTTCGGGATCATCAAAGTACACTGGAATGTCTCAAGCAACAAAGGATATATTGAGGGAAGAAGGTTTACCGGTATGAGCGCCATTTTCTTTTCGACTGTATGTTTATTTCCTCTTCTATTTTACTAGTTATGATTGAATGATTTCAAAAAGAGCTCATTCATTTGTGCAGTTGGTTGCATTTTTAGTTAACCTTTTCTTTCCTATAAGCTAATTTACCTAAAATTCTGTAGATTTGCTTTCTTTTGTGTTTTTTTAATTCAATATATTGTTCTTACGACAGGGATTTTGGCGTGGTAATGTCCCAGCTTTACTTATGGTTATGCCATATACAGCCATACAATTTGCCGTGTTACATAAATTGAAAACATTTGCTTCTGGTTCTTCCAAGACAGGTACTTTACAGCAGATATTGCCTTCCGCTATGCTGATGAAAAGATAGAAATTGTAAGTTACGTCACATGTTGAAAGTAATCAGGGACATACAGCTAGTTAATATAGAAGCATACAGAATTATTTGTGGGTTTATGTCCTCCTATGTTGTATATGGTAGATTGGAGTGTTTGTCTTTATTGCATCAGATGGCAGCCTCATATTATTTCTTATGATATGCTTTGTTATGGCCTTGTTTTATGGTGGTGCAGTGGATCACCTTAGTATAAGCCCCTACCTGTCTTACATCAGTGGGGGGTTAGCAGGTTGTGCAGCTACTGTTGGATCTTATCCTTTTGATCTTCTTCGGACTATATTGGCTTCGCAAGGTGAACCTAAGGTATTACACTTGACTGATGCTATAATGTTCTTTTCTGCTTTGACAGCAGTTCATTCAATTGTGAAAAGGAAGTTTATGAGGTCATAACCTCTTTTGAAAAGAAATTTAACTGTATCTTTGTACTTATAAAGTGATTTGTAAAAATTTCTTGGATGCTAACTTCTGATGCACCCAATGAGTTTCCTGCAAAAGCTTTGATTTCTTCAAGTTAGTTGATTTCTTTGACACATCCTGATTACATGTTAGGTATACCCCACTATGAGATCAGCACTCTTTGATATAATTAGTACTCGTGGATTTAGAGGACTGTATGCTGGGTTGTCACCAACATTGGTTGAGATCGTTCCTTATGCTGGCTTGCAGTTCGGCACATATGATACATTTAAGCGTTGGGCTATGGTAAGATTTTTGTCCATGTATACCTTGAAATGATCTGTTTCCTGAAAAATGCTCAGTATCAGTCATATATGGATTTCTTTTCTTGTCCAAGTGTTTTACATTTAAGATAAGAAACATGGGATTTAGATGTTATTTGTTAAAATGGTTTATCTGATTGTCTAACATGGTGTTGTGGTTTTCCAATAGAATGATGCATAGAATAGATAATACATTTTCAGTATGTTGTTTCTTATAAACTATCTGCATCAGAATTTGGAATGTTGATTTAAGCTCAGTTGGTACTTGACTAAATTTAGTGCTTGTTAGATAAACCAAAATCTCTTGGATATTTTGACATGTTTATTGTTCTTGGTGTATGCTTAGTCTTGTTCTGAAACTTCGAATATACATTTTGAAAAAAAAATTGTTTTTAATGTGTGGTCTTGGATTTTACATTTTTATCATCTTAGACTTGGAATCGGTCTAGATCATTCAATACAAGCTCAACCACAGATCATAGCCTTTCAAGTTTTCAACTTTTCATTTGCGGGCTAGCAGCTGGTACTTGTGCGAAACTTGTTTGTCATCCTCTCGATGTAGTCAAGAAAAGGTTCCAGGTAGATCTCTGGGCATTTTTGAACCTGCATTGCTGTCATAACCTGATCTCCAAATTTTGCTTATTTATGGAACTTGGTTGCCATTTGTTGGTTGCAGATTGAGGGACTACAGAGACATCCAAAATACGGTGCTCGAGTAGACCATCGTGCATATAAGAACATGTTTGATGCATTGCAACGAATCTTGCAGTCAGAGGGTTGGCATGGTCTTTATAAGGGAATTGTTCCGTCGACAATCAAAGCTGCACCTGCGGGTGCTGTAACATTTGTGGCTTATGAGTTCACATCAGACTGGTTAGAGTCCATTTTGTCTTGAAATCTAACATAACTAGATTTTCATCTTTTTCTTTATTATCCATTAGATAATTCATTTAGTTTTCTTTCATGGAATTGTGAAAAGCTCTCATAGGATGGAAAGGGAGTATGAACATGAAATTATAGCATAAAATTGTCATCAACTTACATGGAGTAAGTTCATATATTTAGAGTACAAATTTTGAGGTTGGAAATCAAGATGTAGAGCAGAGTGACCTTTTTTAGCACTTGTTTGAAATTAATGAAATGCTATTTCTTATTTTATACAATCATATTCATTGGTGTGTATGGCAGTTTTTATGCAACCATTAAATTCCCAGGATATTGCATGTCAAAGTTGCATATTTTTGACATCATCCCTATTCTAAGTCTAAAAATTTTCAGATGATTTTTTATTTTTCAATCGCTTGACTGTTTAGTCAATGCAGTAGTTATTATCGCTTTTTTTGTATTGTAAACTTGGTGTTATATATATATATATATATTACATAAATTTTACATATTAATCATTTATATTTTATTAGATATTGACATGTTCCCACGCTCTTAAACATCTATTGTCAAAAGTTTATCTGGCTAGAATTCCTTTATATAAATTTCAGGAGGTTTTTAGCTCTTGTTTATATGTTATTATTTTTATATAAGTTTTAAAAGTAAGGTAAAATTTTACATCGATTTCTCAAGTTAGTGCATTAAAAAATTATCCAAATGTTATTTGATGCAATTCTAGATGTAGAGTTAAATGTCCAAAAATAATGTTTTAGGCGGTCTAGGTGTTTGATAATTCAGTGTTCTGCTTGGTCGGCTCGACCTTCTTAGTAATTTTTATTTTTCAATTGAAAGAGAATAGAGGAAAATTTTGTTTTTATATTAAACTGTGTTGATGATTTATTTTAGTTTTATTTATGAATCAATAAATTCTTATATACTAGAATATGTCTTAGTTTCACATCGAAAAATCAAATAATATTATTTCTTATAAAAATGATATCATATTTTTATAAAGAAAATTAAAACACTTGATAACACCAAAAGTAAAATATACACATATTAAAATTTATATAAAATCATTTTTAATTGAGTAACTATAACAAATTGTATAAAACAAGAAATGGCACACAAATATATATATATATAATTTAGAAACTATAGGATGTTTATGCTTTGAAGTTTAGAAATCAAATTGTTGATGTATAAAAATATTATAATAATTAATGAGGTGTCTTTATATATACATGGCAAGAATCATATCGTATTAAATATATCATTTTGTCAGCTTAATTATTAGTTTGGCTATTAAATGTTAATTCAAATTTGATATAGAACATATTTAAAATATGTGGATTAAATTATAAATATATATGTGCAACTATTGCATGAATAACTTAGATTTGATGATTTTAAAATTTTAAAATATGACTCTTCTAAATTTTACTAATACCGTTTGTTTTTCATCTCCAACATATTTATGTGATAATTAGATACATATTACAGTTTGTTCCATATATTTTAGATATGCTCCACGTCAAATTCAAATGAGTATTTAACGTCTAAATTAACGACTGAGCTAACATAATGGAATGGTTGAAACAATCCAAAAACTTTTAAGGATTCAAATAGAATATTTTGAGGTATAGGGACCACTTTAAAATCAAACTAATAATTTAGGTACAATTACTTAAATTAACTAAAAAACAAATCATATTCTATAATTCCAAACCACTTTTGTTTAGACCACAAGTGTCACCACTGTTTACGCCATGGCTAACTAAATATCTTAAATAACCTAAATAAATTCTTACAAGGCATTGTTGCGTTGTCATAAAACTAGCCTATCACTTTCTCAAATTCTAAATTGAGAAGATTTTGGGAGACAACTTTTATATTAGGGTATAATTTTTTTTGATATCATATGTTCAAATATTTATGTCTTTTTTTTCCGTATAGTAATTTAATTAACTTTTCAACATTAAAATATCAAAAAAATTTAACAAATATGTGATAAGAACAATATTTAATGTTGTCAGTGCATAAGTCTCATGCACCATCAACGAATAATAATGTGACATATTCATCTCATGTATCATTAGTCTGGTCTTGTGGGTTTCAATCTTTCTTTCCGCATTCTCTTTTCTATTGTAGATCCATTTATACCTTATGAGTTTTATCCCTTTTGGTAAGTTTACAAGTTCTCAAATTGACTTGAATTTCATATAATTCATCTTAGCTTTCATAACTACTTCTCAAATCTTGGAATCAGCACTCTACATTGCATCATTATATGTGAGTGTGTAATCATCTTTGAGTCCGGTAGTTCCCATGTTAAAAGTACTATTGCCATTTATAAAGAAATCAAGCCTTCTAGGACCCCTCCCCCTCTCGTTGCAATGAGGCTCCCTATGCTATTGATTGTTTGATGGTTTACTATTAGGAATAGAATCTAGAATCGTAACCGGAAAAGTTCCTTAAGTAACAATTTACTAAAAGGTTTAAAGTCATTTATGCAAATTTCTTCAAGGAAAGTGGAAAGTAGTATGAGTCAACACCTTAATCGTTTGGTCTTTTAGGTTATAAAATAAACCACCCTTTGTTCCTTTTGGATAACCTACAAACATGCACAATTATGTCTATGAATCCAACTTCTTCGCATCTTTACTCAATACATGGGTCAAGTAGTATCAAATTCTAAACTGATCTACACTTGGCTTTTTGCTGTGCCCTAATTCATATGAAGTTTTAGGTGCGACCTTAGTTGGTACATCATTCGGAATATCATTTAGAATATAACAACCTATTTGTAACACGTATCCGTAAAAGGATATTGACAATTGTGAATAAGCTAGCATCAAACAAACTATGTCAAGCAAGATTTTGTCCCTTTTCACCAATTTGTTATGGAGTACCCGACGTGGTTAATTGAGATAATATCCCACTCTATTAGGTATTCTAAGAACTCACCTGATAAGTATTCCCCACCCTAGTCAAACCAAAGAGTCTTTATCGATAAACCTAACCGTTTCTCCACTTCTGCATGAAACTCTTGATATTTATCAAATGTTCCACTCTTGCGGTGCATTAGGTATACATACACATATCTGGAATAACCATTTATAAAAGTTACATAATAGTGGTAACCACCTCTCGTATTAATGTTTATGAGACGACATACGTCAATGTGCACGAATTCTAAGGGTAGAATGACCCTTGTACCATTTGTATCAAAAGATCGCTTGGTCATTCTTTCCAAGCAAGGTTCATATTGTGGAACGCGTATCTCCTTAAGTAAACTTATAGTTCCATATTTTACAAGCCTAGTGATTCTTTCTTGGTTAATATGACCAAGTCTTAACTGCCATAAGTAAGCCTTATGAGAGGGAAAAGTTTTAGTTTCTTATTTATAATTTCAATTTCAAGAAGTGACATATTTGGTTTGATAAAATAAATATTATTCTACATCCATCCATTACAAATAAGAACACGATTTTTATGAATTGCAATTCCTTTATTGAAAGTTATGGAAAATCTATCTTGAAATATATATGCAATAAAAATTAAATTTCTCTTAAAAGCAAGTACATAAAAAAAGTCTTTTAAGATAATCTTCCTGAAATTATTAAAATAAAGATGTAGTTCTCCCACTACATGAGCCACCAGACTACAAGAATAAATCAAACTAATAAGCATCAACAAGCTTAGTAAGTTTGATATAAGCTCCCTTTACTAGTTAACCGAAGACTATCCAATTAATGCAAATTTTCAATACATCAGCACACAGCCTGCTAGGCACAAAGCCCGAATAATCACTGGCACATAATCTGCTAGGCACATTGCCCGAATAATCAGTGGCACACAGCCTGCTAGGCACATAGCCCGAATAATCACCTGCACAGAGCCTGCTAAGCATGTAGCTCGAATAATCACCGTATTTCTATTTCGTTAAGCATAACCTAATAAAACCCATAATTCAACCAATAATGAAATAGTATGGAATATTCAATAAGATTTATATTAACCATATAACAAACTTATCTGGACTGAATCGTAGAAATTGCAGAAGTTTAGGGACTATACTACTAATTTTCCTTTTCTTCGAATATTTACGGATTCTTGATCTATAATATAAAATTCTTCAATTATTAGCATATATTTAATTTCAAATCCATTTTACAATTAATGCCCTTTTATTTTTTAAATTTATACAATTACCCCAAACTTTTACAATTCTTGCAATTTAGTCCCTTAACTCGAAATTTATCAAATTAACTAATTTTCTCAAGTAAATAATTTATCCAAATATTCTAGGCCCTCAAAAATCCCCTAAATTAAATTCACTATAAAAACCTAATATTTTGAAATGTTCACAATTTAATCCTAAAATCAAGATTTAACAAATATCTCTTTACTAATTCATTAAATAGCATAATAAAGGCTCCAAATACATGGTATTCATAAAAAAATATTTAATATTCATAAATGAAAACTTCCAAAAATTTTAACAGAATCAAAAATGAAAGTACGAGCTAGTTGGACCTAATTGCAACGATCTCAAAAATGTATAAATGACAAGAAATAACATAAAAAAATCACTTACATGCATTGAAAATAAGAAACCAAAGCTCCTTCGCCCTAGCTATGGCTATTCGGCATGAGCTTGAAGAAAATGAAGTTGATTTTGCTTTTTCATTCATTAATTTTGTTTAATTTTAATTAAACTTTCCTTAATTTACAAATTTGCCATCCGTTTCATATTATTTTATTATTTCCCATTAACATGCCGTCCAACACTAACCAATAAGGAATAATTATTATATTAGTCCCTCCTCATGTAATTAATAAGCTATTTAGTCATTATTAAACTAGTTACTAATCTTTGCACCTTTTTCAGTTTAGTCCTTTTTCCTAAATTAACTATCTAAACGTTAAATTCTCACACCAAATTTTAATACGAATTTAGTGACTCTATAAATATTCTAAAAATAATATTTACGAGTCAACACGATGAAAATTTGTGGTCCCAAAACATTATTCCGTCACCACTAAAAATCGGACTGTTAAATGAAAAATTCAATGCTAATGAGATGATTTCGTTTACCCTTATAGGTGATTCCATTATTGTGGAATAATTCTATATCATGCAAAATTCGCATACCCAAAGTACCGTCTTTCGATTGCTTACCTATTTGAAATTAGACTTTTAATACATCAAAGTATACGAATCACACATACATAGTCTATTATTCATTTAAGATTAAGGTATGCGACACTATGAACGTCACAAGTGAATAAATCCATAAACGGATCTAGGATAAATTCAATTTATGTTCTATTTGATGTATTGTCAGTTCAGAAAGTGACATCTATGCCTTTATCTTTTAGGAATCATCTGCTCCGATGCCCAAGATAAGGCATCTCCCCAATTGAACTTGATAGACAATATAATAGTCTTTCAATCGATTTGCTCAATTTCGATTAAATTACAGATTGTTTCGAATATCTACTAATATAAATTATCTTTTCATATTATGATCTGACCACATAATGCAACTTAATATTAATTAAACATTAGATATTCAATAAACAAATATTTGCTTACATTTTTCTTTTCATGCAAAAAACCATTGAGGACAAATACAAATGATATTAATGTATAATGAAATTTTATTTAAACCAATCTATTTTAAAAATTACAAGTACAAAATTACGAATACACTACACTTAGGGTACTAGATCCTAACAATCAAACCACTGGTTCTTGATTCGACAAGTTTGTTCGATTTAAATAAAGTCAATCATTAAAAAATTTAGAAACATTTAAAAATTATAAAATTATAAAATCTAGTTCAACTAATTTTTTTATCCTAATTTAACTAGTTTGTATCGATTCACAGGTCAATTGAGTTTTTGTCTTTATTTTGGATTGATATACTGGTCAGTTCTTGGTCTAATTGGCCGATTTTGTCTAGCTCTGGAAATAATGGTTTAATAAGTCTTCCTTCTTATGAAAATGGTGGAAGTTTTTGTCTCGTCCTGTGTAAGTATTAGTCTTGCTTATGCAAGTGTTTTTAGGATAAGTTTATCATTGTTCTCTTCAATTTGGTGGTTACTTTCTTTGTGTTGATGGAGTTTATCATTCCTCATCGATAATGAGTGTTTGTTGTATCTTTCTTTTCCCAGTATTTTATGATCCTATTCATGGAATGAATGAATTATTTTTCCTTTAACTCGTATCACCATTTTCTATAACATGTTAAAATGTTATCATATTAGGAAACATTATTTAACATGTTATCAAAATGTCATAATGTTATCATGTTGGTGAAAGAAAAATTCAACATTAAAAATATAGTTATAAAAGATTTGTTTAACAATTGAATTATATGTGGAGGGTAACTTATAAAAAAATCATCATCAATCTTGAGTTGGGGTCAAGTTGACTTGTGACATCGACTCAATCAACAAAATTATTACTATTAGATTTTGTCACACTCATTATGTAGATGAGAACATTTATGTAACAAATTTATATAAAAAAAATGTTACAAAATCTAAATGTGGCTTTGGTTCAAGTGGCAAAGTTGAGTTATGAAAATGCTTAATGCTATGGGATTAAATCTCATGAGTCTTATTATGTGTATATGTTTTTTTATTGATTTATCAAGATACAAAAATACATAAATGCCCTCAAATAATATTTATTACTTTGTAAACTATATGGGCTTTTGGTAATTTTCTAATTGAGTTGGGATCTTGTTAAAGGGTGACATTAACTCAATTAGCCCTTTAATATATACTAGATACAAATGTGGGTGAAAAGTTTTTTTGTGTAAAACTTTTAAACTATATAAAAAAAATCAAATTGAAGGTTTGGTTAGAATGGTAAAGTTGAGGTTTTGTTAGTATTGGTGTGCAAAGTTTCTTATACCCCTACTCGGTGCAACACGTGGCACCATGAGAAGACTTCTGAGAGACTCTCGTGGATGACCCTCTACTTACCTCCAGGCCTGCAACACTCAGCATATTCTCCACCTAAGCACTTGGATAGTCTTCTCCCGCTCGACTAGTCCTTTGGTGACCAACCACCTGCTTTAGCGGGTACGCACTCACCTCCAAAGAGAGGACCATTAAGTGTAACAACCTTGTACTACCATAGTCAAGGGAATGTCAGAGTAGTACCATGCATGAAGACAACCTATGAATAATGGTCTTGCCAGCTAGCCAACCAAACGATTACCATGTCTTGGATTTGTCAATGACGTGGCCTTACTAAGCACGAGATCTCCTTCCATATAAATACCATGTAGAATGATGGAGGGATCAAATCTCTAGCCTTTCCGCAACCTTAATCACTTCCAATGTTCTGTCCCTTTTGCCTCTTTACCTTTTCTCCTTTCTTCGACTCTTCGCTTGTTTAGGTAAAGTGGCCTTCCTTGCACAGCCGTCGCCACCACCACCACCACCACCACATCCTTTTCTTTATCTCCTCTCTTGTAGACACTTATATCAACAGAATTCAAATCTCATTACAAGAAAGTTTTTTATTGGGTTTATTAAAAATGTAAAAAAAAATATCATCATAATAATATAACTTATTTTAAATATAAAAAGATATTTTAGCCATTTTTCTAACTAAGTTTATATTTAATTGATTCGTGAAATCAACCTAGTCAGAGGTTTAAAGTCAATAAAGATAAAATAAAAAGTGAGAATATATGGGTTACTAGGAAATTGGGCCAATGCATGGTCGACTTAAAAATGGAAATATGGGCATCTTTGAAGGGTCTTCAACTAGCTTGGGATATAGGGCTTGGATGAGTTGTTTTGGAAGTAGATAACATGACAATAGTACATATGCTACTGAGGAAAGATGGCTTATATGCTTTTGCAACTTTGACGAGATTATGGAGTCAGTTAGACTGAGATTGGGAAGCCTATGTTGTTCATTCATTTAGCGAGGGCAATGGGCTAGCGGATGCCTTGGCTAAGATGGCTCCGCTGGATAAAGAAGATTTTAACCTTTATAATCTACCTCCTACAAAGGTTTTACAATTACTTCATAATAACCTTAGTGTTGTTGGCTATAAATGGTCTGTTGATGTATAGTTTGTATGCTTCTTTAGCTCATTCCTATTGTTCTCTTTTCATTAATAAAAAAAGTGAGAATATATTCATTATATTTAAGGGTAAAGAGTAAAAAAAACAAAAAATAATACAAAGTAAAAATAAACTAAGTCTTTAAAAAAAATCAATTAATCCCTTGATGAGAAAAAAAATCAATTAAGTTCATTCATTGATGAAAGTTGTTGTTGACTAGTTTAACTATTAACTAATGTTGAAGTGGCTAATAAAAATAATTAGTAGATGATACTTGACATGCTACAAATATAAATATGTTATTAAGTGATATGACAATGACATGCAATGTCAGCATACATTTATAAAAATTAAATAAAATATTTAAAAATGGTAAAAATATAAAATTATGAATAATTATTAAAGAATTATAAAAATCATAAAAAATATTTTAAATTTATAAAATATACATAGTAAAACTTTTAAAAGTTACCAAAATAATATAAAAATGGTTAAAATAATCTATTACACATATATCATCACAAAAAGTTATAAAAATGTCAAAATGTATACTATATTTTAAAGTTTTGTTTGAGTTGATATAATCTTCAATTGAGTCTCAACTTAATTATGACAATACCAAAAACTTAAGCTTTTATAAAGCATTTACTAAAACTTCAAAGTAGGTTGGTTTTTAGAATTAAGTTTTAAATATGATTTTTATTATTTTTAATTACAATTTAATTATAATTTTTTATTATGGTAATGAAATATTGAATTCAATATTAATTGATATATTTAAAAAATGGTAAATAAATTCTAATTCTAATTAGAATTAAGTCTTAATATATTACCAAAATTGTAGACTTAAATTAAAGTATTGAATTCAATATTTAACTATACAGTAACTTTATTTTCATTTCCATCAATATTTAGCAGTAATTATAACAATAAATATAAATGGAAATTAAATTTGGAATTTTCCCATAGAATGTATGGAAAGAGTGGAAAATCTACAATAAAATAAATAAAAATAACAACATTAAATACAATGTTCGTATTATCTATAAATAATTATATTTCATCATAGGAGAAAATCGTTTTCTCAATATTTTTGTTCTAAAATAATCGATTTGGTGGCAATGGAATGAGAAATTACTGCAGTTTGATTTTTCTAACATTTGTTGTTATGTTTTTTTATTACTCTTATATAGTTTACTTTTTATAACATATTTTCCCTTTTTGATTTTTCTTTCCTCTATGTATCTTAATTAATTGTATTAATTTTTTGTGCAATATAAAAATCATATTATTATGTAACAATAGTCCCTAATATAATACCATATTAAATATGTACAAAGTAATCTCAAATTATTATTATTTACATGTAAAATAGTAATATTAATTTTCCTTTAATTTTTTTAAGAAATATATAGTTCTTTCACAATTACAACTCATGTTCAACTTCTTTTAAAATTTTAAGTAAAACTTAAACTTTTTCAAAGCCTAGCAATGTTATGGATCGAAGCTTCAACGGTAATTTTACATTTCATATTTCCATTATCTTGTTTGTTATTTTTTTTTACTGTAAGTTCATACTATCGAAACGTTGCATTTTATTAATAAGTTTTAGTGCGTATTGGCAAAGGAAATTAAAACCCTGCTTAAACGATTCATTTTGAGGAAACACCGTTTAATGAAATGGTACGGTTTGAGTAGTTGTTATTCTGCCAGTTGTCCAAGTCTGTTATTTTTTCCTTTTTATCACCAATTAGGTGAGGGCAAGATAGTTATGAAAAGCAAGAAACAATTTTATTATCTTCTTCTTTGAATTTTCTCTTTCAAATCTCTTTTTTGCTTCTCTGTTTCTATCGTTTCTTTTTCCAAATCTATTTTGCACCAAAGGTATCAGAGCTCAGCCGGTTCTCATGGCCATTAGGGGTGTTATCACCAAAGATGCAAAATGAACTTGCACAGTTGCAAGTAGAGTTTACACAATTGGATGTAAGGATTGATGCGCGTCTGAAAGACCTGCAAGAGGGAATCAAGAGTGAGGTCCGTTCTAAGGTACGATCTGAAACTTCGTTCCAAGATCCACTCATTGTTTGAATAATATTTTGAGCAAACTCCTCCTACTGCTATCACTAGACTGGTTTCTAACAAGGGTAAAAGAATTTTGGGAGGATCTCCTCTTGATTTTCCATAAAACGAGCATCTAGTTGTTTCTCCTATGTTAGATTTGAGACATATTGATGTGTCTTCTCGAGGGGGAACCTTGGATGCTATGATTAATCTTTTTCAAGTGGAATGTCCTCATTTTGATGGGGAAAATTTCAAAGGGTGGTTGTCTAAGCTAGAACAGTACTTTAAAGCTGAGGGGGTGGGAGATCATGCTAAGGTCCGAGTCATTATGCTGTATTTGGAAGGGAAGGCTTTAGATTGACATCATTTCTTTGTTTACAGGCAAGAAGGGTTGCATCAACTAACTTGGGAGTTGTATGCTAAGGGCTTGAAGGAATGCTTTGGATTTGACTTTTTCTTTAATCCTATGTCTGAGCTTGTGTCTCTAAAACACATGATCGGTTGATCAATATCATGATGGATTTGTAAGTTTACTAAACCAGCTCCATTTTCTTGAGGCATATGCACTAGGTATCTTTACAAGTAATTTGAAACTTAAGATTGGACAATACCTTTAATTGTTCAAACCTCAAACCTTGGTTAAGGGCTATTCATTGGGTAGGTAGGTTGAAAATATTGTATTGGGGCCATCAAGAAAGGGGTTATTGGGAGGTGGTGGAATAGGTCCTATCAAACCTTTATTTCCTACTCCCAAGGTACATCACAATACTAATGGTTCTTTACTAGTAGGGGGTTCTACAGGAAGTAACTCGAGGCAGCAAACTTCCACTAAATCTCTTTCTTAAGCTGAATTGGAGGAAAGAAGGAAGACGGGCTTCGTTTTTGGTGTGGTTTTAAATACACACCAGGGCACAAATGGTCCAAATCTCAATTGTATTAGCTCATCATTGAACCACGGGTTGATTAGGACACTGATGCTAAAAGCCCAACTTCCAAGGATTTCTAAAACTGTCCTGAACAATTGGAAATAGTAGACCAGGAAAATAAAACTCCTACTCCAGTGTTATCTTTACATGCCCTTCAGGGATCACAGGGGCACAATATTATGAGATTTTTAGCCTTCATTGATTATACTGAGGTGATTATTTTAGTTGTCTCAGTGAGTACACACAATTTTTTAGACTCCAAAGTGGCTAAGAGGTTGAATTTGAGAGTAGAGAAGGCAAGTACACTGAGGGTGATGGTGGCTAATGGAGTTCGATTATCAGCTTAGAGGTTATATAGAGTTTTTCTATGGAAGGCGCAGGTTTATAGTTTCTTTACTAATTTTATGATTTTACCTGTGAAAAAATGTAATCTGGTTGCTAGGAATTCAGTAGTTTACTTGTGAAAGGATGTGATCTGGTGCTAGGAATTTAGTTGCTCTTGTTTATTGGTTCCATCATTTGGAATTTTTCTTCGTTGACTGTGCAATTTGATTACATGGGATAGTGTTGTACTTTCCAAGGTATTGTACCAGGAACCTTACAGATTGTTTCTGGCAACCAACTATTTAAATTTTTGAGTATGGTGGGAAATGGTCCATATCCCATGTTGTTGACTTCATGTAACCAGACTACACTCACTATACCACCAGTCCAATTGCCCTAAGACTTACAAATCCTTCTTAATGGCCGGAGGATATGTTTCAGAATCTAAAAAGGCTACCTTCACTTCAGTTATAGGATCATAGGATTCTATTAATGGATGAAACTAAGGTAGTCAAAATGAGGCATACAACCAACCTGCAATATAGAAGTGATAAATTAAAAGACTCATACAAGAAATGTTACAAGCTGGTATAATTTGTGATAGCAATAGCCCCTTTGCTTCTTCTGTAGTGATGGTGAAGAAAAAGATGGTAGTTAGAGGTTGTGCGTTGACTACAGGTGGCTCAACTAACTAACCATCAAGGACGGGTACCCTATACTTGTCATTGAAGAACTTCTTGATGAATTGGGTAGGTAAACTTTTTTCTCTAACCTAGACTTGAGTTCAGACTATCACCAGATACAGATGTGGGACAATGAAGTGCATAAAAAAAATCTTTAAAACACATGAAGGATACTATGAATTCTTGGTCATGCCCTTTGGCTTGACCAATGTTCCTTCTAGTTTTCAATCACTAATAAACTTAGTTTTTAAACAACTATTGAGAAGGTTAATCTTAGTCTTCTTCGATGATATACTTGTGTATTCCAAAAGTTGGTCAGACCATTTGGTACATTTGCAAGAAGTGTTACAATTGTTGATGTTAAACCAACTTTATTCTAAGAGGAATAAGTGTACTTTTAGAGCCACTCAAGTTGAGTATCTAAGGCACATTATTTCCATGGGATCAATTAGCATGGATTAGGCAAAGGTGGAGAGTGTTTTCAGTTGTTCTACTCCATAATCTGTGAAGGAATTGCGAGGATTCCTTGGACTGTTAGGTTATCACAGAAGGTTCATCAAGGGGTCTAGAGTGTTGGCCAAGCCCCTCACTACTTTGTTGAAGAAGGATATTCTATGGAAATGGACTGAGCTTGCACAAACAACTTTCTAGTAGCTTAAGGAAGCAATCTGTCAGGCACCAGCTCAGGCTTTACCTGATTTCCAAGAGATTTTTTTGTATAGAGACTGATGCTAGTGGATAAAGGGTAAGAGCAGTCCTACAACAGAAGGGTAAAATAATAACCATTTTTAGTAAGGCCTTGAGAGTTAAACATCAAGCCTTGTCCATCAAACCTTGAGGTTCCTCTCTGATCAGCAAGTAATTACTCCCTGTAACAACCCAATTTTTAGTGGTGTCAGAAATAGTGGTTCAGGGCCACCAAATTTGATGAGTAAGCTCATAAATATTATTATTTAATATTTACGAGTCAAATATGGTTTTAGAAAGGTTTTTGAAAGTGGTTTTAGAAAATGAGGTGTCGAGACCTCGTTTCTATAAATAGAGCAGTAAATATTTTTATAAATATTTATGGAGTGTCATTAAGGTAGTACTAAAGTTTCGTTAAAAAATTTTAACGTTTCAATAGTTAATTATTAAAAAATACTAAATTGAAAATAGTGCAAAACTTATTAATTATAATAATTGAGTGATTGAATGACATGATTAATAAATAAAGAAGGACTTAGGTGGTAAATATGCCTAAACTAATGAGGTGGGACAGCACATGAAGATTAAATTATAAAATAAAGTAAATAAAGGGTAAAATGATAAATAAAATGAAATTAAAACATATAAATTAAAGTTCTAAAAGTTTCTAGGCATTTTCTTCTCTAAATATTTGGCCAAAACAACTATGGGAGAAAGGGTTCAAGCTGGTTTTAATATTTTTCCTCATATTACCGAAAGCTCAAATGGGTTGGAAGCTTGTTGGAGTTATATCACACTATCCATTGGTTTTATCGGTAATTTTGGATGATTTAATTATGGTTATAATGGCATGTATAGATTAATTTGGCTAATGTTGGTTTATAAATGCTCTGTTGTATCTAGCCATTGGGATGGCTTGTGATAGACATGTTTTGATGTGCATACAGTATAATGTTAGATGTGAATGTTTGGTATGGTTGAATGCTGATAATCTTACAGGTATGCTAATACTTAGTACACGTATGCATATATGTGAATTTGATCAAATTGATAAGTTTGAATACTAGAGTATTTGTGATGATCATATATGTATAAAACTTGGTTTTATCTTGATTTGAATGCTATGATATGGGTTGTTGATGTGTAAAAGTATTGAGTTAGGTTGATGACAAATGGGGTGATAAATGTGGCTTGGAAAATAGCCTATTTTTTATCCACTCGGGCAGAGACATAAGCGTGTGTCTCAGCCGCACGGCCTAACACATGGGCATGTGATCTGGTCGTGTGTCCCCTGCATCTATTAAATTGAGAAACAGAATGCTCAAAATTTTCACATGGTTTAGCACACGGGTGTGTGGCTTGGCCGTGTCACCCAAGTCAGTAAGAACCCTAATTTGGACATGGGCTGAGACATGGACATGTGTCCCTAATTCAAATGTCCACACGACCTAAGACACGGGTGTGTCTCACGACCGTGTGAGCCACACCGTCTGGCCACATAGGTGTGTGACCCATGCACATTGGAAAAATTTTGAGGTTTTGGAAAAAATTTTTGAAGTACCCGGTTTAGTCCCAACCTATTCCTAATGTGTATTTTGAGCCTTGAGGGCTCATATAAGGGACTTTTGATATGAATACTATATGATGTGAAAAATATGTTTACTTGATTTGTAAATTTCAGTAATGCTCTGTAACTCTATTGCGGTGACGGATTCGGGTTATGGGTGTTACACTCCCTATCAACAACTGTGGGTTGCTAATATGTTGATGTATGATTACTCTATTTCTTACAAAATAGGGGCCCAAAATACAGTGGTAGATGCCTTGTCAAGAATGCCTCATGAACAGAATCACCAATTTTTCTAGTGTATGGGAAATATGAGCCTTTCTTGGTCTGAGCTATGGGGTCAAATTATTGATTCTTATGAAAAAGATACCAAGTTGCAACAGTTGTTCTAGGAACTTTAACATCAACCCAGCTTCACCATAAATACTCTTGGGATAGTAGGTTGTTTTGGAGGTTGGGGGAAAGTTATCGTGGCCAGACAGAGGTTTTAAACAAGTCTTTAGAGGGTTACTTAAGGTGCATGACTGGTGAAATGCATTCTGACTGGGTTTTTTGGTTACCCCTGGTAGAGTGGTGGTACAACACCACCTACCACTCAGCCATTAAAGACCACCCCTTATGAAGCCCTTTATGGTCAAGACCCTCCCATTCACCTGCCTTACTTAGTTGGTGCTTCTCAGGTAGCTACGGTAGATAAAACCTTACAACATAAGGAAGCTACAATGAAGGTGCTGAAGTTTCATTTAAAACAGGTTCAAGAAAGGATGAAGCAAATGACCCAAAAAAGGAGGTCCAATAGGGAATTTGCGGTAGGAGACTTCGTTTACTTAAAGTTGCAACCATACAGGCAGCACTCCATGCGAAGTTTAGAAACTAGAAGTTGTCACCAAGGTACTTTAGACCTTTTTACAGTGGAGGTTAGGGTAGAACAAGTTGCTTACAAGTTGATTTTGCCACCAACAACTTGTATCACTCAACCTTCCATGTTTCCCAACTAAAGAAGCACATTGGTTTATCAATAAGTTCATCTGTGTTGCCACTGTGGGATTTGATAGTGCACTCCTCAAAGAACCAGTTTGAGTGTTAGACAAACAAATGGTCAAAAAAGGGAACTAGGTTGTCACAGAGATTTTGGTGGAGTGGGCTGACACATTTCCTAAAGATTCTACTTGGGAAAATCTAAAGGAGATGTAGCATAGATTTCCTGCTTTTGATCCTTGAGGACAAGGATCTTGTTTGGGGAAGGGGTATTTGTTATAGATAGAGCTTCAACGGTCCTTTTACATTTCATATTTCTATTATTTTGTTTGTTATTTCTTTTTACTGTAAGTTCATACTATAGAAACGCTACATTTTATTACCAAGTTTTAGTGGAGCGGTGCGTATTGACTAAAGGGATTAACACCTTGCTTAAACGATTTGTTTTGAGGAAACACCGTTTAATGAAACGGTGCGGTTTGAGCCGTTGTTATTCTGCTAGTTATCCAAGTACGTTATTCATTCATTTTTATCACCAATTAGGTGAGGGCAAGACACTTATGAAAAGCAAGAAACAATTTCAATATCTTTTTCTTTGAATTTTTCTCTCTCGAATCTCTCTATTTTTTTTGCTCTGTTTCTATGAATTTCTTCTTCCAAATCTATTTCGCACCAAGCAAATCAAAAAAGAATTTAGAAAAAAAACTTTTGTATTTTTTTTTGAATCCATCATATTAAATACATCCAAACTATTTCTGAATTATTAAAATGGTTATAAATGTTATAAAATAAAGAGAGATAGGGAGAATAAAGAACAAAGAAAATATGAAAGTAATAGAGAATGTAAGAAGCACTAGAGAATGTACTTTTTTGATCAATTGGGATGATTACAATGCTTCATCAGAGTCTCTATTTATAGGCATAAGAAGTATAAAAGAAGAAGAGATCTAATTCTAATAACTATTAGAATTTAAAGTACATTAAAACTTTATCTCGATCATGATGGACATCCACTTAATAAGATATTCATAACAATAAAGATATTTAAAAAAATACTTTCAATATTAATAAACAAGGGCTAAAAAACTAGTAAATTTGGGGTCTGCATCTCTTATCTCCCGCACCTTAAATTCTCCATCTAAACTTCCATTACTGATTGGAAAGACACCCTTAAACACACGTATATTGCAACTGATCCCAATGACTTCACATGATTTTCATGTCCCTCCACAACTATACGAACCCACCTTCTTTCCCACGTTGCCAAATCCTCACCATCCGATCTGACCCCACAATGATTCCACAAATCCTACCTATATTATTATTATTATTATTATTATTATTATTATTAAACTTAAGGGTTAAAAAGTCCTAAACTAAAAATAAAAAAATTTTAGTTGAGTCCTTGTATAAAAAATACATCTAATTGGGGCTTCAATGATCCAAAAAAATTAATTGGTCCCTTCTGTTAATAGAAATTGTTAATTGACTGATTCAATCATTAACTTTACTGATATGACTTACGAATGTCACAATAAAATATTACGTGGCTGTATGATGATGTGGCATGGATTTGGATAAATGTTTGTTTAGATTCATTGAAATTAAACCTTTTCTAAATTTATTTTGGATGGATGCAAAATTAAAAAAACTTAGACAAAATTTAAGAGAGTTATAAAATGCTACATAGAGCTAAGTGTCTCTCCAGTAGTTTAGAGTAGAACTACAAGAAGCAAGTAACTCAGACAAGGTTGGTGTTTCATGGTTCACATGTGCTGCACATAGCATATTGAAGTGAAGTCTGTAGAACCCATATTTTGCCCGGGCCTTAAAATAAATAAACCAAATTTTGAAAAAAAAATAAAGAAAAAAATCAAAATGCCCATTAAAAGTCCATTTACAAACAAAGCTACCAACCCAATTACAACCCAAAAATTAAAACCTAAAAGAAGCCCAAAAGCTTAGAAACCCTAGCCCACAACCTATTTTCAGAAATTAGAAACCCTAGCCGCAAGCCTCAACCACCCACTTCCAACCACTACCAAGTGGCACATGCCTCCACCACCGTTTGCCTGCCATACAAGAAGAAGAAAAGATAGCAAATATATATAATAAAGTTTGTAAATGGCTATAAAAGCCATACTAGAACCGATTGTAAAGGGGGGGATCGATGGTATTTTAAGGAAGAATCGATTGTATTTTGGGGAGAGAAGAGATTGTATTAGAGGGAGTTGTATTACAGAGACTTTTAGGAGAAATCAAAAGGAGAAAACAAGTTCAAAAGGTGTTTGTCCTTATTTTTATTTTTTTGATCTTCTTTCTATTCGTTCGTTTTATCTATTTTACAAATATTTTTAACAAAGAAAAAACTTGTAAAAAATATAAAAAAAGGGAAAGAGGGAAGGATCTTACCGGTGTTCAGTTTTCCAACATCGTGGACGACCGAGGAAGCCACCGCCGAGGATCGGTGGCTGGAAACCGAATGGATTCTTGAGTTCTAGGGTGCTTCTCATTAATTTTTGAAGGTTTTTGGGTCATTTTAACCCCAAATCTGGGCTCTACTCGAGAAGAGAAGCGAAAAAGGGCCTCGAAAGATTTTTCGGTCACCGTGGACGGCGGCGCCGCTGTCGGTGGCCGGTGACCGGCGTGAGGTTGATGGCCGGTCCTGTAACAGCCAAATTTTCAGTGGTGTCGGAAACAGTGATTCGAGATCACTAAATCCGACGAGTAAGTTTAGAAATTTTAACAAATAATAATTATAGGCCAAGCGCGAACTTAAAAGAATTATTTTTAATTAGTGAATTTTGCAATTTTAAAAGAATTAATCAGGTAAATTTGGTTGAAAATGAGGTGTCGAGACCTCAGATTTATAAACCGAGCCATAAATATTTTTATAAATATTTATGGAGTGTTATTAAGTTAGTATTAAAGTTTCGTTAGAAAATTTTAACGTTTGGTTAGTCAATTAATTAAAAAGGACTAAATTGAAAATAGTGCAAAATTTATTAAATTGTGATTAAATAGTTTAATTTATTAAATTGTGATTAAATAGTTTAAGTGATTAAAAAGGAGGGATTTAAAAGGAAATTGGACCCAAATTGTATGGGCTGGACGGTTGGGCAAGAAAATCAGCAAAAAAAAACAAGGAGAAACAAGGGCAAAATGGGAAATTTTGCAAATTAAACATATAAAACAAGACAAATTTGAAAAATCTAGAGATATCATCATTTTTCTTCAGCAAAAACACCATGGGAGGTCTGAAAGCTGCTGTTTTTTTTCATACTTTGACATATGTGAGTTCAATTCTTACCCTTTTCTTTGAGATTTTTATGTTTTTGTGACTTTTACAATTAGATCCAAGTGTTTAATTCATTAGTTTTTGATTTTATGAACAAAATTAAAAGCTATCATTGATAAGTGTTAGCTTTTTATGATGAAATAAAATGAATTTGAAGCTTTGATTTTGTTGTTTGATGATTTTATCAAGTAATTTCAATAGAAATTGATTTTAGGACCTAATTGTGAAAAAGTTGTGAGTTAAGGTTTAGTGTTAAAATTCTGATTTTTAAAGATTGTGTAATAGTTTAGAATGATGGAATAAAATGTTAATTGAGAAAAATTAGCTTAATAGGTGGGCTAATTGAGCAAGGACTGAATTGTATGACCTTTGAAATTTAGAGGAAAAATGGTAATAAACATCTTGAACTAAAACAATATTGGACAGCAGAAGTAGACTAACTTTGAAAAATCACCATAAATTTTATAAATCGAATTAGAAGATGAATAAAACATGAAATTAAAGCCTATTGAGTCTAGTTTTTCATAGAAGAAACAGTGTAAGGAATGGATTTGTAAATTATGAGATATAATGAATTTTGTGAGACAATGTTAGAATGAATTTGGGTTCCCCTATTTTGACTTTGGAAAATCACCAAAAATTGGAGAAAATTAATTAGAGCCTCAAATTTATATGCTTAGAATCCTTAATGAGTCTATTTTCAATAAAAATCAATGGGAACATTATCTAAGTTTTGTACTGTGATATAATTAATTTTTAGTGAAGAGAGGTCGGAACTATTGGATAGTGAAACAGGGGAAACTTAAATGAATAAAATATACTAATTGGCTAAACAAAAAATTCTTAAAATTTTATGGTGGAATTACATGTGAGTTTAGTTTTAGGGAAAATTTACGGATCTTAATTTTGAGCTCTGTAGCTCGAATTATAAATAATTGAGTGACTATGACTCGTGTGAACAGATTGATGTGAGCATTAATAAGTAAATTGTGAAATCGTACTTACAAGAATGTTATATACATTAAGGATGTGGAATGGAGAGGGGGAGGAGGAAAAATATATATGAATAGTCAGTTAGCATGGCTAATTTGCATGTTTTAAGCTCATGGACTAAATTGAAAAAAAGTAAAACTTTAAGGGGCAATTTTGTAAAAATGTAAAAATGACTAAATTGAAGGGAATAAATTGTTTTATTATCTAAATTAATAAATTGAATGAAATTATCAATTTAAAATTGGGTGAAATTTGAGAAAATGGTAAATTACCAATATGCCCCTAAATCTTGGTATTTCTGCAATTTACTCAGGTAGGTTCGGATACCCTGAATGAGCATGTAAATATGAAAATTTAAGTATTGTATCGTATTTTATATGATATTTTGAATTGAATATATGAAAAGGATGTTACATAAAACATGCAACATGAAAATGAATATTAAATAATATAAATTAATTGAAATTATTCTGAAAATTTCGGTAATGCCTCGTATCCTATCCCGGTCTCAGGTACAGGTATGGGGTATTACAGGTCCGATGAGCGGAGGAGGGGAAGGGTTGAGAGAGTTGAGAGCCTTCTCTCTATTTTGAAAAATGAATGTAGGGTGGTAAGGTGATGTTTTAACTCTTTTTTTTGTTGTTTTTTTTTCTTAAAAAAAGGTTTTTTTTATGATAAAAAAAGAGAAAATAAAATATGGTTTTAATTAATAATAAAAACAAAATAGTATGGGGGAATGATTTTAATTAATTATAAAAACAAAATAGTATGGGGGAATAGTTTTAATTAATAATAAAACAAAATAGTATGGGGGAGTAGTTTTAATTAATAATAAAACAAAGTAGCATGGGGGGAGTGGAATCAACTTTTTTGCTTGGGACCATGTATGTTACCTTTAATTGGGTAATTTGCACTATTGGTCCCCTCCTTTGTGCTAGCCTTCAATCGGGCCATATTTAAGTTTTATATTATTTTAAATTGGCCCTACAGTCTGTGTGCTATTTCAATTTGCCCCCTTTGCGCGGTATTTTAAGATTTGGGGCATTTTTAATTTTAGATCTCGGACATTTATACGCAAATAATTTTAGCCCAACATTCTGTTTCAATAATTTGTTTTACTTGTAAGTTATCTCTTGGATTTTGTTTCTTCTCTCAATTAAGTTTCAGTTATTCTTTTTAGAATAAACATGTTTCTACATATTATTTTGATTTCATACTTTTGTAATTATTATTTTTCTCTTTTATTTTTTTTTTCACGTGCATACCTGTTTATATGAAATACCTTTATATTATTATTACTACCATATGTATATATTTATAATATTACTAATAGTTTATTTTTTTACATTATTATGTATACACCATGTAAATATTTTAATATTATATTATGTATACATTATATATATATCTTTTAATATTGTATTTTTATTGTTTTGCATATGCCCTAATATTATATCGTTTATATATTTTTTTATTTCCCATATTATCTTACTTTATATATTTTTTAACTATATCATGTATATGCTACTACTATATATCTATTTATGTAGTATTATTAATAGTTGTTTCTAATAGTATGATTATTTCTAATATGTATATATTATGTATTTACCTTCAATATTATATATCGTATATTTCTAATACTATTACATTATTACTACTATTACACTATTATTATATTTTTACCCATTACTCTTTAAATACACTTGTTTTACCTTTTACTCTTCACTCACTATATATATTGTTTACTTATCTATATATTCACATACATATATATAATTTCACACATCATTCCAAAATTTTATTTGTATTATTACTATTAATATTATTATTATCTTCACTATACAATCATTCTTTAGTCTTACATAATGATTGTTTATTTATTACTAGTTTTTTTAATTTCGAATATTTCCTAGCTTATTTGTTATTATCTTTTTATTCGTTTTATTCATTTATTTGTTACCTCGAAATAAGATTTTTTGCAAATAAGGCAATGCTTGGTGTTTGAAAATTTCGAGAAAGCAGTGCCCTAACTTATTGGGTTGCCACTTTTCTCGTTGAATTTGAATAATTAAGTACCCTTCTAAGTTTTTAGAGGTTTTCTAAATGCAAGCCACTATCTTGGAATTTCAAAGCAATATGTCCTAACTTATTGGATATAGCGTTTTGCTGTTTCGAGATAGGAATTTCAAAAAAGGGATAACTTAATGTCAATACTTTGATGCTAGTGAATCCCAATTTTTAAAGTTAAAATATTTTAAAGAGGACTACATCTTAAATTTTTTTTCTTTCGACATTAAAGATATTTGATAATCAATTAGGTACCAATTTTTGGGCGTTACGAGGGTGCTAATCTTTCCTCGTACGTAACCGACTCCCGCACCCGTTCTTTTATTTCGTGGACCAAAACTAATGATTTTAAAACAAAATGTTTTAAAGGTGATCCAATCACACCTAAAAAGATTGGTGGCGACTCCCGTTTTCGTTTTTTAAAATCGATTCCCATTTTTCAAAACTCGATCTGATAATGGTTTCGACAGCTTGGCGACTCTACTGGGGATGTAATAAGAGAGTCAGGCCATGTAATTGATTATCTCTTGTCTTAATGTCGGAAATTAAAAATTTAAAAATTTAATCCTCTTTGCATTACATGTGTTTGTATTATTACATGCTATATTTTGATCGCATATCATTTTACATGACCGTTGTGGTCACACCCTTAAGTGGGAGTGAGAAGCTATGCCTTCGTGAGGTTTTCGCCTCCGTGCAGGATAGTGGATCACTTTCGGGATACATCCGTACCTATGGTTTCGTGAGATTTTCATCTCCGTGTAGCCATAGGGAAATGTATTCCCCTGAACTGAACTCGATTCAAATGAGCCTATAATGGGTGAGGATCGAGGAATCTGCTGGTTCGATACCTCAAACTTTAGAACCAACCCCATGTCAAAGGACCGTATAAGCCCAACTTAGACATTACCCTTACAAGTTATCGTTGAAATTTATTGATATTATGTGATACTGACTATCTCTTTTCTTTTGCTTGCATGTCATTTTGCATTTACAAAGATATCGGTTCATGGTCAGTTTCTAAGTTAGGAAGTTTTATTATGGAGAACGGACTTCTTGATAAAGTGGAAGGCAACGTTAACGTCCACAGATGGTCCGAGCAAACTCAACTAGAAAATGGAGACAGTATAGCTATAGGATATGTGTCGGAGCTGCCAGATTATACTCGTATAAGTGTCACACAGAATAATCTCCAAGAGCTTAAGGAAATTTAGGATCAGTGGGGCAAAGAGACTAAGCAATTATTCTATGGTAACTATGGAGACTTACCTTACTTGCTTGATGTTCAGATAGACGAGCACTTATTCAGAGCCCTTACTCAGTTTTGGAACCTGGCGTACAGTTGCTTCACTTTTGGGGAAGTAGACATGGTACCTACTGTGGAAGAGTACACTGCTTTACTTCGTTGTCCCCGGTTTCAAAATGATAGGATCTATTCCTGAGCTCCTTGTGTCCCTACCTTTTGGAAGAAATTGATGATTATTACGGGGATGAGCGAGCAGTGGGCTACGGCCCGAATTAAAGAGAAGGGTGAGTGCAAGTGCATTTCGTGGGATGCTTTAAAAGATTTGATTTTGACACACCCTGATGAGACAAAGAAGATAGATGTTTTTGCCCTAAGTTTATATGGATTGATGGTCTTCCCTAGGGCTTTGGGATATGTGGATGAGGCAACCACGGATCTTTTTCATCAACTCAGTAAAAAGGTCACTTCTGTCCCTGTAATTTTGGCAGAAACATTTAGGTCTTTAGGTGCATGTAGGAGGGCTGGTGCTGGCAGGTTTATAGGGTGTGCTCATTTGCTTTTGGCTTGCTTCTACAGTCATTTCCGGTTGATAGATAGGGTGGTTTGTTGGGTTTACTTTGAGGATTATTCACCGTTGGAAGATATAGTAGCTTCAACCAGGAGAGTTGATGTTCCAGAAGAGAATTGGATAGCGTTACTTCAGAACCTTCAGTCGAAAGATGTCGAGTGGAGGGCTCCGTGGATGATGCCTGGTGAGGTTCTTTACTGATGCGGTAGTTTTGATTGGGTACCCTTATTGGGGATTTGGGGTGCCATTGGTTATGCCCCTTTGCTCGTACTGAGGCAGCATGGATTGAGACAGTTCATACCAGTGACTCAAGGGTTGGCTCAAAGTGAGTTTGTATATAGAGGAGCCGATTACAAGAGGAGGGTTAGTGAAGTTTCTAGTGCTTGGAAGAAGACTTGTCAATTAAGAGGAAAAGTTATTAGCCCCGCTACGACTCCAGAATACATAGAATGGAGAGGTAGAAGAGTTAATGATAATATCCCTAAGCCAAGTATGGAAGGAGCTCGACCAATGGAGGAATATTTGCAAGTAAGGCCCTTAAAGTTAGAAATTATGAAACAGGAATTGGAGAGACAAAGCTTGGAGTTCCAGAGGAGGATAGCAAAGCTCGAAGAAGAAAAGATGTATTTAAGTTTGGACGTTGATGTTCAAAAGATGGAAGTCGAGAAAGAGAGGAAAGAAAAAAGGAAGATTGAGGAAGATCGAGATGATCTAAAGGAGCATTACAAAAGGGCACAAGTAGCCTTGAGGAGGGCGAGAGTAGGAGGATCTTCGAATCAGTGGCAGAAGGAGGTTCAAGAAGAAAAGGATAGAGCCGAGTACTGGGAGAGAAAATTCCAAGAAATGCGGGGGCAGAATTTGGCATTAGAGGAAGAGAATAAAGGATTGAAGACCAAGGTAATGGAACTTGGAAAATCCCTGCGTTGGCACCAAAACCATAATTCGACGGTCGAGTTGAAGGAGCTAAGAAGCAAGGTTGAAGATTTGGAGGTGGCATTGCATGACGGTGAACTCCGGGTTGAGCAGCACAAGGCGCAAGAGGATTATCTGAGGGGAGAGCTACATCAAGCTAAAGAACAGGTCAGAAAAAGGGATCATGTCATTGGTGAAGCCATAGCTCAGATTCGAGAGGTTGCTGAGTATGTACAAGACTTGGCAATTCGAGCTGATGTATTCATCATCGTCGGATGTAGGACGAAAGTTAGCCCTTTTATTAGATAGAGTTAAGCTTTGGGCCTTAGGGCGAAATCGTATTTGTAATCCTCTTATATGTAAAGATATTCTTTTTCTAAATAAAATTTTCTAAATGAAGTTGAACCAGAATCGATATTCTTTTTGCATTCATGCATTTGCATCTCATAACATTTCATCACATCATTTGCATTCAAAGTTATAGAAAGACCCTGATTAGTTAAAGTTTACTTTCCAGAGAGGTAGAAAAGAGAGAGGTAGAAAAGAAAATCTAGAAAGCACACATCCTTATGGCACTCGTACTAAAACTAAGAACATGGATCAAAGGTTTGAGCAATTACAAAAAGATATGCAAGATAAAATGCAAGAGTAGTTGGCCAAAATACAGAATGAAATGAGGGAGCAGATGCTAGAGGCTCAGAGAAACATGATGGTTGAAATGGCTCAGCTGCTAAGAGCCACTGATAAAGGAAAAGCTCCCATGGCGATCACTGAAGAGGATAATGAAGGTCCTCCTCCAGGTTTTACTCCGCCTCATGTGCCCCTGCAAATCGAGGCACCTCCTAGAAGGCCATCTGTCACAGTAAGGCCTTAATATGGGCCAGCGGATGCTAGAATCCCCATAAATTTCCCATCTGGGTTGGGAAATAATTTGGGTGATAGCTCGATCAACCCTATTACTCCTGATTTGGATTTAATGGAGAAGGAAAGAATGGCCACTGAATCCTCAAAACAATTGGAAGATCGTTACAGGTGGTTAGAGGAGAAGTTTAGGGTTTTAAAAGGTGCTGGCAATCATCATGAGATTGATGCCAAAGACTTAAGTTTGGTTCCAGATTTGGTGCTTCCTTATAAATTTAAGATGCCAGAGTTTGAAAAGTACAATGGGACTACTTGCCCAGAGGCACACATAACAATGTTTTGTAGAAGAATGACTGGTTATGTGAACAACGATCAACTATTGATCCATTTTTTTCAAGACAGCCTAGTAGGAGCGGCGGCTAGGTGGTACAATCAGTTGAGCCGTGCAAGAATCAGTTCATGGAGAGATCTTGCACAGGCTTTCATGCAACAGTATAACCATGTGACTGATATGACGCCAGATAGGATCACACTTCAAAATATGGAGAAAAAACCTAATGAAAGTTTTAGGCAATATGCACAACGATGGAGGGAGGTGGCAATGCAAGTACAACCACCATTGTTAGAAAAGGAAACCACCATGTTATTTATTGATACTTTGAAGGCGCCATTCATCACACATATGATTGGAAGTACCATAAAAAGTTTCGCGGATATAGTTATGGCGGGTGAGATGGTTGAGAATGCCGTGAGAGGCGGTAAAATCGAGGGGGAAGTGGCTAAAAGATCGGCCCCAATGAGAAAGGACAATGAGGTGAATAGTCTCAACTCGAGGGCAATCATAGTTAGTCAACCCAAAGCAACTATGGTCGAACAACAAAATACCCAAAGACAGGAATCGGGCATAAGACAGAATTCGGAAAGAATGCAATTAACGCCTATCCCTGTGACGTATCGTGAGCTTTATCAAAGCTTGTATGATGCACATGCCATTGCTCCATTTCACTTGAAACCACTACAGCCACCGTACCCCAGATGGTATGATGCAAATGCTAAGTGCGAATATCATGCGGGAATACCGGGGCATTCGATCGAAAACTGCACAGGATTCAAAAAGGGCGTGGAGAGGCTTATCAAGATGGGGGTTGTGAAATTCGACAGTACCCCTAATGTCGAAAATCCGTTATTAGATCATGGCAATAAAGGAGTGAATGCCATTGATGAAACAAAAAAGAGAAAAATCAAGGAAGACATTGCTGAGGTGAAGACACCTATGAAGGTAATATGAGAGGGGATGGTGAAGAGAGGTATATTAACCTCTAGAAAAGGAGGAGAAGGAATAGAGAACCATTGTGAGTTCCATGGGGAAGTAGGTCATGTGATCCAAAATTGTGAAGAGTTCAAGGTCATGGTACAAGGCCTTATAGTTAACAAAGAGTTGCAGGTTTTTTAGGGTAGTTCTTATGAAGGACAAATATGTGTACTGGAGAATGAACGACAAAGAACCAGCCAACCGAGAATTATTATTTCCTTGCCAGGGAATAATGAGGAGGGGTCGCAAACTAGGCCCAAAATAGTCATCCATAAACCCAATCCTTTCCCTTATAAGGATGACAGGAGGGTACCATGGAGCTATGACTGCAATATAACAATACCTGAGGGGGAGAGTATAGCTAGCGCGTCCAGGGCCACGCAAAATGAAGGTTCTTATACACGAAGTAGGAAACTTAATGACTGGGGGAATATCAGAGTAGAGCCCGCAAAGACGAAAGATGTCAAGGTTGAAAGGGAAAAGGAAACTGAAGTACTCATCAATGAGCCGGTAAAGGAGGAAGAGGCTAAGGAGTATCTAAAATTCCTGAAACATAGCGAGTATAGCGTGGTCGAGCAGTTGCGTAAGGAGCCGGCGCATATATCAGTGTTAGCCCTACTCTTGAGCTCTGAGGTGCATCGAGATGCGTTGTTAAAGGTGCTTAACGAAACATATGTTACCCATGACATATCCATTAACAAGCTAGACCGGTTAGTAAACAACATCAGTGCTGACAATTTCATTTATTTTAACGATGATGAAATTCCACCTGGGGGCATAGGGTCAACCAAAGCCCTACACATCACTACTCGGTGCAAAGGATACACACTTCCAAGTGTACTCGTGGATAATGGGTCTGCTTTGAACGTCCTGCCGCTATGCACCTTGAACAGATTGCCCATTGATAGTTCGCTTATGAAAACGTGTCATAATGTGGTAAGAGCCTTTGATGGAACTGAAAAAAAGTAATGGGGCGAATCGACATCCCTTTGGAGATTGGGTCGAATACGTATGAAGTTGATTTCCTAGTGATGGATATCAAGCCCTCCTACAATTGTTTATTGGGGAGACCATGGATACACTCGGCAAGAGCAGTGCCTTCTTCATTGCACCAAAAATTAAAGTTAGCGATGGATGGTTGCTTAATAACCATCAATGCAGAAGAAGACATCATAGCGGCAGTTACCAGCAAGGCCCCTTATGTTGAGGCAAATGAAGAGGCTATTGAATGTTCTTTCTGCTCTTTAGAGGTCATCAATGCCACCTTTATTTTGGAGGGAAGCAAAGTGCCGGTACCCAAAATGTCTGGAGCCACGAAGATGGCCCTACAAATGATGATGGGGAAAGGAGCATTGTCGGGAAAAAGGGCTAGGAAGACAGTTGCAAGGAGAGGTTCAAATCCCAAAACTGATTGAGAAGAAGGACCGCTTTGGCTTGGGCTTCAAGCCGGACCACAAGCACAAGAGGCAGGAAATAGAGAAACGCCAAGCGAGAAGAAATGCGCGTTTGAATGGAAGAGAAGTGGAGTGGGAACTGATGACATTTCCACCTATATCCAAATCCTTCAAATCAGGAGGACTGCTGATAAAGGAAAGTCATCAAGTTAATGCTCTGCACAATGAAGGATCGGAGCAAGGAAGCCTCGAGGGCATTCGCCCTTACGAACCGGGGAGCTCTCTGAATAATTGGACTGCGGAAGACCTTCCTGTAGTCTTTAGGAATTTTTCAGAGTAATTCTCAAAACATGTCTGTTACTCTAGGGCCTAGGAGTAGTAAAATTATATTCGTGAAATAGGCTTATGTTCATCTATAATTATTTAAATAAAACATAAATTTTTATTAATTTAAACAAGTATCGTTCTATTTTTATCGACCAATATTCCTTCAAATTCTATCAATTCTTATTCTTTTATTCATAGCAAATAAACAATCATTTTTTGATTCATTCATTCTTTGTATATTCTTTCATACCCCTACAGGTCCCTAGATATCAATGATATGAGCGCTGATACTACAGCTCCTAATTTCTCTGGCGAGCAAGACATGTGTTTAGAGGAACCTCAGGATTTTGAAAATGTTCAAGATTGTGACGTATCTCTCGATCTGTTAAGAATGGTTAAGCAGGAGGAGAAACAAATCATGCCACATGAGAAAGAGGCAATAGAGAATATAGCCCTAGAGGAAGGGAAGGAGTTGAAAATCGGAACCCTAATTGGCGTGGACACAAGGCATGGTCTGATTGAGTTGCTTTGAGAGTTCAAGGATATCTTCGCCTGGTCATATCAGGATATGCCTGGATTGAGTACTGACATTGTGGTACATCGTCTTCCGATAAAATAAGATTGTAAGCCAGTCCAACAGAAGTTGCGAAGAATAAGGCCAGATATCGTTTTGAAGATAAAGGATGAAGTCAAGAAACAGTTTGATGCAGGATTCTTGCAAGAAGTGAAGTACTCCGAATGGGTAGCTAACATTGTGCCAGTCTCCAAGAAGGATGGAAAAGTACGAATGTGTGTTGATTACAAAGACTTGAACAAAGCAAGCCAAAAAGATAATTTTCCTTTTCCCCACATTGACACTTTAGTAGATAACACAGCAGGATATTCATTGTTCTCCTTTATGGATGGTTTCTCAAGATACAACCAGATAAAGATGCATCTAGAGGACATGGATAAAACCACCTTTATAACCTTGTGGGGCACCTTTTACTATAAAGTAATGCCATTTGGACTAAAAAATGCAGGGGCAACGTACCAAAGGGACATGGTGAACTTGTTCCACGACATGATGCATAAGGATATTGAGGTATACGTCGATGATATGATTGCCAAGTCCCGTACGAAAAAAGAGCATATTGAGGTCTTGAGAAGATTGTTTGTAAGGTTGAGAAATTTTCAGTTGAAGCTCAATCCAACAAAGTGTACCTTTGGAGCCAGATCCGAAAAGTTGTTAGGCTTCGTAGTCAGTGAAAAAAGAATTGAAGTCGACTCAGACAAGGTCAGAGCCATACGAGAATTACCTCCACCACGTACTCAAAAAGAAGTTCGAGGATTCCTAGGAAGGTTGAATTACATTGCTCGGTTTATTTCACAACTAACCGAGAAATGTGATCCTATCTTTCGCCTCCTCAAAAAGCACAATCAAGGTATTTGGGATGGGGAATGCCAAAATGCTTTTGAAAAGGTCAAGTAGTATTTGTTGAATGCTCCGGTATTGTCTCCACCCAGCCCAGATAAACCATTAATACTGTACTTATCAGTGTTCAGTAATTCTATGGGATGTGTGCTTGGCCAGCATGATGAGTCAGGGAAAAATGAGAAGGTAATTTATTATCTCAGTAAGAAGTTCACTGACTGTGAGATGAGATATTCACCAATCGAAAAGTTGTGTTGTGCGCTGATTTGGACAACTCGAAGATTAAGACAGTACATGCTATACTATACCACTTGGCTCATTTCAAAACTTGATCCGTTGAAATACATGATGGAGTCAACAGCTCTAAATGGAAGAATGGCGATATGGCAAATTTTACTTTCGGAGTTTGATATAGTCTACATAAGTCAGAAGGCTATAAAAGGAAGTGCGATAGCGGACTTCTTGGCTAGTAGGGCTCTAGAGGATTATGAGCCACTAAACTTCGATTTTCCAAATGAGGAGTTGATGTGTATAGCAATGACTGAAAATTCTTCTTGGAGGCTCAATTTTGATAGGGCTTCTAATGTAGTCGGAAATGGAATTAGGGCAGTCTTGGTATCTCCGAATGGCGATCATTATCCTTTTATGTGCAAGTTGGACTTTGATTGCACAAACAATATGGCTGAATATGAAGCATGCATCATGGGACTTCAAGCAGCTATAGAGCGAGGGATAAAAACTTTAGAAGTATATGGGGATTCAGCGTTGGTTGTTTATCAGCTTAGAGGTGAATGGGAGACAAGGGACCCTAAATTGATTAGTTATCGAAAGGTAGTTTTGGGGTTACTTGAGGAATTTGATAGCATCACCTTCAATTATCTCCCACGAGACAAAAATCAGATGACAGATGCTTTAGCAACCTTGGCCTCAATGATCAAGGCAAATAAAGAAGAAGAAATGAAGCCAATTCAAATGAGTGTTTACGAGGCTCTAGCTCATTGTTGTAATATTGAGAGGGAGGGAAATGACAATAACCCCTGGTATCAAGATATATTGCGATACGTGAGAGATCGTAAATACCCTGAACAGGCCAGTGAAAATGACAAACGAACCTTGAGGAGGTTAGCTTGCGACTATGTTTTAGACGGAGATATCCTGTACAAAAGACGAAAAGACCAAGTACTTTTGAGATGTGTCGGTGCTGTGGAAGCTAAGTTAATTCTAGAAGAAGTTCACGAAGGTGTATGCGGGATGCATACAAATGGGTTCACGATGGCAAGGCAAATAATGAGGTTTGGCTATTATTGGGCCACTATGGAAGGGGATTGCATCAGTTACACCAAGAAATGCCATAAGTGCCAGATTTATGGGGATAAAATTCATGTACCACCTTCACCTTTGCATGTTATAACTTCTCCATGACCCTTTTCTATGTGGGGCATGGATGTTATTGGACCAATATCACCGAGAGCTTCGAATGGACATCGGTTTATCTTTGTAGTAATTGATTACTTCACAAAATGGGTAGAGGCTGCTTCTTATACGAATGTTACTAAGTGAGCTGTGAGTCGATTCTTGAAGAAGGAGATCATTTGTCGGTATGGAATGCCTGAGAAGATCATATCCGACAATGCATTGAACCTAAACAACAAAACGATAGCAGAAGTTTGCGACCAGTTCAAGATTAAGCATCACAATTCTTCCCCCTATCGTCCAAAAATGAATGGGGCGGTAGAAGCTGCCAACAAGAACATTAAGAAAATAGTGGGGAAGATGACTGAGACCTATAGAGATTGGTATGAGAAGTTACCGTTTGCACTCCTGGCCTATCGAACATCTGTCAGAACCTCTACTGGGGCAACTCCATTCTCGTTAGTTTACGGGATGGAAGCAGTATTACCTATTGAAGTAGAAATATATTCTCTTCAAATTTTGACAGAAGTAAAGTTAGATGAAGCTGAGTGGGTTCAATCCCGGTATGACCAGTTGAACTTGATTGAAGAAAAGAGGCTAAAAGCCATTCGACATGGTCAGATGTATCAGAAGTGAATGATGCGAGCTTATGACAAGAAAGTTCGACCAAGAGAATTCCATGAGGGAGACCTTGTACTGAAAAAGATCCTTCCTATTCAAAAGGATTTTAGAGGAAAATGGATGCCGAATTGGGAAGGGCCGTATGTTGTGAAGAAAGCTTTCTCCGGTGGTGCATTGATCTTAGCAGAAATGGATAGGAAAAGTTTACCTAATCCAATGAACTCAGACTCAGTTAAAAAATACTTTGTCTAAAGAAGAAGAGAATCTAATGTGAAAACCCGCAAAAGGCACCTTGTGACCAAAAGGTTTTTGAGTTGAAAACCTGTAAGGGCAGCTCAAATTTTGAAGAGTACACAGTGATCTTGTTACAAAGAGCGAATAATGCTACAAACTAGGGCATCAACAGAGTACTGAGGATTTTTTAAACACATTTTGAACTCAAGAAAGACTTCATGGAGCTGGTGTATAGGCACTCAAGCGGTGATATCTGGAGGATCTAACTTCTATCTTGTTTTCCATCTTTAGATTCTATTCCTTCCTAAAGATAGACCTTCAGATTAATTTCCTTTGTATTATTTCTTCTTAATTCATTCAAATCCAATTATTCTTAAAGATTTATTCATCTTCCATGTTGCATTGAAATAATGATAGATGAACTAAATATGTTTACAAACGAAGTTTTGCGCATTACTCTGAAATTTTTAGACAATACAAGAAACTAAAACAGGACAATTGTTCGAGAAATTCACGTAAGTAAAGGATGAAGGAACTCGAGGAATTTCTTTCATCCAGTCTAAAGGGAAAATGAACAAAATCAATGATTCAATTTTAAGAAAAGATTGTTCTACAAACATCCTCAGCGGATCGTAGCATTGGAGGAAGGGTACAGGCCTACGGGCTGAGCGTGAATGAAGCTTTGAGAAAAGAAAGGCAAATGAAAGAATGAATGATGACGTCTAGGATAGGGGTCATATTCATGACATTTTGCATCCTAACATGTTTAATTAGGAACATTTGACTCACTTCGAGCATGGCATCCTAATTATCAGGCATAATCATTCTACAGGATGACGCGCCTTAATCCCTTAGGCAGTAGGGTAATAGGCCGCAGCATAATAGATCTGGCCTTCAGATGTTATACTGAAGTAGATCCAAGATGGTTTGGCATCCTTGTGTTTACAAGGAGAAAATCGAAGACATAGCTGATTTGGCTTTCACGTGATTACGATGAAGCAAATCTAAGATGATTTGTCGTCTCTGTATTGTCAGAGAACGAATCGAAGTTTGGCATCTTCACTTTGATGGAGAGCAGACGCATAGCAGATCTCACCTTCAGATGATTTCACTAAAGCAGATCCAAGATGGTTTGGCATCCTTGTGTTTACAAGGAACAAATCGAAGACATAGCTGATTTGGCTTTCACGTGATTACGATGAAGCAAATCTAAGATGATTTATCGTCTCTGTATCGTCAGAGAATGAATCGAAGTTTGGCATCTTCACTTTGATGGAGAGCAGACACATAGCAGATCTCGCCTTCAGATGATTTCACTGAAGCAGATCCAAGATGGTTTGGCATCCTTGTGTTTACAAGGAACAAATCGAAGACATAGTTGATTTGGCTTTCACGTGATTACGAGAAAGCAAATCTAAGATGATTTGTCGTCTCTGTATCGTCAGAGAACAAATCGAAGTTTGGCATCTTCACTTTGATGGAGAGCAGACACATAGCAGATCTCACCTTCGGATGTTTATGCTGAAGCGGATCCAAGATGGTTTGGCATCCTTATGCTTACAAGGAGCAAATCGAATCATAGTTGATTTGGTTTTCACGTGCTTACGTTAAAGCAAATCTAAGATGATTTGGCATCTCTGTATTGTCAGGGAACAAATCGAAGAAATAGATTTGGCGTCTCTGTAGTAGACGGAGGGCATATCAAAGATAGCAGATATCGCCTTCCTGAGTTACAGTGAAGCAGATCGAAGATTTCAGCATGGCATCCCTGTGCTTATAGGGAACAAGTTGAAAAACAACAGATTTGGCATCCCTGTGCTTATAGGGAACAGATCGAAGATAGCAGATCTAACATTCCTGTGCTCACAGTAAAGCAGATCGAAGATTTCAGCATGGCATCCCTGTGCTTATAGGGAACAAGTTGAAAAACAGCAAATTTGGCATCCCTGTGCTTATAGGGAACAGATCGAAGATAGCAGATCTGACATTCCTGTGCTTACAGTGAAGCAGATCAAATATTTCAGCATGGCATCCCTGTGTTTATAGGGAACAAGTTGAAGATAGCAGCTTTGGCATCCCTGTGTTTATAGGGAACAGATCGAAGAACTCAAAACTCGGCAAGCCCAAGCAAAATTGGGTCTTTTTAGTCTTTGCTCTATTCCTGTTAACACAACAATGAGCAAATAGGGGCAGCTGTAGAACCCATATTTTGCCTGGGCCTTAAAATAAATAAATCAAATTTTGAAAAAAAAAAAAGAAAAAATCAAAATGCCCATTAAAAGTCCATTTACAAACAAAGCTACCAACCCAATTACAACCCAAAAATTAAAACCTAAAAGAAGCCCAAAAGCTTAGAAACCCTAGCCCACAACCTATTTTCAGAAATTAGATACCCTAGCCGCAAGCCTCAACCACCCACTTCCAACCACTACCAAGTGGCACATGCCTCCACCACCGTTTGCCTGCCATACAAGAAGAAGAAAAGATAGCAAATATATATAATAAAGTTTGTAAATGGCTATAAAAGCCATACTAGAACCGATTGTAAAGGGGGGAGGGGATCGATGGTATTTTGAGGAAGAATCGATTGTATTTTGGGGAGAGAACAGATTGTATTAGAGGGGGTTGTATTACAGAGACTTTTGGGAGAAATCAAAAGGAGAAAACAAGTTCAAAAGGTGTTTGTCCTTATTTTTATTTTTTTGATCTTCTTTTTATTCGTTCGTTTTATCTATTTTACAAATATTTTTAACAAAGAAAAAAACTTGTAAAAAATATAAAAAAAAGGGAAAGAGGGAAGGATCTTACCGGTGTTCAGTTTTCCAACATCGTGGACGACCGAGGAAGCCACCGCCGAGGATTGGTGGCCGGAAACCGAATGGATTCTTGAGTTCTAGGGTGCTTCTCATTAATTTTTGAAGGTTTTTGGGTCATTTTAACCCTAAATCCGGGCTCTACTCGAGAAGAGAAGCGAAAAAGGGCCTCGGAAGATTTTCCGGTCACAGTGGACGGCGGCGCCGCCGTCGGTGGCCGGTGACCGGCGTGACGGTTGATGGCCGGTCCGATGACTGGAGGAGGGGAAGGGTTGAGAGAGTTGAGAGCCTTCTCTCTATTTTGAAAAATGAATGTAGGGTGGTAAGGTGGTGTTTTAACTCTTTTTTTTGTTATTTTTTTCTTAAAAAAAAGGTTTTTTTTATGATAAAAAAAGAGAAAATAAAGTATGGTTTTAATTAATAATAAAAACAAAATAGTATGGGGGAATGATTTTAATTAATAATAAAAACAAAATAGTATGGGGGAATAGTTTTAATTAATAATAAAACAAAATAGTATGGGGGAGTAGTTTTAATTAATAATAAAACAAAGTAGCATGGGGGGAGTGGAATCAACTTTTTTGCTTGGGACCATGCATGTTACCTTTAATTGGGTAATTTGCGCAATTGGTCCCCTCCTTTGTGCTAGCCTTCAATCGGGTCATATTTAAGTTTTATATTATTTTAAATTGGCCCTGCAGTCTGTGTGCTATTTCAATTTGCCCCATTTGCACGGTATTTTAAGATTTGGGGCATTTTTAATTTTAGATCTCGGACATTTATATGCAATTAATTTTAGCCCAAAATTTTGTTTCAATACTTTGTTTTACTTGTAAGTTATCTCTTGGATTTTGTTTCTTCTCTCAATTAAGTTTCAGTTATTCTTTTTAGAATAAACATGTTTCTACATCTTATTTTGATTTCATACTTTTGTAATTATTATTTTTCTCTTTTCTTTTTTTTTTTCACGTGCATACCTGTTTATATGAAATACCTTTATATTATTATTACTACCATATGTATATATTTATAATATTACTAATAGTTTATTTTTTTACATTATTATGTATATACCATGTAAATATTTTAATATTATATTATGTATACATTATATATATATATATCTTTTAATATTGTATTTTTATTGTTTTGCATATGCCCTAATATTATATCGTTTATATATATTTTTTTATTTCCCATATTATCTTACTTTATATATTTTTTAACTATATCATGTATATGCTACTACTATATATCTATTTATGTAGTATTATTAATAGTTGTTTCTAATAGTATGATTATTTCTAATATGTATATATTATGTATTTACGTTCAATATTATATATCGTATATTTCTAATACTATTACGTTATTACTACTATTACACTATTATTATATTTTTACCCATTACTCTTTAAATACACTTGTTTTACCTTTTACTCTTCACTCACTATATATATTGTTTACTTATCTATATATTCACATACATATATATAATTTCACACATCATTCCAAAATTTTTATTTGTATTATTAGATTGTTTATTTATTACTAGTTTTTTTTAATCTCGAATATTTCCTAGCTTATTTGTTATTATCTTTTTATTCATTTTATTCATTTATTTGTTACCTCGAAATAAGATTTTTTGCAAATAAGGCAATGCTTGGTGTTTGAAAATTTCGAGAAAGCAGTGTCCTAACTTATTGGGTTGCCACTTTTCTCGTTGAATTCGAATAATTAAGTACCCTTCTAAGTTTTTAGAGGTTTTCTAAATGCAAGCCCCTATCTTGGAATTTCAAAGCAATATGTCCTAACTTATTGGATATAACGTTTTGCTGTTTCGAGATAGGAATTTCAAAAAAGGGATAACTTAATGTCAATACTTTGACGCTAGTGAATCCTAATTTTCAAAGTTAAAATATTTTAAAGAGGACTACATCTTAAATTTTTTTTCTTTCGACATTAAAGACATTTGATAATCAATTAGGTACCAATTTTGGGCGTTACGAGGGTGCTAATCCTTCCTCGTACGTAACCGACCCGAACCCGTTCTTTTATTTCGTGGACCAAAACTAATGATTTTAAAACAAAATGTTTTAAAGGTGATCCAATCACACCCAAAAAGATTGGTGGCGACTCCCGTTTTCATTTTTTAAAATCGATTCCCATTTTCCAAAACTCGATCTGATAATGGTTTCGACAAAGTCAATATCTCTTTCCCCTTCTCCGCACGTTCACAGATGAAACCCTTGTGTTTGGCTTAGCAGTCCACGAAGATACCAAAGAGCTTCGTATGGTCGAGGGTAAATATTTAGGATACCAGCTTTTCAATATGTGTAAACAAGAAAGCAGTGTAGAAAAAGCATGACTGAATGTATATTCCAGCTGGAAAAGGATGAAACTCAACAAGATTCATCATCATTGGGATGCTGATAAACATACACACTTCATTTACCCGAAAATGAAACACAACGTATTAACTATGGTGACTGCTTCACCCGAAAATGATGACATAACAAATCAAGATTCCAAATCAAGATTCCAGTGGAATAAAAGTTTGTAAATATTATCGATTCACATAAAAGTTTATCAAAGCAATTCTATTTGCTTAACAACACTTCGTTACTATGCATTTATGGATAAATAATATTAAGAAATTTCGTGAGAATGAATCACAAAAATCAGATGGCAACGAAGACTTCATAAAAATTTCAATGTAAGGATAAATAGTAAATTTATTCTTTTCTGTGGAGATGAAAATGAATCCGGCAAACTTATAGCTCTTAAACAGCCAATATTCTATTTTGTTGTGATAATCATAGAAAGAAAAAATAATAATAATTAAAATTAATTTTTAGTTATGTTTAAATAATTTTTTTATATTTATTTATATCTTTTGCTACTTTTTATTTTACACATTAATGAGGTGTTTTAATATTATTCATTGATGGTGCATGAAATTGAGAGTGCATCAAATACTATCATTAATAATAAAAATATTTTTAGAATTTTTAATTTTTTTTTAATAATTTTTTAAACTCTTTTAATTTTGTACTTATCCAAAATGAATCTGGACAACCATTTATTCAGTTTCATTCTCTATGCACATTTTAATTATTTTTTAAAAGAAATATTTTTTTTAAAAAATACCACATCATCATATTATCACGTGATAATTTTTAATGGTCTCTATCTATTATGTCAACAAAATTAACCGTCAAATAATTAACTAACGATTTCCATTAATAAAATATATGCAAACACATAAAATTAGACCATGGACACCAACAAATGCAATTGAAAAACAATATATTTATTTTTAAAAAAAATTGAAATTAATAGCGTAAGTTATTGGTTGGTTAAACTACCAAACCCTAAACCAAACCAAAGGAGCTTAAAAAGTGTTAGGAATATAGGGTGTACAGACATTAAACCTTAATTCTTTATCTTACTTTTTATTTTGGTTGAAGCAGAAAATCCTATTGCGCCAAACCTTTAAAATTCAAATTGATTTGTATTAAAGAAACAAGGTGGAACCGGAATCAGATATGTAATGTTTTTTAAAATTGTTTTTGGATAAAAATATTTCTCAAAAAGTTGTTTCTTTTAGAGAAAAAAAATGGTTTTTCTGAAGTAAATAAAATTGGCCCAAAAGTTTTTTTTTCTCATAAGCTAAAAATTTGAACTTTTATCTAAAAGTACTTTTTTTCTCAGTATTTTTAAACTAAGCTTAGTCTCTATATACTTTGTACATTTAGAATTCATCTCTCTACTTTTATTTTCAAAAACTTAATTCCTCTACTTCTTGAATTTAAGATCTGCTTTCAAATTATTTATAACCAAGTAATATTTCAATCGAAAAATTAACAATATTAACTATTTGAACTAATTAATAACATTATAAAAATATAAAATACTAAGTTATGTTAGAAATTAAAGTATAATAACTAGATTTCAAATTTAAATATAATAGAATTAAAATTTAACTAATTTTCTATAACGTAAAAGAAAAAAAAAAGGGAAAACAAGCGGTGTATCCACATTTCAGTGAGATCATCTTTTTTATATAGAATTATATAGATTACGTTTGTTTGATGAACCAGTTTTTAAGGAATCTTGATGTTGGGACCATTTGTGAAATAAGTGGATACGCATATATTCCTTTGTTTTTATCATCATATACAACAACAATCAGTCCACTTCTCTCTGTTTTTCTTTTTGGGTCTTAATTTAAGGCTTTATGGCAGCTAGTTTATCAAGAAACCACACTTGTCTTTTCTTCTGTTTCCTTCCACTAAAAATTTACCAAATTAAAGAACTTAAAACTAGCAAAGGGAACTAGTTGGGTTAGGGGAACAAGCTGAGGATGATCATATAGTTAATCGTCACATTCATCATTTATATATCTATGTATGCATGTACTCATCAACCAAAATGTAGACACAATTCAGTAAAAATCTCCTCCATAAATTTATATTAAGAATTAAATTGTATTTTATCTCTTTTACTTAAAAATTGATTAAATTAGTTCTTGTACGTTAGATTAAAAAACAAATTGATCATTTTATTAAAAAAATTATCCATTTATAATGTTAAAAACTGACATGATTGATAGAATAACTAAACAATTATAAGTGACGTGTTACGTGCAATAGCATAAACAGAAAATTTAGAACGTGGAGTCAAATTTTAAATAATTAAAACCTTTAAAAAATCATGTAAACTAATGTATAATATTAATACTTGATAAATCAATATATAATATAATTAAATGTAAAAGTATTACAAGATTTATTAAAATAATGACAGAAAGAAAAGACACATCAAATAAATTTCAATAACTTTTATTGGTGAAGTCATTGAATTATCATTCCTTATCAATGTTTTTAAAAATATGAAATAAAAAATTTTCAAAACTTAATATTTACTGTTATCAAATAATTTTACTAATATACCAAAAATTTATATAATATAAATTTATATTTACCAAATTCTATACTAAAAATTTAATATTTAATTTTTCATAATTTAATTTTTTCATTTATCAAATAAAAACTTAGTAAATATAATTACTATGATAAATTATAGGAAGTATAAGATAAATTGAGAGCACAAAAATAAATTCATTATTTATTAAAAAAATTCATGAAGCCAACATATAACTAGTAGTTTTTTTTTGCAAAAATAAAAAAGTACATTAACGCTTTTTGGTGTCATGAGAATGCATTATGTCAAACACACGATTAACACAAACACGAAATTCACACTGGCAACAACAATTTCTAAACAAAAATGTTATTCATGAAATTCAAGGTTATAAATACGATCAATCTTAATTTCTTCAAGGATTGTATTAGTACGAATCTAAAAGTTATTACCAAATCAAGATGTTAGGAATCTCATACAAAATCAATATCTTGAAATCATTTAATTAATTAAAATTAAACTTTGCATAAAAATCTTGATCCATCATAGTAAAATCAAAATCTTAATTTTCTAGATATTAATTAATAGATCTAGTAAAGAAAAGAAGAGTTGTTGCCAAATTAGGGAGACCACTTAAAAGTATTAAAATATAGTTATTATATAATACTTCACAACCTGAAATTCGACCCATTCTTGTAACCCTGGAGCCCGACCCATCTCGCAAGGTGGAATGCTTGTGACCCACCTTGCGAGCCACTTACCACCTCGTGAGGCTGCCTCACCAAATAAGTATAGAGGCGATCACGCATGAGCACCACACACACCACCGATACCTCGCGAGGTGGTCCTAATACGAGTTGATCCCAAAAGGCCTCACCACTTCGCGAGGTGGAGCACGGGTGTTGTGATACATTCTTACTAAAAGAGACACGTCTAAAGGTATGTGTCGAGCCTAAAGGGGGGGAATGTGTCATATGTGTGACACCTAGTTGGCCCTTAACACGTCACATCAAGGATCCATGTCTTATAAACATGAAAAAATTGCTCCTAAGGGAGGGGGGACTAAGAAAGCACCTCAACTATAGTTTGCATATCTTGTAAAAATTTTGGAGTGTACGTGTGAAAATAAAAAAAAAATTTGTGAGAAAAGTGATAAATATTGAAAGAAAAATATTAAGAATTTTTGGATTTTAGTAAGTGGAGAAAGATTAATTTTTTGTCCTATAAAATAAAATTTTAAAGTTTTTTTTATAATATTTTTGTGGGATCAATTTTTAAAATTTGTTGTGGGTCAATTTACTAATTTTATAAATTAAAAAACATCTTTTAAAATATTTTTTTTAAAAAAAATTGATCCCACAATGGTTAAGGTAGTTTTGCTCCTGGCTTGGCTACATGTACCTCATGTTTATGTATGAAGATTAAATTTTAACCGTAAAAATAGATGAATTTTTTAATAAAGAAATCTATTCACTCTTTGATTGTAATACCCCGAAAATTTTTACAGTAAAATATTATCCGTGATTTAGTAAAATAAGGAAATAAAGTGACAAAAAGGGAATTTTTGAGTGATGTCAATATTGAGAAGTATATTATGATATATTAATTCAAGAAAGGACTAAATTGCAAAGATGAGAAAAGTCTTGTTGCACAAGAGTAAATACTCAAAATTTAAGGGGTTGAAGTGTAAATATAAAAAAGTTGAAGGACTAATGGTGAAAATATTTTAAGGGTGGAATGATCTAGAAACCAAGAAAAATTGATGAATTAGGACCAAATTGAATAGGTAAAAAAATTATAGGGACTAAATCGCAATTTTACCAAATTAAGTGATGACTCAAGGATGGAATTCTAAAAGATCATGAAGGGCAAAATGGTCAATTAGTAAGAGAGAGAATTCTAGAATGTAATGATTATGTTGATGATATTTTAAATTAATTAATTAGATAAATATTATTTTATTAATATTTTATGAGATGTTTATTATTATTATATTATTATTTATTTAGTATAAAAGGAAGGAAAGATGAAGAATTATCAATACATTTCCTTTCCCATGCAAACTAACGTAAGATAAGAAGAAGAAAAGAAGTTTACTTTCTTTACAATCTAGTCCTTCCACCAAAAATTCATTATTTTCACCTAAAAATTGAAAGAATTTCCATAGCCATCAAGAGAGAAAGATAGCAAGGAGATGATGGGGAGCAAGAATATCAAGTTGGATTCAAGAAATCGAAGACGGAGGAGAGAGAGAAATCAAGTTAAAGATTGAAGTCAATAAGAAAAGGTAAGTACATCAAGATTTCAATATATTTTTAAGTTTGTTATTATTAACAAAGCATGGAAATGATGTTATAGTAGAGTTTTCTTACATAAGGTCCTATGTTCTTGATATGTTAGTGAAGAGAAAAAAAGAGAAAGTGATGAGAAATGGTGTAGAAAAAGAAAATAAGGGTGTTATAACATGGTAATTAATATCTTGCACTAAAACAGTTATGGACAGCAGCAGTAGTCTAAATTTGAAAAATCACAAAAAATTATATAAATCTAATTATAGGATGAATAAAATATGAAATTAAAGCTTATTAAGTCTAGTTTCTTATAGAAGAAATTATGTAAGCAATGGAATTCTAAATCATGAGATATGATGAATTTTGTGAGACAAGGTCAGAATGATTTCGGGTTCCCCTGTTCTGAATTTGTAAAATCATAAAAAAATTGGATAAAAATAATTAGGGCCTTAAATTTATATGTTTAGAATCTTGAATGAGTCTATTTTCAACAGAAACAAATATGAACATCATTCGAATTCTGTACAAGGAGATAATTAATTTTTATCTTGAATGAGTCTATTTTCAACAGAAACAAATATGAACATCATTCGAATTCTGTACAAGGAGATAATAGATAATGTTACTTACAAGTGTGCTACATACATCAAGGATGTGGAATGGAGAGGAGGAGGAGGAAAACATATATGAATATTCATTAAGCATGGATAATTTGCATATTTTAGGCTTAGGGACTAAATTGAATAAAAGTAAAACTTTATGGGTAATTTTGTAAAAATGTCAGAAATTACCAAATTGTATGAAATGGATTATTTTTTAAATTACAAAATTGAATGAAATTATTATTTTAGTTCAAGATCGGGGGAAAACATGTTTTAGGGATTAAATTGAAAAGTGTTGAAATTATGGAAAATTCTGATATTTTATAGAATTCATGGACTGTTATCAATATATATGAGAATAATAGCTGGAAATAAGGATTAAATTGCAAGAATTCTATTTTCCTGACCCTAAGGACGAAATCGTTATTAATTAAAAGTTTAGGGGCAAAATGGTAATTTTTCCTAGAGCATTAATTAAATGCATTAGAAGATGAAATGAATGAAAATGATGATCAAATTTATTTATAAAGATCCGGACGACTCAAATATGAGACTTGATCGTGGAAAAGAAAAGATATCGGATTAATGAAATTATAAACACAAACAAGCAATGAGGTAAGTTTGTGTAACTTGAATTGTATTTTAAATACTTGAAATATGTGGTTATGTGATGAAAATATGATTTGAATGTTCAATTCATGATATTTGATGAAATATTGATAATACTCGATATAAATTGAAAATAAATCCCAGTTGAATGAAAGGAAAATTCGATGGATCTCTGAAAAGGAATTGACGGTAAAAAGGATCTAGCCGGACGGGTGATCCTATTCTGATATAGCCCTCCCGAAGAATACGTGTAAAATGGATTTAGCCCGGACGGGTAATCCGAATTAGGGTCTGAATTTAGCCTGGACTGGTAATTCAGATCCAAACTCATTAGAGTAATTGTGGTTGCAGGGAATTTAGCCTGGACTGGTAATCCCGACAATACTCTATGAGTTTATATTACAGGGGATTTAGCCTGGACTGGTAATCCCACTGTAAGGATGAGGTTCGCGGGAGTATGCTCTCTGATATGAAATGTGTAAGACCATGGTTGAAAGATACCATGGCAGCCTGATATGAAATGTGTAAGACCATGGTTGAAAGATACCATGGCAACGTGATATGAAATGAACAAGACTATGGTTGAAAGATACCATGGCAACATGACAGAAAATGAGTAAGACCATAGTTGAAAGACATTATGGCATCATGTCAAAGATAAATAAGACCGTGGATGGGAGACGCTCTAACATCTGTTGAACAATTGATATTCAGGTAATATGTATCAGATGACGAATGGTTATATGAAATAATTATGAAGATAGATAAATGAAATAAGTATAAGTACATGGAATATAATTTATGTTAAGTTTGATATAAGCTATTACCGGAATAAATATACATAAAATATATGGAAATGATGGAGCATGAAATATCGATATAATGAAATGAATGATATATGCTTATGAAGAAACGGTAAGAGCATGATATGTTTCATGACATGTACATATATGATTATCTTTGATATGTTGATACAAGGAAATTATGTAAGTTGAGACTATTATTAAACTCAAGTGCGATATGTCGAGAAAATAGATATATCAATGTTGAATTTATATGAGATATGTGCAAGTATACTAACAATGTTGATGTTTGATGCTTATACAAGTGTCAAACTGTTGATTGAATGGTAATATATTTATTTATATGATGCATTGAATCGGTAAGTATTTAAATTTTTTTAGTGATCTGTAAATGGTAGTAATGCTCCGAAACCCTGTTTTGGCAGCGAATACGGGTTAGGGGTGTTACATTGATCTAACCTTTAAAATACAATCCAAAATAATTTGACTGTAAGATTATAAACATTAAGATAAGTCTTAAAAACCGAAGGAAATGGCACTTATCCACAACTATCTTTAAATCTCTATATATAATAATTTATGTGTATATCAGTTTCATCATCTAATCATTCTGATAACAATGTAAAAAAACAGTTCTATTTTATAGGTTATTTGGGATGGAAAAAAAGCTACTTTTCATGTCACTAACACTAACAGGTCATTCCCCAAATCATGATTCATGTTCCAATTAATATTCTTTTCAATAAAATATATGTACCTCCACCCAATTTATAATTCTCTCAACATCTTTGTAATAATTAGAATTGTACGGAATGTACAAAGGGCCAACTCTTTTGAATTTATATATATCCTTTTCCTTGTAGGTAGTCATTAATATGATCATACTTTAATTTATGTGTATATAAATTTGGATGTTATGTCACCTTTGGAATGTGATTGTATGAATTAATGGGTTAAAAAGTAAGCTATTTCACTGCACTTTTAACCAGTTTCAACTTCAGACAAATCAAGTAACAAAACAAACACTTATTCCATAGCTATGGTGTCCTGTTGGGTGACGCATTTTAATAACCTTTTGTCATAACTATGATTTTGTAATGAACAGTTGGGTAGAATATCCACTCTGAAAACCTTATATGCAATTCGTTTAATCTCCTCCACCTTTGAAAACCATATTCTTACTCTTAACCCATTGGTTGAGCATTAAAGCAATCAAAGCTTTACTTATTTATTTAAAATTAAATTGATCAATTGGCCCTCTCAACATCCAATATTAATATTGCATGCCGATGAAGCCTAACCTAAGACACACACATATATATATGCGTGGGTGCCAACACTGATGAACTTGGTCAAATCACCATCGAATCATGTACTCCAAAAGGTTGGGCTGGTAGACATGGCGCCCCACCATTTGATAGGCCTCAGCACATGTCACATCGATCTCGAAAAAGACACAAGTCTAAGTGTATGTATATATGTATATAGGTATGTATATAGTATTTGTGTAATCATAAGTTTTTTTTCTATAAACTTGACATAGATTGCAGAACTAACCTTTTGACCTTTTAAGCAACAGGTATAGGTTTCAACAGGATATCTAAAATGGCCGAAAACGTCGGGGCGAGCTGCTCAAACGACGATGATGGTTTCAGGGAGCAAGATCGGTTACTTCCGATTGCTAACGTCGGCCGGATAATGAAGCAAATGCTACCTCCGAATGCAAAGATCTCAAAGGAAGCCAAAGAAACTATGCAAGAATGTGTTTCGGAGTTCATTAGCTTCGTCACAAGTGAAGCATCCGATAAGTGCAGAAAGGAAAGGCGAAAGACTATTAATGGAGAAGATATTTGTTGGGCCTTGGCTACTCTCGGTTTCGACGATTATGCAGCGCCATTGAGAAGATACTTGAACAAGTACAGAGAGGTAGAAGGAGATAACAAAGCAGCAAATCAAGACAAGGTTAATAACGACAGTGATGAAGGCAGGCATGATTGGAAGCAGTAGAAACTCCAATCTGGGGCCATTTGATTGAGGTTATATATATATATGTAGCTTTTAACCTTGTTAATTACACTAATTAATCAACAAAGATTGGGTCCTATTTTTTACTTGATTTCATGTGTTTTTGTTAGATAAATCATAGATATAGATGACAAGCAAGGCTGTTTGCTTTTATTTCATGTATGGAAACTTTATGCAATTTTTCTTTTTGGTTTTGTAGTTTTTGAAACCCTAAGAAATCAATCTTAGCTTTGGGGAATTGGAGATCATCTTGTGTACTTGTATGTTTGAAATCTGATTCAAGATCCAGCCTCGGTGATAAAAAGGGTAATTTCATTGTTTCAACTCTGTTTGCAACAAGGAATTGAAGCTAACAGGTTAGTTAACTTGTAATAGTTCCAGTATTTGTAACAGTCTATATTATATATGTGTATATATATTAAATTTGGGTTCATCTTAACAATTTAGCCACTTTCCCCCAATTATCTGGAGACGGGCTCCTGGTAAAGTAGCCAATATATCACCATGTTTCTGGAAATTTCCATTTTTATTCCTAGTAATGATCTACCACTTTTTAGTAGAGGTTGACTTTGGTTAAAGTATATCTAGGGCTAGGGTTCCTTTTAAGCCATGATGGAAAGTTACGGAGACAGGCCACAATTTAGCGGCTAGCATTTGATGATTACTGATAGGGATTTAGAGTGTGTTATCCACTGCTTTTGAATGATTTATTTTAAAAGAAGTGCTTTTCTCTTAAAAGTAATAAAAAATACATATCATTGGGTAATTTTTTTAACTTTTGGGATGAGCTTTTTTAGAGATGAAAAAGCAGTAAATTTTAGCTTTTTCAACTAAAAAGTACTTTTGGCTGTTATTTTACATTTTTAACCTTACTTTTTGACTTAAAATGTGTTTAATGCTATTATTTTGTGTTCTCTTTCTTGGTTATTTAATATGAGTTTTACAAATGTGTTAAAAGCATTAATTAAAAATAAAAAATATTTTTTAAAATAATACAATTGTGTCAATATCTAATTACAAATATTTAATTATTATATTTAAATATTTAAATATAGTTTATATATTCTAATTAAATTTAATAAATAATTAATATTAATTACTTAGAAATATTTAAAATTAATATTATATATTAAAATATTAACAATAAGTTATAATAAATTATTTTTTATATTTTTACTAAAATATCATAATATTAACTAATTTGAACATTATTTAAATACATATTTGTTACTTTATAATATCATGTCTAAAATGGACATTTTACTTTTCAAAAGCACTTTTTAACAGCAATATTAAACACTTAAATTTTTTCAAAGCACTTCTCAAAAGCATTTTTCCACAACACTTTTCAAAAGCACTTTTCAAAAACAATGAAAAACTGGCCTTAGTGGGACGGGTGAGATACATATTGCTAAATATGGAACCCGGCGAGATAGATACTATTAATTCTATCATCGTTTTTTAATTGAAAAGTTTTAATATACTATTCGCCTTCTTTTACTATTAATGTATAATTTTAAAAATTCACATTTATAAATTTTAAATTCAACCATCCATTTTTATTCTACTCCATTTCACTCTACTTTAATTTAATTTTTATTACTTATTTTAAATCAAGTAAATATTACTTAAGAGATTAGGGTTCCATTGTGTTTCAAATATTATGTGCTTCAATTGGAGCATTAAAAAAGATGCATCCATACAAAACTGACAGACTGGAAGACAGACAAAAAAATTGGAAATTATATATTAAACTAGAAAAGATCCACAAATCATTTCATTGCTGCACTTTATGAAGCACTGACTTGGGAAGAGGAGAATATTTGCATTGAATATTCAAGAATCCACAATATCCCAAAGCTCCAAAATAAAGTGTATTTTCTTTTTAACTATGGCCATGATCATGCCATCATCAAATAGCCAGTAGCATAGGGATGGCATATATTCTTTGTTCTATTTTGAAGTTTTTGCATGAATTTTCTAAGAGTTATATATTTTATTCTCACGTTTAAATACGCGTCGGATACGAAGGAAAAAACAACTCATGAAAGTAAAGCAACATTGTGCTCCCCCTCCCAATTCTCTCTCTATATACACTAGTTTTTTTTTCGGTCCTTATGTGTAATTAAACAAAATATATTATTTTTGTATTTTTTATAAAGAAATATTAAAATTTATCTTTTTAAATTTTTTATTTAATGAAATATAAAACTACTTTAATTTAATATAAAGAAATACTTATTTTTATAATGCTTAGAATATTGTTTATATAAAATTTTTAACTTATTATTTTGAAAAATATTTTTTCATTGAGACAAATTTATAAATATAAATAAGTTTGAAATTATGCGATATACATAGAAATGGTATTCAAAAGCTGTAAAACATTGTAAGTAAATTAAATTTTAATTAAAACTTAAAATACAATTAAAATAAGAATGAGAATTAATATTAATACATTTTAAAAGAAAGTTAAAGCACATAAAAATATTAACTTGAATAAATGACAAAGTCAGTAAATAAATCATTGGTGGACTGAATAATAAACATGCCAAAACTCCACAGAGGGGATTTTTTCTGAAACTCTTCAAGATTAAAAAAAAAAAATCATTGAAACAAAAAACTCTTCAAGATTAACGTATGTTAATTTGTGTCCTTTTTTAGTTTTTGATTTAGTCCCGAGTTAACTATGTAAGTTATGCTTTGTTTGATTTAGTCCGTGCGTGCTGCATAATTTATTACATTTGATCCCTCATACTTCCCATTTGTTCAGTTGAGTCCTTGATTATATTCTGATTATCTTTAATAATTGATGTTGTAGTTATTTTGATTTTGCATGTTTGTGAGACCAATCACTGATGCATCTCGAACATGGTGCTTCTGTTGTGGATCATTTTTTAAATACTAGTCATTAATTTTTTTTTGTAATAAATTAATTAATTTTATTGATTCGAATTTACTGAATTGGAGTAATGGTGTTTTTAGATGTTATCTGTCTATAACTGCATCTAGTATCACATGACTCTTATAATTTGTATAATTTTAGATGATTTTTTTTGGGTTTAAATCCACATAAAATTTTAAAAAAGAAAAGAAAGGAAGAAAGTAATTCAAAATGAAAAAACAAAAATTAGCAAAAGAAAATAAAAGCACGCTATAAAATTGCAGTTATTATTATATTTATTACTTGACCATTATTATCTATACAGCTTAGCGTATTAGTTGTAAACATCAATATCAAAATACAATTATAAACTTGACGTTTGCCCCCCCAAAATCCATAATTTAGGATGGCTAAGAATGTGATGATGGATCACAAACGGCAATCAATTTTGACAGATCAACCACGTAAAAATAGGTTTGCTATGAAAATTTATGATTACTTTAATTTATTCAATTCAATTGTTGTATCCTTTTAATACATGTGGCAATATTTTATTCTACCAAATGTTCAAGTCATCCAGCTAACTAAATTTTGTTAAAAAGGCTTAGCTAAATGGATTGGATCAGTTGAGTTGGGATAAGAAAAGCCACAAAGAAAGCAGGAAATTATGTGCTGGAGCCTAGCAATGTGTTTTCATGTGCTTTAACATCTACCTGTCCAAATGCATCGATGCTTTGTACAGGGGCGAAGCCAGAAAATTTTTTTAAGAGGGATCGGATGAAATTTTAATTTTCTATAATTTATATATTTATATTTTGTAAATGATTAAATCAAATTTTTAAAATTTTAGGGGGATCAAAGTGCAATTTTACCTTTACAAATTTAAAATTTTTAAAAAGTTTTAAGGGCCTAAAATGCAATTTTACATTTTAGGAGGGGCCGGGGCCCATGCCAGCCCCCTGGCTTTGTACGCAGTTTTTTACTGTACATTTACATGCTTTCTTCGCGCGCTACAGTAATTCACTTATTTGGTTCACTATTTAAGTGATTCTGCAAAATTTTAACGCACCTCTATTCTCTCAAGTTTTGTAATAAGGATTCAGTGGTAAGGGCTCAGAACAACTATTTAAACTCCCACTATACAGATCAAAAATGTTTTTCCCAAAATTCCTTTTATACAACCGTTATTTCTACCCCAACCAGTGAATCACAAATTAAAGTCAAAATTAACAATTTTTAGTTTTTTTTTTAAAATTATACAAAAAAAAATTCTCTCATCTTCAAGAAATATAGGAAGTAGATGTTGAGCTTGCAAATCTAAAATGAGGAAATCATGAGTTTTTTTAATAAAAAAAGAAAAGAAAATATGGAGTCAGAGATAAATTGATGAAGCGATGAGCAGTGCATGTAGCGGTGATCGATGGTGCATGTAGTTGTTCTCAAAATTGGCTTTTTTGGGTTCTTGAATGAAGAATAATAAAAATATTAGGAAGATGGAGAGAGAATGAGAATAGGAACAAGCTAGAGCAAAGAGAAATGGAGAAAAAATGGAGGATCAAAATGGCAAGTGAGAACAGGCTTTTTTAAAACCTTTGAATGACTATACTTCATTAATGAAGTTTGATGATTGAGCAAAAAAAAAAAAAAGAAACTAGAGAGATGAGGAAGATGGAGAGAGAATGGGAAGGGGAACATGAATAGGAACATGCTAGAGAGAAGAGAAATGGATAAAAAAAATAGAGGATGAAAATGTAAAGTGAGTACAAGCTTTTCTAGAACCTGACTCTACACCATTAATGAAATCAGATGATTGAGAAAAAAAATTGAGAGATGAGAAAGATGGAAAGGCATTTGGCAAGGGAGGAGAGCATTGAAAATAAGATAATGGAAGAATAAATGGGGGATCATATGGAAGAATAATGGAAGAATAAAAGGTTAGGTCAATTTTTTTGAAATTTATTTGAGTAGTTCAATTTTGGGGAGAGTGTGTGAAAAGGCATCCTTCAACGGATTTTGTAGGAAATTGTTTTTTTTGCTCGGTTAGCAAGTGCGTCCAACTGGACACGTTTTATTTATTTTCTCTTCCTGATCGGTTTAGAGTTTTAAGGTTTTGTTTAAGGTTTTTTTACGGTTTTAATTTTTAACTTTTTTATATATTCTTTAGGATTTTTTTTATAATTTTTATATTTTTTAAAAATATAAATTTTGAAATTTTATAAATATTTTGAAATTTAAAATTATTTTGAAAATATTAAAATTACTTGTGTAAATTTTTTTAAAAATTTTTGTTGAGAGATATCAATTTGTTCATTTCCAAAATTGACCCAAAGGGTATTTACACTAATATGTTATTCAAATTGTAAAATTTAACTCAACTCAAATCAAACTCGAAACTCTAATTACTTATTCAAATTAATTTGAATAAATCGATTCGATTAACTTGAAATTTGAGTTTTTTCGAATCAAATCGAGTTTTGCTCACCCCTAAAGAAATGAGTAAATCTACTAAAAATGCATATTTTTAAAAATATTATCCCGAGATATCTGACCAATTTCGGGGTAAGAGGTAATTTTGTAGGGGGTTGACAATGGGAGAGTGAAAATGCTTCGAGGAGGGTGTGCTTTCAATGCCATGTCAGTTGATAATGCGTTCAATTGGGCACGCTTTCAGTGCATATTTCTTACATGCCACTGAAAACACGCCCTCTTGGGAGCATTTTCACTTTCCCATTATCAATCCCTGCAAAATTAGTCATATATCCCAAGATTCCCGAGATAATAATTTCAACTTAGGCAGGTTTTTACGCATTTTTGCATAATTTTGATTCAACTTCAACTGTATAAATCGATTGTTTTCAATTTGGAGACGCCATAAGGAAAAGACAATTTCAAGCATACTGAATCATACAAAGATGAAATTCGCAAGACATTTCGGAAGGTATAATTTCAAGCAAAAAAGTAATTGCATCAAGTAAGTTTCAATTTTTATTGTTAATAGACAATTAAAACTCTATTTTTCTGCATAATGTTTTTGTTTTAGACATATGGAATAAATTATTTCGTTGAAATGAATGGACGAGTTAATGTTGTTGTTTATTATGATGGTGCAATCTGTGACACCGACATTAGGGTCATTTTTTCATCGGAATATACAACATGGTTGGATTTCAACCCGAGCATATAGTTGTTGGAGCTCTATGGAAGAATTAGACAAAAAGTCAGCGGATCAACCCAGATGAGAGTATCATCATTTAAATATAGATATTTAACGTCAGTGGATCCCATCAAATATGAGGCTTTTGATCTCAAAGGCATAAGGGCAATGGAGGCAATGGTTCAGAAACATATTGCTACTGGATCACCAATACTCAAGGTATATGCGGAGTTTGCCAACATAGATGAATACGGTTGGAGGCCAGCATTTGTTCCAGTTTGAGTGTTTGGAACAGAAGAGGAAGTTGAGAGTCCAATGACATGGTTGTGCGGTGATTTCACGGCTTTGTTAGAAAGCTCCTATTATGATATTTAGGGGTGTTCAAATGTCGGTTCGGTTAATACCTGAACCGATTTACCATTAATCGAATTACCTAAAATGTAAAAATCTTTAACTGTTAATCGAACTGAAGTTTTTTCAAATACATTAACTGAACCAAAATATCTCAGTTAATTCGGTATATTAACTGAATTAATCAAAATTTATATGTTTTCTATCTTTTGATTAAAATAAGTATAAACATCTAATAATTACATCGCTAATGTTTACTTTCTTGTTTTGAATAGTTCAAAAAACTTTAAATAGAGGTGAAAACAACAAATAAGACATTAGAAATACTACATAAATCTTTAAAGTTAACAACCAAACAAAAAGTCTTTGGTTAATTGGTTAATTCAATTAATTACCCGATTTCGAATCGAATTAAATGATAATAAAAATTTAAAAAATTAACTGACCTTCGATTGAAGAATATTTGACCATTGACCGATTAACCGAATTAGATCATTTGATAAATTAATTCAGTTTTAACCAAACTAAGAACACCCCAATGATATCCCAGAATCATCAATGGGAAGACATTCATCGATTTCAACCCTATATTTAAACCGCGACAGCCAGAACATCTAGTAGACAGGGTTTCGCAATAACTAAGAATTCGACACCCCGACGTGATACTCTGTCAGTGGTTTTGATTTTAACTATAAGAGGTTGATGTTCTACGCTGGGAACACTTATAGGGGTAAGGAATCAAGTTGTATCGGTAGGAAATCCATAGGTGATTTTGGTTTTACTGACAACTATACGATAAAGGATGATGCATTCCCTACAACCTCCACCAGCGAAGGGACATCTAACCCTGGACATGTTAGGGGCTAAGATTGAAGAGGGCACTAAATTCGATGACTATCCAATCCGAGAGCTCGAGCTAAATGGTTCAGAAACTGTATTATTTTCTGAACCATCCTAAATTCTAATTGAATCAAAAGATGGAGGTTCAGATGGTGAATGTTTAGACGAAGCTTCTGAAGAAGATCTGTGATTTAGGGCATACTCACCTCTGACCCACATGCATAATGTGGACCTCTTAGTAGAAGGTAGGTTGGAGTTTCCTAAAGTCTAGCACAGAAGGGCATACCATGTGAGTTCTTCATTGGATGTCAGTGATTTAAAAATGAGGAAGAAGTTTTCCTCTAAAGATGCTTTTGTCATAGCAGTGAAGTGATACGACATAAAGAACAGGGTAAAAATCTACGTTGTTAAATCTCAATCAGAGAAATTCAAGGCTAAATGTACACTTCAAGACAACAGATTTCCATGGAAAATCATGACTTTTGTGAAGAAAAAACTGGGGTTGTGGATCATAAAGAAATATACTATTCTACATACGTATGTTGTCACGAGTATTGAGTCAAGACCATGTGATATTTGTGGTATTGAATTCCTATTTTTAACGTACTTATGTTACTACAAGTATTACACAAGATCACTTGAAATTGGATTAGGAGATGACCGTGAACATAATTTTAGCTATGATGAATACAAGTCCTAGGATTTTCGTGCCAATTTTAATTGCAAATATTCATAGCTAGTACAATCACACGCCATCATATCTTAAGGTGTGGGTCACAAAATAAAAGGCCTTGGAAAAGATGCATAATAGGTGGGAATTGTCGTACAATGATTTGTGGCAGTGATTTGAAGTACTACATCGGTACGTACCTAGTTACATAACTGAACTACAAACAGAGCCTGCGTACTACAATGATCATTTGGTCCACGGATGCCGAGTGTTCCGTTGTTTCTTCTTGACTTTTGACTAGTGTCGAGAAACATTTCGGTACTGTAAGCCATTGGTACAAATCAATGACACCTTCTTGTACAGAAGATATCAACATCGGTTATTCTTGGTTCTGGCACTAAATAGTAATAAATAAATCCTACCAATAGTCTTTGCAATAACGCTAGGAGAAAAAACATACAATTGAGATTATTTCATATCTAACTTGAGAAGGCATGTTGTCTCCCAACCCAATATATGCATTATCCCTGACAGAGGAACCAGAATATTGGTTGCAATTGAATGATAGGGAAGCCTTTGGGACTACACATACCATATGTATTGTATAAGACATGTGGATGCGAACTACCACGGACGACACAAATTTGAATCCCAATGTGCACAAGTAATTATGTAACACCCTTCACCTGTATTCAATGCCGAAATAGGGTTACGAAGCATTACCGGACTTACAACACATATAAATGTACTTTTCTCATGCATTCAATCATTTCATACAATCATCATTCAAGTTCAATCAATTTGTCCCTTATAATAGCCTACGAGGCCTTAAACATGTTTTGAGAGTGATTTGGGGCTAAATCGATAACTCAAGAAACTTCCACAAAACTTTGAAAAATTTTCCCAAAATAGGGGACACATGCCTGTGTGGCTAGGTCGTGTGTCTCACACGGCCACCAGACACGCTCGTGTCAAAGACCGTGGGGACATTCAAAATGCAAGCACATGGCCATGTCCCAGCTCGAGTTCGATCCCGTGTAACTCTCTGACTTGGGTCACACAGCAACACACACACCCGTGTGCCCTAAAAATGGCCATACATGCCTTGTTCCAGGCCGTGTACTAGGCCGTGTCAAACCTATAGGGTATATTGACTTATGCCTGATAAACCGTAATTTATACATATTTCTATCCCATGCTTAGCACATTTTATGGATGATTTTTCCTTAGATTTGGTGTATTCGATGCTCCTAATGCCTTAATTTCATGTTTTAAACTTATGTGAGCATAGGAGAGTGAAAGGAACGAGAAGCGGGCCAAAACGGAAAAAATAAGCTAACGTACAAAATCAACACAGCCTGGACTTCCTCACACGGGCAGACCAAACAGCCGTGTCAATTTGGCAGAATCGAAGCACGACTCACACGGGTAGATCACACGCCCGTGCCCATTAAACAGCCTTGACCACGGCCTTAAGCAATCGCACACGGGCATGTCCTTGCCGAGCCCAAGTTTAGTCCAATTCGGAAAAGGCCAATTTTGAGGGCTTTTAGGCATTCCAAAGCTTATAAATACACCCTAGAAGAGGAGAAGAAGGGGGACAGAGGGAAAGAAGTAGGGAACTGCTCAAGGAAAGCTGATTGATCTATCTCAGAAGCCGGATTCATCATCAAACTGAAGATCTCCCCTCAATTTCCCTTCAGGAGTTTTGGGTTTTTCTTTATGTTTGTATTCATTATTCTTCTGAGATGTTTACTTTTTTTATGAACTAAAATCCCTAAATACCTAAGGGGAATGAAACCTAAGACAGATCTTGTTATTATTATCTGAATTGTATGATAAATATTTGACTTGTTCTTAATTATGTGTTCTTAATTCTTGTCTTGATATTCTAGGATATTGATTCAAGTTAAGCTCTTATTCAGAGGAGGAATAGACCTGTCTAAGAGTACATTTGTCATAATTAAGCGGAGTTGATTGCACGCCTAGAGATAGGGTAACAAGATTTTGCCGGATTAGGGTGAAACCTAATAAGGGGATCCATAGATCGAGTTAATCAACCCTAGGGAGTTAATTAGAAAGAGATTTCAATTATTCAAGCTAGGGTTAGACGTTGTTAGTCTCGAGAGGGATAATAATATAACTTAGGGATTTCTACAGATCAAGTTAAATAAATAAATCGTTTGATTCAGAGTCAAATAACAAGTGAAGTCTAGGTGTATTTTTCCTTAGGTATTGTCTTAATTCAATCGTTTTTTCCAAAAGTAATTCACCAATTCTATTTTCTGTGAATTCCTAGTTTAGTTAATTAGTTAGTTAAAACAAACACCATTATTCTTAGGCTAGATAATAAAAAGACAATCATTACTAGTACTTTTAGCTCCTTTGGGTTCAACAATCCGGTCTTGTTAAAACTATACTAGTGTTTGATAGGTACACTTGCCTTCATCATGATAATAGTTAGTTTCAAGAATGATTCATTATAAATATTTAAAACCTGTTACGAATATCATCACGTATCAAGTTTTTGGCGCCGTTTTTGGGGAACTAAGATATTAGGAACAATTGATTTTTATTATTTTAGCCATTTACTTTTACTGCAATTTAAATTTTATTCTAATTTTTATTACTAATTCTTCTTTTTCCCTTTTTTTGGCAGGTTCTTATGGTTTATGACTAGAAGAAACCTGCCAGGACCATTACTTTTTGACAGTGAGATCGATCGCACAGTTCACAGAAACCAAAGAGAAATAAGGCGAAGCTTAAGATACACAGAGAAGGAGCAAGAGGATAATATTCAAACCACAACCGAGGAGATGGCTGAAAACCAAGAAAATCCGCTACCTCCTGCAATTGCTCAAAATCCTACTCCGCGCACTATGTATGATTATGCTAAACCTAATTTAATAGGAACTGAGTCAAGTATAGTTAGACCTGCTATTGCTGCAAATAATTTTGAACTGAAACCTAACACAATTCAAATGATACAACAGTATGTTCAGTTTGATGGTTTGTAGGACGAGGATCCCAACGCTCATTTGGCAATTTCCTAGAATTTTGCGATACCTTTAAAATTAATGGCATTTCTAATGATGCTATTCGCCTTCCGTTGTTTCCCTTTTCATTAAGGAATAAGGCTAAATAATGGTTGAACTCATTACCACGAGGGTCAATCACTACTTAGGAACAAATCACCGAAAATTTCTTATTAAAATATTTTCCACCGGCTAAAACAACCAAATTACGTAATGATATCTCTTCTTTTGTGCAGATGGATTTAGAAACACTCTACGATGCATGGGAGAGATACAAGGACCTTTTAAGAAGGTACCCTCACCATGGGTTACTACTTTGGCTACAGGTTCAAACGTTCCATAATGACCTGAATCCTTCGACTAGGTAGATGATTGATGCAACCGCTGGAGGAACTATCAGTAATAAGACACCTGAGGCGGCTTATGAATTTATTGAGGAGATGTCACTGAATAACTATCAGTGGCAAGTTATGAGAACAAAGCCGACGAAAGCAGCTGGTATTTTCAACCTCGACGCGGTTACTATGCTATCTAACCAAGTAGAACTCTTAAAGAAAAAGATTGACGGTTTGTGTGGTTCTACTCAGGTACATCCAGTGATGAGGTGCGATTCGAATGGAGGAGGAGCATCACAGAATATCAACCCTTCAACCGTAGCATCAAGGAGGAACAAGTCCAATATATGGGTAACAATAACTCTAGATCTCAAAATAACCCATATAGTTACACTTATAATGAAGGTTGGAGGAACCATCCCAATTTTTCGTGGGGCGGTCAAGGAAATCAAAGGCCACAACATCCTCCGGGTTTTCAACAACCACCTTACCAGCAAGAAAAGAAGCCGAATCTTGAGGAGATGCTAACCAAATTCATCTCGGTGTCAGAAACTCATTTTCAGAATACTAAGATAGCACTCAAAAATCAACAAGCATCAATCCAAGGGCTCGAAACTCAAATTGGACAGCTCGTTAAGTTAATTTCTGAGCAACCACAAGATAGCCTGCCAAGCAACACTGAATCTAACCCAAGGGAGCAACTCAACGTGATTGCCATTCAAGATGAGGAAGGGTTAGTTGAAAAACCAAGGCAAAAAACGGTGGTAAGCAAAGGTAAGAATGAGGTCGGCCAAAATGACCCAAAGCCAGTAAGTACAGAAATAAACCTCGTGTGCCATACCCCAATGCGACAAGGAAAGACCGCTCAGACGAACAATTTGGTAAATTTCTTAAACTTTTAAAGAAACTACATATTAACCTACCATTTATTAAAGCACTTTTGCAGATGCCGAATGCAGTCAAATTTTTAAAGGAGCTTCTAGCAAATAAACGAAAGTTAGATGAAAGGTCGCATGTGGAGCTGAACGCGGTTTGGTCAGCCATTCTTCAGAATAAGTTACCCAACAAACTAAAAGACCCAGGGAGTTTTATAATTCCTTGTTTAATTTGTAGTTTAAATTTTAATAATGCGTTGGCTGATCTAGGGGCTAGTATCAATGTTATGCCTTACAAATTGTTTAAGCAACTAGGTCTAGGGAAACCGAAACAAACTAGGATGAGCATTAAATTAGCAGATAAAACTGTCAGATTTCCTAGGGGTATTATTGAAGACGTACTCGTTAAAATTGACAAATTTATATTCCTAGTTGATTTTGTTGTTTTAGACATAGAAGAGGATAATAACGTTCCTTTAATTTTGGGAAGGCCCTTTTTAGCAACTGCTAGAACAATTATTGACGTTGGTACAGGTGAACTCACACTTCGTGTAGGAGACGGAAAAATCACCCTTCAAGCTCGCAACCCGAACAACACATCGAAAATTGAAGGTGATTGTACAAATTTTTCTACTAAGACTGATCATCCGGTGCAACCTATTTTTCAGGAAATAAGTTTGAAGGACACACATGAGCCATGTTCAATCCACAATAAAGGATCTACACATGAAGAACGAATGTTACAAATCGAGAAGTTAGATGAATGGCTGACATTCAAACTGAGAAAACACGATGAACCAAAACTATGCCAGAACGAGCTCAATACCTCACCAAATCAAAGTAAGGTTGGAGACAAAGTTTCAATAGATGCCGCAGATCCTCACACTGACACTGCAAAACCGAATGAAGAAATTTCTCTCACGGTACTTAGGATTTTCCCATTTGGTACAGTCGAGGTAAGTCATCCCAAATTCGGCACTTTTAAGGTAAACAATACCCGCCTAAAACCTTATTTTGATGAGATTCATAGCAGGGATCAGGAGTATAAACTCCTCGAACCACCATGACCATTCAATGGGGAGGTAAGTTGAGCTTAGACTATAAATAAGCGCTTCTCGGGAGGAAACCTGAGCACTAACAATATTAATTTCTTTAAATTTTAGTTTTAACATCTAACATACTAACCAACTCATGAAACACAGGCTATTTAAAGCACACACGGCCAGGCACATGGGCGTGCCTTAGGCTGTGTGAAAACAGGGCTAAATTTTCTCCAACACGGGTTACGATAAGTAGCCACAGCCGTGTGACATGGCCGTGGGCGAAACTGCCAAAATAACACGGGCGTGCAACACGCCCGTGTTTTGAAACCATGGGTGAACCTTTCAATTTAACACGGGCGTGCGCCTGCATACACGGGCGTGGGAGAAGCTAACGGAGATCGACACAGCTATGCAACATGGTCGTGTACACCAATGCACCTAATTTCAAAAACTACGAAACACACGGGTTGAGATTAGAGCACACGGGCATACCCCACGGCCACAATTTTTCTATAAACACTTATTATTTATTTTATTTTATATTTATCTCTATATTTTGAATTATTATTATTTATTTATTTCCTTTTAATACTATTTTATCCTGAGTTTTTACAATTTTTATTCTTCGGCTATTTCACCATGAGTAATTATGCTTCAGTATACCTCTTAAAGAGTTCTTGGTTTTATCACAGTTATAAAGAGCTCCTAAGCTCATCATCACATAGAAATTAAAAATTGCACCGGGAAAGGTTCTCCACGACTGCCATGTCCTGCTCGATTACGACCATAGCTACCACCATATATAATATTCTTTTGGCACAGGACTTATGGACTAATGAACCTCTACCACCACCGGAGTATCCTCCTCCACTCTCACGCTGATTATTCTCCAAAACACCAATTCAAGGAAATTCATTCATCAATCAGGAAGTTTCACTTCTCTCCCTATCTTATATTTATATTCTTTTCTATATATCTATCTTTGTACATTGAGGGCAATGTACATCTTAAGTGTGGGGGTTCTTTTATATCAGAAAAATCCCTGAATTTTGTTTTATTCTCATGCGATCTTCTCATATTATTATTAGAATGAATTCCAATTAGGCTATAATGTTTATTGATATATCTTGAATTAAAACATAGGCATTCATACATTGATTGTTTAAACTTTAGGACATTAGGGAATCAAGCATGATAAGTTGATTTTTGAAGAATTAAAAACTTTTAGGTTGTTCCCCCAAGTTTAGGTATTATTTTGAGTTGGAATTCACAAGTTTAAACATCAAAAAGCAATAATTTTTGTTGGATCTTGAGCCTTTATAACATCTATTATTTCTTTTATGCTCACTTTCATTATGACTGCGTCAGTATTGAATTGTTACTCTAGAATTTGCTTGATTATGCATGTCAAGACCACACCATTTGATTTGATATGTCAAAATGATAAAGGCACTTAGGTTTCACCCACCCACTCCATAAAAGCCTACCTTCCCAATTAACCCTTAGTGAACCCCCTTGAGCCTAACAACTATTCATTAATTTACCCTCAATATTAACCCATAACTCATTATTGTTGAAATCCCCTAAATTAATTTGATCCCTATTTTTGTCGAGATTTGAGTTGAAATAGTTGCTTAGCTACGTTTTATTCTATTTTGTAATTTGACTTGTTCTTAAATATATATATACATGTATACATATTAGTAGTAGTGATCTTCTGAACTAAAGAAGTTAAATTCCATATTCTGAGAAAAAGCTCTGTTGTACGCAATTGATGACTAGTCATTTTTCTAGTTAGAAAATTTTTCAATTCAATCTCGATTTTAACCCTTTCTTTTAGCTTGTGACCACATCCTTTAACCAAAGCCACATTACAACCCTCTAAAGACCTTTTGATTGATGTTTCATCTCAATTTATAGTGGTGGAGATTTGATTTTCATGCAAGCCTATGGTAATGACTTTTCATTGTTGACTATTGAGTGCTTCATTTATTGTCCTTAAACACCTCGAGTGATTTGAGTGAATCTTTAGTGAGGATGTGAAACTCTATGATATTTTGAATAAAAGGTAATTACATAGATGAGGGGAGACACCTATGATTTCATGATAAAATACTCAACTTGGAATGTTTGAAACTTCGATATTCTTTCAGTTGAATTTTCAATGTATGATTACTTATGGATTATTTTGAGATATTATCGATAGAAATTATAAGTTGAGAAGAATTTATTTTGATTATGAGTTGAGGATTCTGCTTGAGGATAAGCAAATGCTTAAGTGTGGGGGTATTTGATAAATCGTAATTTAAACATATTTCTATCCCATGCTTAGCACATTTTATGGATGATTTTTCCTTAGATTTGGTGAATTCGATGCTCCTAACGCCTTAATTTCATGTTTTAAACTTAGGTGAGCATAGGAGAGTGAAAGGAATGAGAAACGGGCCAAAAACGGAGAAAATAGACCAATGTACGAAATTAATACGGCCTGGACTTCCTTACACGGGCAGAGCACACGACCGTGTCAATTTGGCAGAATCGAAGCACGACTCACACGAGTAGATCACACGCCCGTGCCCATTTAACAGCCTTGACCACGGCCTTAAGCAATCGCACACGGGCGTGTCCCTGCTGAGCCCAAGTTTAGTGCAATTCGGAAAAGGCCAATTTTGAGGGCTTTTAGGCATTCCAAAGCCTATAAATACACCCTAGAAGAGAGAAGAAGGGGGACAGAGGGAAGGAAGTTGGGAACTGTTCAAGGAAAGCTGATTGATCCATCTCAGAAGTCGGATTCATCATCAAGACTGAAGATCTCCCCTCAATTTCCCTTCAGGAGTTTTGGGTTTTTCTTTATGTTTTGTATTCATTATTCTTCTGAGATGTTTACTTTTTTTATGAACTAAAATCCCTCAATACCTAAGGGGAATGAAACCTAAGACAAATCTTGTTATTATTATCTGAATTGTATGATAAATATTTGACTTATTCTTAATTATGTGTTCTTAATTCTTGTCTTGATATTCCAGGATATTGATTCAAGTTAAGCTCTTATTTAGAGGAGGAATAGACCCTATCTAAGAGTACATTTGTCATAATTAAGCGGAGTTGATTGCGCGCCTAGAGATAAGGTGACAAGATTTTTCCAGATGAGGGTGAAACCTAATAAGGGGATCCATAGATCGAGTTAATGTAACCCTAGGGAGTTTATTAGAAAGAGATTTCAATTATTCAACCTAGGGTTAGACGTTGTTAGTCTCGAGAGGGATAATAATATAACTTAGGGATTTCTACAGATCAAGTCAAATGAATAAATCGTTTGATTCAGAGTCAAATAACAAGTGAAGTCTAGGTGTATTTTTCCTTAGGTATTGTCTTAATTCAATCGTTTTTCCAAAAGTAATTCACCAATTCTATTTTCTGTGAATTCCTAGTTTAGTTAATTAGTTAGTTAAAACAAACCCCATTATTCTTAGGCTAGATAATAAAAAGACAAACAGTCATTACTAGTACTTTTAGTTCCTTTGGGTTCGACAATCTGGTCTTGCTAAAACTATACTACTGTTTGATAGGTACACTTGCCTTCATCGTGGTAATAGTTAGTTTCAAGAACAATTCATTATAAATTTTTAAAACCTGTCACGAATATCATCACGTATCAATGCCACAAGGCCAAGTCACATGCCCATGTGTGAGGCCATGTGAAGCATACTGTCTTTATTTTAATTTCAACACCAGGGGACATACGGCCGTGTAACATTACCGTATGTCACACACGGCCGAGGCACACACCCGTGTGGACAAAAATTGGCTATTTGCGAAGCCATTTTGCCAAACTATTTGTACATACTTGCACAAGCATAAATTGCAACATTTTATAACTCAATAGGCAGCCAATCCAAAACATTTCATACACATATAATACCAAATTAAACCAAAACACATGGTTTTATCTTATACCACAACATGTGCCAAAATCACTAGTTCAAGTAACCATAACTATCATCTTTTTAACTAGCCTATACATGCCATATTTACAAATATCCATGAGTTCAAAAGTACCAATCGAAAATTGAATAGTGTGATACGTGTCTCTGACTTTATCCGAGTTGAGCGAGCTATCGAACCTTTATAAGACATCAAAAAGAAACAGAGTAAGCTTTATAGCTTAGTAAGCTCGTATAATTCAGAATTTAACTTACCATTTATACATAACCAAATAATTAAACAAAGTATATCAAATTCACTTGCCAAATGCCTATACACAAGCATTCATCAATATGTTAGTCTCATAAGTACATATAATCAACCTTTATCTCAATTTCATACATCAACGTATTTTATCATACCAAATTCATGTAACATGTATCACATATGTAGCAATTCATCCTCATTCATATAATCGAAAATCCATTTATATAACCAGTAATTCGTCCATATAACCATTAACAAAATTATGCCCATTGAACCTATTAGAATATCGATAGATACACAGGTGATACACACTAAATGTATTAATCGGTAATCCGTCAATTCATCATCGTATTCACTCTTTTAGGCAGTGATCGGTAAACTCCTCCTGAGCTGATGAACAGTAAGCTCTTACGAGCTGATATATTGGTAAGCTCATATGAGCTGCGGTGAGTCCGCAACACATGCAGGATCTCGACCTAAACGATAACACTAGTGACATGTCATTGGTATCCTTCGAATTCCTACGGTGCAAACGGGCTCGGTAACCATTAGACTATATCAATAAGGCATTCAAATTTTAAGTAGATCATTTACTCAATTACATACATTTATTTCAAGTAATTAAAAGTATTTAAAAGTTTGATTCTAATTATACGAACTTACCTCGTATCGCTCAGATAACAAATATCGACTAATCATCAACCTTTTCTTTTCCCCGATCTACATTCAATCTTTACTTATCTTGATCTATATATATTTCAAAATTAGCATATTCAGTATCCGATCTATTCAATTTAACCTTTAATTCATTTTTTGGAAAATTTACACATTTGCCCTTAATGTTTCACGCTTTTGCAATTTAGTCCCTATCACATAAAATTGAAAATTCATGCAATTAACACAAACCCATGCTTAGCTGAATTTTATTGGAGTGCCTAGCCGCCCATATCTTTTATTTATTCACACTTTTACCCACATAATTTTATATTTTCACAAATTAATCCCTTTTTGACATTTTTGTCAAAAATCACTTTACAAAACTAATAAATCTATCAATAAACTTCATAATCTATCATCAATATCAATTTACTCAAACATTCAAAAATGGTAACATGTTAAATCTTTAACAGTTTTGAAATTTAAAGTACGGGCTAGCTAGAATACGAAGCAACGATCACAAAAACATAGAAATCATTAAAAACCGAGCAAAAATGAACTTACATGCTTCAACAAGAGCTAGCCAAAATTTGAAGTTATTTTAATGGCTATTCCTCTTTATTTTTAGCAAGAATATGATGATAATGGGTGGGAATTTTTGTTTTATTTAACTTATTATTACATAATTCATAAATTACAAAAATAACCTTAATAAATAACATCAAAATTCACCTAATACATGTCCATTCAAACAACCATTGGTCTAATTGCTGTTTAAAGACCTCTATTTAAAATTCTATAGTTATTAAACATCTTTAGCTATTAGAACATCACTTTTACACTTTACGTGATTTAGTCCTTTTTATCAAAATGACCATTTAAACGATAAAATTTCTTCATGAAATTTTCACACAGTCATTCAATCATACTATAAAAATTAAAATAATAATAAAAAAAATATTTTGACTTTAGATTTGTGGTCCCAAAACCACTGTTCTGATTTGACTAAAAATGGATTATTACAAATTAACATGGGTATGTATTCACCACTATTTCAATTGTCTGATATTGAAGAGCTTGCTAGATGTAGATATTAATGGATAAAGCATTTACTTTCCTCGACTGAGCACGAGCTTGTCCAGCATCGTTTTCATCAAATGTTGGAAAACTTGCACACCATTAATCGCAACAGTGTGAACAACCTGTGTTATTTCCAAAGTGAGTGGAAAAATATGAAAGGTGGTCATGTTTGGTGCAAGGACGTTATAAAAGAAATTAGACAGGCTATAGAACGAACAAACTATATGCATGCAGTGTGTCACTCATGCCCAAACCTATCATTTTAGGTTATGGAGTTTGATAGACCCAACCAAGGTATTGCTAGTGGAGCATACCGTGTAAACCTAATACGACAGACCTACGACTGTGGGAGATTTGATGCATTTTGTTTTCCATATGCACATGCAATTGCAACATGTTCTTTTATATGTTTGGATTGCGTGAGCTATGTAGACAAAGTGTACAAACTAGAGAACATGTATAATATGTAGAAATATGAATTCCCATAGGTCTCAGATAAAAGTACGTGATTGCCAATATTGAGCTCTCATTTCAAGATAGTACCAAATATTTCATTGAGTCGCAAACTAAAAGGTCAACATAATTCTACTCGGATACACAACAATATGGATATTCGGAAGAGGACAAACTAACCGAGGTATTGTGGTTATTGTAGAAAGCCAAGGCATATAAGGCCATCATGTCCACACTTTGAGGATTTCAGGACAAGACTTTGTTAACCAAATTATCAATTGTTTACAAGAAATTTATTGATTTTTTTCTTAATTTTTTGGTAATTTGTAAATATCAGTTTATTATAATTCACGTGCTATACAAAATAATACAAGATAAAGCTTTGTTCCATTTTTCTCGTAGAAACTAGATCTCTACACAAATTTTTAATATTCATATAAAATGACCGAATAAATCTTAACTTAACAATGACAATGACAACGTCAGTCAATTTTGATTCAAAAAAAATATTTATTTCAAAACATTTCATAGCTAATATTTGTACAATCTTATCGGTTAAAACTTAGCCTAACAATTAAAATTTACTTGAAAAAAATACAAAAAAATCATTCGTGTCGTCGAACCGAATGTGTGCCATAACGGGATGGTCGTCGATTGTGAGATGGGTTTCTTCTTCATACAAGTTATGGTTTCATCTTGTCTTCTTCTTCTTCATCTGTGGTCGATTGTAGTGTGCTCTTTGATTGCTATCATGTCTCCTCCATTCTATGAATAAATGGTTGTGAAGATGGTCCACCTTGGTAGAACAATGATCTCAAGGGTGTTTGTGAAACTATTTGTGTATAAGTGTATTGTGTCCCATACACCGGTGGCAAAAAATATGGATTTGTCGTCTGTGCTGCAAACATAGCCGGAAAACGTGTCAGTGGCAAAAATTTCAAATGCATCGACATGTAATATGATGGGGCGGAGGTGGTGGTGCAAAAAAAAAAGAACCTGAGGACGTTTTAGAAATAAGGAACTGTGATGCAAAGAGTGGTGCTTGTGTAAAAAAATAGTGTTAGTGAAAGCACTAGAATAAGTCGAGTTATACTTAGTGAGAAGTAGTGCAACCATCGGTGCCTTTTTTTGTATTGGTATCAATGATGGACTCACCTCAATAGCTGGTTTAGACCTTGGATTCCTTAGCAATCATCGTGGCCTCCTAGTATGATGTTGCCTACCGCTCACCTCCTCCGATAGTAGATATGGCTTGCCATGGTGTCTAAACCTGGCATGTACTTTGTATCGTAAGCTGGTTCCTGAGTGATAAAAAGTTCACGATTTGGTATAAATTCATACCCATGGTTCCAAATGTTTATATGTTTCTTGTGGAATTTAGGCAAATCTTCATCAGTTCTCCCCCACAATTTGATATTAAGTAGATCTTCCATGTCTTGGTGTGCCGACGAAATCATTTGCCTAGACCCAAACTGCCACATAACTTGATCAGGTTTGTGCATCTCCACCGTAGTATACACTACCAATGACACCTTCACGTGCCATATGTTGGGAGTCACTAAGAACTCAGATGAGATGCATGCTTGAATTCTCGGATTAGAGTATAGTGTCCATTCAAACTATAGTGCAATAATAATTTTAATTACATACTTATTATTAAGTTTTAAATCAATTACATCAATATTATATAATTGCAAATTTAAAAATACTAACCTTTACTTTCGATCATTGATCTAAGAATAGCTGTATGTCTTTGAGCTCATCCAGTAGTCCCACGTAACTCGGGTCATTATTCCACCTATTCAAATAAGATGTTAAAAAATATTTTAAAAATTTCAAAATTTTTTCATGGTAACTATATTATTAAATGAATTTTACCTTGTTATGAGTGAGAATGTAAAAGCATAGTCAAATCGAGGATGTAAAAAAGGCAACCAATACCACACCCATGATTGCAGTAGTTACATACAACCATCAATTTTAATTTTGTGTGGTTTTTTTGCTCGAAACATCTCCCAATACAATGTCACCAACACGACTGACCCCTCATTGAGTCGACCCTCTTCTCTAAAGTCCATGAGTTGTAGTAGCCACCTTAAATATGATTTATCAGGCATTAGGAGACCCCTGATAATCCTAAGGATGTATGCCCAAGCGTGTTGTTCTCTTTGAAGTGGACTCGATCCAACATTGAACTCACTGAAATTTATTTTCTACCAATTCATATATACCCGAACACCAAAAATCGTGTCTGGAACCTTGCCTAACATTTACTTGCATACAACTCTCTAATCGGCAGCGACAATTGACCCAGTCACTACCGATCCATCCACCGATAACCCGACCTGTAACTACAAGTCCTAGAGTATGATTGTACACTTGCCGCTTAAAAGATAGAATGTGTGTGTCTCGGGTCTCCATCTTTCCACCAATGTGCTAACAAGTGTGGGGTCCATTTACACGGCCTACCTATACGAGCCACATAAAAAAATCATTCATTCTCAAGTATGGTTCGATTAAAGGTGATGGATGAGCAGATAGATTGCGAATATGCGTCTCTAAAATCCAATCTTTCAACTAATTATAAAAAAGCATACAAAATCTTAAATTTCAATATAACAACTTAATAATTAATTAAACTTTATTAAAAATAATAGAAATTTTTTCTTACCATTTCAATTGAAAGACCAAAATGTGGTTTCCATATAAACGAATAAGAGAATTTTCCATTAAGAATTTCAATAAATACGAATAAAAATTGTAATACAAAATTAATTAAAAAAAACTTAAAACAATTTTAATAAAAAATGTGAGTGAATTGAGAGAATTAAGTGAGAATTAAGAGAAAATTGAGAGTAAATTGAGAGAGAGAAGCGAATAAGAGAATTTTCCATTAAGAATTTCAATAAATATGAATAAAAATCATAATACAAAATTAATTAAAAAAACCTTAAGAAATGTTTAATAAAAAATAAGAGTGAACTGAGAGAATTGAGTGAGAATTAAGAGAGAATTGAGAGAGAGTTGAGAGTGAATTGAGAAAGAGGGAAATTTAGGAGTTTAAATAGGGAAAAGAAGTTAATGTTGCGAGGGGGAGAGTTGTTGGATTTCAATTGTTTGGGGGTAGCCGTTGCGGGGTAGCTGTTAGGGAAAATATATCTAGATGGATGAGCTTTGCTGATTGAGCAGGAAAGCGCATCCATCTGGAAGTGTTTTCTTACAAAATTTTCTGAAAACATGTCCAACTCACATACTCCAAAACCAGCTTGTTTCGGTAAGTTTCAAAAAATCAACCTAATCCGATAAGTTTGGTTAAAAATCAACATTCACCCGTCATATGGAAAAGAAATAATATATTATAATTTTTAGTATTGAATTATTAATAATTTAATATATTAAATAATTAAATATAAATATAAAATTTATGGTATATTTTAGTTAATAAATTTTTTGAAGCATAGTAATAATTTATTTAATTATATATATTAATTAATATAAATAAAAATATTATTTTTACGTAAGGGTGAAATTGCCATTTTCATCTATTCCTTATGCATTTCATTCAATTGAACCAAACTATTGTTATACTTATTTTATTCCTTTACACATCTATTTCATTAGTACACAATAGCATTACATTTCAACTCTATTTTATTCCAACGAATCAAATGGGGATACTCGATTTGATTGGCAGTGCTAATGGTTAGGGATAGAAACGGGGTGGACAAAAATTCAGGGCCCAACCCTAAACTTGACCAATCTATTTCGACTCCACCTCGATCTCGCTCCGATCAAATCAAACCAGACCTAAATTTAATGTAATTATTTTATTTTTTATTTTGAAGCAAAGAAGATTAAATTTTTAATTGTTTTATTTTGAAGTAAATATAATTATTAGTTTTAGTTTAGACTTTAAACTTATATATATATCTATTTATTGAAAGGAAAAACCTTAATATATATTAGAGGTAATTTTGTAAATATCTTGAGGCCAAGAAAGGAGGATTTACCCTAAAATTTATCTCGACCTAACCCATCTTGAACTTGATTTTTCAAAAAAAAATTGACCTTAATAGATCGAGTGGGTTGAAACTCGTCAGATTCTATTTTTTTCCATCCCTACATAAAGACAAGATATCTTGCTCCACCATAAAATAATTCTAAGATGTCGTAGAAGAGAATGAATTAAGCCTATGGACCACAGTAAAATAGTCAAATTCAAATATTATTTTTCTCCACCCCTTTTCCTTGGCTTTAAAGCGTGCAATCCTTATGGCCAAGGCTTCTGCCAATTCCATCGAAGCAACATTAACAATCTCATTCCATAAATCAATGATATTACCATCACTATCTCAAAAAATTCTACCAATTCGAAACTTACTAGAAGGTGGATCAAAAGGTGCATCAATGTTGGTTTTCACAGTCAAAAGATTAAGAGCTGTCCATCTAGAAGCATGCGGTTGTGTGACTCCTTGTGTAGTTGAATAAAGTATTTAAAGATGAGAAATCGAACAAAGTATCATTCCAAACTTCAATAGGATGTGGAGATGATTGCTTAAAAAGGAATTGGTTCCTAGTTTTCTAAACATGCCAACAAAGCAGGCCACTAAAATTTTAGAGCAAAATGAATCTAACGAAGGGAATGAAATGGAGATACTTTTCCACAAATCTTTGAAGATTGAGAAACCTTTATGTCTTGCTCTATAATTGAATTCGGATGCACCCCACTCCGCTTGAGCAAAGGGACAAAAGAATAGGTCTGTTCAATAGCCTTGAGTTTCTCCCCGAATCTTAGAAAACTTGAATCTCCATGTAAAAAATGAAAGCATAAATTTTCCTTAGTTGCTGGAGCATTATAACACCCTTTTTATAAGAAAGGTTTCACTTTGGTTGATACATTTAATTTCCAATGAATTTTCCAACCCACTTTCAATTCATCACCACCAACATTAGAGGGATTAGAGGAAGAAAAAATTTGATTAGAGTCATCAAGTCATCGATATCCCAATATAACCAAATAGACCCTAAATTGTAAAAAATTCCGTACTAAAGAATCTTTAGTAGCCATCAGCCAATAAGAATTTTCATAATGGCTTTGAATTGCACTTGTGAAAAGAATTCACGAACAATATCTTGTTTCCAAGCACAAAGTTCATGATCAATGATATTTTTAATGAGAAGAGGTCCATCCTCCTCAAATGGGATCGAGGAGGTGATGCAAAAGTTTTGGAGCTCAGGCACTCATTTATCATGCCAAATGTAATGCCCTCAACGCAATCCAATTCGCCGGATCCGAATATCGGGCGTTATGCTCTAGTACGAATGTAACTTAATCCTTTACTTATTTTCTTTTATATAAGTTCTATCTATGAGTATGATAATGATTTAGACTTCAATTTAAAGTTTCTTATGAGTGTAAAATGTATGATTTCAGATACAATTCACGATAATAAAATTTTCGTATTAACTACTTTAACTCTATAATAGCCCGTTTTTCGTGAAATCAAAATAGTAGTTTTGGGACCACAAATCTAATAAGTAAATTATTATATTATTATTATTTTAATGTCTATGGAATGTTAGTAGGGTCAAATAAAAATTTCGCTAAGAAATTTTGACGTTTGCATGCTTAATTAAGTAAAAAGGACTAAATCATAAAAAGTACAAAAGTGTAGTTCTAGTAGCCAAAGGTGTCAAATAGCTATGAATTTAAAATGAAAGGACTTAGATGGTAATTATATCATTTATGGCTATGTGTTAATGAAATTTTGGTGTTAAATAAAGATTAAATTTGTAAATTAATAAATAAACTTAAAACAAAAATAATGTAAAACAAGGTATCATCTTTCTTAAGACTTTTCTTCATCGAAAATAAAGAAGAAAACCTCCATTTTAACACCTTGAGGATTCAACTAGCAATATTCTTGCATGTGATCATTTTTAAGGTTAGTTTTTAATGATTTTTATGTTTTCGAAATCATTGTAGCTTAATCTAGCTAGCTCGGGGGTCAATTTGCAAAATTGTTAAAGAGTCAGGATTTTTCCATGGATGTTTTTGCATGATTTTTGATGTTTGATAGAAGATTATGAGTTCTTGTTGTTAAATAAACAAGTTCTGTAAAGAGATTTTTGATGAAATTGTCCTTTAGGGACTTATTTGTAAAAAAATGAAAAAAGTTTATGTTAAATTCATGAAATTGTGATTTGTATGATTTGGTAGATGTCCTTAGTGAATTCAGCTAGCATGATTTGAGGATGACATTGCTTAAATTAGAATTTTCGAGCTTAAGGACTAAATTGTAAAGAAGTTAAAATATTAGGGGCAAAATTGTAATTTTCTAAATATGAATTTTTGAGTGAATTGAATAAAATAAATATTAAATGGATTGATTTTTCCTATTTAGATCAAGGTAGACCTCGTACGGATCATGATTAAATAATGTTTTAATGTTATATTGATCAATATATTTATGTATTATTTGCCAAGAATTAAATGGTGGAAATCCAATGATGTTACGACTATTATCAAGCCCCGTTTAAACCTTAGGAATACATAGGATTCAAATGACATGTCATTAAGGTTTTCATGTTTCGGGTGTTGGTCTTGAATGTCCTACAAATTTGTTACGGATACTCTACAGCTTGTGTGAGCAGCATCGTATAGCTTACATTCCGATCTACAGCTTGTGTGAGCAGACCCATTTCTTAGCTCGTCTAAGCAACGATGTAAAGGAAAAGGAAATGTTACGACTATATGTTTAGCACACTTCGTGTGAGCTTTCCCACGTATCCGAAGTTATTCTAAATGGTTCAACGGGCATGGAAAGGAAATGAATAGTAAGTGTTCAAATGACTTATGTCATGAATCTATGAAAAGGATTAAAAATGAAATGTTCAATGAAACTATACTTATGTTCATGAAATTGATGATTTCAAATGAAGTTGTTCATGTATAATGACTTACCTTATGTTGATTCACGTGAATTATGAGTTGATTCACTAACATGTGTTGTGGATGATGCTTAGGCTTGTGCCAAGCTTATGGTTGGATTGTATCATGTTTAATTTTAAGGTTATGCATTGAAATGGTATGTTATTTTCATGTTTTATAAACTTACTAAGCATTATATGCTTACGTAGTTTTCTTTCCTATGTTTTATAGTTAATCGCAAGCTCGATCAGTTTGGAAGCTTATCGGAGATCTATCACACTATCTATCGATTATATCGGTAGGTGTTGATGTTTTGACCAAGGTTACAATGTCATGTATAGGTGGACTTGTGTTTGAATGTTATTTGATAAGTCTGGCATGTATATGCTAATTTAATTGATGTACTTTTGGTGCTTTTGATGCCTTGTTGGTATGTGTTAATATGGCTAAGTTATGATGCATGAAAGGTTTGACTGAAATGGTAAGTTATGTGAAATGATAATGGTTATATTTGAGGTATGATTTGGTAAAAGTTGAGTAATGTGTAATGGTAGAAATGTGATTAAGTATATGCATGATTAGTAAGTTTGTACATTTGCTTTTGAGGTGTCTTGTATGGCGTATTGGTTATATGATAATGGTCTATTGAATTGGTCATTTTAAGTATGTTTTGGTAAGATTTTGAAGCTTTGAAGTTGTGTTCAAATTTTGTTTAGGTAGAAGATTGAAATGGTGATGGAAGTGGCTTGATTTTGGAAAATTTTATGTCCACATGGCCTGAGATATGGGCGTGTGGCTCTGCTATGTGTGACACACAGCCATGTGACACTACCATGTGTCCCGTATAGGTTTTACGGTTTGCAAGTCTGGCAGTTACACAGCCTAGCACACGGCCTGGCACACGGGCTTGTGGCTTGGCTGTGTAACCCAACTTTGAAAGTTACAGGGGCATGGAAACGGGCTAGGACATGACTATATGTCCTTACTTCGATTGTTACATGGCTTGAGTCACAGGCGTGTATCTCATTCGTGTGAGTCACATGACTTGGCCACACGGTCATGTGACCCCTACAATTCAAATTTTCTAACTTTTTCATGAAATTCCCGATTGATTCTAATTTAGTCCCGAATTGTTTCTAAAGTGTTTTTAAGGCCTCGAAGGCTCAATTAAGGGACAATATGCATGTAAATGAGTCATTATGCTATGATATTGTTGATGTATGAGATGTATTTTTTGAAGTTATATTTTTACGGTAATGTTTCATAACCCTAATCCGACGATGGATATGGGTTAGGTGTGTTACATTTAGTGGTATCAGAGTTAGGATTTAGTCAGTTTTCAGACTAAATGTAGCATGTACGAGTTTAGAAATACATGCCATTATATAACTTGTGATAGTGTGATAACTCCTGATTCGATTTGAACTATGTTTTTATATAGATATAATGTCATCTAACCAAGCCGATTCCAATGAAGTTGAAACTAACGTGCAAGCCTCCGTTCATAGAGCAATGTCAAGTCGTAGTAGGTGTGACACCCCTAATTTGACCCTAGTTGAAAAGTGGTTTCGGGACCACAAAATCAAGTCATAAAAATAATTAGCCGTCATATTTTATGTTTATTATATGTGAATATGAATGTGTGAAAGTTTTAAGCTTCGATTTAGTTAATTGCATATGAATTTAGTTAATAGGACTTATGTATGACACTTTTAAAATGTGATAGTTAATCTATAAGGATCAATTAATGCATGTCATATGAATAAAGGGTTTGCATGTCAAATATCCATTATTATTGAGTAGTGGCCGGCCATGGATGGGTCATTGATGATAATATGAATTCTTTTATTAGCACTATGAGTTTAGAAAATAAAAGAATGAATTAAGAATGATAAAACATGAGGTGAGTGGGAGGAGAAACCAAAGTTGTCTCCCCCTTACTCCCCATTGCCGTGACTAGTGAAAGAGGAGAAAAACAAAGTTCTTTCTTTGTTGTTCAACTTGGCCGAATAGAAGAAGCAAAGGAAGGGAAGAAAATTCGGTCACTTGAATCCTTAGGAAGGTTAGTACATTGTGTTGAAATTGTGAAATAATTACTTGTTTTAGGTAAATTATCATGGTTCTTGCTTAGCCCATGCAAAAATTTCCACTAATGATGGGTGAATAGAGCCTTCGGCTAAGGTTATAAGGGAAGAAATTTTGATTGCTTTACTTGAATCTTGATGATGAATGTATTGAGGAAAGAACTTGGTCTTTCTAAAAATATGAATGGTTAAAGTTCATACTAGTAATAGCCGAATTAAAGAATGCTTGATGTCATGAGAAAATGCTGTTCATGTTAATTGGATGAGAAAGGGTAGTTGGCTGAAGTAGAGTCTAGCAAATGAGCACATATGTGCACTAGTTGCTAAATGAAGAAAAATCAGCTAACAAGGGAGTACTAAGGCCGAATATGATTTTGAATATTAGTGGTGTAGTTGCCGAATTTGAACTATGAAGTTATTGAGTAATGTGTGTGTTTTAAGTGATAGAATTGAGTGAATGCTTGGAATGTGATATGTATGAATTATGTGTTAAATTAAGGTTTGCTAAGCTAGCTATTAAGATGAAGTGCAAATGTTAGTATTTGATTGCTAGTGTATATATGTGTACTAGCCGAGCTTTGAATTTAAATAATGGTTGGAGCACCATGTGTTGTAATAAGATTATTTGAGTGAAATCATAGATATTTATATGATGAATTGGATTGTGGATATACATGCTTAAATAAGATGCACACATGAATGAATAGATAGCTTGGTGTTGCATGTATTCGGTCATAGAGGTGCACATGAGGAAATGTTAGATTAATTGTATTAAATTGCTCAATGTGATTAAAAATGCGTATGACCATTTTGTGTTTGAGCTAAAGGTGGCCATATGACCTATCAAACTCCTTGTCATATTCGGCCATAAGCTAGCATAATGAGACTTTAATAAGTTAAATTTGTTTGAATTAGCTCAAGAGCTTAGAGGACCAAAGTTGGATAAGGGAAGGGAAAAAGTGATCGAATAGCCGCCGAGATCGTTCGACCACATCCGAGGTAAGTTTTAAGTGTTTAAACATTGAGTAAATTCAATTATAATAGGACATGATGAGTTGATTTAGTAAGATATGACGTGGCCATGATATGTTCTAAGCTCACATGGTAAGTTCTTAAGTGTTTGAGCTTGGGAATTTAAGGGTAATTTGAAATAGTCTGCTTCGGACAGCAGCAGTAAGGTGACTTTAGAAAATCACCATAAATTTATGGACTTGAATTAGAGGCTGAATGAGACATGAAATTAAAGCTTAATGAGTCTAGTTTCTTATAAAAGAAACCGTGTAAGCAAAGGAATTTCCGATAATGAGATATTTAAAGTTGTGTGAGACGGTGTCAGAATGACTCCGAAATCCCCTGTTCTGTTTTTATAAAATCATTATAAATTGTACAAAAATGGTTATAAGATAAAGTTTATATGCTTAGACTCCTTAATGAGTCTAGTTTCAAATAAAATCAAATACAACACATTTTGAATTCTGTAAAATGAGAAATTTGATTCGTAGTGAAGAGTGGTCAGATTAGTCAAACAGTGAAACAGGGGAAACTTTAAGAAAAATCTGGTATTGATTGGCCAAACCTAAAATTCTGGAAATTTTATGGATGGAAGATATACGAGTCTATATTCAGGAAAAATTAACGGAAAGTGATTTGGAGTTTTGTATCTCCAGTCATAAATAATTTAGTAACTATTGCTCAGGAAAAACAGCTTGTGCTGAATTTGAGATTATGTTGTGAACCTTGATAAACTTGTTTTAGTTGCTCACAAGCTATTGATTAAACCCATACTTGAATTCTAAATCGTGATATTGCAAGTTTATGAGTATTCGAATATGAAATGATAGTATGGCCTAATGGCCGAAGTGATGAATGTGAAAGTGTATATATGGGATAAGGCCTAATGGCCGATGTGATGAATGTGAAAGTGTATATATGGGATAAGGCCTAATGGCCGATGTGATGAATGTGAAAGTGTATATATGTGATAAGGCCTAATGGCCGATGTGATGAATGTGAAAGTGTATATATGTGACAAGGCCTAATGGCCGATGTGATGAATGTGAAAGTGTATATATGTGACAAGGCCTAATGGCCGATGTGATGAATGTGAAAGTGTATATATGTGATAAGGCCTAATGGCCGATGTGATGAATGTGAAAGTGTATATATGTGATAAGGCCTAATGGCCGATGTGATGAATGTGAAAGTGTATATATGTGACAAGGCCTAATGGCCGATGTGATGAATGTGAAAGTGTATATATGATAAGGCCTAATGGCCGATGTGATGAATGTGAAAGTGTATATATGTGATAAGGCCTAATGGCCGATGTGATGAATGTGAAAGTGTATATATATGTGATAGGGCCTAATGGCCGATGTGATGAATGTGATAAGTCCCGAAGGGCATTTGAGTCAGTACTATATCCGGGTTAAAACCCCGCAGGCTTTATGCGAGAATATTATCACTGATTAATGTCCGTAAGCTTCATGCTCGTACTATATCCGAGCTCTAAAGACCCGATGACTATTTTGTCCGGGTAAGACCCGATAACTTCGTGTGGAGATTATGTCCGGGTAAGACTTCGTAATAAGAATTGCTTATAAATATATTCAATGCGAAAGGTTAAACAGGTATGTACTCCAAGTTTATATGTGAGTTTGATTTGCACTAAATCATAAGGTAGTTATGTGATGCATACGAGAGCAATCTATGAGGCTATTCCTATGATTATGTGACATCGGATCAGTGTGAGAGGTGATGTGAAATCATACGATATATCTATGTCACATGAGCTCACTTTTATGTGAAAGTTTATCTGCCTATTGTATATGATGAGATGTGCGTATTCGGTAAAGGGATGGTATGCCCGAAGGAAGAGTGAAATAAAAATACGAACAACTATGTTATAATTTGATTGTTATCTGTTGACACTGCTTAAAACTTACTAAGCATTGTAATGCTTACTCCATTTACTCTGTTTCCTCTGTTTTATAGATCTCATTGCGAAGCTACAGGCTCGGGGATCGTCAGCAACTAGTCACACTATCACTATCCACTCTTTGGTACTGCTATGTCTTGGATTATCTTATGGCATGTATAAAATAGACTAGTGGCGGAGGAATATTTTGGTTAATGTATATAGCCATGCGAAAATGGCTTATATATGTTTGAGCATAATGTTATAATCATTTGGTATGGAATGGTTAATCACTATCATAATTTGTGCTATTTATGCTAAAAGGGCTAGTTGAATCATGGAAACTATGAAGTAGGTAAAGTCTACCTTAAAGGCAGATGCTGGCAGCAGCAGTGATGTAGATTTCGAAAATCACTAAAAATAGTAGAATTGGAATTAAATAATGAATAAATTATGTAAACAAACCTTAATGAATCTATTTTCATATGAAAGTAACTAAACGATCATATGGACAGTATGTTAAGAGATATTCAGGTTCTCGTGAGACAGGACCAGAACGGGTTCTGGACTCCCTGTTCCGAATTTGGAAATTCATTACAAATTAACCAGAGATAATTAGGAGTCATGCCATATATGTATAGATTCCTCTCTGAGTCTAGTTTCTATAGAAACAAACGGCATCAGTATTGAAGCTCTGTGCAGGGAGATATCCAAGTCGTAATGCGCAAAGGTCAGTGTAGTCGATCCCTGTAAAATGGGATACTTTGACTAATAAACTGTATTAATTGGCCCGAACAAAAATTCTAGAAAAAAATATGTAGATGGGAATATGAGTCTAGTTTCAGGGAAAAATCACAAAACTGATTTTCGAGTTGTGAAACTCAAGATATGATTTTTAAGGTGACAGTGACGCAGTTAGCCGACTACCTGGAAAAATTTTAAAATGGACTGCAATAGTAAGCGAACTTAGTCTGTGAACCCCTCGTGTCCGACTCCGGCAACGGTCTCGGGTACGGGGTGTTACAGTAGGCCCGTATCTGAGAGCCGAAGAGGAGAGGCTAAAAAATCCTTCTTCCAGATGATGAATGAATGGTTTATTGAGTTCATACGAATGAACCCTAAGGCTCAACTACCTCCACCCCACCTATTCCCCAACCGGTCCCTGTAGTTCCTCAAGGTTTGGAACCAATACGAGTGAGCAGGCTTCAAGTTGGTAAAATCCGTAAATATGGGGCTGAAGAGTTTAGAGGTACATGTGAAGATGATCTTGAGAGAGCTGAATTTTGGTTAGAAAATTCAGTCAGAGTTTTCGATGAATTATCATGTACACCAACATAATGCGTGAAATGTGCTATTTCATTATTGAAAGATTCAGCTTATCAGTGGTGGAATACCTTAGTTTTGATTGTGCGGAGAGAATGAATAGACTGGGAATTATTTCAAAATGAGTTTTGGAAGAAATATGTGAGTTAGAGATTTCTTGATAAGAAATGTAAAGAGTTTATTGAGTTGAAACAAGGCTGAATGACAATATCCGAATATGAAAGAGAATTCGTTCGATTGAGCAAGTATGCCCAGGAATGTATACTGACAGAGGTTGCGTGTACACAGTTTGAAGACGGATTAAATAAAGTTATCAAGCTATTAGTCATAATTCTTGAATTGAAAGAATTTGTTGTTCTAGTTAATAGAGCTCAAAAAGCCAAAGAATTGAGTAAAGCAAAGAGAAAAGCTGACTGTGAGGCTTGTGATTCGGGAAAGAGATCAGCAGGAAAGTCATATCAATCACCATTGAATAAGTCAAAAGAATATCATGGCGTCCATCAGCTTTAGTGTGTTATTCAGGTAAAGATAGAGGAAAAAACATGCGTGTTCAAAACCTTAGGCTACGTCTGTAGCAAGTGTGGGCAGTGTTAAAGGCAACAAGCTCGGATGTCAGCAATGTGGATGATGACACTTCGATGAATGTAGAATGAAAGATGAGGCATGTTTTAAATATGTTTCGTATGAATATTATATCATAGATTGCCCAAAAAGGGATTAGGGTTATCATTGGCTAAAGCTTATGCAATCCCTGTTAGAGAGGAAGCTTCAGCGGCAGATGTTATCGCTGGCACAATTTCTATCTTTGGTACTGATGTTACTGCTTTGATTGACCCAGGGTCAACATATTCATATGTATGTACAACTTTAGTGTTAGATAAGAAATTACCTTTTGAGTCTACTAAATTTGTGGTTAAAGTAACGAATCCACTATGTCAGTATGTGTTAGTTGATAAAGTCTGTAAAAATTATCCTTTGATGATTCGGGGTTGCAAGTTTCTGGCTGATTTTATGTTATTACCCTTTGATGAGTTTGACGTGATTCTAGGTGTGGACTAGTTAACTCTGCATGATACTGTTCTGAATTGTAGACGAAAGCATATTGTGTTGAAATGGCAAAACAGTGAAAAGCTACGAATTGAATCAGATAGGCTGGATAGTGTATTTAATGTTATATCAGCTATGTCAGCACAAAAATATGTTAGAAAAGGCTGTGAAGTGTATATCGCTTATGTATTTGATTCCAGAGTTTCAGAACCAAAGCTAGAATCGGTTCATGTAACACCCGTTACCCGTATTCAACATCGGAATAGGGTTACGGAGCATTACCAGACTTACGAAACAATTAAGCAACTATTTAGCATACATAACATCATACATTCATCATTCAAACTCAATCAATTTGTCCCTTATACGAGCCTATGAGGCCCTAAACATGCATTGGAATTGGTTCGGGACTTAACCGATAAATTTTAAAACATTTGGAACACAGTGAAAATTTTCTCAAAACAGGGGACACATGCCTGTGTCGCCAGGCCGCGTGTCTCACACGGCCTACCCAAAATGCTCGTGTCACAGGCCGTGTGAAAATAGGGTACATACTGACTTAGGTCACACGGCCAACCACACGCCTTTGTGTTTAGCCTGTGTGCCCTTCGAAGTGGCCATGCAGGCTAGTGTGGTAGACTGTGTGTTGGGCCATGCCAAACCTGTAGGGTATACTGACTTATGCCACACAGCCAAGTCACACGCACGTGTGTGAGGCTGTGTAGAGTATAGTGACTTGATTTTAATTTCAACACCAGGAAACACACGGCCGAGTAACATGACCGGTCGAGACACATGCCCGTGTGGACAAAAATAGGCTATTTGTAAAGCCATTTTGCCACCTTGTTTTTACATACATGCACAAGCATAATTTGCAACACTTTATAATTTGATAGATAGCCAATTCATAAAATTTCATACACATAGCCAACCATATTTGGTATTCAAATACCTCAATTAAAATTAAGCATTTTCCATTCATATGCCTGTCACCTATCAAAACAACATTTGCATACTTCCATTCCATCTACTACTACCAAAATATACCATATTTAAATACATATACACATCCAAAGCATTATACCAGATTAAGCCAAATCACATGGCTTTATCTTATACCATAACATGAACCAAAATCACCATCTCAAGTGACCATAACTATCATCTTTAATACTAGCCTATACATGCCATATTTACATATATTAATAAATTCAAAGGTACCAATCAACAACAGGATAGTGTGATGCGTATCTCTGGCTTTATCCGAATCGAGTGAGCTATCGAACCTCTATAAAACATGAAAAAGAAATAGAGTAAGATTTATAGCTTAGTAAGCCTGTATAATTAAGAATTTAACTTACCATTTATACATAATCAAACAATTAAACAAAGTATATCAAATTCACTTGCCAAAATGCCTATACACAAGCATTCATCAATATGTTAGTCTCATAAGTACTTATAATCAACCTTTATCTCAATTTCATACATCATTATATTATATCATACCAATTTCATGTAACATGTATAACATACGTAACAATTTTTCCTCATTCATAAAATCGACAATCCATTTATATAACCAGTAATTCATCCGTATAACCATTAGTAGAATTAAGCCTGTTGAACCTATTAGAATGTCGATAGATACACGGGTGATACACATTAAGTCTATTAATCTGTAATCCATCAATTCATCATCGTATTCACTCTTTCAAGCTATGATGTAAGCTCCCCCTAAGCTGATAAACAATAAGCTCTAACAAGTTGGAAACAGTAAGCTCTTACGAGCTGATATATAGGTAAGCTCATATGAGCTGCGGTGAATCTGCAACACATGCAGGATCTCAACCTAAATGGTAACCCTAGTGACATGTCACTCATATCCTACGAGTTCCTACGGTTCAAACAGGGCTCGGTAACCATCAGATTATATTAATAAGGCATTTAAATTCAAGTAGATCATTTCCTAAATTACATTCATTCATTTCAAATAATTACAAGTATTTAAAAGTTCGATTCTAATTATACGAACTTACCTCGAGTTGCTCGGATGGAAATTGTCGACTATTCGTCCACTTTTCACTTTCCTCGATCTAATCCCGAACTTGACTTATCTTGATCTATATATTATCAAATTTAACACATTCAATCTTCAGTCTATTCAATTTAACTTTTAATTCATATTTTGGTAAATTTACACATTTGCCCTTAATGCTTCACACGTTTACAATTTAGTCCCTATCACATAAAATTGCTAATTCATGCAATTAATCACAAACCCGTGCTTAGCCAAATTTTAATGGAGTCCCTAGCATCTCATATATTTTATGTATTCACACTTTTACCCACATAATTTTACATTTTCACAAATTAATCCCTTTTTGATATTTTTGTCAAAAATCACTTTACAAAACTAGTAAATCTATCAATAAACCTTCATAAACTATTATCAACATCAAATTACTCAAACATTCAACAATGGAAACATGTTAAATCTTTAAAAATTTTGAAATTTAAGGTACGGGCTAGCTAGAATACGAAGCAATGATCTCAAAAAAATAAAAATCATTAAAAAATGATCAAAATACATACCTAATTTCTTGAATTTTGATTAGCCGAATAAAAAACCCTATTTTATTCTTGTTCTTCTTTAATTTTCGGTTATAAGGTGATAATGAGAACCTTCAATTAACTTTGTTTTATTTATTTTATGTTTAATAATTAAATTACATAATTAACCTTTAAAAATAAACCATTTAATACACCTAAAATTTGTCCATATAAGTCCACTAATGTTTAAAATGGTTTAATTACCTCTTAAGGCCTCCATATTTAAAAAACAAAGCTATTAGAAACCTTTAACTAATAAAAAACTAATTTTGCATTTTACGCGATTAAGTCCTTTTTACCGAATTAAGCATTCAAATGATAAAATTATTACACAAAATTTTCACACCAACATAATATCATACTGTAGACATTGAAATAATAATAAAATAAATATTTTAACCTCAGATTTTTTGTTCCAAAACCATTGTTCTGATCTGATTAAAAACGGGCTGTTACAACTCTCGCCCTTAGGGATTTTGTCCCCGAAAATCTTACCAGCGAAAAGATTAGGGTACTGCTTTTGTATAGCTTCCTCGGTTTCCCACATTGCTTCTTCGATCCCGTGTTTTTGCCAAAGAATCTTCACTAGGGCTATGCGTTTATTTCTCAATTCTTTGATTTCACGAGCTAAAATCCTGATCGGTTCTTCGCTAGATGTCAAATCAGTCTGTATCTCAACATCTACCAGAGAAATCACATGTGGCGAATCGGATCTATATTGATGTAGCATAGAAATGTGAAAGACATTATGAATCTTTTCAAGTTCTGACGGTAAAGCTAGTTGATACGCTACAGGCCCTATTCGTTCAATGATCTCATACGGTCCAATAAATCTTGGACTAAGCTTTCCTTTACGGCCGAATTGAAGAACCTTTTTCCATTGTGACACCTTAGAAACACTCGGTCCCTAACTTGAAACTCAATTTCTTTATGTTTTAAAGCCACGCATGATTTCTATCAATCCGAAGTTGCTTTTAAACTATCGCAAATTGTTTTACTTTTTTTCAGTTTCTCTGATCAATTCAGCCCCGTGAATCTTTTTCTCACTTAGTTCAGTCTAGTATAGTAGAGTTCGACATTTGCAATCATATAAAGCTTCGTACAGTGCCATCTTTATACTCGTTTGAAAACTGTTATTATACGCGAACTCAATCAACAGTAAGTACTTTTCCAACTGCCCTCAAACTCTAAAATACAACATCTCAACATGTCTTTGAGAATCTGAATAACTCTCTCGGCCTGACCATCAATCTGAGGATGAAAAGTTGTACTAAAATTCAACTTTGTTCCCAAAGCTTCTTGTAGTTTCTTCCAGAATTGAAACATAAATCTTGGATCTCTATTAGAAATAATAGATATTGGCGCCCCGTGCAATCGAATAATCTTAGAAATGTACAATTCAACTAGTCTATCAAGTGAGTAATCTGTACGTACCGGTATGAAATGAGCAGATTTCATTAGTCGATCAATGACAACCTAGATAACATCTTTCTTTTTTAGAGTTAAGGGATATCCCGACACAAAATTTATTGTAACTCTATCCCATTTCTACTCGAGAATCATCACAGGCTGCAGTAAACCCAATGGTACTTGATGTTTGGCTTTGTCTTGCTAACAAATCAAACATTTACAAGCAAACTCTGAGAGATCTCGTTTCATGCCTTGCCACCAATAAGACTGTTTCAAATCATTGTACATTTTTGGTACTCCCCAGATGAACCGATAAGCAATTATTATGCACTTCGTGCAAAATCTTCTAAATGAGTTTTGAATTTCTCGGTAAAAAATTTCTATTATGGAACCTTAAACAATCATCGGTTCCAATCTGAAACTCTAAATTAGGGACAATCTTACATTGAATTCGTTTAACTTGCAATTCATGGTTATCTTTCTGAGCTTTACGGATTTGTTGAAGAAATACCAGTTTAGCTTTTAATTCAGCTAAAATAGACCCATCATCACAAACCATCAACTGGGTATTCATTACTTGTAATACAAACTTAGATTTTCAGGTCAGAGCATCAACAACAACATTAGCTTTTCCCGAGTGATAATCAATCGCAAATTCACAGTCTTTCAATAACTCGAGCCATCTTTGTTGTTGCGGATTCAAATATTTCTTTGACACCAGATATTTTAAGCTTTTGTGATCTGTATAAATATGGAATTTTTCACTTATAAGTAGTGACGCCAAATTTTCAATGCGAACACAATTGCAACCAACTCTAAGTCATGCATCGGATAATTCTTTTCATGCGGTTTCAATTGTCTGGAAGCATAAGCTAAAACTTTTCCTTCTTGCATTAGAACACATCCCATACCGTTTAATGACGCATCATTATAAATCACAAACTCTTTCCCTGATTCAGGTTGAACCAGAACTGGTGCTTCAGTTAACAGTACTTTCAATTATTTGAAACTTTACGGACATTTTTCTAACCATTCAAATTTTACATCTTTTTGAAGCAGTTGTGTCCTCGATGTTGCAATTATTGAAAATCCTTTCACAAATCTTCTGTAATAGCCCGCTAAACCCAAAAAACTATGGACTTCAGAGATATTTCTCGAAGATTTCCAATCAACAACAGCAAAAATCTTACTTGGGCCAACTCTAATACCTTCAGCTGAAATAATATGCCCCAGAAATGTAACCTCTCGGAGCTAAAAATCACATTTTCTGAACTTTGCAAATAATTTCTTATCTTGTAGAGTTTGTAACACAACTCTCAAGTGCTTGGTATGTTCAGATTCATTTCGTGAATAGATCAGAATGTCGTCAATGAATACAACAACAAATCTGTCTAAATAGGGTTTGAATATTCTGTTCATTGAATCTTTACCTTGTTTTGAATGCAATTTTTGGTACATTCGACTCTTTAACTTGAAACTGATAATAACCCGATATCAAATCAATCTTTGAAAATACTGTAGCCCCTTCCAACTGATCCAATAAATCATCAATATCTGGTAGAGGGTATTTGTTCTTTATAGTCACTTTATTCAGCTGTCTGTAATCAATACACATTCTCATCATGCCATCTTTCTTCTTTACGAACAATACCAATGCACCTCAGGTCAAAAAACTCGGTCGTGTAAAACCTCTGTCTGTCAGTTTATGCAACTGAGCTTTCAATTCTTTTAATTCTGTTAGAGCCATTCTGTGCGGCGCTATCGATATCGGTGTTGTTCTCGGTACTCATTCAATACGAAATTCAACTTCTCTGATTGGTGGCAAACCCGGTAATTCTTCTGGAAAATACATCTAAAAACTCACAAACAACAAGTACAGATTCAATCTTTGATTCAGACACCTTTGTATCTAGTACATATGCAAGAAATGCATCACAACCTTTTTCATACATTTCTGAGCTAACATAGATGATATCACAGTAGGTAATTCACTCGAATTATCAAACTCAATCAGAAGAATTTCACCGCTCAGACATTTCAATTCGATAATCCTCCTTCTACAATTCACAATTGCATCATGCATCGCCAGCTAGTCCATAACCAGAATGACATCAAACTCATTAAACGGTAGAAGCATCAAGTCAGCTGGAAAACAGAAAACCCGAGTGTCAAAGGACAATTCTTACAAATTTTAACTAAAAAAGACTTGCCTAAGGGGTTCGATACTTTAATTACAAATTCTATAGACTCAGCATATAAACTCTTTTTAAACACTAAATTCATACAGATATATGAATGGGTTGATCCAGGATTATCAATGCAACTATATCAGTGTCAAAAAGAGAAAATGTAACATCCCGATTTTTGGCTTAGTCGGAACAGTGGTTCCGGGACCACAAATCCTAGGTTGTAAAATTATTTTAATATTATTTTTAGTGTATATAGCATGTGAATATGTATGTGTAAAAATTTTGTGAGCTAATTTTATCATTTAATAGCTCCATTTGAGAAAAAGGACTTAATTGCATAAAATACGAAAGTTGTGTTCCATTAGATAAATGTGTTAAATAGCTATAGAAATTAAAATTTGAGGTCCTTAATGAGTAATTAGGCCATTATATATGTGTATGGATGACAATGAAGAGTAATAAATGAAAATTTAAAAAGTCAAAAATCGGGTAGGGTTGGTATTTGATGACATTAGCCAAATGCATAAAAAAATAAAGTCAAAGGGTCATCTTTCTTCTCCATCTTTTCAACCAAAAATTGAAGTGAAAATCCCTATGGAAGGTTGAAAATTTTTAGCACAATAAACCCCTACACGTAAGTCATTTTGATAGTTATTTTTGTTGATTTTTGTGTTTTTGGAACCGTTATAGCTTAATCTAGCTAATGAGGGGACTATTTTGCACTATGGTTAAAAGTATAGGGTTTTTCCATGAGAGAATTAATTTTGTTTACTGAATTTTTATGGAATGAAATGAATCTTGGTTGTTAAATAAACAACTTTTGTTAAGTGATTTTCATGAAAACACCAAAAGAGGACATTTTTGTAAAATTTGTAAAATAGGTGGTAAATGTGTAGAATAGCTAAAATTGTGAGCTTTTATAAGTTTAATAAAGGTTTTGCTAGGCTTGGGTAGTGAGTAAATTTGATGAAAATCATTTTACGAGCTTAGGGGCTAAATTGTAATTATGTGAAAATTTAGGGGCAGAACTATAATTTTGCAAAAATATGAGTTATGGACTATTTTGAGTAATGTGATAATTAAATAAGTGAAATTTGCTATTATAGATCAAGAAAAATAGAGTTCGGGCCTAGTCTCGAGAAAGAGTGAAATCTTGGACTAAATCGAATTAGTTGTCCATATTTTGTACTGAGGAAAGTTTGTGTGTGATTGATACAACTTTTTATTATGCATTTAGAATTTAATGTTATATGAATTGTATAATTGTCTTCGTGAATATTATTGATGTTGTTCGATAAAGATTCGAGGTGATAAAAGCTGGTTGAACTTGTAACACCCCAAACCCGGCCCAGATGTTATGGCTGAATCTGGAGCATCACATTGAAGTGTTTTAGTGAAAATCTTGTTTTCATTGGAAACACTTCCTTAAAACGAAAAACCTTAATTACTTTGTAAAATCTCTTTTCAGTTGCGGAAGCTTTATTTAGAACATATGATTTTATGAAAACTCGTCATTTAAAAATTGAGTTGTGGAAACGTAGTATTAAAAAAACAGTAATGGTTTAGGAAACCACGTTCTACTTCTAATAAATATAAAGCATCAAAAAAATGATAATAACCCTAATTTGAAATATTAGCCAGAGGAAAGACCTTGTTACAACCCAAATCAAATAGAAATAATTTAAAGTCAATATATTAAAAATTACATAAAGACTACTGAGTCCCTCCATTCGTCGAACCGTCTATTGAGGATCACCTGAAAAGTTTTGAAGGAGGGGGTGGGTTTCGAAAACTCAATGTGTACAACCCTCAACGAGTATAAAGAAATCGTTAGTCATTTGGGGCCAGAGCCCAATTCAATAACGGTGGTCTCTGGGTCTTAGCCTACATTAGCCTCAGTTGGGCCGAAGCCCACATCGCAATAATATCACAACAATATCATTCATGCAATGCAATGCAGTGCAATCCCATCCCAATAACCCATCCGCTACACACTAGCACCGTCCCCTGACACATCATGTGGGGATATAAATATTGACCCACCGAACTGATACACATCCATGGTAACCTAGTTGCGGAACTACCTTCATTTACACATTGGGCTTAAAAGCCGTCGGTGGATCCATGATTGTCAAGCAACCATGTGATCCTCATATAATTCCTCCGTTCCATAATACCCAACCGATATGCAACCTAAGCAGAATATCATATGTATGCAGCAGATATGCATGTCACATCCATAAAACTTACATTCAACACCTAGGGGTATTTCGGTCATTTTCGCCTTTAGGGGCATTTCAGTAATTTTTCCTTTTATTACGGTTTTCACTTACCTTGGCCCATTAACAAATCCCATGAGGTAAGATGAACAAATGCTATGCACCAAGTAGGGTTCCAGAGAAGAGGAGGTGAGTCATTAAGACCGCTTAAGTACCAAGCTCTCCCCAGATCCAATCCTAGACATGCATATACCCGTTACCACACCTTAACCCTATGAATTTTCCATGATCGCAATATATTAATTAAGTTTTATGTAGTCATCATATACTAGGCCCAAAACCTCTTACAGAGCCTAGTCAAGTTCACATACCTGTATATGGTCCATTAGGCCCAATCACATTTATAGGCCCATTAGGCCCAAATCACATTTATATGGCCCATCAGACCCAATTCACATTTATAGTCATGATCACATACGAATTTTCATCACATAGCATCAATTATCAATTTTTGCCTATTATGGGCCCAACAGCCCATCAGGCCCATTAAGCCTATTCTGGCCCGGTTGGCTAATTCACAGCCCAAGCCCATGGAATCGCTCATGGGGCCTCAGACAACCTATCAGTTTCCATCTCACGAATATTCGCGCACTCGCAAGATTTTCATAGTCAAACTTTCGGCTTTTCAGCATTTCGGCTTTTCAGCATTTCGACTTTTCGGCATTTTGACTTTTGCCGATCTACTTGTGTGTGCAGTGTGTGTTCACACCTTCGGCTTTATATCAAGTTATCATAGGGTAGAAGTACACACCTTATCACCTGGAGTACTAAGTATTCATAATCGTCCGAACCTATATTCAACATTATATTCCATTAGTCACATTCCATTAATTCAAAATAAGTCCACTACTAACCGAAAAACCACCTATACTTGCCTTGACTAGATTGATCAACTGCGACCTGCCTATGTAACTCGAAATCTAACGTAGTCCCCCTTCCGCATCCAGGCAGAAAGTCCCTAACGGCTGACACCTTACGTTGCTTAAACTTGGGAGCCTCTATCCCAACCTCTCTGCTAGAACCCTCTTTTTCTATCAGCAATCACACTCTTGAATGAGAGGGAAAAAGAGAAATAAATGGAGAAACCATAGGTTAACGAATGTTTTTGAAAGAATAAAGAAGAATCAGCGTTTAAGAGTTTAGAAATGAAAGAACTTAGAAATATTTAACAAAAGCCGAAGAAGATCTAATTCACTTACCGATTGTGAGATTGCTTGCCAACAAGAAATCAAACCCCCAAGGTGTATGAATCGGCTTTTAAATGAAAAAGAAATAGTAGGCTAGGTTGAAGGGGAAGAGATTGATTCGATTAAAATAGGGAAGAAAAGATCAAGAATTTGGCTTAAAGAAAAGAGAAAGTGATATGCGTCTGAAGCACACAAAAACAACAAATGCCCTTAGTCGCCCGTACAACACACATATTTATACTAGAAAAAATAAAATAAAAAATACACCTACACTCCTCAATCGATTTAAACTTGTCAAGATAATTTTCTTTAAATTCTCCAATTTTATCACCATCATATCTACCCTTAATCCTCATCTTAATCCCTTTGATTTTAGTAAAAAATTCCAATTTGAATTGCATTCAAATTGCTTCCACCACACAACACTTGAGTAGCAAAATTAAATTCTCCCTTTCCACCATACAGTACCTCCCCACACACTGCCGGCCACTGCAACACATCCTTTCTTACGCTACCATTTGGTCACAATTAATTATTAGGCTTATATGCCTAAGCCTTAGTTTTCTTAAAGAATAAAAATTTAAACTTTGCCAGGCCTGGGATTCGAACCTTGTCCCTCTCATAACCATAGCATGCTTCACGCCATTGCACCGCAAATGTTCTTATGCCATATTCCATCCCTAACTATTTTTAAGGCCTATTAACTCGTAACTTGGTTATCTTAAAAATATTTGATACCATTCAGATTCGAAGCCCTGATCTCTTGGCTGTGCTACTCGTCCCTTGCCACCAAGCCACAAGCTCTTTTGTGTCGTTTCCACTCCTCAATTAATTATAAACTCTTTCTGTCGACCTCTAGGTGTCTAAAAAAAACCCACAACTTCTGCTCATGCTGTGACTTGAACCCAGCACCTCTCCTTACTCCTAACGCCATCATGCCACTAGGCCAAGCGCATTCTTGTGTCGAATTCCCACCTAACATATTTATAAAGCCTAACGCTAGCTTCCCTACTAATCTTATGCGCAATAAAACAGTTTTCCCAAGGTCAGGACTTAAACCTTGGACCTCTTGCTTATTACCCACGCCTTTTGCCACTAGGCCATATGCTTTCTTGTGTCAGATTTTACCAGGCCTTATTAATAAGCCTTCCACCTAATGCTCAGGGTTCTTTAGAAAAAAAAATGCAAAAATTTGCTAAAGCCATGGATCGAACCCAGGACTTTTTTCCACACTACCGACCCTTCCTAAATAATTTAACAATTAAACTAAACACACAATTATAAAATATTTAAACACCTTTCTTTTATTCAAGTAGCCTTCTAACTGATCGCAAACTCAATACCCATTACTTCTAGGCCCAAAATAGGGTGTTACAGAACCTTAGGAATACTTAGGGTACAAGTAGTATGACATTTGGGTTGGTGAGATCGCGTATAAGACCATATCTGGGATATGGCATCAGCATCAGCATGAGTTATCATGTAAGACCATATTCAGGATATGGCGTTGATACGAGAATTCGTGTAAGACCACGTCTAGGACATGGCGTTGAAATGAGAATTTGTATGAGACTATACCTGGGATATGGGTTCGATGTGGGATCCCATATAAGACCATGTCTGGGACATGGCATTGGCATCTTATTATGTATGGTAATTCCGAGTATCCTTATTATTCCAAGTGGTTCAATATGTAGCCCGAGGATATGTCAAAGAAATGATAATGTATAATCATGTTAAAAGGGTACAGGTATGTACGCCAAGCTTGTAGTTATTGAGATTATAAAATGATAAGGCTTCGGTAAGATGAGAATGAAGGCATTACGATTTTGATGTTCTATTGAACCTTATGTAACTTGAATGACATAGATATGACTACCATGATTGTTGAAACAAGATTATTTAAGTTTGTTATGTATGTGTATGAAAATGCATATTTTTATTGCTTATTAATTACATAGAAGCTTACTAAGCTTTATGCTTATCCTTTCTCTTTTTTTATTTCCTTTTAGTATCGCCAAGCTAGCTCGAGGATCAAGGGACGTCGGAGGCTCATTCACACTATCGATTGGATCTTTTGGGTATAGTTAGTCTCAATATTTTGAGTATGGCATGTATAGGGACTTGGTCTTTTTGTTATATTTCAATTGGTCTAGCCAAATGTATTGGCTTATAATGATAGTTGAATCATTTTGTGTATGGCCATGAGATATGGCTCATGATGATTGTTGAGTTGTAAACTATTCATCTATGTATTTATGTGCCGATTTCATTAGGATATGGCCTATGGTTATGGATAATTGAATGTTTATAAATGATATGTGAGTGTATGATATGTTATGGGAATGCATGCATGAAAGTCTAAGAGATATTGTTTATTTTTACATATGTGTTTGTTTAAATAAGGGTGGCAATTGGCTTGGAAAATAGCCTTAAAGTTTTCCACACGAGTAGACACACGGCCGTGTGTTTGTGCCTTGGCCGTGTGACTTTATTTGGTTGATGACATCATAGTGATAAACCATAAATTATACATACTTTTACCCCATGTTTAATGCATTTTATGGATGATTTTCCATTAGAATTGGTGAATTTGATGCTCCTAATGCTTTAATTTCATGTCTTATACTTAGGGAAGCATAGGAGAGCGAAAGGAATGAGAAACAGGCCAAAAATGGAGAAAATGGGCCAAAGTACGAAATCAACACAGCCTGGACTTCCTCACACAGGCAGCCCACACGGCCGTGTCAATTTGGCAGAATCGAAGCACGACTCACACGGGTATAACAAATGCCCGTGCCATTCTAATAGGCTCGACCACGGCCTGAAATAATCGCACACGTGCGTGTCTCTGCCGAGCCCAGGTTGAGTCCAATTCTGAAAAGGCTAATTTTGAGGGCTCTTAGGCATTTCAAAGCCTATAAATACACCCTAAAGGAGGAAGAAAAGTGAGACGGAGAATAGGGGGTAAGGAATTACTCCAAGAAAGCTGATTGATCCATCTCAGAAGCTGGATTCATCATCAAGACTGAAGATCTCTCCTCAATTTCCCCTTCAGGAGTTTTGGGTTTTCTTTATGTTTTTTATTCTTTATTATTCTGAGATGTTTTCTTATTTAGTTATGAACTAAATCCCTTAAGTACCTAAGGGGAATGAAACCTAAGACAAATCTTGTTATTATTTTTTGAATTGTATGATAAATATTTAACTTGTTCTTAATTATGTGTTCTTAATTCTTGTTTTGATATCCCAGGATACTGATTCAAGATAAACTCTTATTCAGAGGAGGAATAGACCTTGTCTAAGAGTACATTTGTCATATTTAAGCGGAGTTGATTCCGCGCCTAGACATAGGGTGATAAGATTTTTCTGGATTAGGGTGAAACCTAATAAGGGGATCCATAGATCGAGTTAATGCAACCCTAGAGTGTTAATTAGAGAAAGGTCTCAATTATTCAATCTAGGGATTAGACGTTATTAGTCTTGAATAGGGATAATAACATAACTTAGGGATCTCTACGGAACAAGTTAAATGAATAAATCATTCGATTCGGAGCCAGAATAACAAGTACAGTCTAGGTGGATTTTTCCTTAGGTATTGTCTCAATTCAATCGATTTTCCCAAAAGCAATTCCCCAATTCCATTTTCTGTGAATTCTTAGTTTAGATAATTAGTTAATTAAAACAAAACCTCTTTATTCTTAGGCTAGATAATAAAAAGACAGTCATTACTAGTACTTTTAGTTCCTTTAGGTTCGACAATCCGGTCTTGCTCAAACTATACTACTGTTCGATAGGTACACTTGCCTACATCGCGATAATAGTTAGTTTCAAGAATGATTAATTATAAATATTTAAAACCTATCACGAAATCAAGCGATCACATAGTTAGAGAGTTACATGGGCTAAGGACACGAACGTGTCCCAAGCCACACGTGCGTGTGTGACCAGAAAGAGCCATTTTCGTCAAATAGATATCTCTTACAGATAATCACATAAAATCATAAGAAAAATAGGATAGCGAAATTTCAACGTATGAAACTACACAAGATTTCTAAAAATTACAACCCATATAGAATGATAACTATTCCGATGATATCCTAGAAAATTTCTAGAAAGAGCAATGTCACTCATGAATATTGAAATCCACAGTAACAGAAGCAATATAATCTTCATGTATTTTCAACAGAACCATAGCCAGTAGAAACATAATATTAGCATCATAAAGATTTTATCATCAACTTTCATATTCACACAATGGAATAAATTACCAGAGAAAGACAGAGCAATGTCGAGCATAACCTAAATAGACTAACGATGCATTCGTCTTTTAGTATGTTTAGCTAATGTTCTCATACGATAAGAATTCCTTTTGAAATTAAACAGTCACATATGCTTCTTAGGATAAATGTACACATAGAATGCTTAGAAGAAACCATAGTATCTGCCCGACTATAACCATTGTACTCAGCTATCATTTCAATTAAAACATTATTCAATTGTCTAATTCTGTCATCACTGACTTCACATTATTCCATTACTAATAGAAATCAGTTCAGAAGAACTTCCAATTAATACGTTCTTTAGACATCAGACCTGAATACTTTCATCTCATCGAATTCAACTTCTTCTTTAACAGTGACTTTGCATATTACAAATGGCCTTCAACACGAATCAATATCTTTCCTGTTACTGTCTTCACTTGCGGACTCATTCTGCTAGTTGATCACATTACTAATCTTTCAATCATGAAACTCTGTAATTCCACACTTGTAAACTTATTTAATCTATATAATACGGATTTCATGACAATACTTTACCGATGAAGGGGTGAGGGTTGTAAAGCCTAAAATTTTAACTCTCACGAAAACATACATATCACACATACAATTATGAATGACCAGTTTATTACTAATTCCACATTCTCAAAACACCTAACAATCTTTTACTTATGATTACTTTTATACTTAACACATAGCTCACACACTAAATCAAATCATTAATTCAAAATTAAAATATTCACATAGCATTCATATACCAAACATCTAAGTATAACATTTATCAATAGCAAAATATCATACACTCTGATTCATACCTTTATAACTTTCAACTTATCACCAACACATTTTCACTCAAATGTTTGATTATAACATTCTATGCTATCGAAATTAGCTCAGTTGGAAAGCATATCTGTCTAGTTAAAACAATTTTCGTCAGAATCGGAAGATATCACACTATCACAGGTTAATATTGGCATGTATAGCTAGACTCTCACACGCTATGTTAGTTCTAGAATCGACTAAACCGTAGCTCTGATACCAACTGAATGTAACACCCCTAACTCATATTCGTCGACGGGCTAAGTTACGAGGCATTACCGAACAAAACATAGTTCAGAACAGACATTCTTTACAATTCATGCGCCCAGTAATGTATTCTCTTTTATAAATTTTTTTATAAAAATAAATTAACAAACCAACCACTTATTCATACAAGTCAAAATCATATATTTGAATCACATATCTAACCACACAAATCATGCTTTGTCAAACATTCTCTTATACGAACTATATTTCAATATTTAACCATTTCAATTCCATTTGCTAATTCAAAACTTTCAAACCAAGCCATCAAATATCAAAATCAATTTGTACATGTTTCATAATTACAGAAATTCAAGTCATAAAATATCTAATTTGCAAGCTAAATAACATATCTAACATGTTATATTCGACCACACACATGAACCACATATCTAATTCGCATGGTAATTATCATGCCTATAATTCATATATACATCTAATTCTTTTATTCAATAATCGATCATCCAATTTAACTTCCATATAACAATTAGATCATATGCATTCTTTGTCATTCAAACCAAGCCTAAATAGTCAAATACTATAGCCGAACATATACCTTAGTTACCACTCCTCATTACCAAATCATATAACCAACATCATAACATATTTACCATAAAATATACCTCTCAATTAAGCTTATAACATGACCAAATATAACCACCAACGTTTGCATCATGAACAAGCCATTTTCGCATGGCTATGTACATATACGAATTTCAAAAACAAATATATCAAAACTAGCCTATACATGCCACATAACCAAATCTGAAAGCATTTATTTACAGAAAAAAATTCTAGATAGTGTGATGAGATCTCCCACGACTTCCAACCCGAGAAAGTCTCCAAAACTCTATAAACACACAAAAATACACGGAGTAAGGTTTGAAAGCTTAGTAAGCTTGTATTTAAAAAAAAACTTAACATAGCAAATAATTTCATTACAATGCCATAAACATGATATGCTATTACACACAACTTTTCTAAATTTTATAACAAGTTCTCATTTCGAATTATCATCATTCAATATTCTACTACATAACTAGCTAATTGTAGCTTTCACAAGCTTATTCAATTTAATTCTTATATATCATTTAATTCACATTTTCATATAGCCAAATGAGCACATTATGGGAAATAACTCATTCAATCATATATCTTTCTTATATAAATCTCATATCATCATATATACTCAAATTCACCTGGGTAGAGATATTTTTTATTTGTACATATGTGTTTGTTTAAATAAGGGTGGCAATTGGCTTGGAAAATAGCCTTAAAGTTGTCCACATGGGTAGACACACGGGCGTGTCTCTAGAAGTGTGTGACACACGGCTTGCCCCATGGGCGTGTGATCCGGGCGTGTGTCCCCTGTACTTTAATTAATGCCAAACAGAATGCCCAATAGTAAAGACATGGGTAGAGACATAGCCGTAAGTCTCGACCGTGTGAGAGGCACGGGCTTAGTACATGGGCGTGTGCTCAGGTTGTGTGAGGTTTGTACATAATTTTGAAATTTAATCCGCCACACGGCCTAAGAACACAAGCGTGTGCCTTGGCCGTGTGACTTTATTTGGTTGATGATGTCATAGTTAGAGAGTTACACGGGCTGAGGACACGGGTTTGTCCCAAGCCATACGAGTGTGTGTGTCCACACGGTCTACCCACACGGACGTGTGACACTCCAACATATGAAAATTTGCTAAGTGTTTTAAAAGTTCTAAAATTTTTTGGTTTAGTCCTAAATCCTTTCCGATGCATGTCTTGGGCCTTGTAGGCCCGTATAAGGGATGTTGTGTATATTTTTAAATGACATTAATTGGAACAAAATTTTATGGTTCGATTTTGTGTGTTTGATTTCATTTACATCCGGTAATGCCTTGTAACCTATTCTGGCATCGAATATGGGTAAAGGGTGTTACAGAAAAAGTATTGGTAAAAATATTTGGCGATGATGCCTCCTCCTGTGCACGGATAGCAAAAGCTCGGGTAGGTGCATGTGCCTCAGATCTTAGAGCAGAATATCTCGTAGCAGCTTGGTTACCACTTGTATTTCCAGTGTTTTGGGGTGGTTTCCCTCTAGTAGTTGTATTACTCACTTTCATCGGTTGATCTTTTTCAGCTATAGAATTTTCTAGACAGTCCCGAAGATAATGATCAAGAGATCCACATCTAAAACAAGCTCGGCTCATTATTCTACATTCACCAAAATGTCGCTTATTGCACTGCTTACATTCAGGTCCAATATTTCTAACACTACCTACACTAGCAATAGATGTCGTCTGAGGTTCAGAGCTGAAATGTCTCACGTCTCTATCTTTGATTGAAATCCCAACAGAAATATTAGAACGAGGATGATATTCTCTAAATTTCTTTAATGCTGATTGATGTGATTTACCTGCAAATCTCTTTCTAAAGTCTCTAGCCTTAGAATCAGCTTTTCTTTTCTCTTTGCTAAGTTCTTCAGCTTTGCAAGCTCTACCAACTAGAACGACAAACTTTTTCAGCTCAAGAATCCCAACTAACAGTCTAATTTCTTCATTTAATCCCTCTTCGAACCTTTTACACATTATAGCCTCAAAAGAAACACATTCACGAGCATATTTGCTGAGTCATGCAAACTCTCTTTCATATTTTGTTACCGACATATAGGCTTGTTTTAGTTCAAGAAATTTCTTTCGTTTCTGATCAATGAACCGTTGGCTAATGTATTTCTTTCTGAATTCAACTTGAAAGAATTCCCAAGTAACCCTTCCTTGTGGAACTACGAATATCAATGTATTCTACCATTGATACGTAGTGTCTCTCAACAGTGATACAACACATTTTAAACATTCTTCAGGTGTGCAAGAAAGTTCATCAAATACCCGAATCATGTTATCAAGCCAAAACTTGGCTCTCTCAGGGTGATCGCTAACAGTGGCTCTGAATTCCTCAGCTCCGTGTTTCCGTATCTTATCAACTGGTGGTTTATTCGATCGTAAAGGATCCATACCTTGAGGAACTACAGGGGTGATTGGGGAATAGGTGGGGGTGGAGGTTGTTGAGTAGTCAGATTTGTACGAATATATTTAGTGAACCACTCGTTCATCATTTGAAAGAAGGCTTCTTTAGCCTCACCTCCGTGACTACTCGACACAGGTCTAGATTTAGTAGGCGCTGTCCTTTGAGTAGGAGTCGGCGCAGGTGCATTACTCTAAACCTCATCAACTACAGCTCGATCAGGATCCATTCACTATATAAAAACACATTTGAAAATGTCAGGAGTCATCACACTATCACAATTTATATATATGGCATGTATAGCTAAACTCACATACGCTACATTAGTCCTAGAATCGACTAAACCGTAGCTCTGATACCAATAACTGTAACACCCTTCACTCGTATTCAATGCCGAAATAGGGTTACGGAGCATTACTGGACTTAAGAAACAATAAAGCAACTATTTAGCATACATAACATCATTTCATACATTCATCATTCAAACTCAATCAATTTGTCCCTAATACAAGCCTACGAGGCCCTAAACATGTATTGGAATTGGTTCGGGACTAAACTAATAAATTTTAAAACATTTGGAACACATAGGAAATTTTTCTCAAAATAAGGGACACACGTCCATGTGTCTAGGCTGTGTGTCTCATACGACCACCCAACATGCCCGTGTCACTGGCCGTGTGAAAATAGGGGGTACATACTGACTTGGGTCACATGGCCAACCACACTACTGCGTGTTTAGCCCGTGTGCCCTTCGAAGTGGTCACACACGCCTATGTGTCAGGCTGTGTGTTAGGTAGTGCCAAACCTGTAGGGTATACTAACTTATGCCACACGGCCAAGTCACACGCTTGTGTGTGAGGCCGTGTGGAGTATACTGCCTTGATTTTAATTTCAACACCAGGGGACACACGACCGTGTAATATGACCATGTGTCACACACGGCCGAGACACACACCCATGTCTCTGTCTGTGTGGACAAAAATAGGATATTTGTAAAGCCATTTTGCCACCCTATTTTTACATACCTGCACAAGCATAATTTGCAACATTTTATAACTCGATAGGCAGCCAATTCATAGCATTTCATACACATAACCAACCGAACATGGTATTCAAATACCTCAATTAAAACTAAGCATTTTCCATTCATATGCCTATCACATATCAAAAAAACATTTGCATATTTCTATTCCATCTACTACTTCCCAAAATATACCATATTTAAATACATATACACAACCAAAACATTATACCAAATTAAGCCAAATCACATGGCTTTATCTTATACCATAACATGGACCAAAATCACCATCTCAAGTGACCATAACTATTATCTTTAAAACTAGCCTATACATGCCATATTTACATATATTAATAAGTTCAAAGGTACCAATCGACAACTAGATAGTGTGATACGTATCTCCGACTTTATTCGAATCGAGTGAGCTATCGAACCTCTATAAAACACAAAAAAGAAACAGAGTAAACTTTATAGCTTAGTAATCCTGTATAATTCAGAATTTAACTTATCATTTATAATCAAACAATTAAACAAAGTATATCAAATTCACTTGCCAAAATGCCTATACACAAGCATTCATCAATATGTTAGCCTTATAAGTACATATAATCAACCTTTATCTCAATTTCATACATCATGATATTATATCATACCAATTTCATGTAACATGTATAACATACCTGACAATTCCTCCTCATTCATAAAATTGACAATCCATTTATATAACCAATAATTCATCCGTATAACCATTAGCAGAATTATGCCCGTTCAACCTATTAGAATGTCGATAGATACACGGGTGATACACATTAAGTGTATTAATCGGTAATCTATCAATTCATCACCGTATTCACTCTTTCAAGCTATGATCGATAAGCTCCTCCTGAGCTGATAACAGTAAGCTCTAATGAGCTGGAAACAGTAAGCTCTGACAAGCTGGGATTAGTAAGCTCTTACGAGCTGATATATCGGTAAGCTCATATGATTTGCGGTGAATCCGCAACACGTGCAGGATATCAACATAAACGGTAACCCTAATGACATGTCACTCGTATCCTACGAATTCTTACGGTTCAAATGGGGCTCGGTGACCATCAGATTATATTAATAAGGCATTTAAATTCAGGTAGATCATTTACTAAATTACATACATTCCTTTCAAATAATTACAAGTATTTAAAAGTTTGATTCTAATTACACGAACTTACCTCGAGTTGCTTGGATGGAAATTATCAACTATTCGTCCACTTTTCATTTTCCCTGATCTAATCCCTATCTCGGCTTATCTTGATCTATATATTATCAAATTTAATGTAACAATCCAATTTTGACTCTAATTGGAACAGTGGTTTCGGGAATACGATTCTGAGTCATTATAATATTTAAATATTATTTTCTATGCTTAAAATGTGTGAAGTTGCTTTTGTGAAAGTTTCGTTTAAAAATTTTAGTGTTTGGAGGTCGATTTAATTAAAAAGGATTTAATCGCGTAAAATGAAAAATTTAAGGGTTAATGTATAAGGGCCAAATTATGATTGTTTTTATATTATGGAATATTAAGGTTTCAATTTGGCCATAAATAGGAATTAGTGGCTGACCAACATGCATGGATTAATGACTTGAATTGTTTATTATATTTTATGACATTATGATATATTTTAATATATGTTAATATATTATATTTGATAAAAGATGAAAGTGTTCATCTTTCTTCTAATTTTTGGTCGAAACTAAGAGAAAGAAAAGAAAGTTTAAGCTTTGGTATTTTTGGTCCTTGTAAATTCAATTAGATCAAGAACCAAAAAAATCGGATGTGGATCGGGGAAAATAAAAAATCGTTGAGTAGTCAAATTCAACTGTCTGTCGATATCCGAGGTACGTTATTAAGCAAAATTTTGTGTTGTTGTTGAAAAAACATTTAAATCAAATTAAGTAGATGAGTCGAATTGAATTATATGAAAGGTCGGTGTTGTCGAATAAAAAGGAAATTGATGAATTTAAATTGATGTGTATTGAGTAATGGAATTTAAGCACTAAGTGTGCGAGTATAAACGATTACGGGTGTGAATCTTGCACTAAGTTTGTGAGTGTGATTATTGAGCACTAAGTGTGCGAGTTTAAATATCGAGCACTAAGTGTGCAAACTATATAGATATTTTTTTGAGTAAATATAAGCACTAGGTGTGCGATTAATTGAGTAGATCGGGAATGGTTGAATGAATTAAAGCTTCAAACTTCTTGAGGTACAACTATGATGTATATTTCAAGTTTGTACAGGTGAGTATCGATTCTATGTGATGAATATTATAAATTGAAAGTATGTATAAAGATAGATTGGTTTTAATGGCTTTGTGCTCGAATATATTAATGTTATTCGATGATGAATGCTAAATGCATTCGGTTTTTGTGTTTGTGAGTAATGTAGTATATTGTGGTTGAGCAGATGCATATTGGACTTAGTTGAAATTGAGCATATGATTAATAAATTGCTTTGAATCTGGTAAGATATTGACTAAATGATCTAGTAGCATGACTTAGTTAGATGATACTAGCCTATTAAATTTAATTTGGAGTTTTTGAAGCTTATAACTTACTAAGCTATGGTAGCTTACTTTGGATGTGTTTTTCTTGTCTCTATTTTATAGATTTTGGAGATCGTTACGCGCTCGGGGATTGTTAGTAAAGTCATCCACACTATCTTCAATATTTTGGCACTTTTAAAAGTTGGTTTGGTACTTATGGCATGTATAAGCTAATAACTCTTTTGGAGATGTTTAAATTTCATATATGTATAATGGTTAAGTCATGCGAAAATGACTTAATTTACATGTTAAAGTTTGGTTATGTTTGGTTGTGATTTGAGTTTGCCTTTATTTGTGATGCCTAAATTATGTGTATTTGCTTATAGTAATGATCAATATGGGTTATAATATTAGTTTAGTAAGATTTGAATATGATGGAATAATGAGCATTAATCGAGTCTAAGTATTATATGCTATAGTGGTGTAAGTTTAATTATGGTATGTATATGTCATGATAAGTGAGTTGTTTTATATGTTCTTGGTTGATAATCGAAAATTTTACTTATAATTTGATCAATTTTGGGTTGGATATTAATATTCGGTGGTAATGGCAACCATGAATATGTTTTAAGCTTAATGATTGGTATTTATATTCGGTTTATTACATGTATGATTTTGGTATGCATATTGAGTATATATATATGGTTTTATATAAACGTTCAAAATGATTGAAATGGGCATGGTTATTTTACTTAAACATTGATGAGAAATGATACACATTTGGTCTTGTTATAATGTTACTTCATGCGCATAGTTTTTGTTAAGTACTTATATATACCTTATTTTGTTGAGTAAATATCAAGCATTGATGGCATTTGGTTTAACCTATTATTTGTTTTTAAATGAATTCGTAAAATGGTCAATTGACTTTGTAAGTAAGTATTAGCAAATGAGTTGTTAAGTTTATATATAAATTTGGCTTGGCAGCATATTATTGTACAGTTAAATTTTACTATATGAGTGTTCAAATGTTGTTGTGATCGTTAGGTAATACCTCATAACCCCTCCGGCGATGGAATTGAGTTAGGGGGTGTTACATTTAACACATTTAATATTCAGTCTATTCAATTTAACTTTTAATTCATATTTTGGTAAATTTACACATTTGACCCTAATGTTTTACACTTTTACAATTTAGTCCCTATCACATAAAATTGCAAATTCATGCAATTAATTACAAACCCATGCTTAGCCAAATTTTAATGAAGTCCCTAGCAGCCCATATCTTTCATTTATTCACACTTTTACCCACATAATTTTACATTTTCACAAATTAATCCTTTTTTGACATTTTTGTCAAAAATCACTTTACAAAACTAGTAAATTTATCAATAAACCTTTATAATCTATCGTCAACATCAAATTACTCAAACATTCAACAATGGAAACATGTTAAATCTTTAATAGTTTCAAATTTAAGGTAGGGCTAGCTAGAATACGAAGCAACGATCTCAAAAACATAAAAATCATTAAAAAGGGATCAAAATACATACCTAATTGCTTGAATTTTGCTTAACCGAATGAAGAACCCTATTTTCTTCTTGTTCTTCTTTAATTTTCAGTTGTAAGATGATAATGGGAACCTTTAGTTAACTTTATTTATTTATTTTATGTTTAATAATTAAATTACATAATTAACCTTTAATAATAAACCATTTAATACACCTAAAATTTGTCCATATAAGTCCACTAATGTTTCAAACGGTTTAATTACCTCTTAAGGCCTCCATATTTAAAAGCCAAATCTATTTGACACCTTTAACTAATAAAACACTAATTTTGCATTTTATACGATTAAGTCCTTTTTACCGATGTAAGCATTCAAATGATAAAATTATTACACGAAATTTTCACACCAATGTAATATCATACTGTAGACATTGAAATAATAATAAAATAAATATTTCAACCTCATATTTGTAGTTCCAAAACCATTGTTTTGATTTGACTAAAAACTGGCTGTTACAGTTCCAATGGTATGTGAGTATACAGATGTGTTTCCAAAGGAGTTACCAGGATTACCGACTCTCAGAGAGATTGAGTTTACTATTGAGTCAATGATGGGAACATCTCGACATCGATAGCTCCTTACAGAATGGCACCTACAGAGTGGAAAGAGTTTAAAACACAATTGCAAGAGCTAACAGATAGGGGTTTTGCTTGACCTAAATTTTCTCCTTGAGGTGATTTTGTGATATTAGTTAGGAAAAAGGACGGGTCCATGCAATTATGTATTGATTACCGACAACTCGAAAAAGTTACGATCAAGAACAAGTATCCATTGCCACGTATTGATGATCTATTTGATCAGTTAAAGGTGCGGCGGTATTTTAAAAGATTAATATTTGTTCTGGTTATTATCAGTTGCGAGCTAAAGACTCAGATGTGCCGAAAACCATGTTCAAAACCAAGTACAGACATTATGAGTTTCTTATGATGCCACTTGGTTTGACTAATGCACCTGTTGTATTTATAGACTTGATAAACATAATATTTAGATTGTACTTAAGTATTCATTGACGATATTATGATTTATTCACGAGATGAAATAGAGCATGCTCAATATTTGATTGTTTTGCAAACTTTACGTGAAAAAAAACTATTTACTAAGTTTAGAAAATGTGAGTTCTGGCTTTGAGAAGTCAAATTTTTGGGACATGTTGTATCGGCCGATGGCATTAGAGTTTACCCGAACAAAATTTCAACAAATCTTTAATTAGTTGAAAGCAATGTTAACCGAGGCACCTGTGTTAGTTCAACTAGAGTTTGGTAAAGAATTGGTGATTTATAGTGATGCTTCGTTGAATGCTTTGGGATGTGTTCTGATGCAAGAGGGCAGTTAAAATCGCATGAAAAGAACTATCTGAGTCATGCTTTAGAGCTTGCAACGATTGTATTTGCCTTGAGATTTGGTGACACCATTTGTACAGAGAAAAATGTCACATCTTTATGAATCAAAAAAGTCTGAAGTATTTGATGTCACAGAAAGATTTGAATTTGAGACAGCGTAGATGGCTAGAGTTATTGAAAGACAACAACTTGATTACTGATTATCATCTGGGAAAGGCTAACGTTGTTGCCGATGCTTTGAGTAGAAAGTCTGTTTGCTTTATGAACATTAAATATACGATTAACATTGATTGATGATGGTTCATTTTTAGCTAAATTATAAGCTAGATTGATGTTCCTACAACAGATTTGCGAAGCTCAGGAATGTGATGATGTGTTGATAGCTAAACGGAAACAAATTGAGACGACTCATATTTTAGATTTTCATGTTGGTTCCAATGATAGTTTGTATTTCAAAGGCAAAATTTGTGTGTCATGTTTAGAAGATCTTATAGGAAGTTCACAGTAGTAGCTTGTCTATTCACCCTAGTAGCAATAAAATGTACGACGATTTGAAATAGATGTACTAGTGGCCAGGTGTGAAATGAGATATTTCTGAGTTTGTGTTGAGGTGTTTAGTTTGTCAGGAAGTTAAAGCCGAGCATCAAGTACCTTCTGGTTTGTTACAACCAGTGATGATTTCAGAGTGGAAATGGGAACGTGTCATGATGGATTTTGTATCAGGATTACATTTATCTTAGAGAAAGAAAGATGTTGTGTGGGTCACTATTGATCATTTGACAAAGTCTGCGCATTTCATTCCTGTGCTATGGATTTTTCACTCGAGAGATTAGCAAATTTGTATGTGGCTGAGATCGTTAGATTGCATGGTGTGCCAGTTTCTATTATTTTTGACAAAGATCCGTGGTTTATTTTTCGATTCTGGAGCAAGTTACATGAAGCTCTAGGAACTAGACTACATTTTAATACTGCATTTCATCCCCAGACCGATGGTCAATCTGAAGAAATAATTCAGATACTCGAAGATTTGCTTCGATGTTGTGTTTTGGAGTTTGAAGGTAACTGGGAGAGATTTCTACCGTTATTTGAATTTACGTATAACAAAAACTACCAATAGTGCATTCAAATGCCGCCGTATGAAGCTTTCTATGGTCAAAAGTGTGGAACTCCATTATACTTGGACTGAGCTCAGGGAGAAACAGGTTTTCGGGGTTGATTTGAAGCTACAAACCGAAGAAACGGTTAAAGTGGTACGAGACATTTTGAAAGCAACTTCGGATCGTCATAAATCCTATGCGGATTTGAAAAGAAAAGACATCAAATTTCAAGCCGGTGACAAAGTGTTTTTGAAAGTATCACCCTAGAAGAAAGTTATTCGTTTTGGTTGGAAAGAAAAGCTTAGTCAGAGGTTTATAGGGCCATATAAGATCATTAAGAGAATCAGGCTGGTAGCTTACAGATTAGCATTGCCGTCAGAGTTAGAAAAGATTCACAATGTATTCCATGTGTCTATGTTATGACGATACTGATCAGACCCCTTACACATGATTTCACCTGTTGATGTTGAGAGTCAGCTAGATATGATGTACGGTGAAGAACCAATCAAGATTCTAGCTCGAGAGGTTAAAGAATTGAGAAATAAAAGTATAGCATTAGTGAAATTTCTTTGGCAATGTCATAGAATTGAAGAGGCTACCTGGGAGCCAGAAGAAGCTAGGAAAGTGCAATACCCAAACTGCTTTTCTGGTAAGATTTTCGAGGACGAAAATTTCCATGGAGGGAGAGTTGTAACAGCTCATTTTCATTGAAATCAGAACTGTGGTTTTGGGACCACAAATCCAATAAGTAAATTATTATTATTTTATTATTTTAATGTCTATAGAATTTTAGTAGGGTTGTATAAAAATTTTGTTAAGAAATTTTGATGTTTGCATGCTTAATTAAGTAAAATAGACTAAATCGTAAAAAGTACAAAAATGGAGTTCTAGTAGCTAAATGTAATAGCCCAAAATTGGGTCTAGTTGGAACAGAGGTTTCGGGACCACAAAATCTGAGATAAAAATAATTATTTTATGATTATTTTGAGGTCTATGATATGATTGCATGATTGTGTGAAAATTTCGTGAAGAAATTCTATGCATAAAGTGCTCAATTTGAAGTTAGGGACTAAATCGAATAAGTTGCAAAACTTGCATTCTAGAAGTTTCAAGTATGAAATTGCTTTGAAATATTAATTAGGAGGTCTTAAATAGAAATTTGACCAATTTCTAAGTGATGGACAAAAATTGGACATGGATGGAATTTTTGAAAGTTTAGTAAGGAAGGGCATTTTGGTCATTTGTAATTAAAAGAAATAAAAAGGGAAACTAAAGCCAAAATTTACTCATCTTTTTCATGGAGGCCGAAATTAGCATGGGGGAAACCATGGCTAGGGTTTTCAAGCTTTCCAAGCTCAATAGTAAGTCCATTCTAACCCCGTTTTTCAAGTTCTTTACATTTTTGGAATCCCGGTAATTTGATTAAGCTTATTCTAGCAATAATTTAAGCTAGGATTCATATTTGGAAAAATACCCATAGGTGAAATGTGTTTATTTTGCTGTTTTATGATAGAATATGAGGTTTCAAATTATGTTAGACAACTTGTGCTACTCGGTTTTGAGTGAAAACGAGTAAAAGGGCTTAATCGGTAAAAATACCTAATAGTCATAAGTATATGTTAGAGTGAGAATTTGATGTTTCCATAGAAGGGAAAAGTGATCAGCATGTCATAAAACATAAGAATAAGGGATGAATTTTCATTCCCGAGCCTAGGGGCAAAAGTGTAAATATGCAAAAGTTTAGGGGCAAAATTGTAATTTTCCAAAGTTTGAGTTAAGGACTGTTTTGAATAGTACATTAATTAAATAAGTAAAATATGATGTTTTAGATCCCGGAAAATGAGATTTGAACCTAGAATGAGAGAAAAATCAAAAATTGGGAAAGTTGGTAAAATGATCGTTTTAGTATCTAGGTAAGTTCATATGTATAATAAACATTAATTTATGCATGTTTCAATGTAAAATTGATATATTTATTATAATTTTCGAGGTGTTGAAAGTATGTAAGTTGGTATGATAATAATACAGCAATAATGCTGTAATTTATATTTGAAAGTTAAATTTAGTGAATTAATTGAATTATGTTAAATTAAATGATTATGGTGCCAGGTTTATGAATTGATTTAAAAATATTTCTATGGTACATGAAGTGCATTGAATTATCATACATAAATGTGATTTCTATGATTATGGATATTATGGGAAATTGTAAGTTCATATGATTTTTAATAAGGCAATGTGTAACTTAATGTTATTGCCTTGATATTAAATGAGATGTAAGTTTATATGTAAGTAATACATCAATATTACTTGTATTATGATATTTTATAATAATATTGGAAATATGTTTGTGGATAATTACTTGATTGGTGACATTGTTGGAAAAGAGAGAGAAATCCCGGTTGAACCTTCGGAAAGATTGGATGATACAAATAGTATGTAGCTAGGTCACATGTATGGTGCTGAGTGCACATCATGTGTACAAGAGAGCTACAAGGCATTATGATGTAGCTAGGTCACATGGGTGATACTATGGGTACACTATGTAGACAAGAGAGCTACGGGATATATGTAGTTAGGTCGCATGCGTGGCTCCAGGTGAAGGACACCATGTAGACAAGAGAGCTACGAGATAAATTAGCTAGGTCACATGGGTGGTACTGAGTGTTCACCATGTGTACAAGAGAGCCGAACTCTATGATGGGTGGAGCTATGTGCTGAAACCACCAAGTATCGAGGATTGATCCGAAGTGTTCAACGGGAGACTCTCTATGTATTGCTTTGTGAGTTTTGTGATGAATAAGTGCATGAACTTGGTTATGTGAATGATGTGTTCATTAAGTGACCAAGATGTGGTAAGATTATAAACAATTAAGTTATACATGAGTATGATTTTATGGTGACCTTGTGATCATGGGCCTATACTTGTGATGTATGAAATGTGGTGAAAATGATTTGTGATATGTATGTTAAAATGAGGTTAATACAAAGAAAGTGTGAAAGAGTGAATTAGCAATCAAACTGTTTTGGACAGTAGTAGTGACGTGATTTTGAAAAATCACCAAAAATATTAAAAATTGAATCAGAGACTAAATGAGATATTAAATTAAAGTTTAAAGAGTCTATTTTCATATAAAAGAAACAGATCAAGAAAAGGAGTTCTATATTTTGATATATTTATGTTTTTGTGAGACTGGTTCAGAATGATTACCTGATCCCCTGTTCTGACTTTGGAAAATCACAAAAATTTGGATAAAATAATTAGAGGCTTAAATTTATATTTTTAAAATCCCTAATGAGCCTATTTTCAATATAAATCAACAAGAACATTATCCAATTTCTGTATTGTCAGATAATTAATTTTAAGTGAAGAGAGGTCAGAACTGTCAGAATGTGAAATAGGGGAAATTTTAATGAATAAACTGTACTAATTGGCTATGCCAAAAATTATGAAAATTTTATGGTGCAAAGATATGTGAGTCTAGTTTCAGGGGAAATTTACGAATCTTAATTTGTAGCTCTGTAGCTCGAATTATAAATAAGTAAGTGACTATGACTTGTGTGGACAGTTTGATGTGAGCATTTATTAGTAAATTGTGAAATCGTACTTACAAGAATGCTATATACATTAAGGATGTGGAATGGAGAGGAGGAGGAGGAAAATAAATATATGTGGAATACATGGAAACTATGGTATATGAAATATTGATATAATGAAATAAATGATATGTGTTTATAAGAAAACAGAAAGAGAATGATATGTATCATGACATGTATATATATATATATGACTAGTCTCAATGTAATGCTTGTAGGGTATGGAGTTGAATTAAAATGTTTTAGGCAAACATGTTATTTGCGCATCTGAATTGTGGTATTTTATAAAGATATGATCTAGTTTTAAATATGAATGCTTGATGATTAAGCTGAAGATATTTGGTAAGATGATAATCTTGGTATAAATGTATAAGTGGTACTATAATAAACAAGGTAAAATGAGTATGAGAGACACATGTATGATGATATACAAATACTATGTTTGTGGTTTAATTGAGAATATTTAATCATTAAATGAATACCATGTTATATGCTTTTGATTTTGTATAAGTGTGTAAGAGATTAAGGTTGACCAAAGCTTGGAAAATAGCCTAGGTATATTCCACACAGGCAGAGACATGACCATGTGTCTCAGCCGTGTATGGAACATGACTTTGGGACACGGGCATGTGGAGCCTTAAAGCATGAAATTTTCAAGATTTTCGTAAGTTCTCGGTTTAGTCCTGAACCCTTTCTAAAGATTTTTTGGGCTTCGTAGACTCAAATAAGGGACTATTTGTAAGTGAATGAACGTTTTGAAATATGAATGAAATTTTATGGCCCGTATTTTAGTTTAATGTTTGTATGTTTGTTCGGTAATGCCTCGTACCTTATCCCGGCCTCAGATACGGGCAAGGGGTGTTACACTAAAGGTGTTAAATAGATATGAAACTTTAAAATGAAAGGACTTAGATGGTAATTAGACCATTCATGAGATTATTGGATGTATATGGCTGTGTATTAATGAAATTTTTGTGTTAAATAAAGGTTTAATTTTAATAAATTAACTTCAAACAAAAATAATGTAAAATAAGGTATCATCTTTCTAATGACTTTTCTTTACTAAAAATAAAGAAGAAAACATCCATTTTAACACCTTGAGGATTCGACTAGCAATGTTCTTGCATGTGATTATTTTTAGGTTAGTTTTTAATGATTTTTATGTTTTTAGAATCGTTGTAGCTTAATCTAGCTAGCTCGGGTGTCAATTTGCAAAACTGTTAAAGAATGAGGATTTTTCTATGGATGTTCTTGCATGATTTTTGATGTTTGATGGAAGATTATGAGTTCTTGTAGTTAAATAAACAAGTTTTGTAAATGGATTTTTGATAAAGTTGTCATTTAGGGACTTATTTGTAAAAAAATGATAAAATTTTATGTTAAATTCATGAAATTGTGATTTGTATGAGTTGGTAGATGTCCTTAGTGAATTCATCTAGCATGATTTGAGGATGAAATTGTTTAAATTAGAATTTACGAGCTTAAGGACTAAATTATAAAAAGTTAAAATGTTAGGGGCAAAATTGTAATTTTACAAAATATGAATTTTGGAGTGAATTTCATAGTATAATTATTAAATGGATTAAACTTTCCTATTTAGATCAAGATAGACCTCGTACGGTTCTAGATTGAGGAAAAGCTAAAGCCTCAGATTAGTTGATCTTGTTTCTGCGTCTTTGTCATCAAGGTAAGTTTGTATGATTAAATAATGTTTTAATGTTATTTTGATCTATATATTCATGTACTATTTGCCATGAAATTAAATGCTAGAAATCCAGCGATATTACGACGATGATCAAGCCCATTTGAATCTTAGGAATATGTAGGATACAAATGACATGTCATTAGGGTTTTCATGTTTCGGGTGCTAGTTTTGAATGTCCTACCGACTGTTGAGGTCTTGCATTTCTTGCGGATACTCTACAGCTTATGTGAGTAGCATCATGTAGCTTACATTCTGACAAACAACTTGTGTGAGCAGACCTATTTCATAACTTGTGTGAGGAACGATGTAAAGGAAAAGGAAATGTTACGAATATATGTTTAGCACGCTTCGTGTGAGCTTTCCAGCGGAACCAATGTTATTCTAAATGATTCAATGGACATGAAAAGGAAAGGAATAGTAAGTGCAAATGACTTCTGTCATGAATCTATGAATAGGATTGAAAGTATACTTATGTTGATGAAATTGATGATTTCAAATGAAGTTGTTCATGTATAATGACTTACCTTATGTTCATTTAAGTGAATTATGAGTTGATGCACTAACATGTGTTGTTGATGATGCTTAGGCTTGTGCCAAGCTTACAGTTCGATTGCATCTTGTTTAATTTTAAAGTCATGCATTGAAATGGTAAGTTATGTTCACGTTTTACGAACTTATAAGCGTTATATGCTTACGTAGTTTTCTTTCCTATGTTTTATAGATAACCGGAAGCTCGACCGGTTTGGAAGCTCTTCGGAGATCTATCACACTATCTAGCAATTATATCGATAGTTTTTGATGTTTTGACCAAGGTTAAAATTGCATGTATTGGTGGACTTGTGTTTGAATGTTAGTTGATAAGTTTGTCATGTATATGTTATTTTGGTTGATGTACTATTTGGTGCTTTTGATGCATTGTTGGTATGTGTTAATATGGCTAAGTTATGATGCATGAAAGGTATGACTCAAATGGTAAGTTATGTGAAATGCTAATGGTTATATTTGAGGTATGATTTGGTAAAAGATGAGTAATGTGTAATGGTAGAAATGTGATCAAGTATATGCATGATTGGTAAGTTTGTACATTTGCTTTTCGGGTGCCTTGTATGGCATATTGGTTGAATGATAATGGTCTATTGAGTTGGTCATTTTATGCATGCTTTGGTAAGGTTTTGAAGCTTTGAAGTTGTGCACAAATTGTGTTTAGGTAAAAGCTTGAAATGGTGATGGAAATGGCTTGATTTTGGCCAATTTCATGTCCACACAGCTTGAGACATAGGTGTGTGACTCAGTCGTACGTCACACACGGCCATGCAACACGGCCGTGTGTCCCCTATAGGTTTTATGGTTTGCAAGTCAGATAGTTACACGACCTAGCACATGGTCTGGAAAACGAGCGTGCGACTTGGCTGTGTGACCCAACTTCAAAAATTACATGGGCACAGACGTGGGCTAGGACACGGCCGTGTGTCCTTATTTCGATTTTTACATGGCCTGAGACACAGGCGTGTTTCTCAGCCGTGTGACCCCTACAGTTTAAATTTTTTAGCTTTTCCATGACATTTTTGATTGATTCCAATTTAGTCTAGGATTGTTTCTGAAGTGTTTTTAAGGCCTCGAAGGCTCGATTAAGGGACGATATGCATGTAAATGAATTATTTATTCTATGATATTTTTGGTGTATAAGATGTTTGTTTTAAAGTTACATTTTTTTGGTAATGCCCTGTAACACTAATTCGGCGACAAATACGGGTTAGGGGTGTTAAAATCTTGTGGCCTACTGTAAGTACGCTAGAGTATTACTTAATAAACATATGCTTATAGTTGAGTACGCCATTGAACATCCTTTGTATGCATAATTGCCTGATTAGCCACTCTTTGGCATTGTGCCTCTGTGCGTACTTCTTTAAAACCTGAAAAAGGAAATAACTTTAGTAAGCTCATAAGAAATTATTGAGAAAATCCCTAAATACCTATTTCTTTACAATGCAATGTGTTAGATTTTTTCCACATCCTTCATGTGTCATTTGATCTTTTTTTCCTGCTAGCATGTACTTCATTGAAATTTTCCTCCTTTGAACTGTAGTTATCCTTTCCTACCTCAAGCCATCACCTCTTTCTCTATTTTTGCTTAAGAACTTACCTTTCTTTTATAATCATGAAGCCATTACTTTGTCATGCTCCAGAGTGCGGCCCAAACTCGGATGGCCTTGTTTATGAGTGTACTCTATTTAAAACCTCGTTACCTTTTATGTTTCTTTTAATCTTATCTTTTTCCAAACCTTGAACATATCATTCATTTTATTATTAATAGTTTCATAAATTTGAGTCATACTTATCGACTTCACCCTTTGCCCTTAGGGGAGAGATAGACTACACCAATCACTTAGCACAAAGTTTGTTGTAGAGTGTCTTTTAGGGTTCATTTTTAGAGTTCGCTGAGATTTTTATCACTCTTGAGTCCCATCTCCTTGGTTAATACTTAAAGACTATGTAGGATTCACCATAACTTGACACACGAGATCTTTCCTTTAGAGTTTAGCTGTATACCTTATTCCTTCTACTTGCCCCATACATTGTTCTTTTAGAGTTCATTGCATTTACCATATCTTTAGAAAATCTTAAACGTCATTCCTTCCTTATTTGTAAAAATTCATTTTCTTTTATTCATTATTCACCATAGGGGCATTTACATAAATAGATGCCATAAGGACTAGTCTCTAGATTGCGCCATGAAAGCTTTCCTTTAATAGAGATCACCACAAAGGCTTTCCTCTCTAGAGTTTGCCACAGAGGCATTTCGTTTCAGAGGTTTGCCATAAAGGCATCCTTTTCATTCAGTACATGTTACAAAGGTTTTCCTTACAGAGATTTGCCACAAATACATATTTTTTAGTCAATACTTGCCACAAAGGCTTTCCTTCCAAGAGTTTTGCCACAAAGGTATCTTTTTCATTTAGTACTCCCCATAAAGACTTTCCTTTAAGAGATTTTCTATAAGGGCATCCTTTTTTAATCAGTACTCACCACTAAGGCTTTCCTTCCTAGATTTTTCACGATAGGGATTCGCTTGGACTCAAATTACGTGAGATTTTGTCTCATCGCCTTGGGTTATGCAGAAAACCCCATTAGGTAATAACCATCCTGTAGATCTTTCCATGTGATGCCATAGCCCACCTGTTATGGTCTTGTACGATATGGTGTTTCCATATGACGCCATAGCCCACTAGCTACGGTCTTACACGATATGGTCCTTTCAGTTGAAATGCCATTGTCATGGGCTTTTCCTTTGAAAGATTAGTGTTTAAAGTCCCGATGGACCCCTTTAGACAACCCCATGGAAACAGACACAGACTCATCACACAAACTAAATCATTCATGATAGACAAATTTCATAGCATATTTTCAAGACACACACATTCAAATCAATCATTCTTTAGCCTCAAGGTTCATATTCTAGTAACTTTTCACAGGGATTTCTAACACATACGTCCTCAATCCATTTCTAAATCATGAAATTCTCTACATGTACTTTTTTTGTTCTTGCATCATTTCTTCTACATTTTACTCATCTGCTAGACATTTCAAATTTATCCTACACAATCTATTAACAGTAAGGAGTCAGAATAGAGACTCATCTAGTAACCTCAGAGGGCAGTTTAAACTTCATATCAATCATTTGGCAAGATGCTACAGCCTTCTATGCCTTTTAGAACAAAAACACTTTGTTCAAACCCATCCGGGTAACCATTATTATTATTTTAGGCCCAAATATCTCATAAGCCCTATTTCTCCAAACATACTTACAGATCTATCTTTCTTTGAAAGATAGAGTCACAAAACGTACCTTGGTGTGAGGAAAATCACTAAAATTATCCATGATTTCAAACTCAACTTAGAGAAATGTTTCTATCTTTCTTTAGCCCTAGATTTTAATGTTTTCAAAGGAAAGGTGGAAGAAGATAACTCCCTCCTAACCAAACTTGAGTGTCCTTTTAACGTAACCCAAGTCTCCATTAGAACCTGGTAAATGTCACATCAATACTGAGTTGTCTCATCCAAAACCTATCACTTCCAAGAAACTTACTTGATTTCCCTTTTAGCTTATAATCCTTTTAGTTCACGTTCGGTTAGTCCCTAACCAACTTACCTTACAAATTATCTAGCATGGGATTATAATGGTTACAGGGTGTGCAATGCCACTAGCGTGAACACATATTCTGAAGATCATTTTACGTAACCATAAGTCTCATGTCAGTATTTATAGTAATTTAACATGGAATCCCCATTTACTTATTTTCATATTGAATTCCATCCATTCTAAGCACCTAAAAGTGTATTTGGGTGAACACTATTTCACCAATGATATTTCTTTATGACCATGCGCCATATCCATATATTTGCACACTCATACCATTATCCCTTGATTTGTCATACCTTTCCATTTTCATGATTTCTTATCCATTTCTATTTCAGAGGACCATGCAGACAATAATGTTCTTGATTCGCCACATACCCTGGTGTGTTCCAGCCTCACTTGTTCATAACTTATTACCATGGAGGTTTCGTTGTGACATTCCCTATGGAGCTTTTCTTTCAGAATCCAATAGGCCAGGGCATTGCAGGCACACTCGAAAATTTCTTACACTTAATCAAAATCCTAACCATCGAACGCTTAAAACTTACTCTTTAAACCTTACACAATAAGTCTTGTCACTTTAAGAAGGGAACATCTTTTATTTTAACATTTGCATAGTTTTTGACTTAACATATTCTTAGTAATCATTAATACATGGTGAACATACATCAAATGGTCTTAAAATAGTAGTTAAACATGATCGGGTCTGTTAAGCAAAATTTCCAAACCCAATATGTCGGTACCAATACTGAAACATGTGCATCGATATTTCCCTTGCACGGTATTGATACAGTGCAGAAAATCGATACCAAATCAACATATTATTTTTCACCTAAAATAGAAAACACCAGAAAATATCGGTACATTTAAAAAAGTATAGGTAATTTTGCCCCGAGTATCTATACTCGTGCTATGGTATCATTACCAAATTATGGTTCTGACTTCCTGTACATTTTAAAAATCATAGAGGTATCATTTTTTCAACCCGAATATTGATACCTCTGGTACAGGCCTCAAAAATACAACACATGTAAGCCTTCCAACCATCAACACAAGTTAATCCAACATACATGCTTTACTATATCAACTAAACATCAAATAGTCCATAATAACAACTTCAAAATTGTAATTAAGTCCAAGAAGTAATCAACAAAATACGAATCAAAACTCAAAATCCTAAAAGCGACTAAATCATGAAAATGTCCCAAATATCATATCAAATTCTAGCAGAAAGTCTACCATATTACCGTATTCCCAAAACATAAGCGAATAAATAATAAACATCTATGAAAAAGCGAGAAGGGACTTTGTAACACCCCTAACCCGTATCCGTCGCCGGAATAGGGTTACAAGGCATTACCGAATATTACACATCAAGCACATATATTTATGCAATCATTATCATAAACTATTCACAAACATTCACGTTGTCCCTAACAAGGTAATACGGCTTAAAACATGTATAAGAGTGGTTTAGGACTAAACCAATCACAAATAAAAGCTTTCAGACACTTCGAAAAATTATGCAATCATAGGTCACATGCCCGTGTGAACAGGCTGTGTGACTCACGCGGTTATCAAACACGCCCGTATAATAGGCCATGTGAAAACATGGCATGCATACTAACTTGTACCACACGATTAGAGACATGCCCGTGGGCCTTGGCAGTGGTCGAAACTGACTTGGGTCACACGGCTAACCATACGCCTGTGTGTCTAGCCCGTGTACCCTTCGAAATGGCCACACACACCCATATGCCAAGGCTGTGTACCTCACACAGCCACCAGACACGCCGTGTGTCTAGGCCGTGCTCAAGACTGACTTTTAATTGTAGGACTACCCTAGGGGACACACGGCTGTGTAACATGATCATGTATCGTACACGGCTGTGACACACGCCCGTGTCTCTAACCGTATGGACAAAAATAGGCTATTTGTAAAGCTGTTTTGCCACCCTATATATATAAGCTTTTAAGACCACTTTTCATGACCCAATAAGCAACCAAAACATTACCAAATCAAGCATGAATCATACCATTTCAACCGCACAACTAACTTACCAAAAAGACCCTTTCATTAAACCATATATATACCAAATATACCATTTTTACATCACAGATTATATACCAAAATCAAACCATAAGTTCAACCATAATCAAGCCATATCTCATGGTATGATATACCCATCTCAAAACATACCACATTAATCCTAGCCTATACATGCCATACTTTGATATATACATTTTCAAAAGGTACCAAAAATAAAATTCGATAGTGTGGTAATGATCCTCGACGATCCCCGAGCTTCCAGTAGCTTCGATATCTATAAAACAATGCAAACACACACAAAGTAAGCTTTTGAAAGCTTAGTAAGCCATATACAAATAAATACAACTCATGAATCAAGTACAATTTAATACATTCATTTAGGATTTATAACCATTACACATATACATTTTATGAAGCACATCATACTCATTTGTACATATACAAATCATATAATCCCAATTCACTTCACTTACACATATAGTATATTTCACTTTCATGAATATCACATATCATCTTTTAATCACAATTAAACATATACTTACTTCTCATTCTCAACTTTACACACGTTTGAAACGTACTTGAATCGGATACACATTTCATCTATTCTTTCATTTCTCGGAGTGCCCGTTGAACCTTACGGAATCAAATAGGATACGCGGATAGCTCGGAAAGCTCATATAATGCCAACGTCCCAGACGTGGTCTTACATGTAATCAAATATTGATGCCACTGTCCTAGACAGGGTCTTACATGAAATCAAATACGATGCCGATGTCCCAGACATAGTCTTACACGTGAATCTCAAATCGATGCCAATGTCCCAAACATTATCGTACACAAAATCAAATACGATGCCGTTGTCCCAGGCATGGTCTTACACGCAAATCTCAAATCGATGCCAACGTCCTAGACGTGGTCTTACACAAAATCATATATCGAAATCCTATGTCATGACATATGTATCCTAACTATTCCTATGGTTTGTACGAGACTTTTCAGATTTGTCACATTATCGAAACTTTCTCGGATTTCTCATATTCAACTCAAATAGCCATTCATCACTATTTATTAACATATGAGCAGTAATAATTCAATTCAAACACATTTATTTGTATATCGACTTACCTCGTACTTATTCGAACGAATGAAATCAGCTAATCAATGACTTTCAACTTTCCCCGATCTAATTCCATTTTCTTTGGTTCTTGATCTATATAAATTCAAATTTAACTCTTTTATTCAAAAAATCATTCAATTCAATCCATATACATATATTTAGGGCATTTTTCAAATTAGCCCTCATATTTTCACATTTTAACACTTTAGTCCTTAATCACAAAAATCACAAAATATGCAAAATTTCTATATACCCATGCTTAGCAAAATTTTCCCTTAGCTTATACAAGCCCACATAATTCATTTATTTCACATTTTAGCCTTTCAATTTCTCATATTCACAAATTAGTCCAAAATACTCAAATTCATCAAAAATTCAAATACAAAACATATTAACCCAACACATATCTTTCATATTCTGTCAACTAACATCACAAAGCTTACATTTTCATCAATGGCATAACTCAAATTCATCATCAAATTCAGAAATTGAGACATGGGCTTGATATATTACTAAACAACAATATCAGAAATGTAAAAAATATCAAAAACCGATCAAAAACACGTACCTAATTGATGCTTGAGCTTTTCGAACCCTAAATAACTCTTTTTCTTTTCTTTTTCTTTGCATTTTCGGCAAAGATGAACACTAATGGCCTAATTTCATACATTTTTTTTATTAATAATACATTAATATCACATTTACCTATTTACCCTTAATGAAATAATATAAAAGCTTTTTAATGGTTGTCCATAAAAGTCCATTAACTATGTTAATGGTCCATTTCCTTAATAAGGACCTCACACTTAATAAGACACATCAATTCAGCACTTAATCAAATAGAAGAAAATTTCGCATTTTCTGTGATTTAGTCTTTTTTCATAATTCAACACACAAACGATAAAATTAAATCACATAATTTTCACAGATATCAATTCACATATAATAAGCACGAAAAATAATATTAAAATATAATTTGACTCAAATTTGTGGTCCCAAAACCATTATTCCAACTAGGGTCTAAATCGGGTGTTAAAGACTTGCTTAGATCACCCTTCAGACCCACACTGCTTACACTGGCACACAACTAATTTGCAATGGTTTTCAAAAGAGTGGGTGAGCTTTACAAGATTAGTGAATGCCTAGAACAACTACCATGCAAACATGTCATCAAGCATTAGTGGAACACATACATAACACAATTAGGATAATCACAACTTTATTTTCATATTTCACTTACTTATGTACATTTAATAGTTGACTTACTAAGTCATCACATACACTTTCATGCATACATCTCAATACATAGAAACATATTTATAGATAATTTAACAGTTGAGCTATGAAACGTTGTAACACCCCTTATCCATATTCAACGCCGGAATAGGGTACGAGGCATTACTAGACCTAAACATAAGCAAACGTACAAAACCGAATGTAAATTTCCATCCAAATTTAAAACTTTTCATAAACATTCATATTGTCCTTATAACGAACCTAGGAGGCCCAAAACATGCATTGGAAGTGGTTCGGGACTAAACCGAGAACTTTGGAAAATTTCACAACACTTAGAAAGCTTTTCATGTTTTAAGAGACACATACCCGTGTGGCTTGGGACATGCCCGTGTGAGCAGACCGTGTGGTCACATACGCCCATGTCCCTAACCCGTCTAACTCTTTGTTTGTCATCCATGAACAAATTCAAGTCACACGGCCAAGGCACACGCCCGTGTGCTTAGGTATGTGGTTGATTGAATTTTCATAATTTTTCATAAAATAGGTGCGGACTTCACATGGCCAGAGCACACGCCAGTGTTTGAGGCCGTGCCATCTACACGGCTGAGACACACGCCCATGTCTCTCTACCGTGTGCCCAATTCTGAGCATTTTGTTTTACAACCATTAAGGTGCAGGGAACACACGGTCGAAACACACGCCCATGGGGAAAGCCGTATGTCACACACGACCTAGAGACACGCCCGTGTGTTTACCCATGTGGACAAGAAAAAGGCTATTTACCAAGCCATATTGTCACCCTTCCATGCATAAACCTACACAGCAAAACATATTACCACACTAATGCCAAATCCCAGATATGGTCTTACATGTAATCTCATACTGCTGCCAATAGCCTAGCTATAGTGTTACACGAAATGTCATATCGATGTCATATCCCAAATATGGTCTTACACAAAATCTCATAATGATGCCATATCCTAGATATGGTCTTACACATAGCCTCGGTAACCCTAATGTCATGACATTTGTGTCCTATCTGTTCCTAAGGTTCAATTGGGATTTCATACTTGCCGTAACTTTTTCAAACACACACAATGGTCGATCATAAATCATACAATATTGAAGCATTTAAAATATAATTAAAGCAATTTACATAAGAACTTACCTCGATACAAAAATAGTAGGAAATAGACCTGATCGTCAAATACTTTGTTTTTCCCCCGATCTAGGTCTGAACCTTGTTTCTCTTGATCTATAATAGCAAATTTAGCTCATTTATTAATCACATTACTCCATCCAGCCCAAAATTTACATTATGGAAAATGTACATTTTTGCCCCTAGATTTTGACATATTTACATTTTAGTCCCTAGGCTCGTAAAATGAAATCTATTCAATTTCATGAAGACACAAGCCTAGCTGAACCTCTTTCATAATTATCTAACATGGTTCAAACCCTAAACCTCAATCATCTCTCAAATTAATGGTAAAAATAGATAGATCAGGTGATAACGACTTCAAAAATGTAAAGAGCATTAAAAATGGGGCAAGAACGGGCTTATAATTGAGCTTGAAAAGTGACAAAACCCTAGCTATGTCCTCATTCTAATTTATGGCAGCAAAGGAAGAAGATGGACTAAAATTTTGGTTTGATTTTTGGTTTTGTATTCATTTAAATACCAAATGACCAAAATGCCTTTTTCTCAAAACATTAAAATTCTCTTACCTCAAGTCTATTTTTGTCCATATTAAAGCAAAATGGTCTAATTACCATCTAAGGAACTTCAACTTAAAATTTCATAACAATTAGGCACCTCTAGCATGTAGAACTCAACTTTTTCACTTTTTACAATTTAGTGCTTTTTGCTAAATTGAGTGCCCAAACGTCAAAATTTTCGAACGAAATTTTCATGAATTCACTCCATAAATCCATAGACCATAAAAATGTAATAAAAATAAGTTTTACTATGTCGGATTCATGGCCCCGAAACTACTATTCTGACTAGGCCCTAAATCAGGTTGTTACAATTCTCCCCCTTTAGGGATTTTCGTCCCCGAAAATCTTGCCAGAAAGTAGTTTTGGGTACTATTTTCTCATGGCCTCCTCAGGTTCCCATGTAGCCTCTTCAACCCCATGTCGTTGCCATAACACTTTCACTAGGGCTATACTCTTATTTCTCAACTATTTAACTTCCCGAGCTAAGATCTTGATTGGTTCTTCACCATACGTCATATCCAGTCGAATCTCAATATCTGATGGAGAAATCACATGGGAGGGATCTGATCGATAACGGCGCAACATCGACACATGAAGCACATTATTAATCCTTTCCAACTCTGTGAGTAAAGCTAATCGATATGCCACTGGCCCTATTCTTTCGATAACCTCATATGGCCCAATGAAACATGGACTCAACTTGTCTTTACAACCAAATCTCAGAATCTTCTTCCATGGAGATACTTTCAGAAATACTTTATCATCGATCTGAAATTCAATCTCTTTTATTTTCAAAGCTTCTTTCAAGAAATCACGAATTACCTTTACTTTTCTTTGGTTTCTCTAACCAAATCAACCCTATTAATCTGTTTCTACTAAGTTCTATCCAACACAAAGGCGTTCGGCACTTGCGACCATACAATGCCTCATAAGGTTCCATCTTTATACTCAACTGAAAACTATTGTTATAAGAAAAATTGACCAATGGAAGATATCTTTCCCAATTGCCCTCGAATTCTAGAACGCAACATCGGAGCATATCTTCGAGTACCTAAATCATCCTTTCAGACTGGCCGTCGGTTTGAGGATGAAATGCGGTACTAAAGTCCACCTTTGTATCCAAAGCCTCTTGTAACTTCTTCCAAAATCTCAAAGTGAACCTCGAATCTCTATCCAAAATAATAGACATAGGCATTCCGTGCAATCTCGCAATCTCTGAAATGTACAATTCGGCTAACTTATCAAGTGAATAGTCAATATGTACCAGAATAAAATGAGCCGATTTCATCAGTCTATCAATCATAACCCATACGGCATCTTTCTTTTTCAGAGTCAAAGGCAAACCCGTTACAAAATCCATTGTAATCCTATCCCATTTCCACTAGGGCACCATCACTGGCTGAATTAAGTCCGAAGGCACGTGGTGTTCAGCTTTCACTTATTGACAAATCAAACATCTCGAAACAAACTCTGAAATGTCTCGTTTCATACCAGACCACCAATTCTGCCTCATGAAGAATTTTTTGAATAAGTTCATCATTTTTCAGTACACAAATTCTACCTCGGAACATCAAACAATCATCAAATCTGATATGAAAATATGAATTAGTACTCGATTCACAATGAACTCTTTTGGCTTGCAAATTACTGTCACATTTCTGAACTTCACAAATTTGCTGAAGGAATAGCGGTCTAGCTCTCAATTCACCTAGGATCGAACCATTATCAGACAAAGTCAACCGTGTATTCATCACTCTCAAAGGAAACAAAATCTTTCTACTAAACGCGTCTGCGACTACATTTGCCTGACCTAGGTGGTAATCAATTACCAGCTCATAATCCTTCAATAATTTGAGCCATCTCCGTTGCCACAAGTTCAAATCTTTCTGAGTCATCAAGTATTTTAAGCTCGTATGATCAAAAAAGACATGACATTTCTCACCGTACAAATGATATCTCCAAATTTTTAAAGCAAACACAATGGTGGCTAAATTCAAATCATGCGTCAGATAATTCTTCTCGCGTGGTTTCAATTGTCTCGAGGCATAAGCTATCACTTTGCCCTCTTACATCAACACACATCCTAATCCATTCAGTGACGCGTCACTATAAATCACAAACTCCTTTCCCAGCTCAGGTTGTACTAAAACCGACGCCTTAGCCAATAATGCTTTCAACTTTTCAAAACTTTCCTGACAATTTTCAGACCATTCAAACTTAACATCTTTTTGCAATAGTTTGGCCATAGGAGTAGCGATCATCGAAAATCCTTTGACAAATCGTTGGTAATAACCGGCTAAGCCGAAAAAGCTTCTAACTTTAGATACATTTCTCAACGGTTTACAATTGACAATAGGTGAAATATTACTTGGATCAACTCGAATGTCATCACCTAAAACTATATGTCCCAAAAATCTGACTTCTCAAAGCCAAAACTCACTTTTACTGAATTTAGCAAACAACTGCTTCTCTCTCAAGGTTTGTAATACAGTCTTCAAGTGCTCAGCATGCTCGAACTCATTTCGAGAATAAATCAGAATGTAATCAATAAACACAACCGTAAACTTGTCCAAATACGGTCAGAAAATTCTACTCATCAAGTCCATAAAGTAAGCAGGTGCATTTGTTAACCCAAAAGGCATAACAAGGAATTCATAGTGTCATACATTGCTCTGAACGCGGTCTTTGGCACATCTGACTCTTTGACTCTCAACTTATAGTAGCCAGATCTTAAATCAATCTTCGAAAATACCGTTGCTCCTCTCAAGTGATCAAACAAGTCATCTATCCTTGGTAAAGGATACTTGTTCTTTGTAGTCACCTTATTTAGCTATCGGTAGTCTATACAAAGCCTCATAGATCCGTCTTTCTTCTTTACAAATAATACGAGAGCACCCTAGGGGGAAAAACTCGGTCTCGCAAAAGCTTTATCTGTTAACTTTTGCAACTGAGCCTTTAATTCTTTCAATTCAGTCGAAGCCATCCTATACGGAGCAATAGATATCGGCGAGGTCCCTGGTACTAACTCAATACCAAACTCAACTTCTCTAACTTGTAGTAACCCAGACACCTCTTCTGGGAACACATCCAGATATTCACAAACTATCGGCACTGATTCAATTTTCAATTCTAATACTTTCGTGTTCAACACCAAAGCAAGATAAGCTTCACAACCTTTCCTTACATATCTTTGGGCAGACGTCGAAGAAATCACAACAGGTAACTCACTTGACTCATCTGAATCAATCCGAAGAGTTTCACCATTTTCACATTTCAGTTCAATAATCTTTCTTTTACAATTCACTACGGCATCATGCATTGTCAACCAATCCATACCCAAAATAACATTGAATTCATCAAATGGCAACAACATTAAATCAGCCAGAAAACAGTGACCTCGAATTATCAAGGGACAATTCTTGCAAACTCTATCAACTAATACATGTTTACTTAAAGGGTTTGACACTCTAATCACAAACTCAGTAAACTCAACAGGCAAGCTCTTACTAGTTACCAATTTCACACAAAAATAAGAATGGGTTGATCCCCGATCAATCAATGCAATTTCATTAGTATTATAGAGAGAAAAAGTACCAGTGATAACATCGGTAGATGTTGCTTCTTTGCGAGCATGGATGGCATAGGCTCTAGTAGGTGCTCGAGCTTCGGATCTCACCACTGTATCCTTTGTCACACCTTTACTACTAGCACCATTTCTGGTATTCCTTGGTGGCCTACCCCTATTAATAGTACTACTCGGCCTTGCACTCTGAAATTTTTCTTTCTCAACCATTTCAGGACAATCTCGGATAAAATGCTCTTGGGAGCCACACTTGAAACATGCCCGATTATTCATTCTACACTCACCGGGATGACATCTGCCACAATGCTGACATTCAGGTCTGTTAGACCTTACATTACCTACACTTGCCATTGAAGTGGCTTGAGATTTAAAACTCGAGTGTTGTTTCCCATGGTCTCTGTGAGAATACCCAGCTAATACATTCGAACGAGAGTACATTTCTTTAGATTTCTTTGAATAGATGGAAATGACTTACTCATCAGTCTTTTCCTTGAATCTTTAGCTTCACAATCAGCTTTCCTCGAATCTTTAGCTTCACAATACCAAAAATTCTTTCAGCTCTAAAATCCCAACTAACACATGAATATCTTCATTCAATCCATCCTCAAACCTCTTGCACATAATAGTCTCGGTGGAAACACACTCTCAAGCATATTTACTAAGTCTGAAAAATTCTCATTCATACTCTGTCACCGTCATACGACCCTGTTTCAGCTCAAGAAATTCCTTACACTTTTGATCGATGAACCGCTGACTAATATACTTCTTCCGAAACTCTTCTTGAAAGAATTCGCATGTAACCCTCTCTTTTGGTACCATCGATACCAATGTATTCCACCAGTGATATTCAGAATCTCTCAGAAGTGAGATGGCACACTTTAAACACTCTTCCAGTGTGTAGGACAACTCATCAAATACCCTGATAGAGTTTTCGAGCCAAAACTCAACTCTCTCGGGATCATCATTCACATTAGCTCTAAAATCCTCAGCCCCATGCTTTAGAATCTTATCAACTGGAGGCTTGTTCATTCTTATAAATTCCATACCATGTGGGGCTACGGGAACAGGTCGAGGAATATGTGGGGGTGAAAGAGGTTGAGCATTCAGATTTGTTCGAACGAATTCCGTATACCACTTATTCATCATATAGAGAAAGGCTTCCTTACCTCCTTCTTTTTTACTAATCATTGGGGGTCTACTATCAGATGGTGCTGTCCTTTGAGCGGGAGCTTGCATATTACTTTCAACGTCGTCAGCCTTAGCTTGATTAGGATCCATTTACTGAACGAAAACACAATTTAAACTTGTCAAAAGTCATCACACTATCACAGTTTGTTTATGGCATGTATAGCTAGACTCTTACACACACTATGTTAGCCCGAGAATTGACTAAATCGCAGCTCTGATACCACTAAATGTAACATCCTTTATCGGTATTCAACACCGAAATAGGGTACAAGGCATTACCGAACTTAAACATAAGCAAACATACAAAATCGAGACGTAAATTTCCATCCAAATTTAAAACCTTTCATAAACATTCATATTGTCCATATAACGAACCTACGAGGCCTAAAATATGCATTCAAAGCTGTTCGGGACTAAACCAAGAACTTTGGAAAATTTCACAACACTTAGAAAATTTTTCATGTTTTAAGAGCCACACGTCCATGTGGTTTGGGACACGCCCGTGTGAGCAGGTCGTGTGGTCACACATGCCTATGTCCCTAGCTCGTGTAACTCTCTGTTTGTCATCCATGAACAAATTGAAGTCACACAACCAAGGCATACACCCATGTACTTAGGTCGTGTGGTCGATTGAATTTTCATAAATTTTCATAAAATAAGTGCAGACTTCACACGGTCAAGGCACATGCTCGTGTTCGAGGCCGAGTCATCCACACAGCTGAGAGATATGCTCGTGTCTCTGCCCATGTGCCCAGTTTTGAGCATTTTGTTTTGTAACCATTAAGGAGTAGGGGACACATAGCCGAAACACATGCCCATGGGTCAAGCTGTGCGTCACACACACCTGTGTGTCTACTCGTTTGGATAAAAACAAGGCTATTTACCAAGCCATATTATCACCGTTCCATGCACAAACTTACACAACAAAACATAGTACCATGCCAATGTCATATACCAGATATGGTCTTACATGTAATATAATATCGATGCTAATAGCCCAACTATGGTCTTACATAAAATGTCATATCGATGCCATATCCTAGATATGGTCTTACACAATATCTCATAATAATGCCATATCCCAGATATGGTCTTACACATAGCCTCGGTAACAATAATGTCATGACATTTGTATCTTATCTATTCCTAAGGTTTAATCGGGATTTCATGCTTGTCGTAACTATGTCGAACAGTCACAATGGTCGATCATAATTCATACAATATTAAAACATTTAAAATATAATTAAAGCAATGCATTATTTACATAAGAACTTACCTCGGTACAAAAATAGTAGGAAATGGACTTGATCGTCAAATACTTTGATTTTCTCCCCGTTCTAGGTCCGAACCTCGTTTCTCTTGATCTATAATAGCAAATTTAGCTCATTTATTAATCACATTACTCCATTCAGTCCAAAACTTACATTATGGAAAAATTATATTTTTGCCCCTAGACTTTGACATATTTACATTTTAGTCCCTAGGCTCTTAAAATGAAATCTATTCAATTTCATCAAGACACAAGCCTAGCTGAACCTCTTTCATGCTTATCACAACCTTCATTTTTTATTTAGTCACACTTTTACACACATTTTGAAATCCTTTTACAATTTGGTCCTTTTGACATTTTCATCAAAAATCACCTAGCAAAAGTTGTTTATCTAACATTAAACTTGCATGATCTACCATTAGACATCAAAATACAAAATTATTTAACATCGATCAAACCCTATACCCCAATCATCTTACAAATTAATGGTAGAAGTAGATAGATCATATGATAACGACTTCAAAAATGTAAAGAGCATTGAAAACGGGGCAAGAACGGACTTGCAATTGAGCTTGAAAAGTGGCGAAACCCTAGCTATGTCCTCCTTCTAATTTTTGGCACTAAGGGAAGAATATGGACTAAATTTTTGGCTTGATTTTTTGTTTTTTATTCATTTAATTACCAAATGACCAAAATGCCATTTTCTCAAAACATTAAAATTCTCTTACCTCATGTCTATTTTTGTTCGACTTAGTAAAATGGTCTAATTAAATGGTCTAATTACCATCTAAGGACCTTTAATTTAAAATTTCATAACAATTAGGCACCTCTAGCATGTAGAACTCTACTTTTTCACTTTTTATAATTTAGTCCTTTTTGCTAAATTTAGTGCTCAAACATCAAAATTTTTGAACGAAATTTTCACGAATTCATTCCATAAAACTGTAGACCATAAAAATGTAATAAAAATAAGTTTTACTACGTCAGATTCATGGTCCCGAAACCACTGTTCTGACTAGGCCCTAAATCGGGTTGTTACAAATGTTAAAGTGGGCATTGTCATCACTCATCGGATACACAGATCTCTAACACATAATATAGACTCATAGAGTCAAACATGTCCTAAAAGTGAAGCAGAAAGCTAACACTCTCCAACACACCAAACATATCTCGTTGAACAAAGCGTAGCTCACATTCACTTATCTCTCCAAACATGTCCTAAGGCCATAATGCCCAAATCACATATACATATAGGTGAGTACTCACTATCTTATGACAGGAGAAATATATCCAATGGTCTCAAGTTCACAAGGCCAAAATATTCATTATTAAGACACATTTACTTACCGTTCACTGCACATATTGACTGCAAATATCACATTATAACACAACATTATCACTATCATCTAGTGTGTATATCATGCTTACATTTACACTTTCTCAAAGGTAAACATGAGTACATATCACATACTATAACATCACATTTCAGTTCATAATTTTGTAATCAACAAGCACATATTAAATTAAGAGTACAAGAAAGCTTACACTTGGAATTTAGAGTAAAGGTTTAGGCTACTTCTAAATTCTCAATTAACGGATTGAATCATGCCCATAAGCAATTATTGCAAACACTCACCAATACGCTTTCACCGAAATGTTGAAAGCTCAAACTAAGCTTTCCTAGCTCATAGAGGGTCCTAGCGAATTCAAAACTTCAACATGACAATTCACACAACAATACATTCAAAAATCAGCTAAGTACTCACCACAAGCAATAGAAAACATTAGCCTAAGCTATGTTTTCAAGGAATTGAAACCTTTAACATATCCAACTTGAAATCCAAATATCTCGATCTACATGCTTAAAAAAAGTTTTATTCATCTAATTCTTCATCTATGACTAATTCTCAACCTTTAATCTAAGGTGAACTACTTAATTCATGGTATCGACTTTTTTGACATGTTTATGACAATTTTCTAAAGATTCATTAAATCTTTAGAAATTCATAACAAAACTTTAAAGTAAGTATAGAAACATTTTAATCTCATCAAAACTAACTTAAAAACACTTTAAGATCACATTTTTATCCTAAATCCTGAAATCCACCATCAACAACCTAATTTTCAGCTTTTAGTCAAAACATGCGATTTAACAGCTAAAAATTTAGTTTTAAAGACTAATTAACATTTAAAACTAATGGGTAGACGAATGGTTACCTTTGATTGATGAAAAACAGACTTTTGATGTGAATTCGATAATAGCCACTCATGAGGAAGATGATGAAATCTAAGAAATTTTAGGATGTTTTCTTGATGATATATGAAGATTTAGTGCTTTGGGAATGATGGGGAGTCAAAGTAATTTAGTTTGGAAATAAAAAATATATTGGGAGTGCAAGAGAGAACAAGGAACAAAAAATAGAGCAATGGGAAGAAAACTAACGTGGAAAATAATTGTAGATGGGGTGATATTATGTTGAATTTTAAAAATTGGTCCAACTGCAGCATAAACGCTCTAAATTTTGAACCTGTTACAAATTAGTCATTTTCCTAAAATTATAGGTTTCTAAACAATTTTTCAAAAATTGATTTGATTTTCTAAAAACCATAATCGAGAAAACATTATCGATATGCCATTTCAAAAAATTCTGAACACTCTAAGGCTAAAATTCCTAAAATACCCCTAAAACTCCTAGGCCTTATTTTGGGGTGTTACAATGCTCCCATCCTAAAAAGAATTTCATCCTCGAAATTTACCTCTGGTAAAAAAATAAGGATATTGTTATCTCATCACCTCTCTAGCTTCCCAAGTAGCCTCTTTAGTCTTGTGGTTACGCCACAGAACCTTAACTAATGGAACCCTTTTGTTAGGCAAAACCTTCTCTTCACGAGCTAGAATTTCAACCGTCTCTTACTCAAATGTTAAATCAGTTCGAACCTCAATCTCTTCTCCTGCCACAATGTGCGACGGATCTAAATGATACTTCCACAACATAGATACATGGAATAGATCATGAATTTGCTTGAGTTTCAGTGACAACTTGAGACGATAAGCTACCGAACCAATCCTCTCAAAACTTTCATAAGGTTCAAAATGCGTTAGACTCAATTTACCATTCCTTCCAAACCTCAAAATTTTCTTACAAGGTGAAACTTTCAAGAATACCTTATCACCAACTTGAAGCTTGATATCTTGACATTTCAAATCAACATAAGATTTCTGCCTATCAGATGCTGCTTTCAAATGATCATAGATCAACCTTACTTTCTCTTCATTCTCACGAACTAAATCCGGTCCAACAACTCGCTCTTTATCCAATCCTGTCTAACATAATAAAGTCCTACACTTCCTACCATGCAATGCTTTAAACGGTGCCATACGAATACTCGTTTGACAACTATTGCTATAAGCAAACTCTACTAAGGGAAAATATCTCTCCCAACTAGACCTGTTCATAGGTCGGGCCACTCAGCCTGGGAGGGTTTGGGCAAAAATATAGGCCTGAAAAATGGGTTTGGACAAAAAAATAAGGCTCATTTAAGAAACGGGTCAGGCCTCGTGTAAGGTATTTTTGGCCCGGGCCAGACCCAAATTCACTAAAGGACAAAAAAATCTACTTTTTTTTTGTTTTGTAATGTTAGTTTCTTATTGTTTTCTTCCTATTTTGCTACTATTTTATTATTATGTTGCTACTATTTTGTTATTATTGTTTGGATATTGTATAAAACTTATTTTATTGTTAATTTTGTTATTATTTTAAATAGAGGTGTTCATGGGCCGGCTAAGGCGGGCTCAACTAAAAATTCAGGCCCATTTACTAGGCTTGGGCTCAACCTGACCCAAAAAATGGCCTAAAATTTTGCCCAAGCCCGACTCAACCGACCCGTATTAATTTTTTATATTATTTTATATAAATTTTTAAATGTATATATAATACATAAAAAATACTAAAAAATCAAAATAAATATTTCCCAACAAATTGAAAATAAATTTTAAAAAATATGTATACTTAAATAACAATAAGATAGATGCAACTTAACAAGCAAATGCCTTTAAACAATAACAAAATTAACAAATGCCTTTAAAATAATAACAAAATTAACAATAAAATAAGTTTTATATAATATCCAAACAATAACAACAAAATAATAGCAACATAATAGTAAAATGGTAGCAAAATAGGAGGAAAACAACAAGAAAATAACTTTTAAAAAAAAAGAGTAGATTTTTTGTCCTTTAGTGAATTCGAGTCGGGCTTGGGCCAAAAATTCCTTACTTGAGGTTCGGCTAGTTTTTTAAACAGGCCTTATTTTCTGTCCAAGCCCTTTTTTGGGCCTATATTTTTGTCCAAACTCTCCCACATTTTGGGTGGGCCTTTGGGCCCGGTCGAGTGGCTCGACCCATGAACAAGTATTTGAAGGCATTTTTTAATTTTTGTTATTATTTTAGAGGCATTTGCTTGTTAAGTTGCATCCAACTTAGTGTTATTTAAGTATACATATTTTTTAAAATTTATTTTTAATTTGCTGGGAAATGTTTATTTTGATGTTTTTAGTATTTTTGATGTATTATATATATTTAAAAATTATATAAAAATAATATAAAAATTAATACGGGCAGGTTTGGTTGGGCCCAAATTTTAGCATTTTTGTCCAAGCCGGGCTTGGGTAAAATTTTAGTTGAGCCTCACCCAGCCCGACCCATGAACACGTTTACTCCCAACTACCACTAAGCTCAATCACACAGCTTCGAAACATATCTTCTAAGACTTGAATTACCCTCTCGGATTGACCATCAGTTTAGTGATGATAAGTCGTGATAAAACTAAGCTTCAACCTCAAAGCCTCTTGCAAACTCTTCCAAAACTTCGAGTTAAAATGTGAATCCCTATCTAAAATAATCGAAACTAGAACTCCATCAAGATGAATAATTTCAACAATGTAAAACTTTTCCAACTTCTATAAAGAATAGTTGGTATGCACAACCAAGAAATGCACACTCTTTGAGAATTGATCAACTATTACCCGAAACAAAGACCATAGTAATTGTCTCCCACTTCCTTTCAGGAATCGCAATTGGTTGCAAAAAAAACTAAAGGAAACTGATGCTCTGTATTTACCTTATGACAAACCAAACATTGAGTCACAAAATTTGTAACATCATGCTTCAAACCAGGCCACCAATAAATCTCTTGAAGATCATGATACATATTACCACTACCAGGATACAAAGTGTAAGGGCTACTATGTGCCTTGGTAAGAATCACTTGCCTCAAATCTACGCCATGTGACACATACAACCTACCTCGAAAGTTCAATATACCATCACTGTCAACATCAAAATCTCCTTTAACACCCTTCTAAACCTGTCGAATTCTCTTTAACAAATATCCATCTAATAATTGTTTCTCCTTAATCTTTTGCGACAAAGTCGGCCTCACTTGAAGTTCAACTAACAAACCACTATCATTAGCTAATGCTCAAGCATGCAAACATAGCTCTCAACTTTGTGATAGAATTTTTACTTAAAGCGTTAGCAACAACATTCACCTTGCCAGGATGATACTCTATCATACAATCATAATACTTCAAAAGCTCAATCCAACACCTCTTTCTTAAATTCAACTCCTTCTAGGTGAGGAGGTACTTAAGGCTCTTATGATTCATATAAATAACACACTTCTCTCTATACAAGTAATGGTGTCAAATCTTAAGTTCGAATACCAACACAGTTAATTTCAACTCATGAGTAGGATAGTTGCACTCATGCGTCTTCAACTGCCTCGAAACATAAGTCACAACTTTACCCTATTGTATCAACATACAATTGATACCTGAATACGAAGCGTCACTATAAACCAAAAAAACCTTTCAGGCTCTGGTTGGATCAACACTAGTGCCTTAGTCAAAATTGCCTTAAGTTATTTAAAGCTTTTTTGTCTTGCATCAGTCCATTCAAGCATCACATCCTTCTAAAGTAGTTTCATTAAGGGTACAACAATAAGGGAACACCCTTCAACGAACCTACGATAATAACCAACCCAACCCAAGAAACTTCTAACTTCATAATACTTTTGGGTGGCTTCCATTCTAAGATATCCTCAATCTTCGTTGGATCCACGTGAATCCCTTTTGTCAACACAACATGACCTAAGAACACCACATTCTTAAGCCAAAATTCACACTTACTTAACTTCGTATACAACTGCTGATCTCGTAGAATCTACAAAATGACCCTTAAATGTTCATCGTGATCCTTCTCAAAATAAGAATACACTAAAATATCAACTATGAATACAACCATAAACTGATCCAAGTACGGATGAAATACTCGGTTCATCAAATTCATGAACATAGTAGGGGCTTTAGTTAAACTAAATGGCATGAATAAAAACTCATAAGGCTCATATCGAGTCCTAAAAGTAGTTTTCAAATGTTAGACTCTTTCACCTTCTACTGATAATACCTAAATCTTAAATCAACCTTTGAAAACATTGTTGCACCTCGAAATGATCAAACAAGTCATCAATTCGAGGCAAAGGATACTTGTTATTAATAGTCAACTTGTTCAACAACCTATACTTAATACACAACCGTATCATACCATCATTCTTCTTTAAAAGAAAAATTGGTGCACCCCATAGAGATACACTTGGCCGAATGAACCCTCTTGTAAGCAACTCTTGCAACTGATCCTTCAACTCCTTGATCTCTTTTGGTGCCATGCGATATGGCACAATGGACATCAATGCAGTACCAGGATAGAGCTCAATACGAAACTCAACTTCACGATCCAGTGGCAAACCTGACAAGCCTTTAGGAAACACGTTAAGAAAATCTTTAACAGTGCAAATATCTTGAACTCTCAACTCCTTGCTAACTGAATTCATCATATAAGCTAAATAAGATTCACAACCTTTTCCCAAAAACTTCTCAACCTTCATAGCCTAAACCACATTAGACAGAAAACCTGATCTTTCACCAACAATAACAATTTCCACTCCAACACAATTCCTCAAAGTAATTCACTTTGTATCAAAATCTTCCTTAGCCTTATGTTCAATCAACTAGTCCATACCAAGAATAACATCAAACCCGAAGAAAGGAAATTCCATAAGACCAATGGGGAAAACGTGCCTTTATATCATAAGGGGGAATCTGCGGTAAACTTTATTCACTATCACACTATCTCCAAAGGAACTAATTACAGTCATACATAAATCAATAGTCTCTACCGGAATCCCTAACTTACAAGACAATTCACTCAAGATATACAAATGTTTGGAACTAGAATCAACCAAAGAAAATAACAGAGTAGACTGTAAAATGAAATTCCCTGTGGTAACATCAGCCGGATCCTGATTCTCTGGCTCCCTCACAACATAAACTTGAGTTGGACCTCTAGACTCAACCTGTGAAACAATAGTAGGAGCAACAATCCGCTGCCCAACCAATCTCCTGTTACCTCTACCACGACCATGGTCTCTAGTAGGAGTAGAAACATACGTCGAACTCTGAGTTTGCAAAACCTGTACTCTATTTGAGCAATTCCTCAGAAAATGTTCTTGCGAACCACAATTAAAACAACCACTCATCAACTTATGAAACTCACCCAAATGCTTACGCTCACAATGTGCACAAAGCGGCCTTCTAGAACCACTCGTCAAACCACTAGTACTAATCACAACACTGCTCTATTATCTAGACTGACTTAGTTGAGACCCATGTCTCGCACCCTTATTGGAACTGTGACTATCACACCCTCTCTTAGGTGGTCGACCAGATGCACCATCAGAAGTCCTCTTACGAGCTTTAGTAACCACAAAACGAGGTAAATCAATTAAATTCTCATCAACTACTTTAGCTCTCTCAACTAACTCATCAAACATCTCCATAATTTAAGCTACCAAGTAAACCCAAATATCTGGATTAAGCCCAAATCAAAACCTCTTACAATGATCCCTCTCAGAATGTATCATCTCAGGAGAGTACTGACTAAGTTGAACAAACTTTGCCTCATAGTCAGCCACTGACAAATCTCCCTGAACTAAATCCAAAAACTCACGCTTGCAAACCTCTATATATTGCTCCCCCATAAACTATCTCTTAAAGACATCAAGGAAATATCCCCAAGAGAAACGATTAGTAGTAGTACCTCTCCTAACAATATTCCACCAACGATAAGCCTCATCGTCGAGTAGAGACACATCATAGTCCAACTTCTCCTTGTCAGAACATGACATCTACCCGAGGATCCTTTCGGCTGCCTTCAACCAGTACTCAACTACGGTCATATGAGTACCTTTCACTCTAGAAAACTCTTTACCACCCAATGGCTACAGACGTTCAAACGACAACCCTCAGTTAACAGGTGTAGGATTGAAAGGTGTAGTAGTAGAGTTAGCACCTGCAATTCGCTGAAATGCTCCAATCATAGCTTCCATCAAAGAGCCTACACCTTTATCAGGTATGTTCACTCTACACGAGACACAAGAGGTGCAGAGGATGTACCATCCTCTTGAGCACTAGCTCACACATTAACACATCTAGGAGGCATATCGAATCTAATTTAATACATACAAACAAACAAACAAATGTGTGAGTCACGGGGAAATGATCCAAGCTACATTCCTACAAACAAACTTTGGAATTAAAGGCAATGTGTTCTCCTTCCTACCCCACACACAATTCAATCAGAAATATTTCAAATAAATTCACCCATTTTCAGACAATTCAAGCAACCAGACAAAGTCAAACACATGGGTTTCTAGACCCATGGGTTACCACCAAATATAACACCCTATACCTGGCTTGATTAACGAGCCTAAATAACAGGATGCCACACTACCGTTTCCCATTATACAAAATAAGTCTTATCGCTTTAAGAAGGAAATGTCTTTTATTTTGACATTTGCATAGTTTTTGACCTAATATATTCTTAATAATCGTTAATACATGGTGAACATACATCAAATGGTCTTAAAATAATAGCTAAACATGCATAGGGTCTGTTAAGCAAAATTTTCAAAACAATTACATAGGTATCGATACTGGAACACGAGTATCGATATTTCACTTTCACAGTATCGATACCGTGTGGAAAATCAGTACCAAATGAATATATTGATTTTCACCTAAAATAAAAAAAATAAAAAAGTATTGGTACATTTCAAAAAGTATCGGTAATTTTGTCTCAAGTATCGATAGTTGTGGTGTGATATCAATACCAAATTATGATACTGGCTTCCTGCACATTTTAAAAATCACAGAGGTATTGTTTTTACAACCTGAATATCGATACATCTGCTATAGACCTCAGAAATGCAACATATATAAGCCTTCCAACCATCCGAACACAAGTTCATTTAACATACATGCTTTACTATATCAACTAAACATCAAATCGTCCGTAATAACAACTGTAAACATTGTAATTAAAACCAAGAAGTAATCAACAAAATACAAATCAAAACTTAAAATCCTAAGATTGATTAAATCATGGAAATGTCCCAAATATCATATCAAATTCTAGTATAAAGTCTACCACAATGCCTTATTCCTGAAACATGAGCAAATAAATAATGAACACCTATGAAAAAGCGTGAATGGACTTGCTTGGATCACCCCTAGAACAACTACCATACAAACATGTAATCAAGCATTAGCGTAACACATACATAACACAATTAGGATAATAAAAACTTTATTGTCATATTTAATTTACTCATGCTTGTTTAATAGTTTATTTACTAAGTCATCACAAACACTTTCATGCATACATCTTAATACATAGAAACATATTTATAGATAATTTGGCACTTGAGCTTTGAAATGTAAAGGTGGGCACTATCACTAATCATCGGATACATGGATCTCCAACATACCACATAGACTCATAGAGTCAAACATGTCCCAAAAGTGTAGCATAAAGCTAACACTAACACACCAAACATGCCCCATTGAATGGAGCTTAGATCAGATTCACTTATATCTCCAGACATGTCCCAAGGCCTCAACCCCAAATCACATATACATATAGGTGAGTACTCACAATACTATGGCATGCCAACTATATCTTATGGTCTCAAGTTCACAAGGCCAAAATATTCATTATTAACACATTTACTTACCATTCACTAAACTTATTAACTACAAATAACACATTATAACACAACACTATCACTTTCATCTAGCGTGTATAGCATGCCTACATCTACACTTTCTCAAAGGTAATCATGAGCACATATCACATAGTATAACATTTCATCTTAGTTTACAATTTTGCAATCAACAAGCACATATTAAATTAAGAGTACGAGAAAGCTTACACTCAGAATTTAGAGTAGTGGTTTTGGATACTTCTAAATTCCTAATTAACGAATTGAATCATGCTCACAAACAATTATTCCAAACACTCACCAATACACTTTCGTCGAAATGCCAAAAGCTCAAATTAGCTTTTCCTAGCTCCTAGATGGTCCTAGCAAATCTGAAACTTCAACACAACAATTCACACAACAATACATCCAAAAATCAACTAAGGACTCACCACAAGTAATCAAAAACATAAGTCTAAGCTATGTTCTCAAGAAACTGAAACCTTTAAGATATCCAACTTGAAATCCAAATATCTTGATCTACACTTAACATTTTTTCCTAAAATAAGTTCTATTCATCTAATTATTCATCTACAACTAATTCTCAACCATCAATCTATGCTAAACTACTTAATTCATGGTATCAAAAATTTTGACATGTTTATGGAAAATTTATGAAAATTTATCAAATCCCTAGAATTTCTTAACAAAACTTTAAAGTAAGTTTAGAAACATTTTTATCTCATCAAAACTAATTGAAAAATAATTTAAAACCACATTTTTATCCTAAATCCTAAAATCCGCCATTAACAACCCGATTTTTGGCTTTTAATCAAAACATGATATTTAACAACTAAAAATTTAGTTTCAAAGACTAATTAACATTAAAAAATAATGGGTAGACGAATGATTACCTTTGATGGAAGAAAAATGGGCTTTTTATGTGAATCTAAGAATAGCCAAACGTGAAGAAGATGATAAAATCTAAAAAAAATTAGGATTTTTTCTTTAAGATTCATGAAGATTTAATGCTTTAGGAATGATATGGAATAAAAGTAATTTAGTTTGGAAATCAAAAATCATTTGGGAGAGTAAGGGAGAACAAGGAATGACAAATAGAGAAATGGGAAGAAAACTAACGTGGAAGAAACTATGGATGGGTGATATTAGGTTACATTTTAAAAATTGGTCCAACTATAACATAAATGCTCTAAATTTTGACGCTGTTACAAATAAGTCCTTATCTTAAAATTATATGTTTCTAAACACTTTTTCAAAATATGATATGATTTTCTAAAAACCATAATAAAAAATTACCGATATAGCATGTCACAAAATTTCGAACACTCTAAGGCTAAAATTCATAAAATACCCCTAAAACTCCTAGGCCTTATTTCAGGGTGTTACTGGGCTTCATCGAGTGAGATGTTACACCAAATCATAACATATTTTCCATTTTTGGTATTCTATCTTAAGCCTTCCTTAAAAAGGTTGACATCCTCACAAATGCTTCTTCGATCACAAGACGGAGCCTTCACTGAAGGAGCATCAAAACAAACAAGTACAAAAAATAAATACCTTTGAGAAGATGAGCCCAATGGTCTTATGGATTCATATAAGCTTCATGTTTACTAGGTAAGAATCACAATATTATAGTTATTAACATCACAAACCTTGAACCTTCGTATTTCTTAAAACAATTTAGTCTATTCCAACACATCCAATGAATACTGAGCTCTTTCTCATCCAACTTACCCTACCAAGATTTACTAAAGAGAAATTTGATAGATTGAAATTTTTTTTGACATCTTAAAACAACGCATGAAATAGATGGGAATAGTTGAAGCCATTGATTTGAGTAAGGTCTCTTTTGTGGACTTAAAATAATACATGACGAACACTTTGAGAGATGATTCCAAACGTCCCATTCCGATTGTTCAATTTGAGAGATTATTTTGATTTGAGTAAGGGAAGTTTAGAATTCAAAGCCATCGATTTAAGTAAGGCCAAGATATTTTGAATCATCTCTCATATTGTTTGTCCTCAACAAACCCCTCAAGCAACTCTTAAGAAGAGGCGAAGTATTAGATGAGAAAAGGATTGCTAACTTCTAAAAGACCAATTGTCCCGTCACTTTATTGAACCTTCGAAGAATTTTGAGGAAATTTTCCCCATTACTTTGATTCGTCAAATTGAAGATAAGGCTATCATTGGAAAAGAATATGTGAGATAAGGGTGGATAAGCATTAATGTTGAAACCTCGAAAATATTCGTAGTGAATAACATCTTGAAACAAAGCTGAAAGAGTATCTACTATAGAAAAAAATAAATAAGGAAAACTAGATCTCCTTCTCTTAATCCCCTTGAAGCTAATAAATTCCATCTCGCACTCCATTCACAACCATAGAAAAATTGTTAATGGTACCAAATGTAGTATCCAATGCCCTAAGTGAAGTGTATTTTTTTTGCATAATTGTATTTTTTGAACAAACTGGTTTAATAAAAATATCCATTAATTAGAATAATACCATTTGTATATTGTCCTCAATGGTTTTTACGAGCAAAGAAAAATAGAAAAAATATTGGCTTAATGGTTATCCAATGTTTAACTAATACTAAACGGTATTATGTGGTCAGATTGTAATAAGAAAAATGTAACTTATATTAAGAGATGAATCTAAACATGTCCTCAGTATAATCGAAAATAGGCAAACCAATTAAAATACTAATATGTTGTCTATCAATTCCAATTAGGGAGATGTTTTGTCTTGAGAATCGAAACGGATGACTCCCAAAAGATAAAGTGTTAAACTAAGCTTTATTTGAAAATATATGTTGATATAAAAAATTAAAGATTTTTTGAATAAAGTTAAAATTAAACAAAATTGACTAAATGATTTCTCAAATGAAGTTTAAGAGTTAAAATTTCTATCCTTACTTAGAAATTTTTTGAATCAATCTCAAAATCAAATTAAAATGATTTTAATTAAGGACTTTTCAACTAGTCAAAAGTTAGAAATTTTTAGAATTTTTTTCAACAAGTTAGAATTTCTTCAGGCTAAAAAGGTCAAAAAATATCGATACCTTTTTGGCCAAGTATTGATATTTTCAAAATATCGATAACCCGTGGAAAAATGGTACCTAATTATTCACAAAATTAGTAGTATCGATTTGGTATTGATACCCTATATACGGTATTGATATTTTCTGTTTGGTATCGAAATTTTAGCTCTAACAGTCAGTAAATTTAACAATTAATGCAAAAATTATTAATACCTTCTTTATTTAGTATTGATACTCGCTGTTGTTGGTGAACTAAATGCTCTGGTTTTCACATCCCTAACGGCTCTATTCATATTTCTAACAACCATAATGGTTGAATTTATTTCAGAGGTATAAATACCAGCTTCCAAAGATTACAACAAAAAGAAAGCATACTTAAGCAAAAATCATCAATCAAACAACCTTTGTGCCCAATAGTTCCATAATTTTTCTTGTACACACTTTTGAGCTTTTATTTTTATTCTTTGGCTCAAGTGTATTCTTGTATATTTATGCTTAATTGAAAAACATTCTAATCTTGTAAGGATATTTTCTTTATTTGCTTCTTTGCAATTCCTTAAGAGGGTTTGTGTCTTAAGATTTGGGTAGAAATCTTAAGGGAGTTGTAAGGTTAAACTTGTCCTTAAAGGTTGAAACAAATTAGTGAATTTAGGAAAATCCATAGTTGTGGAAAACTAAGGTAGTGGAGTAGGCAATTGGGGTCGAACTACTTTAAATCGTTATGTTCTTTATGATATCCTTTCTTTCTAGCTTTCCTAAATATTTAAAAAACCAATGCACCCCCTCTTTGAAATTTTGGTTTGATCAACTGAGCTAACATAAAGGCATAAATGTGATTGACAGACTGACAGTAAATCGTACAAGGCCTAAGTAGAATAGATCCTAGATCCCTTTATGGATTTATTCACTTGTGATGTTCATAGTGTGGCATACCTTAATCTTTAGTGCATGATGCAGTACTATATGTGTGACTCGTATACTTTGATGTAAGTAAAAACTCGAGTTCAAAGAGATAAGGAACTGAAAGTTGGTGTGTTCGGCATTTGACTTTTATAGTATGTAGCATCATTCACAATAGTAAACTTCATAACCTAAGAAATGGGTAAATAATATCCTTCTATTGGCGTTACATGATAGATGAAAAGTAAAGATGGCTACGAGTTGTTTGTCTTTTTGATAAATGGCCTAATTTCTATTTTATAGTAATTGAGTTTTAATGAAAGAAGATGTAATGGTTACCATGAGACAAAATAGGATCATATTGGGAGAATGAATTTATCGCAAAGAGATTACGGATATCCTATGAGGGTAACACATTTATGACAAGGTTATTGGATGAGCACTGATCGAGTAGATTTCATAATGGTATGTAATTAGGGAGAGCTTAGTCATAATACTATAGTGGAATAAATTCGTGACGAAATGATTTTTTAATTAATAGGTGAAAAGCTATAACTTAATTGTGAACTGTTTTAGCCCTAATTATATATGTCTAATCAATCCCTTTGCTAACTCATTAAAACCAGAAATGAATTCCATATAGAATCAAATGAACATAAACGAATGGAAATGATAAAGTTAGATAAATGGTTACATTGTAAATGAATGCGTGTTCTCGCTAAGTATGAAACTGACTTGAGAATTAATTGAAGTTTTTGAAATTATTATTCAATCAAATAGTTGAAGTTAAAAAATATAATTAAATTAATTGGTCATTGTGAATTTGTTGAATATGAAAATTAAATATACTTTCTCATAAATTCTCTTATGGTAAAGTTGTCATGATTTTAATAGAATTAGAATTGGATTGAGAAATTTATTTAATCAGAAAATTAATTTATCTAATTAAATTAATTTAGTAAATAATATTTATTTTGGAAATAGAAAAATATGTATTCGGTTGGATTAAATTATAAAGTACTACGTTAAAATCCAGGAATCACATCTAATTGACCCAATACAAGAGGTCCAAAATCCCTCATAATACATATGAGGGGCAGCAACCCTAATATATTTAAGTAGGGTGTGCTGCCCCCTCTCCTAGTTAAACTAGGAGAGTAGTTCTTTTTTAATCAAATAAGTATTATTTGTATTCTACTAATTAAACCAGATTTTTCTTTCTCTCTTATAACTATATGACATTAATAGAACTATTACAAACACAAGTTATACACAACTTTGAGATTATGTTATTTTTCCTGAAAATAGTGAGAAATTTATCTTCTTAGTATAATTTCTATTTTCTAGGAATAACAATTTTACCGGTTTTTATTGAGAGAGAATTACTTTCTTACAAAAAGTGTAACAGCCCGATTTTGGGCCTAGTTGGAATAGTGGTTTTGAAACCACTATTCTGGGGTCGGAAAAAATTATTTTTAATGTTATTTTATATGTTATAGCATGATTATATGATTACATGAAAATTTTGCTGAAATAATTTTAGCGATTTCATGCTTAATTGCGAAAAAGGACTAAATCCCATAAAGGGAAAAAGTCGTATTTTATTTGATAGATATACCAAATAGCTAGCGAACCAAAATTTGGGGTCTTTAAAGTGAAATTAGGCCTTTAAATGAGTGATGACCGACCATGAGACAAGGAATTAAAATAGTCAAAATGGTTAGGTGAATTTTGGTGACTAGAAATAAAATCAAATAAACAAAGAATGATATAATCTCTTTCTCATCTTCTTCTTCACCAAAATTTTCAGAAAAAGTAAGGGTACTAAAGCTTTAAAATTTCAACCAAGCTATCTTCTTGCAAGTAAGTGATTTAGATGCCTATTTTTGATAATTTTTATACTTTTTGAACCCTTGTAGCATTAACTAGCTGATGGGGGGACTATTTTGTGAAATGGTTGATAGCCTAGGGATTTTCCATGAAATGATTTGTGATGTTTACTGAATTTTTTTGGAAGAAAATGAGTCATGGTTGTAAAATAAACAACTTTTGTGAAAAAATTTTCATGAAAACACCTAAAATGGACCATTTTGTAAAGATGGCAAAATGAGTGATAAGTATGAGTAATAATGAGAATTGTGGGCTTCTTATAAAAATAATTCGGCTAGGCTTGGGTAGTGAGGAAATTTGATAAAAATTGAATTATGAGTTTAGGGGCAAAATCGTAAATTTTGTGAAAGTCTAGGGGCAAAACAGTCATTTTGCCAAAGTATAAATTATGAAATGTTTTAATTAATGTAATGATTAAATGAGTGAATTTCATCATGTTAGATCAAGAAAATCGAGATTTGGGCTTAAATTGAAAAGTACGAGGTTATGAACTAAAATGGAGTAATTAGTCGAAATTGCATTTGAGGTAAGCTCGTGTGATTAAATAAGTATGATATCCATGTTATTGTTAATATAATTGAAATCTATCTTGCTATGATTGTATTGAATTTTATGTTGAAGATATTATGTATGAGAAAGTGTTGCCAAATGTTAATAACATGTATGTGATGATTGAATGCATTGGAAATTTGATGGAATATGATATTCCATTGAAACGAGTAAGTTGGGTGTAAATAATACAACTACATGGTTATTATGTGTGCTTAAATTGATATATCATAAATTGTTTGATTGTGACTATGAGTAATGGTATAATGAGACTTATCATGATAAACTCCCAGTTGAACCTTAGGAATAGATTGGATAATCAGGCTATAACATTTGGGTGATATGTGTGCTAGTATAGGACATGTCTGGAACATACATCGGCCACATTATGAGAGCCAGTGTAAGACATGTCTGAGACATGCATCGGCATTGAGACGAGAGCCAGTGTAAGACATGTGTGGGACATGCATTGGCCTCGAGATATGCAAGCTAGTGTAAGACCTATCTTGGACATGGCATCGGCTTGACATGTGTTAGTTCAAGACCTGTCTGGAACATGGCATCAACACCGATAGATGAGAGCCAATGTAAGACTTGTCTGGGACGTGGCATCGGCCCTAATATATGAAAGAAAATGTAAGACTTGTCTGCGACATGGCATCAACTTAGATATGTGAGCCAGTGTAAGACCATGTTTGGAACATGGCATCGACATCGTACGCTATGTTTAAGGCTTAGTGATTATCCTATGGTATTCCAAATTGTTCAACGGGAAGTTTACGATTTAAGTTGAAATGACAAAACTTATAGTTATGTTGTGAGTGGTATAGGTACTTGCATGAAATTGACGAGATGTGAATTCAATTCATGTTGTATGATTAATAAGGAATGAATATGAGTAAGTATATGAGAATGTTGAGTAACACAGGTATGGATGCCAAACTCATGAGAAATGATTTTGGTTTATGATGCACATTTGGTGACGATGTAAATAGGTAAGCCATACCTATGAGAATGATTTTGTGATATGATGTATAAACATGTATTTTTACCAATGTGGTGAAAATGAATTAATATGTGTGCTAAACTTAGTATCATTAATTTACACTAAAACAGTTTTGGACAGCAACAGCAGTCCGAATTTGAAAATCCACCAAAAATAGTGGAAATTGAGTTAGAGGCTGAATAAAATATGAAATTAAAGCTTAATGAGTCTAGTTTCACATAGAAGAAACGGTGTAAGCAAAGGAGTTTCATACTATGAAATATTTAAATTGATATAAGACAGGGTCAGAATGATTTCGAAATCCCCTGTTCTGATTTGAGAAAATCATTGAAACTTGAACAAAAATATTTATAGGTTATAATTTATATTATTATAATTACTAATGAGTCTACTTACATGAAATTGGTGATATGTGAATTCAATTCATGTTGTATGATTAATAAGGTATAAATATGAATAATTATCTGAGCATGTTGAGTAACACAGGTATGTATGCCAAACTCATGAGAAATGATTTTGGTTTATGCTGCACATTTGGTGAGGATGTTAATAGGTAAGTCATGCCTATGAGAATGATTCTGTGATGACCTTATGATTATAGATCTATACTTCTGAAAACCAATGTGGTGAAAATGAATTAAAAAACATGTGATAAAAGTATCATTAATTTACACTAAAACAGTTTTGGACAGTAGCAACAGTCTGACTTTGAAAATCTGCCAAAAATTTCAGAAATTGATTTAGAGGCTGAATATATGAAATTAAATCTTAATGAGTCTAGTTTCGTATAGAAGAAACAGTGTAAGCAAAGGAGTTTTATACCATGAAATATTTAAATTGTTATGAGACAGGGTCAGAATGATTTTGAAATCCCCTACTCTGATTTGAGAAAATCATTGAAAATTGTAAAAAAATAGTTATGGGTTATAGTTTATTTTCCTAGAATTATTAATGAGTCTATTTTCAATAGAAATAGATACAAACATCATCTGAGTTCTGTATTATGAGATAATTAAATTTTACTGAAGAGTGGTCAGGACTGTTAGACAGTGAAAAATAGGTAAATTTAAGGAATAAACTGTACTTATTGGATAGACCAAATTTTTTTAAAATTTTATGGTAAGAAGATATGAGAGTCTAGTTTCAGGGAAAATTATCGGATCTTAATTTGGAGTTCAGTAACTCTAGATATAAATAATTTAGTAACTATGACTTGAGAAAACAACTTGACTGGAACATAAGTAAAAAAAATGCAAATATGGTTGTATTACCTTGAGAGGCAAGTTGATAAATTGCTTATTATTTTCATACGGTCTTACTAAGCTATAAGCTTACCCTTTCCTTTCTATTTCTTTAGTGTTGTCAGGTTAGTTCGGGCTTGGAGATCGTCGGAGGCAGCATCACACTATCAAGCTATCACCTTTGCAGCATTGATACAAATGTTAGCGTTTTCAAGTGAGTGGCATGTATAGGGGCTCAGTTTTATGATATGAGTTATTGTGGTTAGCCAAATGTATTGGCCTATATTGAGTTATTTGTATCTGGCTATGAAGTGTGGCTCTTATTGATTATAGTTTGTGAACTTATCAATCTATGCTATGTTCTAATGCTTGTGATATGATGATGTGATTATGCTTGTTGGCCATATATGGTTGGTGTTATGAATTATGTGTAGGACGAATGCTTTATGACCAATTGAAATGGTCATGGCCATGAATTAAATGTGTAATATGGAAATAAGTTGATAACCATAGTATAATGGTAAAAGTGATCATCAAAATGAAAAGTCTTATGAATGTGAATTAAGGAATCTAGACTTGGTATTGCAAGAGTAGATGCATTACTTGTAAGAGGACATGTTAATGTTATGAATATGTCTTAATAAAGACTGTTTAATCACTAAAATGATACCATGATTTGTTGTTTTAATATGTATAAGGTTGTAAGGGTTATGGGTAACATGAAGGCTTGGAAAATAGCCTAAGTGTTGACTACACGAGTCGAGACACGGTCATGTATCTCAACTGTGTGAGAGACACGGCTTGGAGACACGGGTGTGTGGCCCGGTCGTGTGGTTTAATTTTCATGCTAATGTCATAGACAGAGAGTTACATGACCTGAGGAGACGGGCGCGGGCATGTCCTTATGTCCATACGGGCGTGTGACCCTGTTTCATAGGAAAATTTTCTAAGTTTTCTCGAAACTTCTGAAGTTCTTGGTTTGGTGACATGCATGCGTTCGAAAAAGTTCTGAATTAAAAGAAATTTTATGGCCCGATTTTTCATGTATGTGTATGTTTAAGTCCGGTAATGCCTTGTACATTGTCCCGGCGTCGGACACAAGTAAGGGGTGTTATAGAAAGTAAGGAATTGTTTATGGTTTTGTGTTTCGTTCATGATTCTTTTAACAAGTTTACAAAAGTGTACGTAGTCGTTCAAGTAATAAGTAAAATGATTTATCGTCTCCACAGGGACTCTATAAGCTTAACTAAATATTTGTAAAATTATAACTTCACAATTTGATGTAAAAATTCAATAATTTGGATGGTGATGATTAAATTAAGTTAATTAGATGCAAAGATTGATCCCTATACAATTCTAATGTAGATGCAATTCACCTAACTGTATGAATTGATGGCTTTAGCAACAAAAACAATCAACATTAAATGGGCTATGATAATTATATTAATCAAATCAACTTACTCTCATCATGCTAACATTTTGGAATTACTTCCATGGTAACTTGATCTCTTATGGGTTTGGAAACCAAATTAAGTCCTCTTGGATCTTTTACTTAGTTAAATATGCATGTTACTAATCATATTAGACTAAGGGTTTCTTAGAATTTATATAAGGTCACAGGGATATTTACGTTTGCAATAGGTTAATTACATAAATGTAAAAACCATGCAAGACAATAGAGCTAACTAAAGATATTACGAACCTCAATTTAGTCAGGTTTAATGACCTAAATTGAACATTGCAGTTTTCAATTATGTGTCTACTAGCCGTTATCTGGCTAGGATCGCTCAGCTAATCTGAGTGCACCTAATCACATATGAATGAAATGCATCATGATATTAATTGAAAACATAATCTATGAGGCACAAAACATGTTAACATGAATTAAATAAATCTCATTAAATTAATATAATTATCCTAGAAGATAGGAATTAAAACTTCATAGTTGATGTCAAAAACATAAAACTCAAATCAAACTTGTTTAACAAAAATGATAAGAGGAAATAGTAGACTTAATTTAGTATCTTTTCGAATTTATTTTAACTGAAGTGCTCCTCCGTTCTGGTTGAAGCTTCTTTTGTTAGAGGTTTAGAAGGTAGTCGACTAAAGAGTGCTTTTGAAAAAACTTTTGAAGCTAAAGATGAGAGAAGGGATGGATGGCTATGCAAGAGAAAAAGGGAAAAAGAATTAAGAGAAAACTAATGTGAGTGAGAGAGTAATGTTGGGTGCTGAAGGATGATTGAAAAGTGAGGAATGGTAAGGTATTTATAGGTGAAGGTAAGGGTTTGAGTTTACTAAAAATAGGTTTAAATTTCCTTCCTTCCCTCTCTTATATGGCCAACCATGCTTCAAGGAAAAGGCATGACCAAGTCTTCTCAATTTGAATTTGAATTTCCAGCTAAAAATAGCTATAGAGTGGATGGTTTCAATAGGTAAATTGTTGGGCTGAATTCTGGTTATTTTCCAACAGTAGGGACCTTGAATTAAATATACCAAAACACATTTTGGGCAGCCAACATCAAGTGCCGAAACTGGGCTTTTAATTCCGCTTGTTAGACAGTTTTTTCAGTCCAATAACTTAGCAGACATGTCCATCTTTTATTACTTTCTTTACTGAATCAAGTTGTGACAGCCCTAGTGTGACCCCAGTCGGAAAGTGGTTTCGGGACCACAAAACCGAGTCATAAAAATAATTAATTGCTATATTCTATACTTATTATATGTGTACATGCATATGTGGAGGTTTCATTCCCTAATTTTGCCAATTGCATGAGAAATTATTGAATAGGGATCAATATGAGACATGGTGAAATATGATAGGCTAATTTAAAATGGTCTATTAGTGCATGTACCAAAAAGGGTGGTTTTGCATGTCAATTTACCCAAAAGAAGTAGAGTGGCCGGCCAAGGGGTGATGGAGCTCCACTTATTCTAATTTAATATGTTTTGTTTAGTTAACAATTAAAATAAAAAGGAATTAAAAAAAGGAAAAAGGTGAATAAAATAAGGAGGGAAGAGGGAGTGTTCATCTTTTTTTTTCTTGGCAATTGCCGTGAGTGAGGAGAAGGAAGGGAGACTTCGTTATTTGATTTTGGCTTGGAAGATGGCTAGAATGAGGTATGTATTGAATGATTCTTGAAAATCTATGCATGTTTGAGATGGTTAGTTCCAATTCTACTCATCCTATAGATTAGACTTAGGATTTTGGGGTTGAAATTCGGCCAAGAAGTTTGAAACTCTTAGTAGATGTGTTAATGTCATTAAAATGGATAGTAATGTAGGAGATGGTGAGTGGTTAATTTCTTTTAACTTGAAAGTTGAGGTTAAAATGGGTTAACTGATTGCCGAATCTACTTTAGGGGTGGAGGATTGTGTTCATGTTATATTGAATAGGTAGAGGTTGTAATGAGGTTGAAATTGTTGAATTGTTAGTTGGGTAACAAATGAAGCAATCGGCTATATGGGATAAAAATGGGATGTTCATTTTAGTTGTTGTTTCATTTTTTGTGAGAAATGGGTCAAGTGTTCATGAGATGAAATGTTGTGATTTGAGGAATTATAGGTGATAGTATAGATATACATATTCGGCCATCACTTGGGAGCTTATGTGATGTTGAGTATAAAATTAGCAAGGTGATTGCCGAATGTCCAAGTATGCATATACATGTGTGATTAGATTATTGAAAGTATGGTAATTGCATAAGGTTATTAGCCGAATAGCTAAGAACACAAGGTAGCAAGATAAAAATTTTACCATGCCATTCCGTATGTCATAAAATCATTAAAATGTGAATACCAATATATGTAGCAAAGCGGTTGAATGAGTTAATTTATTTGTTTAAGCTCAAGATCCTAAAGGAGAGGCGTCCAACAAGGGGAAATCGAAGATCATCGAGTAGTCGACTTGGAGTTATTTTACCCAACACAAGGTAAGTCATTAAGCATATATTTGGTATTGATTTAAATAGTCATAATGTCTATGTAATTATGTCGAATGAAATGATAAAAATATATATACACGTATGCATGGGGTGATGAAAGTATTGAATGAAAAAGAAAAGAGGTGAGGTGTATTGAGATGTTGATTTCGGCACTAAGTGTGCGGGTATAAACAATTATGATCATGAGATTGGCACTAAGTGTGCGGGTTTAAATTGCATAGCACTAAGTGTGCAAGTTTGATTATATAGCACTAAGTGTGCGAGTTTGATTATGTAAGCACTAAGTGTGCGAGTTTGATTATATAACACTAAGTGTGCGGACTTACTATATGTTTTCGAAGCACTATTGACACTAAGTGTGCGACCTTATTGAGTTGGTCACGGACAGCGGACGAGTAAGTGTCTTGAGTTCGCGGCTAATAGACGTTATGTTTATATTTGGAATTCTTGCTTGATAAGTTTTGAACCTATGTGATAATTATACTTGAAGTGACGTACATGAGATTCATCATGGAATAGAGGGAATGTTATTTAGTTGCATGAATGTAACGAGAATGAAAGCATCCATGGAAAATGCCTCAAATACCATGTTGAGTAGCATATGAAAAATTGATGTAGTACTTTGCATGATATTGAGCCGAAAGGTCTAAGGAACCATGGCATAGTTGGTATGGGTGGAGAGAATTAACCCCTTTTCACTTGTTTTCTCATGTGATAATTTATTAATGGATGATTATGTAATGCTTATGACTTACTGAGTTATATACTCACTCGGTGTTTGCTTGTCACCTACTTTAGGTTTCTTGGACTCGTCTTTTTGCGTGCTTGGGACCATCATCGAAGTCATCACACCAGCTAGCAAGTTTTGGTACTTTCTTCTTAGTCGGTCTAGGAGAACATTTCGGCATGTATAGGCTATTATGTTGTGTTTGAACTTTGGTATGTAAACTTTCAGCCATGCGAAAATGGCATAAATGTTAATTTGGACTTTGGGTCCTATGATATTTAGTTATAAATCTTAGTAAATTGGTTTTATAATGTGGTCATGACTGATATTGGGCCAATTCGGTTTTGGTTGAATAATAGTTGAGGCCTATTCGATTTTTATGCCATATGTCATGGTTTATTATTTTTGGTGCTAAAATTCATGATATGGCAATAGTGTAGTAGGGAGATGTTTGACAATGATTAGCCTTTGGCATGGCTAGTCATGATCATAATTTGTGATATGTATGATGAATTATTAGTTAGATCAAGGAGAAATCACGAAATAGGCATAGTTGCTTTAGTAACAGATGCTGGCAGCAGCAGTGATGTGAGATTGAAAAATCACTAAAAATAGTAGGAATGGAATTAAATAATGAATAAATTATGTAATCGAAGCTCGATGAGTCTATTTTCATATGGAAGAAACGAAATGACCATATGAGCTGTATGTTAGGAGATAATTAAACTCTTGTGAAACAGGGCCAGAGCGATTTCTGGATCCCCTGTTCTGACTTTAGCAATTCACCATAAATTAATCAGAGATAATTAGAAGTCATGCCTTATATGTATAGATTCCCTTTTGAGTCTAGTCTCATTAGAAACAAACGGCATAAGTATTGAAGCTCTGTAAAGGGAGATATCTAAGTCGTAATGAACAAAGGTCAGAGTAGTCGAACCCAGGAACAGGGACGACTTTAACTAATAAACTGTATCAATTGAGCCGACCAAAAATTCTAAAAAAATTATACCATATAGATATATGAGTCTCATTCCGGGGAAAATTTACGGAACTGGATTTCGAGTTTCAGAACTCAAGATATGATTTTTAAAGTGACTAGTACGCAGATTGGCAGCTTGTCTGGGAAATTTTTAATAAGTGGTTTGAAGTTTGTTAACACCTCGTGTTCGACTCCGGCGACGGTCTCGGGTTCGGGGTGTTACACAAGTAGTCGACCCTATGCCCAAAATTGCATGGTCTTGTCATCCACATGGATAATTTGAGTATGGCCATCTTTTATTTATTTAAATCATGTCTCCAATGGACCTTCTACATAGTTAAAAATAAATACATTAATGAATTAATATAAAATATGCATGAAAATCATGTAATTAAGCATAATTTCACATACTTTCCAAGTTCATGTCTAAAATTACTAATTAAGTAAAATTCACTTAGTTCAATAATAATTACTCAAGATGAACATAATAATTAAGTAAAAAAGGTGGTAAAAACATATAGAAAAACCCTATATAATTTAGAGTTTACAATTCTCTGATCCCACACTCGAAGTAATTCGTGGTACAAGAATAGACGAGAAGGTCATTTGATTGAAAGTTGGGAACATTTAGGATCCGTCTCACACAAACCCCTTCTATTTTCATAATTTTAATTTTTTACTATGACAAAAAAACCATTTGATTAAACTAGATATTTCCAACTCGAACAAGCTTCCGATGCACTAAAAGACTCGTAAAATAACATAAAGTAAGCGTATAAGCTTAGTAAGTTCATATAATATAAAACACAACTTACCAATAGATACATATTAGGTAAGATAAACATGGAACAATCTAACTATACTTGGCCAAAGCTTAATCATGTACAGAACACATGTTAGTTATATTAAACATATAATAAGACATTAAGAACATGGATGAGCACAACATTTACTTATGTAGTATATACATATATCACCCATTTAGCATACACATATATGATCTATTTCTACTTTCAATATACCATGTAATAACATTTCAATGCAATTCACATGTGTCCCTGTAATAATCTACATCGAACTCTTACCATTTTGTATCAGAATAACACCTATTGAACCATTTAGAATACCGTTGGATACCCTAGATAGCTCACAAATAGTGTGCTAACTCATATAACTGTAATCCATCAAATCCTATACATGTATGATCACACAAGCTGTGAATCAAAATGCTCAAAAAAGCTGTGGGTTGGAACGTAGCTACACGATACTACTCACAGGAGCTATAAAGTATTTGCAACGCATGTCAGACTTTAGCCATCGGTAGAACGTTTAGGACCAGCACTCGAATCATGTAAACTCTAATGACGTGTCATTTGTATCCTACGAATTCCTAAGGTTCAAACAGGGCTCGGTAATTGTCGTACATTGTTGGATATGCAATCGTGTATACATATGACAATTCAAAACTCATACATAATTCAATGTAAAACATATAAACACAATTTAATCACACGAACTTACCTCGACGAGTATACGTAGATACTGAGCCAATTAATCCAAGACTATCTCTTTGCCCCGATCTAAAGTCGTACGAGGTCTATCTTGATCTAAAAGAATAAATTCAATATGTAATTTATTCAATTTAACCCAAAATCATATTTTGGAAAATTACTATTTTCCCCTATACTTTTAATTTGTTTGCAATTTAGTCCCTAGCTCATAAAAATGGAAATTTATGCAATTTCACCACAACCCATCATAGAAGAATATCATTTAGGTCCCTAGAAACCCCTATATTTCATTTATTTCACAATTTCACCATGTAAAAATTTCTATATTTCAATCTAGTCAATATTTGACAATTTCATAAAAGATCTCTTAAGAAAAGTTGTTTATCTAACAAAAACCATCTAATTTATTCTATCAAACATAAAAAACAACCTATATTCATTCTTGGAAAAACCCTAATAGTTTAACAGTTTCACAAATTAGTCCCTGGGCTAGCTAGATTAAGCTACAATGATCGCAAAAACATAGAAATAATTAAAAATGGGACAAAATATCTTACCAACAAGCAAAACAAGCATGGTCAAACCCTAGCTATGGTTTCTCCATGTTAGAATCGGTTGAAGTGTTTTTGTGAAGAAAATGGACATATAATTCTTATTTTATTTTATCATTATTAATTATTTTACCTTTATAACCTTATAAAATATTACTAATTTCAAAAATACCAAGGCAACACATTCCACTATCACAATTTATGGTCTAATTACCATATAAGGGTTTAAAATTTAAAGTTCTATAGCTGTTTAATACTTTTAGCTACTAGAACTCAACTTTTGCACTTTACGCAATTTAATCATTTTTATCAAATTGAGCATTTAAACGGTAATATGGTACTACTATCATGCTATAAGAAATAAAATAAATTTTTTGACTTCAAATTTGTGTTCCCAAAACAACTATTATGATTTCACTGAAAACGGTTGTTACAACACTAGATGAACTCGCAGGGAACTTCCTACAAAAGTTGTAACAACCCAATTTAGACCCTAATAGAAACGGTGGTTTCGGGACCATGAATCTGAGTCAAAAAATATTTAAAAATTATTTTCTGTGTTTATCTTGTGTGAATTTATGCCTGTGAAATTTTCGTAATTTAATTTTGATGTGGTGTCTGGTTAAGAAAAAAATGATTTAATCGCGTAAATTGAAAACTTGATAGTTTATTTTATAAGGACCAAATTGTTAATGGCTTTCTAAATTGAAGCATTTATGTTGCAAATAACCCTTTAGACTAAGTGATGGCCGAATGTACCCTTATTATGCATGTTTGTGTTATTAATTTTAAAAGGTTAAATATGTAAAAAGGTAAATAATATACATGATATAATATAACATAATTAAAAGTCATTCTCATATGTTCATATTTTGACCCAAAAAAAAAGAAACAAAAGCCTTGTGATATTTGACCATTCTCAAGCTTGATTCAAGGTTAGTTTGGTTTTGGTTTTTGATAATTTTTACGTTTTTTAGATCGTTGCTTCGAGTACTATCCGACCCATGCTTGAATTTTTTATTTTGATGAATATTTTGAGTTATGCCATTGATGAATAATTGTGTTTTGTGATGTTTGATGATGAATTATGAAAGATATGTTTTGGATTAATATGTATTGTATTGGAATTTTTGATGAATTTGAGTAATTAGGGCTAAATTGCAAAAATTATAAATTTAGGGATAAAATGTGAAATAAATGAAATGTATGGATTTATATGAATAAGATCAACATTCGGCCTAAGCATGTTGCATTGAAATTTTACGTATTTTGTGTTTTATGCAAATTGGATTAATTTGTAAAAGTGTGAAATATTAGGGGTAAAATGGTAATTTACCCATTTATGTGTTGTTGTATTAAATTGAATGAAATTTTGTTTGAATGAGATTAATTTGAAATTGTATAGATTAAGAACAAAAGAAATCAGATTTAGATCGGGGGAAAACAAAAATAACTGAATAGTCGATTTACATCGTTCGTCGATATCCGAGGTAAGTATGTAGGCAAGTAAACGTTGTTAATTATTACTATATGTAAAATTAACATGCTGATTTGAATTTCTATGAGTTTATAATGAAATTTTCGAATGTGAATATGCTTGGGAATAATATGTTCAAGTTCAATTCAATCGAGTTACAACGTCCAAAAGCCCCGTACAAACCTTAGGAATAGCTAGGATACGTATGTCATGACATAGGATTTCGATATGTGTCCTCTTGTAAGACTATGTCTGGGACGTTGGCATCGATATGTGATTACGTGTAAGATCATGTCTGGGACATCGGCATCGTATTTGATTCGTGTAAGACCTTGTCTAGGAAGTGGCATCGATTTATCGATATGTAATTGCATGTAAGACGACATTTGGGACATTGGCATTGTATGATATATGTGATTATCCGAGTATCCTATACAATTCTGAATGGCTCAACGGGCAATGATAAGTTATGAATGAATGTGAAATCAGGTTAAAGTGAATAGGTACGTAAAATTATTTGCCTACTTGAAAGTAAGGCAAGTTGGTTATTGATATGTGATATGAGTTATAAGGATGCTAATGGTGATGTTTGTGTATATAAGAAGCTATATGTGGTTTAATGAATAAGTATGTGATATTGAAATTTGATTTATATATATATTTGGTTATGTAATGATATTGTGGCTTTGAATTAAAAGATTCTTGATGATGAATATATGTATTTATATTTGGCCAAGATAAGGTTATATATGAAAGTATATAATGTTTACGAAATTGTAAGTTTGATATTAAATGGAATTAAGAAATTATATATTAATTTAGTTAAACTGAGTTCATAATTCTTTTGAGTTGTTTATTTGCTTAAGGCTTACTAAGCTAAGTTAGCTTACTTTGTGTGTATATTTGTCTTTATTTTATAGATTTTGGAGATCGTTACATGCTCGGGGATCGTCAGTAAAGTCAATCGCACCATCGTTTATTTTCAGTACTTTTAAATGTTTTAAATTCGAACTTATGCAATGTATAGGCTATATTATCCTTTGGACAAATTTGATTTTGATATGTATATATGTTAAAAAGCCATGCAAAAGTGAATGATTTATAAATAGCTCATTTAGTAAGCTTAATATATAGATTGATTTGCAAGTTCGATGAGTTGTATGATTCGGCTTGTAATGGATTAAATGGTGAATTTCTAGCCAATTGTATAGTGATTAATTTATTTCGAATTGTATTGGTTAAGTGTGCACATTTTGTACATTTGAATGAGTGAGATATTTGTTTGATTCATGATTATGGTATGATTTTTTAAAGGCTAAAATAGTTGTATATTATTTGATGGGTTGTGGTTAATTCAGCATATGAATATTTGTTATATTAGTTATTTATTTCCAGTTAATATATCCATGTAAAAATTATGTTATAAAATGGAGTCATATATTTAGTATATGAGGTTTGTGTATTCGGATTGGTAATGAAATATTAAGGACATTCAAATATGACTTTTAAGTTTTTGTTGGGTTTGTAATTTTGATTTGGCGTGTAAGTGAAATTGAGTTTTATGCTTAAGTTTGCACTTAGCTGATTATATGGTTATTGAATTAGTTTGGTAAATTAAAGTGTTAGTTAAAATGGTTACTTTATATAATGTATATAGGTTTATTTGTGATTTACGAATGAGAAGGGTATATTCTCTTTGGCTTTTGGATTTGATTCTTGAAATGTTTTTTTTTAGTTAAGTTAAAATTTGACTTTGGTTAAACTTAATATTAAACATTCAAATATTCGGCTAAAGCATTGAAATGATTAAATGAATAGTAACTTATGTTATGTTTGGAGTACGAGTAGGTTGAATACATGCTTATATGTGGGTAAATGCTAAAACATTATGGTGTTATATAGTTTAAATTTTTAGTGGCATACCATATCTTATTTCGATGCTATTATTTTATTTAAGAAAAAAATGGGTAAGATGTGATTATATATATTTTTATGTTTATATATTGATGCCAAAGATGTATGTTAATTTGTTATATATTTAAGACATGAGAGAATTTTATAATTCATAATTATTTTACTAGATGTGGATGATTGTAATGACTTTGATATGCGCATATGCTTTGTGTCAAAATGATATGTTTGGCATTATTTTCTTATAACTTTATATTGGACATACCTTGATTAAATGGTTATGATATGATTTAGAAAGATGTTAAATTGATTATTTATGTTACAATTGCTTGGTATTTGAGTCGTATGCATGAGTATGATTGTGATTGCCAGAAAGTTGTGTCTCGTCTGGTAATACCTCTAACCCACTCCGGCGATGGATACGGGTTAGGGTGTTACATTTGATTGGTATTAGAGCTACGGTTTAGTCGATTCTAGGACTAACGTAGCGCGTGTGAGTCTACCTATACATGCCATATTATATACTGCGATAGTGTGATGACTTCTGACATTTGAAAATATGTTTTCGTATAGTAAATGGATCCTGACAGAGCTGTAGCTGATGATAATGAAAGTGTAGCGCTTGCTCCCGCGCAAGGGACAATGCCGGTTAATTCTCACCCGACCTCGAGTAACCAAGTGGGGGAGGCTAAGCAAGCCTTTTACCAAATGATGAACTACTGGTTTACTAAATATATCCGGACTAATCCGACTTCACAACAACCTCTACCCCTGACTAATCCATCTTTGATACTTGTTATACCTCAAGTGAGTGATCTGTTGATTTTGCTTAAGCCACCTGTTGATAAAATCAAAAAGCACGGGGCTGAAGATTTCAAAGCTACTGATGATGATGATGCTGAGCAAGCTAAATTCTGGCTTGACAATACTATCCGTGTGTTTGATGAGTTATCTTGTACCTCAGATGAGTGCTTAAAATGTGCTATATCTTTACTACGAGACATTGTATATAACTGGTGGACTACTCTAGTATCAGTGGTTCCGAAAGAACGGGTGACCTGGGACTACTTTCAGATTGAGTTCTGTAAGAAATATATCAGTTAGAGATTCATTGACTAGAAGCGCAATGAATTTCTCGAATTAAAACAGGGTAGCATGACTATGACAGAATATGAGCAGAAATTTGTGAGACTCAGTCGATATGCCTGCAAGTGTGTTTCGACTGAAGCTATCATGTGTAAAATATTTGAAGACGGGTTGAACGAAGATATTAAACTGCTAGTTGGCATACTTGAATTAAAAGAGTTCGTAGTACTGGTTGAGCGAGTGTGTAAAGCCAAAGAGCTCGGGAAAGAGAAAAGAAAAGCCGACTTTGAAGCTAGAGATTCATGGAAGAGATCATCGAGTAAGTCATTTTAGTTGGCATCAAAGAAGTTTCGAGATGATTTTAGCTATTCTAAGGCTACTTTGGGTTATTCTAGACGAGATCGGGATAGACCACCTGTGAGCTCGAGAGCTACTAGAGTAGTTAGCATTGGTAATATTAGATCGAATCAACCCGAGTGTAAATATTGTGGTAAATGACATCCTGGCAGTTGTAGATTTCATGATCGGGCCTGTTTTAAATACAGATCGACGGATAATTTTGTTTGTGAATGTCCTGTGTTAGCTGAACAAAATCCAGTACAAAATGCGAGACAGAGTAGTGTGTTAGTGCGAGGCAGACTGCCTAGACATACGGGTAATGTGAGTCGTAGTTAAAGAGGGACTAAAGATACAACAGTTAGATCTGAGGCTCGTGCACCAGCCAAAGCCTAAGCTATACGCGTACGGGAGGAGGCTTTATCTCTAGATGTTATTACTGGTACATTTACTCTCTATGATACTAGTGTTATTGCATTGATTGATCCTGGCTCGACTCATTCTTATGTGTGTGAGACCTTAGTATCCAGTAAGACTCTACCTATTGAGTCTACTGAATTTGTAATTAAAGTATCAAACCCTTTGGGCTGGTGTGTTCTAGTTGACAAAGTATGTAAGAATTTTCCGTTGATGATTCAAGATTCATGTTTCCTGGCTGACTTAATGTTGCTACCATTCGACGAGTTCGATATAATTCTGGGTATGGACTGGTTGACTTTGCATGACGCTGTGGTTAATTGCAAAAGAAAGACTATTGATTTACGGTGCCAGAATGATGAAGTTATTCGGATTGAATCTAATGATCCGAATGGTTTATCGGTAGTGATATCCTCGATGTTAGCTTGGAAATATGTGAGAAAAGTTTGTGAAGCTTAATTAGCATATGTGCTTGATAGTAAAGTGACTGAAAAGAAGATTGAATCAGTACCAGTTGTGTGTGAGTACCCGGATGTGTTTCCTGAAGAATTGTCAGGTTTGCCACCTGTTCGAGAGGTAGAGTTTGGTATTGAATTAGTACCTGGGACAACTTCAATTTTGATAGCTTCGTACAGAATGGCACCTACTGAATTAAAAGAATTGAAAGCATAGTTGCAAGAGTTAACAGATAGAGGCTTTACACGACCGAGTTTCTCTCCTTGGGGTGTGTCAGTTCTATTTGTGAAAAAGAAAGATGGAACTATGAGAATTTTCATCGACTACCATCATCTCAATAAGGTGACTATAAAGAATAAATACCCACTGCCACGTATTGATGAACTGTTTGATCAACTGAAAGGGGCTATAGTGTTTTCAAAAATAGATTTGAGATCAAGCTACTATCAGTTGTGAGTTAAAGACTCCGATGTGCTGAAAACTGCCTTCCGAATGAGGTACGGATATTATAAGTTTTTGGTTATGCCTTCCAGACTTACTAATACACCTGTTGGTTTCCATGGATTTGATGAATCGGATCTTCAGACAATATTTGGATCAGTTTGTGGTTTGTTCATTGATGATATATTTATCTATTCCAATGATGAAACCGAACATGTTGAGCATTTGAGACTTGTGTTACAGAATTTGCGAGAAAAACAGTTGTATGCAAAGTTTAGTAAATGTGAGTTCTGGTTACACGAAGTTAGCTTTCTGGGACATGTTGTTTCAGCATCAGGTATTCGGGTTAATTCGAGTAAGATTTCAGCAATACTTGACTAGAAGCCTCCGAGAAACGTTTCTAAAGTCTGAAGTTTTTGCTGGTTATTATAGACGATTCGTGAAAGGGTTCTCGATGATTGCAACCCCGATGACCAAGCTACTACAAAAAGATGTTAAGTTCGAGTGGTCAGAAAAGTGCCAGAAAATTTTGATCAGTTGAAGGCCCTTTTGACAGAAGCTCTAGTGTTAGTTCAGCCAGAATCGGGTAAAGAATTTGTTATTTATAGTAATGCATCTTTAAATGGTTTGGGTTGTGTTTTGATGCAAGAAGACAAAGTTATAGCTTATGCCTCGAGATAGTTAAAGTTGCATGAAAAGAACTATCTGACGCACGATCTAGAGTTGGTAGCTATTATGTTTGAGTTGAAAATATGGCGCCACTATTTGTTCGGTGAAAAATGTCATGTTTATTCCGATCATAAAAGTTTGAAGTATTTAATGACTCAGAAAGATCTGAATTTGAGGCAGCGTCGATGGTTAGAGTTGCTAAAAGATTATGAGCTTGTGATTGACTATCATCTAGGAAAGGCTAATGTTGTTGCTGATGCTCTAAGACAAAAATGCCTGTTTGCTTTGCGTGCAATGAATGCACATATGGTTATGTCAGATGATAGTGCGATAATAGCTGAGTTAAAAGCAAGACCGTTATTTATTCAATAGATTTGCGAAGCTTAGAAGGTCGATAATGATTTGATAGTAAAGTGGGCTCAATGTGATTCGAACGTTGATTTAGATTTCAAATGGATGCCGAGGGATGTTTACGGTTCAGAAACCAAAATATGTATTTCGAGAAACACAGAGTTGATTCAGATGATTTTGAACGAAACTCATAACAGTCAACTATCTATTCACCCGGGTAGTACGAAGATGTATAATGATCTTAAATAGCTTTACTGGTGGCACGGTATGAAACGAGACATTTCTAACTATGTTTCAAAATGTTTAGTTTGTCAACAAGTAAAAGCCGAGCATCAGGTACCTTCTGGAGTGCTTCAGCCGATCATGACACCTGAATGAAAATGAGTACAATGGATACTGTATCCAGTTTACCGTTGCCACCGAGCAAGAAAGATGCAATCTGGGTTATAGTGGATAGATTGACTAAATCGGCTCACTTTGTTTCAGTTCGTACAGATTATTCACTTGATAAACTTGTTGAGTTACATGTTTCTCAGATTGTGAGACTACACAGAGTGCCTATTTCTATTGTGTCGGATAGAGATCTGAGGTTTACATCTCGATTTTGGAAGAAACTACCTAATTGCATTTTAGCACTACTTTTCATCCCCAGATAGATGGTCAGTCCAAGCGAATCATTCAGATACTTGAGGATTTGTTGAGATGTTGCATTCTTGAGTTTGAAAGTACGTGGGAACGATACCTACCTCTGATTCAATTTGCATACAATAATAGCTTTCAATCGAGTACCAAAATGGCACCTTACGAGGCTTTATAAGGCCGTAAATGTCGTACACCATTGTATTGGACTGAACTCAGTGAAAACAAGATACACGGGGTTGATTTGATTAGAGAAACTGGACAGAAAGTGAAAGTGATCTGTGAAAGTCTAAAAGTAGCATCAGTTCGTCAAAAATCATATGCGGACTTGAAACGTAAAGATATAGAGTTTCAGATATGGGATAGAGTGTTTTTGAAAGTCTCACCGTAGAAGAAAATACTCAGATTCGGTTGTAAAGGTAAATTAAGTCCAAGGTTTATTAGGTCGTATGAGGTAATAGAACGCATCGGGTCAGTTGCTTACAGACTGTTGTTGCCACCTGAGCTAGAAAAGATCCATAATGTATTCAATGTTTCGATGCTATGTCGATATAGATCTGATCCTTTACATGTGTTAAATCCGTCAGAGATTGAGATTAAGTCCGATATGACTTATGAAGAAGAACCGATTCGTATTCTGGCTAGTGAAGTGAAAAAGTGCAAAATAAGAAAATTTTGTTAGTAAAAGTACTGTGGCATAAACACGGTGTTGAAAAGGCAACTTCGGAATCGGAAGATGTAATGAAAGAACGTTATCTGAACCTATTCACCGGTAAGATTTTCAGAGACGAAAATCCCTAAGCGGGGGAAAGTTGTAACAGCCCGATTTAGACCTTAATCGGAACGGTGGTTTCGAGACCACGAATTCGAGTTAGAAAAATATTTAAAAATTATTTTCTGTGTTTATCTTGTGTGAATTTATGCCTGTGAAATTTTCGTAATTTAATTTTGAGGTTTGAGTGTCTGATTAAGAAAAAGGATTTAATCACGTAAATTGAAAACTTGATAGTTTATTTTATAAGGACCGAATTGTTAATGGCTTTGTAAATTGAAGCATTTATGTTGCAAATAACCCTTTAGACTAAGTGATGGCCAAATGTACCCTTATTATGCATGTTTTTGTTATTAATTTTAAAAGGTTAAATATGTAAAAAGGTAAATAATATATATGATATAATATAACATAATTAAAAGTCATGTCCATATGTTCATATTTTGAATAAAAATAAAAAGAAACAAAAGCTTTGTGATATTTGACCATCCTTAAGCTTGATTCAAGGTTAGTTTGGTTTCGGTTTTTTATAATTTTTACTTTTTTTAGATCGTTGCTTCGAGTACTATACGTCCCATGCTTGAATTTTTTATTTTGATGAATATTTTGAGTTATGCCATTGATGAATAATTGTGTTTTGTGATGTTTGATGATGAATTATGAAAGATATGTTTTGGATTAATATGTGTTGTATTGAAATTTTTGATGAATTTGAGTAATTAGGGCTAAATTGTAAAAATTATAAATTTAGGGACTAAAGTGTGAAATAAATGAAATGTATGGATTTATATGAATAAGATCAACATTCGGCCTAAGCATGTTGTATTGAAATTTTGTGTATTTTGTGTTTTATGCAAATTGGATTAATATGTAAAAGTGTGAAATATTAGGGGTAAAATGGTAATTTACACATTTATGTGTTGTTGTATTAAATTGAATGAAATTGTGTTTGAATGAGCGTAATTTGAAATTGTATAGATTAAGAACAAAAGAAATCAGGTTTAGATCGGGGGAAAACAAAAATAATTGAATAGTCGATTTATATCGTTCGTCGATATTCGAGGTAAGTATGTAGGCAAGTAGACATTGTTAATTTATACTATATGTAAAATTAACATGTTGATTTGAATTTCTATGAGTTTATAATGCAATTATCGAATGTGAATATGCTTGGGAATAATATGTTCAAGTTCAATTTGATCAAGTTACAACGTCCGAAAGCCCCGTACGAACCCTAGGAATAGCTAGGATACATATGTCATGACATAGGATTTCCATATGTGTTCTTGTGTAAGACCACGTCTAGGACATTGGCATCGATATGTGATTACGTGTAACACCATGTCTGGGACATCGGCATCGTATTTGATTCGTGTAAGACCCTGTCTGGGACAGTGGCATCGATTTCTCGATATGTGATTGCGTGTAAGACCACGTCTGGGACGTTGGCATTATAAGATATATGTGATTATCCGAGTATCCTATACAATTCTGAATGGCTCAACGGGCAATGATAAGTTACGAATGAATGTGAAATCAGGTTAAAGTGAACAGGTACGTAAAATTATTTGCCTACTTGAAAGTAAGGTAAGTTATTTATTGATATGTGATATAAGTTATAAGGATGCTAATGGTGATGTTTGTGTATATAAGAAGCTATATGTGGTTTAATGAATAAGTATGTGATATTGAAATTTGATTTATATATATATTCGGTTATGTAATGATATTGTGGCTTTGAATTAAATGATTCTTGATGATGAATATATGTATTTATATTCAGCCAAGATAAGGTTATATATGAAAGTAAATAATGTTTACGAAATTGTAAGTTTGATATAAAATGGAATTAAGAAATTATGTATTAATTTAGTTAAATTGAGTTCATTATACTTTGAGTTGTTTATTTGCTTAAGGCTTACTAAGCTAAGTTAGCTTACTTTGTGTGTATATTTGTCTTTGTTTTATAGATTTTGTAGATCGTTACATGCTTGGGGATCGTCAGTAAAGTCAATCGCACTATCGTTTATTTTTAGTACTTTTAAATGTTTTAAATTCTAACTTATAGCATGTATAGGTTATATTATCCTTTGGACATATTTGATTTTGATATGTATATATGTTAAAAAGCCATGCAAAAATGGTTTGTTTATCTTGCCAAGTATGTTTACATGGTTGAGTAAATGATGTGGTTGATATATTGGTTATATTTGACATATTCAACTAGGAAACATATTTGTAGGTGAATATGGTTTGAAGTGGTTGGTTGCAAAGTGAATGATTTATAAATAGCTTATTTAGTAAGCTTAATATATAGATTGATTTGCAAGTGTGATGAGTTGTATGATTTGGCTTGTAATGGATTAAATGATGAATTTATAGCCAATTGTATAGTGATTAATTTATTTCAAATTGTATTGGTTAAGTGTGCACATTTTGTACATTTGAATGAGTGAGATATTTGTATGATTCATGATGATTATGGCATGATTTCTTAAAAGCTAAAATAGTTGTATATTATTTGATGGGTTGTGATTAATTCAGCACATGAATATTTGTTATATTAGTTATTTATTTTCAGTTAATGTATCCATGTAAAAATTATGTCAGAAAATGGAGTCGTATATTTAGTATATGAGGTTTGTGTATACGGATTGGTAATGAAATATTAAGGACATTCAGATATGACTTTTAAGTTTTTGTTAGGTTTGTAATTTTGATTTGGCGTGTAAGTGAAATTGAGTTTTATGCTTAAATTTGCACTTAGCCGATTATATGGTTATTGAATTGGTTTGGAAAATTAAAGTGTTAGTTAAAATGGTTACTTTATATAATGTATATAGGTTTATTTGTGATTTACGAATGAGAAGGGTAAATTATGTTTGGCTTTTGGATTTGATTCTTGAAATGTTTTTTTTTTAAGTTAAAATTTGACTTTGGTTAAACTTAATATTAAACATTCAAATATTCGGCTAAAGCATTGAAATGATCAAATGAATAGTAACTTATGTTATGTTTGGAGTATGAGTAGGTTGAATGCATGTTTATATGCGGATAAATGCTAAAACATTATGGTGTTATATAGTTTAAATTTTTAGTGGCATACCATATCTTATTTCGATGCTATTATTTTATTTAAGAAAAATTTGGGTAAGTTGTGATTATATATATATTTATATGTTTATATATTGATGCCAAAGATGTATGTTAATTTGTTATATATTTAAGACATGAGAAATTTTTATATTTCATAATTTTTTTACTTGATGTGGATGATTGTAATGACTTTGATATGCGTATATGCTTTGTGTCAAAATGATATTTTTGGAATTATTTTCTTATAACTTTATATTGGACATATCTTGATTAAATGGTTATGATATGATTTCTAAAGATGTTAAATTGATTATTTGTTACAATTGCTTGGTATTTGAGTTGTATGCATGAATATGATTGTGATTGCCTAAAAGTTGTGTCTCGTCTGGTAATACCTCGTAACCCATTCCGGCGACGGATACGTGTTAGGGGTGTTACAAAAGTTCTTCCCCATTAGCAAGATGATTCAACTAAGAAGGGAAATTTTGATGTTCAAATAGTTAGAAGGGGAAAGCTTTCATGAAGCATGGCAACATTTTAATTTGCTAATTCAGAAGTGCCCACACCATGGATTGCCTGAGTGCTTATGACTGCAAGTTTTGTACAACGGGTTGGATGTGCATTCGAGGTCAAGACCAGATGGAGAAGCAGCAGGAGCCTTAATGAACAAAATGTACGAGGACACATTCGAATTAATAGAAATTATGGTGTTGAATTCCTACTAGTGGCCAACTGAACGATACATATACGACAAAAGACCATCTATGGTGAAGGCTATCTAAGAGGATGATAGATATCAACAAACTGATGAACAGACTCAACCGAATAGAGGTTGAGAAGAGTGCAACATCTATTTATGGAGGAGACAAACTACTCTTACACTAAATTAGTAATCCTACCGAGGATATGAACTACATTGAAAATAAGAGTGGAAATCCTTATTCGAATACATACAACTTGGATGGAGAGATCACCCGAATCTAAAATGGGGAGTAAAGCAATGAGGAGGTAGTAGCTTGAACCAAGCTAAAAATTATAACTATCAACCTCTTGATTTGCAGAAACCCCAAGAAAGGGTCAACTCAAATGACCAGACTGTATGTGGTCAACATCTAGATAGAATCGAGAGGGAGATGAAATCAATGAGAACAGATGTGAAGCAAGTGCAATCTGAGTGTACCAATTCAACAAGAACATTGACTAAACTTGAAGGTTAGATGAGTCAATTGATAAGCATGATGGGGGATACAAAAAGGAAAATTGGCATAGGTATTCCTAGTAATACCAAAAATAATCATCATAGAGAAGGGAATGAGCACATTAAAGCAATAGTACGAAGGAGCACGTGAAAGTATTAGTGCTCCGGTTGGGTAAAGTATTGAGTAGCCCAGAAAACCTAACTCGAGAGGTAAATATGAAGAATACAGATAATATTCAAGAAAGACCCTTAGAAGTTGAAAATGAACCAGAGTCAGAGGAAGTAGTTGCACCAACAGTTGAGCCAAAGATAGAAACAATTAAAGACTTTACCGTTGCAAAAATATTGTTCCCTTCAAAACAAGAAAAAAAGCAAAAACGAGATGTAGACGAGTTTATAAGTTTTCTAAACTTGTTCAAAATGTTAAATGTTAACCTACCTTTGATTGAATTAATTAAGATAAGGAACATTCATTTTACTAGAGCTTTATGTAACCTAGGAACTAGTATACTTTGTGAAAAGTACATCTTTTAATTAAAAGTTACCTATACGACCAGAATCCTCTATAGAAATACCACTTCAATACGTGCCCTAAATTATTCCATAGTCCCTTCTATAGGAACTTTAACATTTTACATAGATGGGTCCTCTATTAAAGAAAGATTAGAAGAAAAGATAGTTTTAATTTATCTAGTAAGTCATGAGCAACACTACTGTTTGATTTTATCATTCCTAGTAACAAATATGTTAGGTTTAGCTAAATCAGTAAAAGTCCAACACTTGAAAGTATTCATCAACTCACAACTCGTAACAATCTAACTTGATAGAGAATATGATGATAGGGATCCTACAATGGTAGAATAGCACAAAACTCTATAGAGTTAGTTACAACACTTCCCTCTAGTCACTTGATACAAAGAACCGTGAAAAAGATAAAGGAAAAGTTGATATGCTCTCAAAGATTGCTGACATTGTGAAAATGAGGTACTGATGAAAGCTGTTGATTGAACAAGTTTGTAGGTCAAGCTACAAACGCTTACCCTCCATCAATACTGTTAGTTTCATAGATTGTTGGATAAAACCAATCATCGAATTTCTAAAACACACATGCAAGAATAAGAATCAAGAAAAATCCTGGAAAATAGGACAAAATTCTATAATATATGTGTTTATTGATGGAATCCTTTACAATAAGTCATTTTCCTAGCCTCTTCTACTCTATCTCTAAAAGAAGTGTATGTCTTTAGGGAAATCCATAAGGGAATCTACAAAAACCATTTGGAGGGCAGAGCTTAAGCTTAAAAAGCCTAGTGGTAGGTGTACTTTTGGCCTTTAATAAAAGTCAGCCCTTCTAATCTGGTTAAAAGATGCAATAGATGTCAGAAAGTTTACAAGTTACCAAAACAACTAGTTGAAATGTTAAAAAATATCTTCAATCTGTCACCCTACATGACTTGAGGTTTAAAATGTTGGGTCCATTTCTATTGGTCACAAGGAAGCAAAATTTCTTATTGTTTCTTGTTATTATTTTATGAAATGGCTAGATGTAGAACCCATTACAATTATCACTACAAGTTTTGTAGAAAGTTTTCTCTTGAAAAATGTGTTATGTAGATTTGGAATAGGTAGACATTTAAATTTAGCACTCAATATTTACATTTTTTTTCAATTTTACCATTTATCTTTTTTTTATTGTTATCTAAATTTGACTTTTAACATTTCAAATAGTTGAACTCTTGTGGCTTGGCAACTCTTGTGGCAATCCATATGTACTTCAATCTAACAAGACACTATTTATCTCACGTCAAAAAATAATTCAAAATTATAAAAATATTTCAAAATTGAAAACTACATAAGTTCATAAAAGTTCAAAAAAAAAAGCTTAAAGTATTCGTGGATTGCCACCTGAGTTGTCATGCTTAAAATTTTAATATTTTAGTCACTATTTTCGTTAACAAACAACAATTCTAGTCACTACATAATTTCTTTTTATCATATTTTTAAAATTGATACAAGTTTTCATTATTTATTTTTCAACTTTCGAACATAAAAAAAAAACATAACACAAATATATGATTGAAAAAGCACATGAATACCATAAAATGAATTACTAAAATGTACTAATTCCAATCTACATAAATTTATATTATGTTGAATAGAAAAATAATATGACTGCTAACCAAGCATACATCAAACATATAGTTTTCATCCCCATTGAATAAAAAAAAGTCACAACAAATCTAATTTTTCCACTCCCTAACTATCCCTCATCAGTTTTAATCCCTTCATTCACTTGTCTTAAAAATAATAAAACATCTTCCTAGATTGCTTTATAGCATGCATTAGAAATAACTTTTATGTATTGTCATAGGAACTCTAATTCTCAAAATTATCAAATAAGATCTAATCTAACTTATGAAATTAAAATTTTCTTCATTAAAGTAATTAAGATTGAATCATAGAAAAATTTAAAAGATAGAAGAGAAACTCAAAATTAGCAGAATAACATAAAAATTCTAAATTCAATTAATAAACATGATGTTTTAATCCTAAAAAGGAAAATGATATAGGTGCTTTAGTTCAAGGGAAAAGACTGTGATTTGTGACCAAAGTTCAACAAACACAACACCGTCCTAACATAAAATGATAAAATACTTTTGGATGATGACACCTCTTAAGGATTAAGGGGTGCCTTAGCAAGTGCATCTATCCTCTTGTCAATATCACTCATTTTTTTATGGAGTAACAAGTTGATATCATTCAAGGCCCCAAAGTTCAAACCATGGATTACCCCTTTGCCACAAATGTTATTGAAAATGACTTGGGTTATCTCTTTTTCCCAGTTTTACTTACAATGGTTTTTTAGCTGCTCAGCTGCTTTGGTGATCTTTTGGGAGAGGAAAGTCTTTTGGTTCAACATATTCTTGCTTTTCTCCATCTCAGGGATCGTTTCGAGCTTGGAAAGAACTTGTTGGACTCCCATAGGGGAAGGCCAAACCTCGGGTGGGGACTTATAAGGACTGTACATGATAGCACAAGTGTCAACCCCACAAAGGGTACTCATTTCACTCATTTTTTTGTCAAACCCTTCATTCTGTTCTTGTAGGTGGCTTTCCTTGCTGAATTGTTGGTGATATAAGTAAGCTTAACCTTCTTCCTTGTCATGGCTTTCAGATCAAAAGGGGATATTTGAATGGTTTCTTTTTCCTTTTCTTATGTATTTCTTCCCCCCCCCCAAAAAAAATAAGAATGCTTTATATAGAGGTGAAGAGAGTGAAAATCTTCTCAAATTAAATGACAATAATAGCCAATAATTTTAGTATATACATGGGTTAGGTTTTATTTTTTATTTTTTCCATGATTAAATTTTCATGTAAATATATATTTTTAGTCATAAAATGGCGTCATATGTATTACAAAAAAAATTATTACTAGTTTTTATGAATCTTATAATATCGAATAATTTGATTAGTTATAAAAAGATGAAAATGACTTTTATCATTTTTTTATACAAATAATAATTATTATATATACATGTATATCTGAAAGTGAAAAATATATAATGTGTATATAAGTCTAGCTAAGGGATATCTTGATGTCAACCTCAACTTGTAAAAGATAAAATAAAATGCAATTGTTGACACTATAATTATGTAATATAAATAACTTGTTTAGTCATAAAACGATTAAAAAGTGACTTTCATTATCATGAATTTATACAAATCATGCAATATAAAAAATATGGTTCTAGTCCTTGTACAAAAAAAAAATTTATAATTAGTTTGTGCACTTATAAAGTCAAAAATTAAGTCCAACTTTATTATTTAAAAATATTAGTCCAATAATTAAAATCATAAGTATTTTCCATAAAAGATTATCAATTTGGCAAGTTGATTAAGTTGTCCTCTTGTGACGTGGTATATGATTGACAGAAAATAGCCATGTTAAGTTGATAACTTTTAACGGAAACTACCGACAATGATAATTATAGGACTAGGATTTTTAAATTGAAAAAGTAAAAGGATTGAATTTTTAGCTTTTAAAGTACGAAAGCTAAAACATAAATTTGATAGAAGTATAGGGACCAATAATATATTTTATCCATATTTTAAGAAGAATCATTAATATTTTATATATTAGTTTATAAATAGCAATGCCGGATAAAAATAACACATACATAAGTAAATAAACGGCAAGTGTTCACACATTACACCATGGCAATATTTAGTTATTAATGGTAATAAAGTATATAAAAACAAAAGAAATTATTTTTCAAAAAAAAGTTATTTTGGAAAATCTAAAAAAGGGCAAAAAATAACATTATAATACATAAATAGTATGTAGTAGTAATATAATTACCATGTTAGAGTTTTTGGTATTTAAGTTGTGTAAATTCTTAACTAAGAATTGTAATAATGTGCTGTATTTTTTTACTTACAAATTTGGTAAATAATTGAATGTTATGACAAAAAAATAGAGAGATAATAAGTTTGCCAACTAGACTAAGTATAAAAACTTTCTTTGCTATCTGAATGGCCAAACTATGTAAACTGTGAGCCAACCGTTGGTTGAAAAGAGATGTCGCAATCATTTATCATCTACTAATGTTGCACCACGAAGAAGCTCAGATCTCCAATTAAATCCCTAACACTAACATTCATCAACTTGACATACATGCAATTATCAAGATGGAAGCAATGGGTTGATCTATAAATCCATTTTTACGTAGTATATGTTGGTCGACTTGTTTATTATTAGCTTTCACTATATTTGCATGTAAACAATTGGTTTCAGTGTTTTTATAATTGTTTCCAGTACCTTGTAATTCTTGTACCTTAATGTTTTGTTGGGTCCAGTTAGAAATACAGGGCATATTGGAATCATTCCATCTAAGGGATATGTTACAATCAATCCAAAAAACCCAAGCTAGAGTTGTAATCGAGCGAAGCCAAGCTTAAATTTTGCCAAGCTTAAGCTTAAGCTCAACTTTCTAATTTTCAGCTCTATACTTAGCTCAAGCTCAATTGAGCATCTATTTTTAAGCTCAAGTTTCACTCTAGATATAATTGAGCTACTGGAGCTCAAGTTCGATTAAACTCATTCACCAATTTTTTTGCTCAAGCTCAAGCTTAGCCCAATGATTAAGCTTAGGGTTAATAATATATATTAAGGCTAATATCATAATTTAATTATGTAAAATATGAAAATCTTGATAAGGCTCACGAGCCATTCAAGTCAAGTATTACTAAACATACAAACAACATTCTTACTCAACATACAAAAAATGTCCTCTTCAACTAACCTTACTATCATCATTAAACCATTCCATATGTTGTATTAACATGTATTCACCAAGAAACTAAAGAATACAATACTAATGTCAATATCAAGTATCAAAATTAACCTCGTCCAAAATCTAAAAACAAGTTCAGTAACTCAAAAGCCTAATCCCAAGACCATAATAATAATATAACTATAACCCATATTGCCTTTACTCATAATGTTCAAAGAATAAAAGCCACCTACTCAAAAACTATTACCTTGCTAAGATCACTTCCTTGGTCACTCCACTCACATCAAAAAAACTACTTTTGTACAATATATTATTGTGGAGTGTGAGCTTAAATAAGCTCAGTGAATATCGGAACAACCACAAAGCATACACAACATCATAGGTTAAGAAAGAGCATACTAAATCACATTTACAACCATATATTCATCAAGTCAAAATAATGTATTCATGGTTCATTAATTCATAAAAATAGCATATACTCTCACATACAATTACATACAATATAACTCATATATATAATTCATTTAATGATAAGTTGGCAACTTGAGATTATGAAACATAAAGTGGGCTCTATCACTACACATTGAATAAATGGATCTTCATCACACCAATGACTCAAACAGTCTAACATATCCTATAAGTGTAGCATAAAGCTAAACACTCTCCAAAACACCAGCATGTCCCGATGAATGGAGCTTAGCTCAACATTCCCTTGTCTCTCCATTATGTCCCGAGCCCTCAATGCCCAAACCATAAAACACAAAGGTGAATACTTACAATTCTATGGCATGCCAACTATATCCAATAGTTTGAAGAGATCACAAGGCCAAAATTCCACAATTACACATATTCAATTATTGTTTTAATGCACACAACCTCTGTTCATACTTATTAAGTCACATCACAATCTCATACACAACGCATGTGTAACACCCCAATTTTCGGGAATTCTGTGAATGTTGGCATAGGTTTAATTATGTTAGTGGGCCTCTAGAAGGCCCAAGCTTAAGATAGAACCCGGCAATTTTAGTTAATTTTTTTGTTCCATAAGAAAAAGGGGGTGGAATTATGAAATAGGACCTATGTGAAAATGTTTAAAAATGCTATAGGCTAAATTGAAGTGGTCAAATAAATAGGAGTGCAAAATAGGAGGATTTGCATGACAAACCTCCCATTTTACATGAAGTGGCCAGCCATCATGTTGTTGTAGACAAAATGTGCACTTGATATCCATAATTCATGGTACAAATTGATAATGAGTTAGGTAAATGTTCCATGATAATGGATTAGGTAAATATTTCATGATAATGTGTTAGGTAAATGTTCCATGATATTGGGTTAGGTAAATGTTCCATGATGGGCATTTCATGTCTTTTGTATTAAAGAATTAAATGGATGAAATATAAAATTTTATTAAAAGAAAAAGGGGTGAAAAGAACAAATTTTTGTCCATCTTTGTTCATCATAGTGGAAAGTTAGAGAAGAGAAAGGAGAGGAGAAAGCTCTTGAATGTTCGGTCACTTGGGGAAGAAAATTGAAGGTAAGTTCATGGTAGTTTGCTTCTATCTTGATGTTCATGAGTTCTTGATTCTACCTTAACTCTTGAAGCATATTTTGGTTTTTAGTTGTGTTGTGAGCATTTAGTCATGAATTAAAATGAAGGAAATGGTTGTTGTTTCATGTTCTTTTGATGAAAAATGGAAGATAGGTGAACTTGAGCCAAACAAATGAGCATGCATGTGCCTTAGATGCTAAGGGGAAAAATCGGCTAACATGTTGTGCTTTAAAATGATGAAATGGAGATTATACTTAAGTAAAATCATAGATATATGATGATTGATTGGTGATATACATGTTTAAATAACAAGCATGCAAGTTATGTGTGAAAGAGTGCATTTGGTAATAAATCTGCTTGGGACAGCAGCAGTAATGTGACTTTGGAAAATCACTATAAATTGTAGGAGATGAATTAGAAGCTAAATAAATTATGTAATTAAAGCTTGTTGAGTCTAGTTTCAAATGAAATAAACAAGAACATATTTTGAATTCTGTACAATGAGAAATTTGGTTCGTAATGAAGAGTGGTCAGATTAGTCAAACAGTGAAACATGCAAAACTTTGAGAAAAATCTGGTATTGATTGGCCAAACCAAAAATTCTGAAAATTTTATGGATATAAGATATATAAGTCTATTTTCATGTAAAATTAATGGCACTTGATTTGGAGTTTCGTAACTCTATTTATAAATGATTTAGTGACTGTTGCTCGGGAAGACAGCTTGCAGTGAAATTATGATTATGTGGTAAACACTGACAAAAATTTGTTAATGAGTTGCTTATTGATTTCTTATAAGCTTACTCTGATCTGTAGGTGTGGTTGGCCAAATATTGTAAGGGGTTAATACGTAGTTTGTATTTGAATAGTTAGATTAACGTGTTAGTAACCGAATTGTAGGCGGTTCGTGTGTGGATCTTGTCAGCATATCGTCGCAAACAGGTGTGTAACTAACACCCTCTTTCTTAGTCTAGATTGGCAAAAGTCGAAAAGCCGAAATGCTGAAAACCTGTATTTTGTAGATTTACGAGTGTGCGAATGCTCGTGAGGTAAATCGATTACTGTTTTTGGTAAGGTGCAAAATTTGGACTGCAAAGAGCATGATTTCTGTGCCCTCGATATTTTTGGGTTTAATGGGCCAAGATTAGAATGATGGGCTAACGGGCCCAATTCGGTAAGAACCCTCGGTACGTGATTCTGTTAGTACGTGAAAAGTAGGAATATGTATGAAAAACCCTAAAATAGATAAATTACTGAAATACCTTTAAAAGTGGAAAATTTACAGTTTTACCCCTAGTAGATAAATTACCGAAATACCCCTAGGGTTAAATTGACCTAAATGCATGTTTGACTGTTGTTATTTACTGCATGCCATGTTGTTATTATCTAATGCATGGGATTGGGATATTGACAGAAGAAGTACTGAAAGTGGCTTGTCCACGTACTGGAGGCTTTGCCTCAATTTACTGTTAACTGAGCAGCAAGGCTGCAACTGTGGAGTGTTAGGCTGGGTGGGTTGAGCTATTCCCCACATGGAGTGTAAGGCTGGTACAGGTGGAGTGTAGTGGTTGGTGGGTTGAGTAGTCTCCCCAAATGGGCTTGCATATGTTATTGATGTTGCATGTATTTTGAAATGGGCCTATGGGCCATATTGTTATCTGAATAAAGGGCTAAGGCCCAGTTTATTGTAATCTGAAAAGGGCTCTGGTCCAGTACCACTGTTACCTGAATGGGCTTAGGCCCAATAGGCTTGAGCTGACTTGGGCTTTGAATGGGTTTTCCTTACACACTGAGTTTCCCCAAACTCACCCCTTTTATTTTCATCCACGCAGGAAATCCCCAACCATAGTGGGCTTGGAGCTGTGAGGGAATTCGGAGTGGTCACCCGTTCTGAAAGTTTGATTTTCTTCTGGTGAACTGGACATCCTTTTAATTACGTTTGAGGTTTTGGGCTTTTAAATGTAATAAGGCCGCTTATTTATTTTTGATGGTTTTTATATGTTTTATTAAGATAGGTAATATTTATATTTAACTGTTGAAATTGGATAGCTTTAGGGCGCGTTTTCAAAAATAGTAATTGATTTCAAAATAACACGAAAACAAGCAAAGCTTCCGCAATGAAGATATTTTCCAAAATTAATCACTTTTCCTAAAAAGGACTTAATCAAATCGGTTTCCTAGAAATATACATGACGTTAAGGTATGGCAATGGCAGTTTGCATGTCTAGGATTGGATCCGAAGGGATTTGGTACTTAAGCAGCCCGATGGACTCACCTTCTCTTTTCCGGTTTCCTACCTGGTGCACAACTTCTATTCACTTTAACCTATAATGAAATCATCTTTTAAAACACTCAGTAAGTTTTCTTTCTGGATCGGAAATGTTTTGAACGCTTTGATGTGGCATGTCGGATCTGGCCATAACGTCTGGGCTGAGTTTGGGGTGCTACATTTAGTGGTATCAGAGCCTAGGTTGCAACAACTCGGCTGTGGAATGGGTTTACAAAAAAAAAAGATTTTCGAAAGCGAAAATTTTATAAAGAATGCAAAAAACTCGATTTTCAAAATTTAGATCTTTAGAAGGTGGCATTCCGAATCTCCGGCTCAAGTCTGTAAGTATTACTCTAAACTTCTCTGAATATTTTCCTGAATTATCTGTCTGTACTGAAACCCTATTAGGATACTCTAGATAGGATGATACTAAAACTATAGGAAAATCTGATAAGAGACTGAAACTGTAGCTAGACTTCGATTTTGCGAAAACAAACTCTGAACTACTATCTGATTCATAAAACATCTGTAATAAATACTGGAATATTAATTGATGCATAAAAATTCATAATTAAGATAATACGATATGAATACAAGAGGCCGTGGACAGAGCCGAGGAAGTGCTCGAGCGAGATCTTTGTCTTCGAGACATATGCCGTCGGTGACCAGTACCACCGACAATAGAGGTAGAGTCTCATGACCGCGGTGCCGAGGATGATGCCCTGTCACAGGAAATGCTTCGTGTTCTGGAAAAGGTTGCCGGTGCAAGTACGGGCAATGGAGTTCGGGGATCTATTTCTGAATGACTTCGGGCTAACGGAGCGGAAATCTTTAGGGGCGTGTCTGGTATAGCCCCGAATGTGGCGGAATATTGGTTGGAGGCCACAGAACGGATTATGGACAACTTGGACTGGTCAGAGGAGATTGTGAGTGGGGTATCTGTACTAAGTCCTTTGGGTCACTCGGTTAGGGTAGACAAACTGTATAGGGATGTACCCATAGAAACTCAAGGTAGGATTTTCCCTGGAGATCTGATGGAGTTACCGTTCGGAGAGTTTGATCACATTTTGGGAATGGACTGGCTTGTTAAGCATAAAGCGACTCTAGATTGTGCTACTAAACGAATGGTGTTAAGGACCACAAAGGATGAGGAGGTTATGGTGATAGGTGAGTGAAGGGATTATTTGTCCAATTTGGTGTCGGCATTAAGAGCCGAAAAGTGGATTCGGAAAGGTTGTGAGGTCTATTTGGTATTTGTAAGTCAGTCAGAAGAGGAGGGACTAATAGTGGATAAGGTTAGGACCGTAAAGGAGTTCCAAGATGTTTTTCTAGAGGAGCTTCCAGGATTGCCTCCGAACCGAGAAGTTAAGTTTGGAATAGACTTATTTCCTGGAACGGAACTAGTGTCTATCGCACTGTATAGAATGGCACCGAAGGAGTTGTTGGATAGGGGCTTCATTAGGCCAAGCATGTCTCCATGGGGAGCACCGGTGCTATTCGTGAAGAAAAAGGATAGTACAATGCGGATGTGCATTGATTATCGCCAGTTGAACAAACTGACAATTAAGAATAAGTATCCACTGCCAAGGATTGACGATCTGTTTGACCGGCTTAGAGGGGCTTCTGTATTTTCCAAGATCGACCTTCGATCTGGATATCATCACTTAAGGGTCAAGGAGGCAGATATCCATAAGACAACATTCAGGACTCGGTATGGTCATTACGAGTTTCTGGTTATGCCATTTGGACTGACGAACACTCCTGCAGCGTTTATGGATCTGATGAATCGTGTGTTCCAACCATTTTTAGATCAGTTCGTAGTCGTCTTTATTGACGATATCCTGGTATAATCTGAAACTGAAGCGAAACATGATGAGCATCTCCGTATAGTGCTGCGAGTGTTAAGGGAGAAGGAACTCTTTGCGAAGTTCAGCAAGTGTGAATTTTGGTTGAGGGAGGTAACCTTCTTAGGACATGTGGTCTCTTCCGAAGGGATTAAGGTGGACCCTCGAAAGATTGAAGAAATTTTGGAGTGGAAGCTACCTAGGACGGTGTCAGAAATTCAAAGTTTCCTAGGGTTGGCAGGATACTACAGAAGGTTTGTGGAAGGTTTTTCTGTGATGGCAGCACCTCTGACAAAACTCATAAGGAAAGGAGTACCGTTTTTATGGACTGAGAAGCAGCAGGAAGCTTTTGAGAAGTTGAATAAAGTTTTGACTGAAGCACCTGTGTTAATTCAGCCGGAGTCTGGGAAGAATTTTAGTGTGTACAGTGACGCATCACACGTGGGTTTGGGCTGCGTGTTAATGCGAGAGGATAAGGTGGTTGCATATGCATCACGACAGCTTAAGCCTAATGAGGGGAACTATCCGACTCATGATTTAGAGTTGGCAGCAGTGATATTTGCACTTAAGATTTGGAGACATTACTTGTATAGAGAAACGTGTATAATATACACAGACCACAAGAGTCTTAAATATTTGTTGACCCAGAAGGAGCTAAACTTTAGGCAAAGGAGATGGATTGAGTTGCTTAAGGATTATGACTGTTTGATCGAGTATCACCCAGGCAAGGCTAATGTGGTAGCGGATGCTTTAAGTCGTAGAATCGTATCTGATCTGAGAGCAATGTTTGCTCGTTTGAGACTGTATGATGATGGCAGTTTGTTGGCTGAATTGCAAGTAAGGCCAACCTGGGTGGACCAGATTAAGGAAAAGCAGTTGGAAGATGAGTCTTTGGTTGCTCGTTTTCAACAAGTTAATGAAGGGGAAACTTCTGAGTTCGGTTTAAATGGTGATGGAGTTCTGTGTTTCCGAGGAAGAATTTGTGTTCCGAAAGACTCTGATTTAAGGCAGACAATATTGAAGGAAGCTCATGGGGGACTATGTGCCATGCATCCTGGAGGGAATAAGTTGTATCACGACTTGCGAGAATTGTACTGGTGGCCTGGACTTAAACGAGAAGTAACGGAGTTTTTAGGGAAATGTCTGACATGCCAGCAAGTGAAAGCTGAGCATCAATTACCCTCTGGACTGTTACAGTCAGTGAAGATACCACTTTGGAAGTGGGAGAGGGTAACCATGGACTTTGTGAGTGGGCTGCCCTTGACACCATCAAAGAAAGACTCGGTGTGGGTGATTGTGGATAGGTTGACCAAATCGACCCATTTCATACCTGTTCGTACTGACTTTTCACTTCAAAAGTTAGCCAAGTTGTATGTGGCGAAAGATTGTACGACTTCATGGAGTCCTAGTTTCAATTACTTCTGATCGGGATCCCAGATTTACATCTCAGTTTTGGCAAAGGTTGCATGAGGCGTTGGGGACGCGATTGAATTTTAGTACGGCTTTCCATCCCTAGACTGATGGTCAATCGGAAAGGGTTATTCAGATTCTGGAGGACATGTTGAGGGGATGCATGATTGACTTTCGAGGTAGTTGGGAGGATTACCTGCCGTTGGCAAAATTTGCGTACAATAACAGTTACCAGGCGAGTATTCGAATGGCACCGTATGAAGCACTGTATGGACGAAGGTGTCGTACAGCTAGTTGTTGGACTAAACTAGGAGAGCGACAAATTCTTGGACCAGAGTTGGTAGCTGATACTGAGGATAAGGTCAGAATAATTAGGGACCAGTTAAAAGAAGCATCTGATAGGCAAAAGTCGTATGCAGATTTGAAGTGTAAGGAGATTGAGTACTCAGTAGGTGATATGGTCTTCTTAAAGGTTTCTCCTTTGAAGAAAATATTAAGGTTCGGTAAGAAGGGCAAGTTGAGTCCGCGGTTCATTGGGCCTTATCGGGTTTTGAAGCGAGTAGGCCCAGTGGCTTATCAGTTGGAATTGCCTCCAGAGTTAGACAGGATTCACGATGTTTTTCACGTCTCCATGTTAAGGCGTTATCATTCTGACCCTGCTCATGTCCTGTCAGTTGCAGAAATTGAAGTTCAGACAGATTTGACCTTTGAGGAGGAGCCTGTGCAAATATTGGCTCGAGATGTTAAGGTTCTCAGAAGGAAATCTGTCCCGTTAGTGAAAGTGCTTTGGCGTAATCATGGAAGGGAAGAAACTACTTGGGAATCAGAAAAGACTATGCGTCAACAATACCCTCAACTAGTTGGATCAGGTAAATTTCGAGGACGACATTTCTTTAAGGAGTGTTAAGTTGTAACGCCCCAATTTTCGGGAATTCTGTGAATGTTGGCATAGGTTTAATTATGTTAGTGGGCCTCTAGAAGGCCCAAGCTTAAGATAGAACCCAGCAATTTTAGTTAATTTTTTTGTTCCATAAGAAAAAGGGGGTTAAATTTTGAAATAGGACCTATGTGAAAATGTTTGAAAATGCTATAGGCTAAATTGAAGTGGCCAAATAAATAGGAGTGCAAAATAGGGGGATTTGCATGACAAACCTCCCATTTTACATGAAGTGGCCAGCCATCATGTTGTTGTAGACAAAATGTGCACTTGATATCCATAATTCATGGTAAAAATTGATAATGGGTTAGGTAAATGTTCCATGATAATGGATTAGGTAAATATTCCATGATAATGGGTTAGGTAAATGTTCCATGATAATGGGTTAGGTAAATGTTCCATGATGGGCATTTCATGTCTTTTGTATTAAAGAATTAAATGGATGAAATATGAAATTTTATTAAAAGAAAAAGGGGTGAAAAGAACAAAGTTTTGTCCATCTTTGTTCATCATAGTGGAAAGTTAGAGAAGAGAAAGGAGAGGAGAAAGCTCTTGAATGTTCGGTCACTTGGGGAAGAAAATTGAAGGTAAGTTCATGGTAGTTTGCTTCTATCTTGATGTTCATGAGTTCTTGATTCTACCTTAACTCTTGAAGCATATTTTGGTTTTTAGTTGTGTTGTGAGCATTTAGTCATGAATTAAAATGAAGGAAATGGTTGTTGTTTCATGTTCTTTTGATGAAAAATGGAAGATAGGTGAAGTTGAGCCAAACAAATGAGCATGCATGTGCCTTAGATGCTAAGGGGAAAAATCCGCTAACATGTTGTGCTTTAAAATGATGAAATGGAGATTATACTTAAGTAAAATCATAGATATGTAGTGATGTATTGGTGATATACATGTTTAAATAACAAGCATGCAAGTTATGCGTGAAAGAGTGCATTTGGTAATAAATCTGCTTGGGACAGCAGCAGTAACGTGACTTTGGAAAATCACCATAAATTGTGGGAGATGAATTAGAAGCTAAATAAAATTATGTAATTAAAGCTTGTTGAGCCTAGTTTCAAATGAAATAAACGAGAACATATTTTGAATTCTGTACAATGAGAAATTTGATTCGTAATGAAGAGTGGTCAGATTATTCAAACAGTGAAACATGCAAAACTTTGAGAAAAATCTGGTATTGATTGGCCAAACCAAAAATTCTGAAAATTTTATGGATATAAGATATATGAGTCTATTTTCAGGTAAAATTAATGGCACTTGATTTGGAGTTTCATAGCTCCAGTTATAAATGATTTAGTGACTGTTGCTCAGGAAGACAACTTGCAGTGAAATTATGAGTATGTGGTAAACACTGACAAAATTTTGTTAATGAGTTGCTTATTGATTTCTTATAAGCTTACTCTGATCTGTAGGTGTGGTTGGCCAATTATTGTAAGGGGTTAATACATAGTTTGTATTTGAATAGTTAGATTAACGTGTTAGTAATCCAATTGTAGGCGGTTCGTGTGTGGATCTCGTCAGCATATCGTCGCAAACAGGTGTGTAACTAACACCCTCTTTCTTAGTCTGGATCGGCAAAAGTCGAAAAGCCGAAATGCCGAAAACCAGTATTTTGTAGATTTGCGGGTGTGCCATTAATTTTACAGTTTTACCTTTAAATTACTAACACCCTAAAATAGATAAATTACTGAAATACCTTTAAAAGTGGAAAATTTATAGTTTTACCCCTAGTAGATAAATTATCGAAATACCCCTAGGGTTAAATTGACCTAAATGCATGTTTGACTGTTGTTATTTACTACATGCCATGTTGTTATTATCTAATGCATGGGATTGGTATATTGACAGAGGAAGTACTGAAAGTGGCTTGTCCACGTACTGGAGGCTTTGTCTCAATTTACTATTAACTGAGCAGCAAGGCTGCAACTGTGGAGTGTTGGGCTGGGTGGGTTGAGCTATTCCCCACATGGAGTGTAAGGCTGGTACGGGTGGAGTGTAGTGGTTAGTGGGTTGAGTAGTCCCCTCAAATGGGCTTGCATATGTTATTGATGTTGCATGTATTTTGAAATGGTCCTATGGGCCATACTGTTATCTGAATAAGGGGCTAAGGCCCAGTTTATTGTAATCTGAAAAGGGCTCTGGTCCAGTACCATTGTTACCTGAATGGGCTTAGGCCCAATAAGCTTGAGCTGACTTGGGCTTTGAATGGGTTTTCCTTACACACTGAGTTTCCCCAAACTCACCCCTTTTATTTTCATCCACGCAGGAAATCCCCAACCATAGTGGGCTTGGAGCTGTGAGGGAATTCGGAGTGGCCACCCATTCTGAAAGTTTGATTTTCTTCTGGTGAACTGGACATCCTTTTAATTACGTTTGAGGTTTTGGGCTTTTAAATGTAATAAGGCCGCTTATTTATTTTTGATGGTTTTTATATGTTTTATTAAGATAGGTAATCTTTATATTTAACTGTTGAAATTGAATAGCTTTAGGGCGCGTTTTCAAAAACAGTAATTGATTTCAAAATAACACGAAAACAAGCAAAACTTCCGCAATGAAGATATTTTCCAAAATTAATCACTTTTCTTAAAAAGAACTTAATCAAACCGGTTTCCTAGAAATATACATGACGTTAAGGTATGGCAATGGCGGTTTGCATGTCTAGGATTGGATCCGAAGGGAGTTTGGTACTTAAGCAGTCCGATGGACTCACCTCCTTTTTTCCGGTTTCCTACCTAGTGCACAGCTTCCATTCACTTTAACCTATAATGAAATCATCTTTTAAAACACTCAGTTAGTTTTCTTTCTGGATCGGAAATGTTTTGAATGCTTCGATGTGGCATGTCGGATCCGGCCATAACGTCTGGGCCAGGTTTGGGGTGCTACAGCATGCTTACCAAAATCACATTTAATTACACTTCAAGTGCCACAATAATGCTCATTGAGCTATCATATATCAGACATCATATTTCTTCATTAAAATCATTACATCACATATCAAATACAAGTATTCTCACATATTACCTATCATAATAACATCACATATCACACTTCGTCATGCATGAGGCATAATTCCACAACAAGGCAAAAAGTATAGAAAAGGCTTACTCTCGAAACTTAGGGTAGGAGTTTAGACTAATCTTAAGCTCCTAATGAACATTATGAATTGCACATAGTAGCAGCGACTTCAGAATACTCACCACTTACGCTTCTGCTTATAAGCCGAAAACTCAAACAACTTTTTCCTTGCCTTTAGATTTGCTCGTCCTGTCTCCCGATTGATCCGAAACTTACCACACATAAAAAACGCATTCCAAACTCATCAAAAATAGCCTTGAACACAATCAAATAGAAACAAATATATAATTCAAGCCACTATTTTCGCGCTACCAAAAACTAGCTAGTTTTTCAAAATTAAAGGTTAGACACTCTAACCTCATTTCTGAACCTCCATTTTGATTTCAAATATCTAAAATAACACTTAATTTCATATCCAAACCACTAATTTCACCTAAATACATAATCTTACATTTTTAAAAAAATGAAGCTTCTAAGAATAAGTAAAAGGGGAAAATGTTTGATTCTTAAAAATCTGATAATGAACTATCATATTGAAGTGAAATACATTTTGGTTAGGTTAAAATGAATAAAAAATAACTTTAAAAACACAAGTTTACTCAATATTTTGAAATCTACATTTTTTGAATCCAAACATGCTTTAAAGACATCAAATCTAAATATTCTTTTTCAAAACCCAATTCGAATAAACAACACTCTTTATTTAATCATAGAAAGTCAAACTATTACCTTGATTTGGTAAAAAAGAAGATCTAAAACTCTAATTCGAGATTTGATCTCAAGAAAAAAATGAAAAATTTGGGTAAGAAAATGTGATTCTTATTTGAAATTGGTGGTTGTTTTGATGTTTGGGGAATTAATAAATCTGAAGGAATGAATTGTTTTTTAAAGAATCTCTATTTCAGGTTTTGGAAAAACTTTTGAATGATTTTGGGTTTTTGAGAGGAAGAGGAAGACGTGAATAGCTCTATGTAGGAGACCATTTTTCAAAAATTGGGCAATTTCCCTTCTTGGTCACTCCTAATTCTTCACTTTTTCCAATTATGTCCTAACTTAATAAAAATTCATTCTTTTCCAATTAGACCTCAAAATTAATTTTCATTTTAAGCCAGCTAATGCAATAAGAACCCAAATATGAGACTTTAATTTTTTTAATTACTCACTTACGACCCAAATTTCAGATACTTGATTCAACCCCTAGTTTAAGGACCCTATTCTACTAACCTGAAACTACTAGGTCATGTTTTGGGAAATGACAGATTGATAGTTCAACTTTCTCGAGATTGATCTCAACTTGATAATTACCAAACTGAGTTCAAATTATTGTAGTCAAAATAGAAATCTTGCGAAGACCAATGTCTCATTTACACCCCTAACTCAAGCAAAGGTACAAATGCGAAACATTTGATCCAAAAAATTAGTATGTAATATTCAAATAAAAAAATGTCTTCAGTTGACATATCTCTCTTCTGAAGCTCAACTTTAATAGAAAAAAGTTAATTGCATAGTTTCCAAAGGAATAAAATTATCTTGAATGGAACTTTAATTCTTCATAAGGATTCCCAATTGAAACTGTAAAAAGGGATTGTCAGAATGTGTATTTTGTGTTTAAATAAGCTCATAAGTATTTTTCATAGAAATAGATCTATCAAGATGGTATTTCTTTACAAATCTATCCACCCACATTAGAGATTGAAAAAATGCAATAAGTTAATTCATTCAACCAATTATTTTTGAGCTGTTCTCGTATAAGAGATGATCTTCAAACCTGGTAACTTGGATGTATAAGATATTTAATCCTCCTCTTTGCTTATTTGGAGATAGGTATTGTGTGAAACAGAATGGAATTTGGTTCCACTACCACCTGATTACCATTCCAAATTTGAATATCTAGGCCTAATTTGCATGTCTCTTTTTTAATTTCCATATAGATAGAATCTTTCTAGCATATTCATATTCCATCCACAAAGTCACAAGCTAAAACACGATATAAGAATGGAAATTGAAAGCTCTAAATCACCTAATCAAACTTGTTCCCTACTAATTCAAATTTCAAACCAACTAAGATATCTATGTCATGCTCCTGACAATACTCCTTAATAAATCAATCAAAACGGGGTTTTTCATACCCTTTAACAATTTCAATCAACTACTTTAAAGCCGATAATAAAATAAAAAGGAAAGTAGTAATAATTGACCTTAGCATTGTGCACAATCAAACCCATCCACTACATCACAGTCAACAAGCTCCACATATTCATTCATAGAGGCACCCTCATTGTATTGAATAGCTGATAGGATTTCAAAAATGTTTTCAAATTCTTTTTTACCTGACATTAAAGGACATTTTCCTTTCCTAGTTTTAATCCTTTCCCTTTAAACTCTTTTTGGACTAACCCATTTGACCAATGAGCTTTCTGATGAGATAGAAGAAGGATAAGTTTTCTTAAGCAAGCTGTAACCTCTCCTCCAAGAGGTTAACTTGATATTGGTCGCTAGGTTACAACATGGAGCATGGGATGTCTCAACATAGGGAGAAAAATAAGAAAAGTCCAAAACTATTTTCAATGTGAGGACACAGTATGAGGATGTCGCGACATGCCCCTGAAGATATCCTGAAGAAGAGTATATTACCTTCGATGTCATAACATAGGAACTGATGTGTCACAACATCGCCTTTGTATGGGAAATTAATAAGAGCCATGGGCATTTTGGTCCACAAAATATAACTTTAAGCGTGGGAACGTTAGTTGACCTAGGGATAACGACGACGATAATGCTAAATTTATAAATAGGCTTAGTTAACACAAGTTATGGATACCTTTTCCTATTTTATAATTTTCTCTTTAGATTTAGATCTTAGTTTTGTATTTTCTTAGGTTTTAGATTTATGTTCTTATTATTTACTTTTGTGAAGAAATTAGATTTTGGAATTTTTGTCAAACTTTGTGAGGATTCTGCACTTAATACAAATTTCGCTTCTTATGAACTCTATTCTTGAATTTGTTCTATATGTTCATTCTTTTATTCAAGTTTATATTGTTCACTAGATCCATGAGGAACTAATCCCCCTACGAGGGATTAGCGAGTGGAGGTATGAATAATTAACAGTTTTTTAAGGATTTCTTAATGGATCAACTATTCAGGAAAGGTAGAAATTAAAATCCTAAGCCTAACAACCCTAGGAAGTCATCAAGGTGGGAATTAACTCAAAATTGGTATGGCCTATCCGTGAACACTTTAACCCTGAATCAATCTGGACTATGAGGTTGAAAGATAAGTAGTTCTTATCGACTCATATTCAATTATTTGATTTCTTATTTTTCATTTATTTACTTTTATTTTATTTCTTATTATTTTTATTATAATTTATCCAAAACCCTTCTTTTGATATTTTGTACTATAATTCAATTAAAGTATTAATTAGATCTATTTATGTTTAAATTAGAATTAATTTAGTGCTTGTCTCTTTTGAGGACGATCCTCGGAGTACTCACCTACTCCATTGTAACTATGTAATATTGTAAATTTAGTTCCATAAAATTTAGAAATATATCAAAAATAGGGAATTGACCCAATGATTAGTCATTAAATGTGAAAGCTTGAAATTTAGTTGAAGGTCGCAAGTTCAAGTCTCAATTCTTACAAAATAAATTAATTTTTGCAAATTCTCTTGTTTTTTTATATGTTGGCATCCAAGCTTAGTAAACCTAGGTATAAATAAAAAATTTTATCAAAATAATCAGCCTTTTAATACCTTTTCTTCTACCGTAGCCATCCCTACCCCTCTCTCCCTCTCTTCATCTTTTTTTTTCCTTTTCCCTTTTTCCTCCTTTGTTGTTGTTACCTACACCTCCCATTTTATCATCAGCTTCTTCTTTTTGCATCAAGATTGTGACCATATCCATTACTATATTGCTTAAAATTTTCCTCAATTAAACCAGCCCCAAATATGAAATTTTTAACTCCAATATCGATCTCAAACATCACCTAGGAAGTGCCATTGTTGTTTCTCTCGACTAGCATGTGTAAGGTCTCTTTTCTCTTTAATTTCTTCATTAATCTTGTACATTGAAAACCTAAATTTATAGATATGGAATTTATGGGATTTTAAATTTTTTTAAAGGTATTTTTCCAGATTTTAATGAATTCTCAAACCATTTTAAAATTCATCCCCAATTTCGGCCACAATGGGTAGTGGTACGTACGCATCTATGTAGAATAGGGGGCTGTTTTGTTTCTTGAATCTTTCCAAATTAATTCCAGCCTTAATTTGAGTTCTTGAACCTAAATAGTAATTTATTTAACCAATGTCAATTAGGGAAAACATTCTTGATCGTTTGGGCATTCGAAACTCACAAATTGGGAAGTGTAAGTGTAGTTAAGCATAAAATTAATTGTTGTTTCAACACAGTTTTCTGATAAATGTTATGGATTGATTAAATTAAGAAATTTAATAATTATTACTTAATGAATTTATAGTATATTATGGAATTAGGTATTGACCAAATGCCCCAAATCAACCGTGAAGCCAAAGAACGACTGTTCATACGGTTCGCATTGATACAAGGTAGGGAATTGAACTAGTTAAATTCGTAAAATAGTTATTAATTCGAAAATTGGTTTGAATCCATAATTGGCTAATTGGGAGTTGGTTAAGTGGTAAATTGATTGAATTTGCAGTAAAATTTTGGTTTAGGATTGTATAAAGGTTTATTAAGGAAAATTGGAAGATTCACTAGGGTGCTGCGAGAAAGCGAAAAATAAAGTATGAGTCCTAAATTTGTAAAATCTGTTTGATAATGATAAATATCATATTATATTTGATAAACTATCTTGCTGATTGGTTTTGCATAGTAGCCAAAATATTCATTTTGTGAATGGCCGAACCAAGTATGTTTTGAGCCTTAAAAGACTAATGTGTTGGCAAAATTGCTAATTTGACTGTATGAATATGTAATTGAGATTGTTATGCATGATCATATTATGTGATATGAGAATGTTTGATTGAATGGTGTGAAATGTTGAGATATCATGTTTTTGCATAATTTAAATGCATGAAATATTTACTATGATATTTATATGTGCGATTGCTAGTGGTGCATTGCTTCTTTTTCTGAAAGTATGTGATTATTGAGGACATGTTGGACATGTCGAATAAATGTGAAAAGTATTGAAATTTGATTACATATGAATTTGTATGACATATTGCATGTGCATTGGGATGGGATTTTGTGATTGACAGAGGAGTTCTGTAGAGTACCGGCAACATATTATGTTCGCATATATTTGTAGTCAATGCATTACATTTGGAGTACTAAGGGGATTGGTGACTATATCACATTATTTATTTCACAGTTTCATTGCATTATTGATTATTTGTGGTTTTACCACATCGAGCTTTGCTCACATACATTAGAGTTTGGCCGACGGGTTCTGGGGAACTCGTGGTGTGTAGCGGATGGTATGGGTAGGATCTTACATGTGCATTTTTCATGATCATGTTCATTTGAAATTATTATTGATAATGTTTGATTGTGCTATTGGCACCTCTATGAAATTGCCTGTATGAATGCTTAATACTTGTTTAGTCTCACATTAAGCTTGCTAAGCTCACCCTATTAACTTAACTTCTTAGGTAACGATCGAACTCAAGATCGAATTGGCATACGGACATACGGTGGACTTCGAACTTTACTTTATCATATTATTTTAATTTAATCATATTTTCAGGTTTTTTTATTATTATTATTTGGTTTTGGCTTATAAAGTTTCTTTAAACTGTGGTTTGGGACTGTTCAAGGTTTTGAGGTTTTTCATGCATACATGGCACACATATTTGGTATAGATACACAGTTTTCATAAATATGTTGATAATCCTACTGGGGATGTGAACTACATCTTGAATAGGGGTGCAAATCCCTATTTGAATACATACAATCCCAAATGGAGAGATCCATCGAATTTGAAATGAGGAATAAACCAAGGAGGAGTTAATAGCTCGAACCAAGTTAAAAATTCTAAAAGTCAACCTCCTTGATTACAGAAACCCCAAGAAAGGGACAACTCGAATGACCAAACTGCATGTGGCCAACGTCTAGATAGAATAAAGAATATTGACTAAACTTTAAGATCAGATGGGGAAATGAAGTCAATGAGAACAGATGTGAAGCAGGTGCAATCTGAGTGCACCAACTCAACAAGAATGTTGACTAAACTTGACGATCAGATAAGCCAATAGATGAGCATGATGGAAGAGATAAAAAGGCAAATTGGCATAGGTATTCCTATTAATACCAAAAATAATCCTCACAGAGAAGGGAAGAAGCATGTGAAAGAAATAGTGCTCCTATCAGGTAAAGTATTGAGTCACCCAGAAAACCCAACTCAGGAGGTAAATATAGAGAATACTAATGATCTTCAAGAAAGACCCCTCGAAGTTGAAAATGAACTAGAGTCAGAGGAAGTAGTTGCACCGACAATTGAGCCAGAGATAGAAACAACTAAAGATTCTACCGCTGCAAAAATATTGTTCCCTTCAAGACTAGAAGAGAAGCAAAAACGAGATAAAGACGAGTTTGTAAGATTTCTAAGCTTGTTCAAAATATTAAATGTTAACCTTCTTTTCATTGAATTAATTGAGAAAGTTCCTAAGTACGCCAAGTTTTTAAAGGAAATTATGTCTAGGCATAGGAAAATTAAGGTAGGTGAACAAGTTAATATAAGTGCTTCTTGCAGTGCTATTATTTTGTCACAGGTTCCCCAAAAATTGAAAAACCCGGGAAGTTATACTATTCTCATAAAGATAGGGAGCATTCATTTAGTAGAGCTCTATGTGACCTAGGAGCTAGTACACTTTGTGAAAAAGTACAACTTCTAAAGAAAAGTTACATATACGACAAGATTCATCTATAGAAATACCACTACAACACTTGCCCTAAATTATTCCATAGACCCTGCTATAGAAACTTAAATATTTTGCATAGATGGGTCCTATATTAAAGAAAGAGTAGGAACAAAGATAATATTACTTTATCTAGTAATTCATGGGTGACACTATTGTTTGATTCTATCATTCCTAGTAAAAAATAACGTTAGTGTTAGCTAAAAACATAAAAGTCCAACACTTGGAAGTATTCATCAACTCACAACTTGTAACAAGACAACTTGATAGAGAATACAATAATAGGGATCCTACAATGGTAGAATAGCAACAAACTCTACGGATTTTGTTACGACACTTTCCTCTAGTTACTTGATAGAAAGTGGGGTTCGGAGGGAAGCTGTTGATTAAACAAGTTTGTAAGTCAAGCTACAAATGCTTGCCCTCCATCAATACTATTAGTTTTGTAGATTGTTAGATGAAACCAATCATCAAATTTCTAAAACACATATGTGAGGAAAAGAATCAAGCAAAATCCTTGAAAGTAGAACATAATTCTGTAAGATATGTGTTTATTGATGGAATCTTTTACAATAGGTCATTTTCCTAACCTTTACTACTCTATCTTTAGAAGAAGAAATGTGTGTCCCTAGGGAAATCCATAGGGAGTCTACTGTCACATGTGAATATGATATGTGAATTGTGCAAGTATACACATCGAATCAAGTAATAAAGTCATAAGTGAGGTCGTTTCCACAGGGATCAGATTAGGTATAGAAATGGTCAAGTTCTGATCATGATTAATGTTATGGAAAAACTGAGTTAAGTACACAGGATGAAGACGAGTTTGTAAGCTTTCTAAATTTGTTCAAAACATTAAATGTTAACCTTCCTTTGATTGAATTAACTGAGGAAGTTCCTAAGTGTGCCAAGTTTTTAATGGAAATTATGTCTAATGTAGGAAAATTAAGGTAGGTGAACAAGTTAATATAAGTGCTTCCTATAGTGCTATTATTTTGAGATAGGTTTCCCAAAAATTGAAAGACGCGGGAAGTTTTACTATTCCTATAGAGAAAGGGAGCATTCATTTTACTAGAGCTCTATGTAACTTAGGAGGTAGTACACTTTGTGAAAAAGTACACCTTTTAAAGAAAAGTTACCTATAGAAACTTTCCCTAAATTATTTCATATACCCTTCTATAGAAACTTGAACATTTTACATAGATGGGTCCTCTATTAAAGAAATAGTAGAAGCAAAGATAGTGTTAATTTATCCAGTAAGTCATGAGCGACACTACTATTTGATTCTATCATTCCTAGTAACAAATAATGTTAGAGTAAGCTAAATCCATAAAAGTCCAACACATGAAAGTATTCATCAACTCATAACTCGTCACAAGCCAACTTGATGGAGAATCTGATGATAAGGATCCTACAATGGTAGAATAGCACAAAACTCTATGGAGTTATGTAAACTAAAAAATATATAGGATTTTTCCAATGCAATTTATCACCTTTTTACTTAAATCCGTTGTTAAAACTAAGCAATTGTTTAATAAATTAATGAAATATGTGAAAATATGAAATTAAGACATATAAATTATTAAAATATGATTTTATGCTTTATTATATAGTTTTCATGCATAAAATGGCTTATTTTATATTTATTTGAACATATTATATTTTTATAAGACATAAAATGGGCCAGCATGATTAAATTAAATAATAAAATATAAAATTATATTTAATAATTCATTTTAAAATATTTCATTAATAATTTGGGTTTTAATTAATTAATTATTTTATTCTTTGGTCCTTTAATTTATTGATTTATTTTAGACAAGTCTGATAGCGTTGTTGGATTACAAAAACAGTCCAAATTGAAGACCAAGTCAACCAAATTTCGGCTACACATGGCTGTCCACATAAACTGCTTTTTGGTTTAACTACACAAGTTCCTTACAATGTTGAAGAAATTAGAGATTTGCCCGAAGATTTACATTTGACCGAGTCTCAGTCCTGAGTTGTTATGGCATTTAAATTACTTAAAAATAAAGAAAAATTCAACTCAAAATCCACTAATCATGGCCGCCCACTCATTGAAGAAGCTTGAAGAGACTAAGCCTCTCTATTTTTAGCAAACTACTCTCCTCTCTTCACCTATAAATAAGACTTCATTTCACCATTCCTAATCATCCCTCATCCCTCATCATTCTCTCTTTTCTCTCAATTCTCTTTAGCATTTTTCATTCCCCACGCCTAGCATCATCTCTTCTTAGAGATTTTAGCAATTAGGCCTCCTAAAGAGCCCTTTCTTGGCCACTTTGGAGAGCCATCAGCAAAGAAGCAAAACGAAGGAGCGAAGAAGACTCGTCGGTCAGAGTCTTGGGTGACAGCCACTTTGATTTGGGTTTAATCTTTCTTTTATTTGATTTAATCTGAAAATGTTTGCTATGTGTTCTTTGTTCTTGTTACAACAATGTTAGCTTAATTTTATTTAAGCTAGGATGATTTCTTGATTAAATAATATTTATTTAATTCATGCTTGTAATGTTTGTGCCTCAATCGATCATGTTTTCAATTAAAATCAAGTCTGTATTTTGTTCATACGTGATTGAAATGCACCTGAATTAGCTAAACGATCCTAGCCAGACGACGGCTAGTGGACACATAATTGAAATGTGCATGTTCAATTTAAATCCTAACCCGATTAAATTGTAGGTTGCATAACAACTCTAACCAAGCTCTGTTACTTGCATAGTTCTTCGATTTGTGTGATTAAACTGTTTCAAACCTAACACATCCCTGTTACCTCGCATAAATGCTAAGAAACCTTTAGCAAATAAGAATCAATAAAATGCATATTTACTAAGTAAAGGATTCTGAATGGACCTAATGTGGTTTCAAAACTCATAAAAGATCGAGTTGCCATGAAATGTTTTTCTGAATGTTATTAAGCATGTTGATAATAAATTGAATTTAATTAAAGTAATTGTCCTAGTTTATTTATGTTATAATTGTTGCAAATTGTGTTTAATTTTGCTAAAATATATTTCATTCATATAGTTTGCATATTTAGGATAATTTGCATTGGGGATCATTGCATTTAGTTTAATATACTTTAATTTTAATCATCACTTCTCAATCATATTGTGTTTTTATTTACCAAATTGTTAATATAATTTTACAATTAAGTGATTTAACACAAATACAATCCCTGTGGAGACAATAACTCGATACTTACTTATTACTTGATAAAGAATGTGTACACTTGCACAAACCTACGCGTTAGAAGTTAGTTAAAACACTTCCCTCTAGCTACGTGACAGAAAGAACTGTGAAAAAGATAAAGGCAAAGTTGATATGCTCTCAAAGATTGCTCACATTGTGAAAGTGGGGTACCAATGGAAGTTGTTGATTGAAAAAGTTTGTAAGTCAAGCTACAAACACTTACCCTCCATCAATATTGTTAGTTTCATAGATTTTTAGAAAGCCAATCATCAAATTTCTTAAACACACATGTAAGAGAAAGAATCAAGAAAAATACTAGAAAATAGAACAAAATTTTGTAAGATATGTGTTTATTTATGGAATCCTTTACAATAAGTCATTTTCCTAGCCTCTGCTACTCTATGTCTAAAAGAAAGGTATGTGTTGTTAGGGAAATCCATAGAGGAGTTTACGAAAACCATTTAGAGGGCAAAGCCTAAGCTTAAAAAGCCTAGTGGCAGGGGTAATTTTTGCCTTTAATAAAAGTCGGTGCTATTAATATGGTTAAAAGATGTAAGCAATGTCAGAATGTTTACAAGTTACCAAGATAACCAGTTGAGATGTTAAAAATATCTTCAATCAGTAGCTCTGTATGACTTAAGGTTTAATTTGTTGGGCCCATTTCTATTGGTCACAATGAAAGTTTAGGGTTTAGGGCTTACTATTTTAATAATTTTATTATATAATTTTTAAATTATTTATCTATTCATATAATTTTATATAGGCTTTTATGTAACACCCCTCACCCGTATTCAACATCAGAATAGAGTTACAGAGCATTACTAAACTTATCACACATTTAAACATATATTTCACATACAATTTAATCAATTCAAATACAATTCAATCACAACCAATCATATTGTCCCTAATCCGAGCCTACGAGGCCCTAAACATACATTGGGAGTGGTTTGAGACTCAACCGATAACTTTGGAAACTCATAGAACACTTAGAAAATTTTTCTCAAAAACAAGGGACACACGCCCATGTGGCCCGACCGTGTGTCTCACATAGCTAAAGACACGCCCGTGTCACAAGCCGTGTAGACATTCAAAATGGAAGCATATGGCCGTGTTCTAGCCTGTGTCCAACCCCATGTAACTCTTTGACTTGGGTTACACGGCCAACACACACGCCCGGGTGGCTAGCCCGTGTGCCCTAAAATTGGCCATACATGCCCTTATGCCAGGCCGTGTGCTAGGTCATACCAAACTTGTAGGGTATGTTGACTTATGTCACACGGCCAAGTCACACACCCATGTGTGAGGCTGTGTGGAGCATACTAATTTTGTTTCTATTTCAATACCAGGGGACACACGGCCGTGTACATGACCATGTATCATACATGGGTGAGACACACGCTCGTGTGGTAAAAAATAGGCTATTTACCAAGCCATTTTGCCACCCAAACTTGTGCACACCTACGCCAAACCAAATGGCATTAAAACAAGGCATAAATAGGCATTAAATCAACCTCAACCAAGCATCATTTATACCATTTCAATACCAACAATATACAGGACACACAATATCCCAATATGCCATCCAATTCATACCAAACACTTATTCAAACATAAAAAAATGACCAAACTCAAATATGCATTATTTAACCTAATCTCACAAATATACCAATATCCACACTTCAATCATTTGATACTTATAATACTATTACCATCAAGTATCACACAACCATCGTTCAACACATTACACAAGACATAAACACATGTATATACATATTCAAACATACCACAATAAATCAACTTCCATGACTTTAAACATTTACAAGTTAATTCAAATGGCCAGAATCATTACCAACTCATAACCAAAATGACCAAAGTCCTTATACATGCCATATGCTCAAAACATAAGCTTAATAGTACCAAAGTGATAGTAGGATAGTGTGACGTAGTCTCCAATGATCCCTAAATCTGAGCTAGCTTTGAAGTCAATATAAAACATGGAAAAAAATAAACAAAGTAAACTTTATAGCTTAGTAAGCAAGTATGCAATAAAATCAATATAATCATAAATACACAATTCGAAAAATTGAATATATTTTCATGTAACTCATATTAACTAACAAACTTTTCACTTATTCAATCATAAGATTATCTATGATCTTCACAAATCACTTTCATTTAAAGCTTATAAGGATCATGTACATACCTGTACCATCTCATATCAATCTAATACTCAACCATGTCTTTCATTTACTCGTTGAACCACTTGGAATACTATCAGATACTTAGAAAACTTGCACCGTAAGTGCTACATATATAGCCGAAGCTATCTCAATCTCGTATCACATAAACTGCTCACATTAGAGCTATCAACGGGCCTGCATACACAAGCTATCAATTGAAACATAACTACACGGCACTGCTCAGTCAAGCTGTCAAGTAACCGTAACACATACCGGTATACTCAGCCACCAGTAGGACGTACAGGACCAGCACCCGGATCACATAATCACAATAAGCCCTAATGACATGTCATTTGTATCCTAATCTATTCTCAAGGTTCAACCGGGATTTCACCCTTACCGAATCGTCATCGAATGTGTCCATAGAGTCATTCACAATTCATACAACATCAAAGCATTAAAAGCATAATTATAACAATGATTAATACGTACGAACTTACCTCGAACGCTAAAATGACAAAACGAGTCAACTATTCTGAAACATTGTTCTTTCCCCGATCTAAGTCCGTATTTCACCTTTTTTGATCTAAATATAATAAAAATAACTTATTTAAGCATCACTCTATTCAATTTAGTCCAAAATTCACATTAAGGTAGTTTTACACATTTGCCCCTAATATTTCAAAATTTTTACAATTTAGTCCTTATTTCATAAAAACACAGATTCATGCAATTTAACCGAAACCCATGCTAGCCAAATTACAGTTAGGTCCCTAGCAGCCCATATTTTCCATTTATTTCACATTTTAACCATAAAGTTTCAACATTTCCCAAATTAATCCTTAATTTGCATTTTCACTAAAAATCACTTAACAAAACTTGTATAACTATCATCAAACATTCATAATCCACTATTAAACATCAAAATACATGCTTATCATCAATGGCAACACCCTAAATCTTTAACATTTTTTCAAATTAATCCCTGGGCTAGGTAGACTAACCTGCAACGATCTCAAAAACAATAAAATCAATAAAAAAATAGTATGAAAATCGTACCTTAATGAGCTATTAAAGCTTGGCCAAATGAAGAAGACAAAAATGGTGTTTTTTTGCCCTAGTTTTGGTTGAAACATGAAGAAGAAAAGATGATATCTTATTTTATTTCTTTTATTTTAACATTAAATTCTAAATTACTTAATTAACCTTATTAATAAACATTATAAATCACTTAATATATGCCCATAATTGTCCACTCACAATTGAAATTGTCTAATTACTACTGAAGGAATTTTACTTTAAGGTTCTATAGCTATTAAATACCTTTAGCTATTAGAACATCACCCTTATTCAAATTAAGCACTCAAACGATAAAATTTCTTAGCGAAAATTTCACACAATCTATAACACCTCTCAACCTTATTCAATGCCGGAATAGGGTTAAGGAGCATTACTGGACTTACAACATAATTATACATAGGGTTAAGGAGCATTACCAGACATACAACACAATTATACATACTTTTAGCATACATTTTCTTAATTCAATTATTCATCATTCAATCTCATTGAATATGTCCCTAAAACAAGCCTATGAGGCCCTAAACATGCATTGGGATTGGTTCGGGACTAAACCGATAACTTTTAAAACATGTGGAACACTTGGAAAAATGTCTCAAAATAGGGGACGCACGCCCGTATGGCCAGGCCATGTGTCTCACACGACTACTAGACATGCTCGTGTCACAGGCCGTGTGAAGATTTGAAATGGAAGCACATGGCCGTGTCATAGCTTGTAACACCCCAAACCCAGCCCGGACGCTATGGCCGAATCTGGTATGTCACATTGAAGTGTTTTAGCGAAAACCTTGTTTTCATTGAAAACCATTCCTTAAGATATGAAACCTTATGTAACACCCCAAACCCGGCCTAGACGTTATGACCGGATCCGACGTGCCACATCAAAACGTTAAAACATTTTTTTCATTCTAAGGATTAATTTATTGAGGGTTAAAGTGAATGAAAGCTGCACACCAGGTAGGAAATCGGAAAAAGGAGGTGAGTCCATCGGACTGCTTAAGTACCAAGCTCTTTCGGATCCAATCCTAGACATGCACACCGCCATTGCCACACTCTAACATCGCGTATATTTTTAGGTTACCATTGAAATTATGTCTATTTTAGAATAAAACGTATTTAAGTTTATAAAACGTTATCATAACAGAAGCCTTGTTTGTAATCGTGTTACTTCGAAATCAGTTTATGTTTTTGGAAAACGAACCCTAGATCTAGCCCATTTTGATAGTTAATATAATTTAAGGTCATCATGATAAGTTATAAATCGAAACCCAATTAAAAATAATCATAAGCGGCCTTATTACATAACAAAACCCAAATCATCAAAGTAAAGAAAATTGAAGTCCAAATCACCAGAAGAAATCCATATTGCAGAACGAGTGGCCACTCCGAATCCCTCGCAGCTCCAAGCCCACTATGGCTGGGGATTACCTGCATGGATGAAAATAGGGGATGAGTTTGGGGAAACTCAATGTGTAAAATTAACCCAACCATAGCCCATATCAGCTCAAACCACAGAAACAGAATAAATTGGCCTTAGCCCAGAACAGAATACAGAATTAAGCCCATAGGCCCATAATAGATCAGATCAGATATTTCATGTATATGCAAAACCCAACACATAACCAACCACATACACCCCCTTACCAACCTTTCACCATGTAGGGAGACTACTCGACCCACCCAACCGCTACACGCCACAGAATTATGCAGCATGGCTGCCAGAACAGATAATGTGACAGAGTCACTAGATACAGATAATCGTGGCAGAGCCACCAGAACAGAAATATGTGGCAGAGCCACCAGATCAGATAATTGTGGCATAGCCACCAGGACGCTTCCTCCAAAATATAACCCATGTCCCCATGCAACAAATATTCATTCATGGCATACATCATACAGATTTAAATCAACATGCTTTTCAGACAAAATTAACCCTAGGGGCATATTGGTCATTTACACCTAGGGGTATCATGGTAATTTTCCATACATAAGGGTATTGCAGTGATTTAGCTACTTCTAGGGTTTTCATGCATATCCTATCCATTTACGTACTATTAGAATACTTACCGCGCATACTTACCAAATTGAGCCTGTTGGCCCATGAACCCGATTTTTGGCCCATTAAGCCCACATTATCAAAATGTATGAAATTGTACGTACTGCAGTTTATTACCTTCAGAATACCAAACATACAAACCCAACTATCTTACGAGCATTCGCACACTCGCAAATTCCCAAAATACCAACTTTCCGGCATTTCGGCTTTTCGGCTTTTGCCGATCTAGTCTATGAGAGGGTGTCAGTTACACACCTATTTTGCGATGATTCATTGTCGAGATCCACGCACGAACTGCCTACAATTAAATCACTAGCATATTACTCTAGATATCAAATTAATACTAAGTAAATAGCCCCTTACCATATTCGGCCAAACATGCTTAGAATCTTCTTGCTCTTACCTTGTTGCCGAACTATGTCTTAAATCCAAAGATCTGATCGTTCCACTTGTCCAAGTCCTTGATCAGCAGCCTCTAAATCACACCATTTACCAAAGCAGAACAGTTATTACAACCCCTTAGGGCTACAAGTCCAAATCGACAGCCTCCCTAACATTTAGGGATTTTGGCCTTTCCTAAAATACGAAAGAAAGACTACGTTTTGAAACTACTTACCACCGATTCCTTCGACCAATGTTTCCAATTGATGCCTACTTAAATCCAATGCCGCTCTACCCTCAAACGATCACCAAAGTCAAGCCTTCAGTGTTTTCAATATTCGGCTAAGTCCCTATGAAAGTGGGGTTTTCGGCTCTTTTGCAATTGTGTAGAAAAAGATGAATTTATAGGGTTTTACTGTGGTCTTGTCTACAAAACTTGAGGTTTAAAGGAGGAAAGAATCGGCCAAAGATGATAAGAAAAATAAGAGAATTTTGCTAGGAAAAATCGGCACAGAAGAAAGTGTAGCTTTCGGGATTTCGGCTTTTTATGGCCAAAGGCTATGAAGGTTTTGAAACATCTGAAGGGAAGGATGGAGATGAACAAGAGGTTAGAAGGTTTTGGCTATGAAGGAGAAAGGAGAATAAGAAAAAGGTTGATGAAGAGAGGGGAGAAAAATGAAGAGGGAAATGGTCAGCAAACGGCCCAACTTCCCCTTAATGCCGAATTTATACTGACCTTAACCCTAGCCGAATTTTGCCTCCCTAAAGCTCCCCTTGGCCGGCCAACTCTTGCTCCTCAAGAGTCCATTATTCGGCCAACACAGCTCTCCCTAATCAGCTCCTAAATTCTCTCCCTTATCCCCTCCTTACTCAATCTCCTGAGCAACTCCAACTCTTACTAACAGTCTTTCACTTCAGTTCCACTACTTACCTTTTCCATTCATAAAAATTAATCCCTTATTTGCTGTCATTGTGACTTGAACCTGGGTCCTCCCAATCATCCACACGCCACTTATAGCATTCTAGTGACGTCACTTAGCCACTTTACCACATGCTTCCTTGTGATTTATTTTACACAATTAATACCTAAAAGCCCAATTAACCAGAACCCCTTTTTCTTATGGAATTAAAATTAATTAAAACTACCGGGTTTTACCTTAAGCTTGGGCCTTCTAGAGCCCACTAACGTACTTAATCCTACAAAAAATAAACAGGACACAGAATTTTTAAATTTTTCCAACATTTTTAAAATTCCCGAAAATTGGGGCGTTACACCTTAGTTAACTTATGAAAACACTCTTTTCAGTTGCGAAAGCTTTGTTTAAAACATTTGATTTAAGAAAACTTATCATTTAAGAATTTAGATGCGGAAACGTAGTAAACATGCTATAATTCAAGAAACCTGTTCAACCTCTCATAATTATATCGCATAAAAATATTAATCCAAATAATAACAAAAAGGGGAGGCCTTATTACAATCCAGTCTAAAATCACTTAATAAATCAAAAACTAAATGCTCTTCTTTTTTTAGTAGAAGAAACAAGTCCAAGCTATCTCACTAGCTGGCCACCCAAAGTCCCTCCAGACATTGAAACTCCTATTGAGTATCACTTGAGAAAAATAAAAGAGAGGGTGAGTTTTTACAAACTCAGTGTGTATATCCCTCAGGCAAACATTAAGCATACATCAACCACCATACATCATACATGTAATGCAATGTAGTGCAATCCTATCCTAATAATCCATCCGCTACACACCAACTCCGTCCCCGATACACATCATGTGAGGATATAAATATCGACCCACCCAACTGATACACATCCAGGGTAGCCTGGTTGCGGAACTACCTTCATTTACATATTGGGCTTAAAAGCCGTCGGTGGATCCACGATTGTCAAGCAATCATGCGATCCTCACATACTTTTTCCGTTCCATAATTCCTAACCCATATGCAACCTAAGCAGAATATCATTTGTATGCAGCAGATATGCATGTCACATCCATTAAACTTACATTCAACACATAGGGGTATTTTGGTTATTTTCGCCCTTAGGGGCATTTCGGTAATTTTCCCTTTATTACGGTTTTCACTTACCTTGGCCCGTTAACAAATCTCATGAGCTAAGATAAATGAATACTATGCACCAGGTAGGATTCCAGAGAAGAGGAGGTGGGTTGTTAAGACTGCTTAAGTACCAAGCTCTCCCTAGATCCAATCCTAGATATGCATATACCCGTTGCCACACCTTACCCCTATGACTTGTCCACGGTTTCAACAATTTAATTAAGTTTTATGTATTCATCATATACTAAGCCCAAAACGCCTACATACATGCATATGGCCCTCTAGGCCTAATCTCATTTAGATGCCCCATCCGGCCCAATTCACGTTCATATGGCCCATCAGGCCCAATTCACATTCATATGACCCATTAGGCCCAATCTCATTTATATGGCCCATCTAGCCCAAATCACATTATATTCATGCTCACATACAAATTTTCTATCACATAGCATCATTTATCAAATTTTGCCTAATATAGGCCCAACAGCCCCTTGGGCCCATTTAGCCCATTCCTGCCCATTTGGCCTATTCACAACCCAAGTCCATGGAATCACCCATGGGTATCAAGTAACCTATCGGTCTCCCCCTTACGAGTGTTTGCGCACTCGCAAGACTACCGTGGCCAAACTTTCGGATTTTCGGCATTTCGGCTTTTTGGCATTTCGGCCTTTGCCGATCTACTTGTGTGTGCAGTGTAAGCACACACCTGGTAAGCAAGCGTGCTGTAATTCCCTTAGTCACCAACCTACAAACGATATCACCCTTCCATTAATTGTATTCTTAACACATATTTTACCCAAAAAAATCAAAACGTCACCTTAACCTTACCTTGAACATCGATCCCTAATAGTTTTTCCTTGATCACGTACTTCTTGGATCTGCATTAATCTTACTCATTAAAACTAAATACTAGGGAACTAGCATCCAACATAATTCACCCCCTTATCTCACTTAAGATCATTCAGCCAACCTTAGTTAACAAGAGAGAAATACTTACCAAACCGCAAAACACCTAAGGAGCAATTTGGCAGAGAGCTAAAACACGAGATTCGATACTAATTCCCTACCAAAGTTGATTAGAAAGAGTGAGGGAGGGAAGTAATCGGTATTAACAATACTGTTGAAAAAGAGATAAGCTACTTACACCAAAAGAGTAATCGACCCAAGGGAGATTCGACTTTTCGGATTTCAAACTAGTATTATGAATAAGGTTTATTTGGCACAAATTAAAGAAGAAGAGTAGAAGAAGGAATTGGCTAACCCAAAATTTGAACAAAGAAAATTGTGTAGAGGAAAAGAGGGAAAATCAGTACAAAGAAAGAAAGTAAAACAAAGGGTTTTCGACTTTTAGGAAAAAGGGTTTCTGGCAACAAGGTGAAGGGAATTTGGCATTAGCCTGGCCACCCCCCCATTCGGTACCTATTTATAGCCCGTATAGGCGAATTGCCTGACCTTCAATTCCCCCATTCGGCTCCATCACTTCCCCCTTCTCATCTCCTCATTTTTCTCCCTGATAAGTCCCCAATCTATTTCCTAAATTTTCTCTTTTGAACACTCCCCTTGGAGTCCATCTTCACGCCACTTCCAACCTTCTAGAACGCCAAAATTAAACTCCTAAAAAAATACTAAGCTAGGATTCGAACCTCGGATCTACTTGCTATCTACTAACGTCACCTCCCTACACCATAAGTGGCGTCACTTAGCCACTCCTCCACAAGGCTTTTTGATGTCATTTTGCCTATCTTTATTTAAAAGCTGAACTACTCCCAACCCTGATTCCTTTAATAATTAAATTAAAATTCCTCCACCAAAAAACTCGAACCCAAAAATTCTCTAACATACCTCGACATTTCAAATTCCTTAAACCCTTAAAGCCAACATGTCATTTGTCATTTTCTTGCTCACTTAAAAATTTTATGAGACCCAAACCCATTTCATCTAGGCCCAAAATTCGGGGTGTTACATAGCTTGTTTCCTACCCCGCGTCCAAACAAGTAAGCTTACTAACTTGCGTCACACGGCCAACCACACGCCTGTGTGTCTAGCCCATGTGCCCTTCGAAGTGGCCACACACGTCTGTGTGCCAGGCCGTGTGCTAGGCCGTGCCAAACCTGTAGGGTATACTGACTTATGCAACACGACCAAGTCACACACTCGTGTGCTAGGCCATGTGGATCATATTGACTTCATCTCAATTTCAATACCAGGGGATACACGGCCGTGTAACATGACCGTGTGTCACACACGGCTGAGAAACACTGTTATAAACTAATTTTGGGGCTAGTTAGAAGAGTGGTTACGAAACCACTATTTTGAAGCCATATAAATTAATATTATTTTATGTGTGATGACATGATTATAAAGGTGAATGAAAATTTTGGTGATTAATTTTAACATTTGAGAGCTTAATCGCGAAAAAAGACTAAATCGCATAAAGTACAAAAGTCCTATTTTGATAGCTAAGGGTGTCAAATAGCTAAAGAACTAACATTGGGGTCTTTAAAGGGAAAATAGACCATAAAAAGAGTGCTTGGCCTGCCATGGGGACAAGAATGGTCAAAAAGTCAAATTAGGTAGGTTTTGGTAGCTTATTTGACTAAAATATAAATAAAATAAAAGAAAGAGGATATCATCCCTTTTCACCATTTATTCTCCACCAAAAATTCAGCCATTGTTGGGGTATGAAAGATTGAAAATTTTAGCAACTTGTAACCCTCTCAAATAAGTGATTTTGATGGTCTTTCTTGATGACTTTTGTATTTTTAGAACCCTTGTTGTATGAGTTTTCAAATAAGGGGAATATTTTGTAAAATGGTTAAAAGTCTACGGTTTTACCATAAGAGTGTTCATGTTTTTTTTTTGAAATTTATGGAAGAAAATGAATCATGGTTGTGAAATAAACAACTTTTGTGAAGGGACTTCTCATGAAAACCCTAATAGGACCATTTTGTAAAGTTTGTAAAATAGATAATAATGTTGTAAAGTATTAGGAATTTTGGGTTTTCATAAGAGTAATAAATGGTCGGTTAGGCTTGGCTAACATGGAAATTTCATAAAAATTGATTTTCGAGTCTAGAGGTAAAATGGTCATTTTGTGAAAATCTAGGGGCAAAATGGTCATTTTACCCAATTATGAATTTTTGAGTACCTAGATTAATAAAATGATTAAATGTGTGAATTTTCATCATTATAGATCAAGAATTACAAAATCCAAGGCTAGGCCAGGGAAAAGCAAAGCTAGTGGACTAAGCCGAAATAGTAGCCATATTTTGAATACCGAGGTAAGTTGTATGTTAATAATAAAACTATATCTTTATGATGTGTAATTGAGTTGATATGGACTAAATTGTCTTGATTTTGAATATGAGAATACATGTTGAGAAATTTACGTAGTAAAGACTTTCATTGAACATTTGGAATAGACTTGGATATTTGTACCGTGATAATGGGTGATATGTGTGCTAGTGTAAGACATGTCTGGGACATGCATCGGCCACACGATATATAAGATAGTGTAAGACCTGTCTGGGACATGGCCTCAGCTTGTGGTGTGTTAGTGTAAGACCTGTCTGGGAGATGGCATCGACACCAATAGATGAGAGCCAGTGTAAGACCATGTCTGGGACATGGCGTCGGCTTCTTAACCCATGTTATGGCTATTGAGTATCCAGTATTATTCCAAATGGTTCAACAAAAGGTTTATGATTTATATCGAAATGAGAAAAGTTATGATCATGTGATGAGTGGTACATGTACCTAATTGAAATGTATGAGATATGGGCTCAATGTATGCAATATGAGTTGTATTGGATTATGAAGTGTAAGTTGTACTTACATTTATTTATGGTACTCATGAATAAACTATGAAAGGTTATGAGCATATTGCTTTATGATAAGTAGTTGTTTTTTATTTTCATGCAACTTACTAAGCTTTATGCTTACCCCCTTTCTTTCCATTTTCTTATAGTGCCGCCTAATTAGCTCGTGGATCAACGAACGTCGGAGGCATCAATCACACTATTAATCGAAGCACTTGGTATAGTTAAATCTTTTATTTTGATTATGGCATGTATAGGACATCTAAATTTTGAGTTTTGTGTCATTGTTAATTGGCCAAATATGTTGGCTTACTTTAGCATTTGATTTGTTTTGTATAAGGCCATGGAAAATGGCTAATATTGAAAGTTATTATGTGAATGCAAGCTAGCCTTTCATGAATGTGAAATTGTTGGCATGGTTGAATATATGTAATGTATATGGGTCTTAACTATGGTTGTTTGGTTCAGAAATTATATTAAGTTACTCTTTGATATGTTGGTTGATGCTAGATTTTGTTTCAGGGTGGCAAAGGCTTGGCAGATAGCCTTATACTGTCCATACGAGTAGACACACGGGCGTGTGTCTAGGCCGTGTGTGACACACAGTCAACCCCATGGGGGTGTTGTTCGGCCGCGTGTCCCCTGCACGTAAAATTTCCAAGCCAGAATGCATGGTAGTATGTAACACTCTAACCCGTATCCGTCGCCAGAATGGGTTACAGGATATTACTAGAAGAGACATAGCTTTTAGGCAATCACAAACATACTTAAAAACGTAATTCAAATTCAAATCATTAATAAACTTAAATAATCAATTTAAGCTTTTTAAGAAACAATTTATAACATATTAATCAACTTGAATCTAAAATTAAATCATAAACAAATAATGTTGACTATAACCTTTTTGACACAAAACATATGCGCATATCAAATCCTTATAAAATAATTTGTATCAATTACTATAAGCATGAAATATCAAAGAGCACAAAAACCAAATTAGCATGCAAACCATTAACATCTTATAATACTAAAATCACTATTCATTTGGTTACTTTTATAAGCATTAGCCAAATATAATCATGCCTAATACGTGTGTTTCATTCAATGACCATTTCTTTACTAAACAAATTTCTATTATTCAATTAGCAAATATTGCCCGACAAATAATAATCAAATTTCCATACTAATTGTTGAATACCAACATTCATGATATATATATTTATAACATTGCACATAACTTGACCAAATCAACTTTTAAATGTATAATTCATTGACACAAGTTAACCAAATATTTATCAAAATCTATTCCATTTCAATAAGAAAACCGAATCACCAATCTATATACAAGTGTTAACCACAATAAGTGATACACCTTTCAAACATATCAAATCATATACATTTATAAGTCCAATTCACATCTCAAATATCAAATATATAGATATAAACATCACTCAAGACAAACAATATTTATACCACATCACATAATCAAATTCAAAAGCCATTCATCTTTCACCAACCACTACAAGCAATAATCACATCTAACATTACACACATATATATAATAACCGAATATGCCAAACACATCCAAAATTTCAACCACATCATTTAATCAAACCATAAATCCATATTTAACAAATGAACAAGCCATTTTCACATGGCTTTTAAACATATGTACATATCAAAATCATATATGTCCATAAGATAATATAGCCTATACATGCCATAAGTTCGAATTTAAAACCTTTAGAAGTACCGAGAATAAACGATAGTGCGTTTGACTTTACTAACGATCCCCGAACATGTAACAATCTCCAAAAATCTATAAAACAAAGACAAATATATACACACAAAGTAAGCAAACTTAGCGTAGTAAGCCTTAAGCAAATAAACAACTCAAAAGCATTATGAAATCAATTTAACTAATTTAATACATAATTCTTAATTCCATTTAGTATCAAACTTGTAATTTCATAAACATTATATACTTTCATATATAACCTTATCTTGACCGAATATAAAGGTATATATCCATCATCAAAAGTCATTTAATTCAAAGCCACAATATCATTACATAACCGATTATATATATAAATAAATTTTCAATATCACATACTTATTCATTAAATCACATATAGCTTCTTATATACACAAACATCACAATTAGCATCCTTATAACTTATATCACATATTAATAACCAACTTACCTTACTTTCAAGTAGGCAAATAATTTTATGTACCTGTTCACTTTAACCTGATTTCACATTCATTCATAACTTATCATTGCTCGTTGAACCATTCAGAATTGTATAGGATACTCGGATAATCACATATATCGTACAATGTCAATGTCCCAGACGTGGTCTTACATGCAATCACATATCGATAAATCGATGCCACTTCCTAGATAGGGTCTTACACGGATCAAATACGATGCTGATGTCCCAGACATGGTCATACTAGCCCATACATTTCATTTATTTTGCATTTTAGTCCCTCAAAATATTATTTTTGCAATTTTGCCCTAATTAGTAAAAATCATCAAAAAATCCAATACAAAACATGTTAATCTAAAACATATCTTCCATATTTCATCAACAAACAACAAAAATAAAAAGCTCTCATCAATGGCATAACTTACAATATTCAACAAAATAAAAAATTCAAGCATGGGTCGGATAGTACTCGAAGCAATGATCTCAAAAACATAAAAATTATCAAAAATCGAAACCAAACTAACCTTGAATCAAGCTTGAGAATGGCCAAATATCACAAAGCTTTTGTTTATTTTTCTTTTATTTAGTTTCGATGATTAGAGAATGAAATGAATATAAATTTATTGTATGTTTTATTATAATATATGTTAACTTATAACTTAATTACTTATTTATCCTTTATAATAAAATATGAAACAATTATAAACATGGGCACTACCGTCCATCACAAAATTTTATGGTTTATTTACAACATTAATACTCCAATTTAAAAATCCATTAACAATTCAACCCCTATGTTTTAAACTATCAAGTTTTCAATTTACGCGATTAAGTCCTTTTATAAAATTAAGCACACAAATGATCAATTTTTCATACGAAACTTTCACACATGAAAATTCACATATAATAAACACAAAAAATAATATTTAAATATTTTTTAGACTCGAATTCGTGGTCTTGAAACCACCGTTATGACTAGGGTCTAAATCGGGCTATTACGTAGTAAACACAGGGTCAGAGACACGGCCGTGTGTCTTAACCGTGTAGAGGACACGGCCTCTAGCCACGGGCGTGTGCCTTGGCCGTGTGCCCTAAATTGGGTGCTGACGTCAGAAACAGAATGTCAAGGTTTTTAGACACGGGCTAAGACACGACCATGTCATGGCCGTGTGAGGGACAGGCAGTGTGAAAACCCCTGTAGGTTCGAATTTAGAATTTAATTCAGGCGGGCATGGGACACGGGCGTGTCCCTAGATGCTTAGGCTGTGTATGTCACACGGGCCATTAGCACGGCCATGTTATAATGACCACACAAGTGTGTGCCCTATTTCAAGAGGTATTTTTATTTAGTTGATTTAAGGGCCCGAGTTGGTTCCAAATGGATTCCAATGAAAGTTTGAGGCCTTGTAGGCCCATGTTAAGGAGTTTAATTAAAGTTCGAAAGAGCTTTAAATTTGATCAAGTCTTGGTGACTCAGAAATGATTGTATGCATGTGATTAAGTATGGTAATGCCTCGTGCCCAGTCCTGGCCTCGGACTCGAGTAAGGGGTGTTACACACACGCCAGTTTCTTTTCCCGTGTGGAAAAAAATAGGCTATTTACCAAGTCATTTTGCCACCCAATTTTTGTGCATGCTGACACAATTCAGATGGTATTCAGTCATAGCATAAATGGTCATCTAATTCAACCAAAATCAAGACTAAAACGTACCATTTCAATTCCAACAACTAGCATGCTCAGTATCTCATGTTTTACTCATTCAAACCGCACCAACTTTACATATTCAAATCATCTAATTAAGCATTTTCCAGTCCTGCATCACCATACATCAATCTAGAAGGACATAGCTTCTCAATAATCACCATTTGACATCTATAATACCAACTATCAATAACATTCCAAACCAATCTCAATCACTCAATATAAACCATATGCACACTTATATATACTGATGTGAACAAATCGTGATAAGTTTTAAATTTATAATTGACCGTTCTTGAAAACTAACTATTATCACGACAAAGGCAAGCGCACCTTATCGAACAGTAGTATAGCTTATGGCAAGACCGGGATGTCGAACCCAAAGGAACTAAAATTACTAGTATTAACTTTCTTCTTATTATCTGGCCTAAAAATAAAGGGATTTGTTTTATCTAAACTAATTACTAAACTAAGAATGCATAGAAAGTGAATTGGGGAAATAACAGAAAACTGAATGATTTGGACAATACCTAAGGAAAAATCCACCTAGACTTCACTTGTTATTGACTCTAAATTAGACAATTTCTTCATTTGACTTGATCTGTAGAAATCCCTAATTTATATTATTATCTCTCTCGAGACTAACAACATCTAACCCGAGGTTGATTAATTGAAATCTCTTTCAAATTAAAACCCCTAGTGTTGCACTAACTGGATTTATGGATTCCCTTATTAGGTTTCACCCTAATCTGGCAAAATTATGTCACCCTATCTCTAGGCACGCAATCAACTCCGCTTAATTATGTTAAATCTACTCTTAGACAGTGACTTTTGCTCCTCTGAATAAGCACATCGAAACTTGAATTAATATCCTGGAATATCAAAGCAAGAATTAAGAACACATAATTAAGAAAAAATCAAATATTTATCATATAATTCAGATAATAATAACAAGATCCATCTTAGATTTCATTCCCCTTAGGTATTTAGGGGGTTTAGTTCATATTTATGAAAGAAAACATATCAAAAGAGTAAAGATAACAAAACATAAAGAAAACCCATGAACTCTTGAAAGGAATTGAAGAGAGATCTTTAGTCTTGAAGGTGAATCCGACTTTTGAAATGGATCAATTAGCTTCCCTCGAGTATTTCCTTGCCTCATACTCCCTGTGTCCCCGTTCTAGGTACCTGTTAGGGTGTTTATACAGGCTTTAGAATGCTTTAAAACCCTCAAGAGTGGCCTTTTCTGAATAGAACTAGACTTGGGCTCGACAAGGACACGCCCGTCTAAGGTGGCTTAGACCGTGTTGCAATATTTTAAATAGACACGGGCGTCTGAACTACCCGTGTGAGGAAGTCCAGGCCGTGTTGGTTTTCTACGTTGATCCATTTTCTTAGTTTTTGGCCCGTTTCTCGCTCTTTTTACTCTCCTATGCTCACCTAAGTATAAAACATGAAATTAAAGGATTTGGAGCATTGAATTCACCAAATCTAAGGATAATTCATCCAAAAATATGCTAAGCATGTGATAAAAAATATGTATAAATTACGGTTTATCAAATACCCCCACACTTAAGCGTTTGCTTGTCCTCAAGCAAAATCCTCAACTCACAATCAAAATAAATTCTTCTAACTTATAATTCTCATCAATAGTGTCTCAAAATAATCCATAAATAATCATACATTGAAAATTCAACTCGAAGAACATCAAAGTTTCAAAGATTCCAAGTTGAGCATTTTATTACATAAACATAGGTGTCTCCCCTCATCTAAGTAATCACCTTTGATTCAAAATATCACAGAGTTTCACATCCTCCCTAAAGATTCACTCAAATCACTCAAGGTTTTTAAGGACAAGAAATTTAGCACTCAATAGTCAATATGAAAAGTTATTACCATAAGCATGTGTGACAATCAAATCTCCACCACTATATATTGAGATGATAGATTAATCAAAAGGTCTTTAGAGGGTTGTAATGTGGCTTTGGTTAGGGGGTGTGATCACAAGCTGAAAAAGAAGGTTAGAATCGAGATTGAATTGAAAAATTACCGAACTAGAAAAATACTACAATTGACAATTTACATTCCTAATTGAGCTTTTCTTCGTGGATATGGAATTAAATACTTAAGCTCAAAAACAAAAAGTTACTACTAATATGTATGTATGTATGCTTCTTTTTTTTAAAGAACAAGTCAAATATTATAGAACTTTAACAAAACATAGCTAAGCAATTTATTCAAATCGAATCTTGACAAAAATAGGGATCAAATTAATTGAGGGGATTTCAATAATAATGGGTTATGGATTAATATTGAGGGTAAATCAATTAATGGCTTGTTAGGCTCAAGGGGGTTCACTAAGGGTTAATTATGAAGGTAGGCTTTTATGGAGTGAGTGGGTTAAACCTAAGTGCCTTTATCATCTCAACACATCAAATCAAAGGTGTGGTCTTGACATGCATAATCAAGCAATATCTAGAATAACAAATCAATATTGACACACTCATAGCAATAATAAAAGTGAGCATGAAAGAAATAATAGATGCTCTAAAGGCTCAAGATCTCACAAAAATTATGGCTTTTCGATGTTAAACCTGTGAATTTCAACTCAAGATAATACCTAAACTTGGGGAAACAACCTAAAAAATTTTAATTCTCAAAAATCAACTTATCCTACTTAATTCTCTAATTCCTTAAAGTTTAAACAATCAATGTATGAATGCCTATGTTTTAATCTAAGACATATCAATAAAAATCATAAATTAATCAAAATTCATTCTGATAATGATATGAGAAGAGTATTTGAGAACAAGACAAAATTCAGGGATTTTTTTGATAATGATATAAATATCCCCCCACACTTAAGATGTACATTTTCCTCAATGTACAAAGTTAGCTTTACTGAAAAATATAAATATAAGATCATAAGGTAGGGAGAGAAGTGAAACTTCCTGAATGATAAATGGAATCCTTGACTTGGAGTCATGGAAAGTAATCGAAAAGGCAATGATGAGATTGGAGGAGGATACTCTGGTGGTGGTAGAGGTTGGGTTCTACAACCACAGTGTCCAGGGAAGAGGTTAACGTGGTGGTCGGGCAGGACATGGTAGTCGTGGAGAACCTTTTCTAGTGGAGTTTCAAGTTCCTATGTAATAGTGAGCTTTGGAGCTCTTTATAACTGCGATAGAATCAATAACTCTTTAGGAAATATAAAGAAGCATGATTACTCGTAAAGAAATGGCCGAAAGTATAAATTGTTCAATATAAACTATAAAACCTAAGGATAAAATAAAATTAAAAGAAAAGAAAAATAAAAAGTAGTTTTAAAAAGATAAAAATAAAAACATAAAAATAATAAATAAAATTATTTAAACATCTTCATCGCTAGATGGTTCGCGAGGTGGGGACGGCAATGAGATGTGAAAGTGCTGACAAATCTGATGTAGAGTTGCATCAATATGATCAAAGAGCTGAAAACATTGCTGCTCGAATCGAGTGAGGCACTCAGAGATGTTAGAGAGTGAAGCTGCCGCATGAACTTGATGATGAATAGGTGGTGGCTGAGAGGCTGGATCCTCGTGAGGTGGAGGGACATCATCGGCAATGTCCTTTGGGTCCTCCTGCTTGGCTGACAGGACTAGGCGGTACTGAGGAGGATCAAATCCACGTCGTCGCTCTATCATCCTCATATGCAGCATACTCGGAATGCCCTGTGGGGACATCTGACCGATGAGAGTGAGGAAGGATGCTTGCACTTCCTTGTTGAGGAGACTGAAGTATCGCGCCAGTCAAGTCATATAATGGCCGATAGATATGACTCCCTTCCTGTGCCGTTCCTTCTGATGGTGAATGGTGAGGGTGATGAAATAGGCAAGGTCGAACACGTGCCCATTCGCCATGCTCCATAAAAAGTAGGCGTCGTGAGTGTTTGACAACAGCAGTGCTCTCTCACTGTCTTGTCAGGGTGTTGGCTAGGATGGCGTGTAAGTATCGTAGAGATGGGGTGAGAGCCGATGCCTTAGAGCAAATTGTGTCTTAGGTGGCCGAAGTAGAGACGAGGGCCCTCCAGTAGTTTAAAGAAGAGTAGTGGATGTGACGATGGAGGCTGGTAAAGTCGTCGTCATCCATGAACTCCTCCGTGTATAGTCCTAACGCGACTCTAAACTCAGGTACGCTCAACTGGCAGACTAAACCACCGAGACGGAACTAGACCATTCTAGGATCATCGAAATATGTCATAATAACTTGAAGGTGAAAGGTTGAATAGAGTTCGAGTGTGAACTCGAGGTACGTTGGCTCGATGATTTCAAAGAATAGCCCCCATGGGTCAATCGTCAGGAGAGCTCGAACTGTGTCAGCCAGTTGGATTTGTTCTAGTGCGGCCCAGTCAATGCAACGACCCACACCTAGGGGTCGGTCCCGTAATATCTAGAATAGCTCCTCCTGTGGTCCCAATAAAAATTGGAGGAATGAGTGCCTGATCTCGGCGGTAGGACCCAAGGAGGATGTTGCTCTTTTCCGTTTCTTCGAGACAGGAGCGTCAGTCTTCTTGCTCCGTGGATTTGACATGATATACTTGCAAGAAGAACTACTCTTATATCTTGATGAATGTAAAAGATATCAACGATTCAAAAAGGAATCAACCATGAATTAAACTAACAAATGCAATAAAAAATTACTAACACTAACAAGACTCAACCAAAAGCAATCAAACTTGATAGAGATTTTATGGCAAATGGCAAAGTGATAGCATGACTAAATTAAAAATGAACTAGATGAAAGTAGCTAAGCATGGTAAGAATATGGTACAAAGTATGTGAACTAAATCATAAGAATAAGGATGATAAACAATTAGTATCAAAATAATAGGGTAAAAATCATGTTAGTAAGCATCAAAAGAAAGTAAAAGAGAAGAAAAAATCATTAGAAAAAGACCGGTGGTCAGAGCAGCAACGGCATGAAGTTTGGATGTGGTTGGGGTCGGCCACGGGCGTGGATGATGAGGTCGTGTGGGTCGCGGTAGGGGAGAAGAGGAGAGAGGGGAGAAAAATGGGAAAAGAGAAGAGGGCTAGGGGTGGTCAGTCGATGGTAGGGAAGAGGATTTCGACGGCAAGGGTTAGGTTTTAAGGAAGCGGATCATGAATAGTGAGGGGTTTATATAGATTTTGGGGCACACGGTTGTGCCTTATTTTAGCTCGTGTGTTTCGTGATTTTCAAATTTGGGCGCGTCTGAAATTTGGCCAACGCTTTTGTTCCTTGGGGGTGTTGGTGCACATGGCCGTGTCACACGGTCGAGGCCTGCTTCGTTCGCTTCTCCCATGCCTGTGTATGTATGGATACGCTCGTGTTAATTTCACAGTCTCGAGCAGAGGTGGTGGGCACGGGCGTGTCGCATACCCGTGTTAATTTCTCAGGTTCAACCATGACTTCTAAACACAGGCGTAGCCCACGCCTGTGTTATTTTGACATTTTCATCCACGGCCATGTCTCACGGCCATGGCAACGTATCGAATCCCGTATTGGGAGAAATTGGCTCTGTTTGCACACAGTCATATCGCACGGTCGTGTTGCCTTCCGTGGTATGGGCACGGCCTATGGTACGCCAGTGTGCCTAGCCGTGTGGTTTCTGGAAAACCTTTGTTCAAGTACTCAGTTAGTGATTTGAATGTTAAAAACTAAAACATAAAGAAGTTAACACCATTAGTGCTCAGGTTGCTTCTCGAGGAGCGTTTATTTATAGTCCAAGCTCAACTTACCTCTCTGTTGTGTGGTCATGGTAGTGTGAGGAGTTTACACTCCTCATTCCTGTTATCAAACTCAAAATACGATTTTAGACGAGTACGATTTACCTTAAAGGTGCCAAATTTAGGATGAATTACCTCGACTGTCCCCTATGGAAAAAGGTTCAGAAGTGGCAATACGAGTGTCTGTTGCATCTAGTAGTACTTTTTCTCCAACCTTAAGTTTATTTGGTGAAACATTGAGCTCATCATGGCGTGGTGTTGGTCTATCGTGTGCTCTCAGTTTCTGTGTCCGCCATTCATCTAGTTCCTCAATTTGTAGCCTTCGTTCTTCATAGATGGATCCCTTATTGTTACTTGAACAAGGCTCATTTATGCTCGTCGAACGTGTTTCCTGTAAAGAAGGTTGCACCACATGATCAGTATTAGTAGAATTTTGAGCTTGAAGAATGATTGTTTCATCACCCACATGAAGTGTAAGTTCACCTATACCAACATCAATTATAGTTCTAGTAGTTGCTAAAAAGGGTCGTCCTAAAATTAAAGGTATGTTACTATCCTCTTCCATATCTAGAACAACAAAGTCTACTGGGTATATAAATTTATCGATTTTAACAAGAACATCTTCAATGATACCCCTAGGAAATCTAATGGTTTTATTAGCCAATTGAATGCTCATCCTAGTTTGTTTGGGTTTCCCAAGACCTAGCTGTTTAAACATTTTATAAGGTATAACATTAATGCTCGCCCCTAAATCAACCAATACATTATTCACATTTAAACTACCAATCAAACAAGGAATTGTAAAACTCCCTAGATCTTTCAACTTATTGGGTAGCTTATTCTGTAGAATGGCTGAGCAAACTGCGTTCAACTCTACACGCGATGCCTCATCCAACTTCCATTTGTTTGCTAAAAGCTCTTTTAAGAATTTAACTGCGTTCGGCATCTGCGAAAGAGCTTCAATAAATGGTAAGTTAATATGTAATTTCTTTAATAGTTTAAGGAATTTACCAAATTGTTCGTCTGTGTAATTTTTCCTTGTTGCATTGGGGTATGGCACATGAGGTTTGTACTCTTTACTTACTGGTTTCCGCTCACTATGGTCCACCTCATCCTTACCTTTACTTACCACAATTATTTTCCTCGATTCTAGTTCAGGTTCAACTAACCCTTCTTTTTCTCGACGGTAATCGCATTGAGTTGTTCTCTTAGGATAGATTCAGTGTTACTCGGTAGGCTACCTTGTGGTCGTTTAGAAATTAGTTTAGCGAGCTATCCTATCTGAGTTTCAAGCCCTTGGATCGATGCTTTTTGATTCTTAAGTGTTGTTTCGGTATTCTGAAAGCGAGTTTCTGACACTGAGATCAACTTTGTTAGCATCTCCTCAAGGTTCGGCTTCTTTTCCTGTTGGTAAGGTGGTTGTTGAAAACCTGGAGGATGTTTTGGCCTTTGATTCCCTTGACTACTCCACGAGAAGGTGGGATGCTTCCTCCAACCTATATTATAAGTATTACTGTATGGGTTATTTTGAGGTCTAGAATTATTGTTTCCCATATATTGAACTTGTTCCTCATCGGTGTTTGGGTTGAAGGATTGATATTTTGTTTGTACTCCTCCTCCATTTGAATCGCATTTCATCACTGGATGTACCTGAGTAGAACCATATAAACCGTCAATCTTTTTATTTAAAAGTTCTACCTGGTTAGATAGCATAGTAACAACGTCGAGGTTGAAAACATCGGCTACTTTTGTCAGCTTTGTTCTTATGATTTGCCACTAATAGTTATTCAGTGACATCTCTTCAATAAATTCCTAAGCCACTTCAGGTGTTTTGTTGTTGATAGTACCACTAGCAGCTACATCGATAAGTTGCCTTGTTGAGGGGTTCACACCGTTGTAAAACGTTTGAACCTGCAACCATAAAGGTAACCCATGGTGAGGGCACATTCTCAATAGATCCTTGTATCTCTCTCATGCATCATAGAGTGATTCTAGATCCATCTGCACAAAAGAAGAGATATCATTCCTCAATTTAGCCGTTTTAGCCGATAGAAAATATTTAAGTAAGAATTTTTCGGTCTTTTGTTCCCAAGTAATGATTGACCCTCGTGGTAATAAGTTCAACCACTATTTAGCTTTGTTCCTCAATGAAAAGGGAAATAACCGAAGGTGAATGGCATCATTAGAACCATTGATTTTAAAAGTGTCGCAAAATTCTAGAAAATTTGCCAAATGAGTGTTTGGGTCCTCGTCCTACAAACCATCAAACTAAACAAACTGTTGTATCATTTGAATCGTGTTACGTTTTAGTTCACAATTATTTGCAGCAATAGTAGGCCTAACTATACTTGACTCAGTTCCTGTTAAATTAGGTTTAGCATAATCATATATAGTGCGTGGAGCAGGATTCTGATTTACTGGATCAGCAGCAATAGTAGGAGGTAGCAGATTTTCTTGATTTTCATCCATCTCCTTGGTTGTGGTGGAAATGTCGTCCTCTTGTTCATCCTCTGTGTATCTTAGGCTTCGCCTTATTTCTCTTCGGTTTCTGCGAGCAGTGCGATCGATCTCACTGTCAAAAAGCAATGGTCCTGACGAGTTTCCTCTAGTCATAAACTATAAAAACTTAGCAGAAGGAAAAATAAAATTTAGTAACAAAAATCAAAATAAAATTTAAATTGCAATAAAATAAATGGCTAAAGTAATAAAAATTAAGTGTTCCTAATATCTTAGTTCCCCGGAAACGGCGCCAAAAACTTGATGTGAACAAATCATGATAAGTTTTAAATTTCTAATTGACCATTCTTGAAAACTAACTATTATCACAACAAAGGCAAGGGCACCTTATCGAACAACAGTATAGCTTATGGCAAGATCGGATGTCGAACCCAAAGGAGCTAAAAGTACTAGTATTAACTTTTTTCTTATTATCTAGCCTAAAAATAAAGAGATTCGTTTTATCTAAACTAATTACTAAACTAATAATGCACAAAAAGTGAATTGGGGAAATAACTTTTGGGAAAACTGAATGATTTGGACAATACCTAAGGAAAAATCCACCTAGGCTTCACTTGTTATTGACTCTGAATTAGACGATTAATTCATTTGACTTGATCCGTAGAAATCCCTAATTTATATTATTATCTCTCTCGAGACTAACAACGTCTAACCCTAGGTTGATTAATTGAAATCTCTTTCTAATTAAAACCCCTAGTGTTGCATTAACTCGATTTATGGATTCCCTTATTAGGTTTTACCCTAATCCGGCAAAATTATGTCACGCTATCTTTAGGCATGCAATCAACTCTGCTTAATTATGTTAGATCTACTCTTAGACAGGGCCTTTTGCTCCTCTGAATAAACACATCGAAACTTGAATTAATATCCTGGAATATCAAAGAAAGAATTAAGAACACATAATTAAGAACAAATCAAATATTTATCATATAATTCAGATAATAATAACAAGATTTGTCTTAGGTTTCATTCCCTTTAGGTATTTAGGGGGTTTGTTCATATTTATGAAAGAAAACATCTCAAAAGAATAAAGATAACAAAACATAAAGAAAACCCAAAAACTCTTGAAGGGAATTGAAGGGAGATCTTTAGTCTTGAAGGTGAATCCGGCTTTTGAGATGGATCAATCGGCTTCCCTCGAGTAATTCCTTGCCTCCTACTCCCTGTGTCCCCGTTCTAGGCACTTTCTAGGGTATTTATATAGGCTTTAGAATGTTTTAAAACCCTCAAGAGTGGCCTTTTTGAATAGGACTAAACTTGGGCTCGACAGGGATACGCTTGTGTGAAGTGGCTTAGGCCATGTTGCAATCTGTTAAATAGACACGGGCGTGTGAACTACCCGTGTGAGGAAGTCAGGCCGTGTTGATTTCTTACGTTGACCCATTTTCTTCGTTTTTGGCCCGTTTCTCGCTCTTTTTACACTCCTATGCTCACCTAAGTATAAAACATAAAATTAAAGGATTAGGAGCATCGAATTCACCAAATCTAAGGATAATTCATCCAAAAATATGCTAAGCATGGGATAAAAAATATGTATAAATTACGGTTTATCATATACATAACCAAACTAGCCAAATTAAGCTAAGTCTCATGGCTATATATACAAACCAAAACATAACCATTCATAAGCCATCTCAAATGGAAAAACTCACAACCAAGATACATATCAAAATGACCATAATCTTATACATGCCATATGTGTAACACCTCTTACTCGTATCCGACGCCGGAACAGAGTACGAGGTATTATCGGACTTAAACTCAAACAAATATTCAAAATCAAGACATGAATTTCCACTCAAATTTAGAACATTTCAAAACATTCATATCGTCCCTTAAACGAGCCTACGAGGCCCAAAACATGATTAGGAGTGGTTCAGGACTAAACCGAGAACTTTTGAAATTTTTACAATACTTAGAAAATTTTCATGCTTTGGAGGGTCACACACTCGTGTGGCTTGGGACACGCCCTGTAGGCAGGCTGTGTGGTCACACACGCCCCTGTCCCTAACCTGTGTAACTCTCTATTTATGAAATCATCAACAATTTGAAGTCACACGCACGTGTGCTTAGGCCGTGTCCTTCACATGGCTGAGACACACGCTCGTGTCTCTGCCCATGTGCTCAATACTGAGCATTCTATTTTGCAACAATTAAGGTGCAGGGGACACACGGCTGATCACACGCCCATGCGGCGGGCCATGTGTCACACACGGCCTAGACACACGCCCACGTGTCTACCCATGTGGACAAAAAAAAAGGCCATTTACCAAGCCCTTTGCCACCCTTTTTTCACACATGCACTCATATCAATTCAAAAGGCACAAAACATATCATACTTAGGCAACCAAACACTCATAACGAAGTCTATAATATGTCATTCTAATTCCATCATTTATCATACTTAGAACATCATACTTAGCCCATTAAAACATATTAACATCACATTCACAAGAGGGCATTAACACATGAATAAACTTGTAATCAACATAAGCCATCATTTGTGGCTATGTACAATTTGAACAATAATCAATTATAGGCCAACACATTTGGCAACATTAATAATAACACATATAACCAAAAGACCAAGTACCTATACATGCCATAGACTCAAGCTACTTGAATTCATCAATACCCGTGGCGATAGCTTGATAGTGTGATAGGATCTCCGGCGATCTCCAACCCGAGCTGGCTATTTAACCCAATAAGGCATGAGAAAGGAAGGGGGTAAGCTATATAGCTTAGTAAGTTCGTTGTAAATAATAAGCAACTTATGCCATAAATTTACCATTTCAATAATATGATTACAAGATAGTATAAATTTCCTTAAGCCTCGTAATCATAATTTATTCAACCAAATTGATTAACCTTTTCAATTTATGACCATAATTCAACATGTCTTGGCATTAGCCTGGCAACCGTAATCTTTCCCATTATAATATGTTACACCAATTAACAAATCATTTCAAATTTTATGGTAAACATGTAACACCCCTTACCCGTATCCGAGGCCGGGCTAAGGTACGAGGCGTTACCAGACAAACATATAAACATTAAACTAAAATACGAGCCATAAAATTTTATTCATATTTCAAAGCGTTCATTCTCTTACACATAGTCCCTTATTTGAGTCTACGGAGCCCAAAATATACTTTAGAAAGGGTTTGGGACTAAACTGAGAACTTAAGAAAATCTTGGAAATTTCATGCTTTAAGGCTCCACACGCCCGTGTCCCAAAGTCGTGTTCCATACACGGCTGAGACACATGGTCGTGTCTCTGCCTGTGTGGAATATACCTAGGCTATTTTCCAAGCTTTGGTCAACCTTGATCTCTTACACACTTATACAAAATCAAAAGCAAATAACATGGTATTCATTTAATGATTAAACATCCTCAATTAAACCACAAACATAGCATCTGTATGTCATCATACATGTGTCTCTCATACTCATTTTACCTTGTTTATTATAGTACCACTTATACATTTATACCAAGATTATCATCTTACCAAATATCTTCAGCTTAATCATCAAGCATTCATATTTAAAGCTAGATCTTATCTTTATAAAATACCACGATTCAGATGTGCAGAATAACATGTTTGCCTAAAACATTTCAATTCAATTCCATACCCAACAAGCATTACATTGAGACTAGTCATATATATATATACATGTCATGATACATAACATTCTCTTTTTGTTTTCTTATAAACACATATCATTTATTTCATTATATCAATATTTCATATACCATAGTTTCCATGTATTCCACATATATTTATTTTCCTCCTCCTCCTCTCTATTCCACATCCTTAATGTATATAGCATTCTTGTAAGTACGATTTCACAATTTACTCATAAATGTTCACATCAAACTATCCACATGAGTCATAGTCACTTTATTATTTATAATTCGAGCTACAGAGCTCCAAATTAAGATCCGTAAATTTCCCATGAAACTAGACTCACATATCTTTCTACCATAAAATTTTCATAATTTTTGGTTTATCCAATTAGTACATTTTATTCATTAAAATTTCCCCTATTTCACTTTCTGACAGTCCTGACCTCTCTACAACTTATTCAATTTAGTCCCTAACTTCGAATTAAGCACTTTATGCATAGAATTTCTTCACGAAATTTTCACACAATCATGAGATCATATCATAGACCTCAAAATAATCATAAAATAATTATTTATATCTCAGATTTTGTGGTTCCGAAACCTCTATTCCAACTAGACCCAATTTTGGGCTATTACAAAACATGCACATTAATTATATATATATACAAATTTCCAAACATATAACTTATCATCTTTCAATTTTCTAAGCTCTTAACTTCTCATACTAGCATAGCCATCTTTAGTGAATAATCATGCCAATCTTGTCTTTTTGCTCATATCCAATGAATCATTTTCAAGTGAAATACAACATACCACATTTCAATTCAATTTGGCCTAAAAGCTCGATTCATAAACATCAACAATTCTTACCATACATATATACACATATACCACTATTCATAAGGTTAACACAATAACGTTGTCACAATGCTCATGAACTCACCATTCATGAATTCTATACTTAATTGAATTTCTATACATACCTGTACAATTTCGTAACATAATCATATCCTTTCACATCTGACATAATCTATGTATTACCTGTTGAACACTTGGAATACTAATCGGATACACAGAAAGTCTTTGCAGACAAGTGCTACATATGTAGCCAAAGCTACCTCATATTTCATATCACATAAATGCTCACTCTCGACCTAATCACGGGCCTCCTCACACAAGCTGACGATCAAGATGTAACTACACGGCCTGCTCACACAAGCTGTTAGGTATCCACAACACATGCCAGACTACCTAGCCACCGGTAGGATGTACATAAACATATATGTCACATGGGGTCCTAGTGACATGTCACTCATATCCTATTCTATTCTTAATGTTCAACCAGGATTTTGTTGCTTATCACATCGTTGTCGAACTTTTCCATAATGTTATTCATATAATTCATAAAATATTAAAGTATACAAATAAGAATACAATAATAAAAATAATGTTTATATTTACATACAAACTTACCTCGAATGCGACAATGGAGAAAAGGACCTAACCGTCCAACACTTTATTTCCCCCCGTTCTAGGCCCGAATCTCATTTTATTGATCTATAACATCACATTTAGCTTATTTAATCATTAAGCAACTCAATACAGCCCAAAATCTTATTTTGGAAAAATTTTCATTTTGCCCTTAAACTTTATAATATTTACAATTTTGCCCCTAGGCTCGTAAAATAATATTCATTCAATTTCTTTCTACTTTAAACCTAGCCGAACCGTTTTCATAACTATAATAGTCCACAATTTCCATTAAAACACACTTTTAATTCATATTTTATAACTTTTACAATTTAGTCCTTTTAGGCATTTTCACCGAAAATCACTTAGCAAAAGTTGTTTTTCCAGCCATAAACATGCATAATCTACCATTAAACATCAAAATACACAAATTTATAACATGGTTCCAACCCTAAACCTTCATCATAACTAAAATAAATGGTAGAAATAGGTAGATCATGTTACAAGGATTCCAAAAATGTTAAAATCATTAAAAATGGGGCAAGAACGGACTTACTATGGAGCTTGGAAAGCTTGAACAAAACGCTAGCCATGGTGGCCTTCAAAAATTCGGCCAAAGGGTTGAATATGAGCAAAATTTGGCTTTTATTTTGTTTATTTAGTCATTTAATTACTAAATGACAAAAATGCCCCTAACTTAAAAATATTCCATTTAACCTATTTCATGTCCATTTTTGTCCAAAAAATTAACCAAGGGTATAATTATCATTTAAGGACCTCCAATTTTAAATTTCATAGCAATTTGACACCTCTAGCTTTTAGAACTCAAGTTTTGCACTTTTTACAATTTAGTCTTTTTGACTAAATTGAGTGTCCAAACGTCAAAATTTTCAAACGAAATTTTCACAAAACAATTCCATAAAGTTGTAGAGCATAAAAATATAATAAAAATTAGATTTACTATGTCAGATTTGTGGTCCCGAAACCACTGTTCTGACTAGACCCAAAATCGGGCTGTTACAACTCTTCCCCCTTTAAGGATTTTCATCTCCGAAAATCTTACCAGAAGAAATTGCTTTCAACTCTCATGAAACACTTTCACTAAATTTCCAAAATCACAAATCGATTTAACCTCGTATATCCCTTTCCAATAACCTTTGAACTTTAGCATACAGTACCGGAGCATATCGTCAAATATCTAAATTACTCTCTCAGGAACGCATATACTAAGTTGATGTAACAACCCATTTTTAGGATTAATCGGAATGTTGGTTTTGGGACCTTAAATTTGACGTCAAAATATTTATTTTATTATTATAATATTTACAGCATGATATTAGGGTTGTGTGAAAATTTCATGAAGAAATTTTACCATTTGAGTTGCTAATTCGGTAAAAAGGACAAAATCGCGTAAAGCGTAAAAAGTTAAGTTCTATTACCTAAAGGTGTCTAATAGCTATAGAACATTAAATTAAAGGTTCTTATGTTGATATTAGACCATTTACATGTTGAGTGGACATTAATGGGCATGAAATGGATGTTTAACATGTTTATTAATTAAGGATAATATAGTAATTTAGGATACAAATAAGTTTAATAATAAAACAAACATTTGTATCATCTTTCTCCTTCAATTCTCCACCAAAAATGAAAAGTTTGAATAGCCATGGAAACTTGAGTATTCGGCCAAGCTTGGAAGTTAATTCAGTGAGTGGTTTTTGCCCGATTTTTAATGATTTTTTTACATTTTTGAGATCGTTGCTTCGTTATCTAGCTAGCTCATACCTCTAATTTCAAAACTATTAAAGTATTTAAATGTTTCCATTGTTTAATGCATGAGTATTTTGATAGTTGATGATGGAAAATTAATTATTGTTGTTTGATATACATGTTTTGTAAAGTGAATTTTGGTAAAAATGTCAATTTTGGACTAAATTCTGAATTATTGAAATTATGTGGTTGAAAGTGTGATTATTTGGAAAATATGGGCTGCTAAGGCAATAAGAAGAATTCAGCTAAGCATGGGTAGGATGAAATTTCATGAAATTTGTGATTTTATCTGATAAGGACTAAATCGTAAAAATGTGAAATAATAGGAGTAAAAGTGTAATCTTGCCAAAATGTGTAAATTGTGTTAAATTGAATGCATTAATGATTAAATAAGTAAAATTTGTTATTATATAGATTGAGAAATATGAGATTCAGTTCTAGAATAGGGGAAAACAAAGTATCGGATTAGCCGACCTAATTTGTCGTTACAGCGAGCGAGGTAAGTTCGTATGCTAATAAACGTATTTAAATTGTGTTATAAATGCTTATTTATCATTTAATTGAATTGAATTATATATGTTTCACAATCATTGAATTTCTACCAATGTTGAACGAGCAAATTCGAGCAAGAATCGACGAAGTTACGACATCCGAAAGTCCCGTACGAACCTTAGGAATAATATAGGATACATATGTCATGACATTAGGATTACCGAGATGTGATTACATGTAAGACCATGTCTGGGACATTGACATTGTATTATGATTACGTGTAAGACCATGTCTAGGACATTGGCATCGTTATATGATTTCGTGTAAGACCCTGTCTGGGACAGTGGTTTCGATATGTGATAACATATAAGACCATATATGGGATATGGCATTGTATGAGCTTTATATATTTTTGAGTATCATTAATGATTTCAAATAGTTCAACGAGCATAGTCAAGATAAGAAGGAAAGTACAATTGAATTAAGTGATACAGGTTCGTACAGAACTTATATGAGAATCAAATTAAGGTAATTTGGTAAGTTTTTAGTGTATCATATATATGAAATGAGAAAGATTTATGTATAAGTATGTTCCATGCCAAAATGTGTTTATTTGGCTATAATGAGGTATGAATTGAAACATATGTGAGATATGGGTTATATTTGTTTTAACTAAATATACATATGGCACATAGTGTGCGAAACACCGTTATTTGATGATATTTCACCTAATTCACTTGGCTAAGAAAAGGTGATGTGACAGCCCAAAATTGACCCTAGTCCGGAAGTGGTTTCGGGACCACAAAACTGAGTCATAAAAATAATAAATTGCTATATTCTATGCTTATTATGTGTGTGCATGAGTATGTGGAAGTTTCATTCTCTAATTTTGCCAATTGCATGAGAAATTATTAAATAGGGATCAATATGAGACATGGTGAAATATGATAGACTAATTTTAAATGGTTTATTAGTGCATGTCAACACAAGGGTGGACTTGCATGTCAAATTGCCCAATTTTCTTTATAGTGGCCGGCCAAGATGGGTGCTGATGGGCAAATATATATGTTTAATTAGTTATTAAAATAAGAAATGGCATTATGTGAGAAAAAAATAATATTAGTGAAATAAAGTAAAGAAAACAAAGAGGAAGGAAGGCTCATCTTTCATCTCCTTCATTGCCGAAATTGAGAAAGGAAAGATTGAAAAAAAGAAACCAAGGCATTCGGCCATGGCTAGTTCAAGGGAAAGGTATGCATTGTGATTTTATTCTAATTGATGTTGAGATTAAGTTGATAAGTGTATAGTCTAGTTAACCCATAGCTAAATTCATGAATTCATTGTTGGGAGATAAGAATGGAAGTTGCCGTATGTATGGGTATATATGCACTTTGGAAAGGAGATTTTTGGGTGTTATTTGAGTTCTCTTTATGTATGTATGTGCATGAGTATTCGGTCATGTTATAGATTCATGTTGAAAAATGTTAATGATATATGTGTCATATAAATGTACTTGTGAATGAACTTGAGAATATCTAAATTATAGGTTGGAGGTGCCGAATGTAGTGTTGGATGAGTTTTAAAGAATAAAAATTTAGGTGACTAGAGGTTAATGACATTCGGCCAAAGGCTTGTGTGCTAGCAAAATCGGTATAAATGTTGTTCGATGTGTTGAATTGAGTAAGTTAGAGGTTGGAACAGTTAAGGATTTGGCATCTCTATGACATTAGATATAAATGTATGAAAGGCTAAGTTTAAGTAGTAAGGCCGAATAGGTTATAGATAAGGCACTTGTGAGTCTTTGGCCAAGCAATTGACAAATTAAATTAGAGTTCTTGTGACGTATAATGTCAAGTCTAACTTGGTATATTTGGCCACCTAATTAAGTACATCGGTGGTGTTGAATGTAATCTTACACATTCGGCCATATGGGGTAAAAATGGGTCGAGTGTTCATGAGATGAAATTAGGTGTTTAAATAATGTTATAGTTGACATTGTGCATATATACATGCATTCGGCCATCTAATTGAGTATGAAGGTGGTGTTAAATCTAATTGTGATGCCCATTCCGAAGTATATATATATACATATATATGTATATATACATAAGTATGCCCATTCGTGATGTTACCTTTAATTATGTGTATAATCGACTAAATGGGTAATTAGTGAGGATGGTTGCCGAATATACAAACATACATGTGCATGTGTAATTGAATTATGAATGTTTAGCAAGATGGTTAAACTAGTTGATTTATTGATTAAGCTCAAGGAGTTAAAGGAGGAGAATCAAGCAAAGGCAAAGAAAAGATCATCGAGTAGCCGAGTTGGAACCGTCCTACCCAACACAAAATAAGTCATTAAGCATATAGTTTGTATTAATTTAAATGATCATAACGTCTATGTAATGATGCTGAATGGAATGATAATTATATATATACATGTATGTATGTGGTGATGAAAGTGTTGGATGAAGAGAAAAGAGGTGAGATGTATTGAGTTGTTGATCTCGGCACTAAGAGTGCGGGTATAAACATTTATGATCATGAGATTGGCGCTAAGTGTGCGGGTTTAAATTGTACAGCACTAAGTGTGCGGGTTTAAATTGTACAGCACTAAGTGTGCGAGTTTGATTATGTAGCACTAAGTGTGCGAGTTTGATTATGTAGCACTAAGTGTGCGAGTTTGATTATGTAGCACTAAGTGTGCGAGCTTGATTATGTAGCACTAAGTGTGCGAGTTTGATTATATAGCACTAAGTGTGCGAGTTGATTATATAGCACTGAGTGTGCGGACTTAATATATATTTTTGAATCACTATGGGCACTAAGTGTGCGACATTATTGAGTTAATCACGGACAGCGGATCGGGTAAGTACCTTGAGTTCGTGACTACTAGGCGCTATGTTTATATTTGAAGTTGAGCTTGGTAAGTTTGAAGCTATGTGACAATTATAATTGAAGTCACGTACATAAGATTTATCGTGGAATAGGTGAAAGGCCGTTTAGTGGTATGATTGTAACGAAAATAAAATGATGTATGAAAATGCCTCGAATATCCTATTGATTAGTATATGGAATGTGAATGCATGACTTGGTATGAGATTGAACCGATAGGTTTGAGGAATTATGGTATGGTTCGGTATGAATGGAGTAACTAGCCTCGTTCCATTTTGCTTCCTCTTGTGATAATGTTATTAATGGATGGTAGTGCATTGCTTATGACTTACTGAGTTATATACTCACTCGGTGTTTCCTTGTCACCTATTTTAGGTTTCTTGGACTCGTCTCTTTTTGCGTGATCGGGCCGTCATTGGAGTCATCACACCGGCTAGCAAGTTTTGGTACTTTCTTCTTAGTCGGCTTAGGAGAACATTTCGGCATGTATAGGCTATTATGTTGTGTTTGAACTTTGGTATGTAAACTTTTAGCCATGCGAAAATGGCATAAATGTTCGGTTGGGTTTGGTTTCATAACGTTAGGTCGTAAATCTTGATAATTCGACCTTTTTATGCCATATGTCATGGTTGATTATTTTGGTGTTAAAATTCATGATATGGCAATAGTGTAGTAGGGAGATGTTTGACAATGATTAGCCTTTGGCATGGCTAGTCATGATCATAATTGGTGATATGTATGATGAATTACTAGTTAGATCAAGGAGAAATCACGAAATAGGCATAGTTGCTTTCGTAACAGATGCTGGCAGCAGCAGTGACGTGAGATTGAAAAATCACTAAAAATAGTAGGAGTGGAATTAATTAATGAATAAATTATGTAATCGAAGCTTGATGAGTCTATGTTCATATAGAAGTAACGAAATGATCATATGGACAGTATGTTAAGAGATATTCAGGTTCTCGTGAGACAGGGCCAGAACGGTTTCTGGATTCCCGGTTCCGACTTTGGAAATTCATTATAAATTAACCAGAGATAATTAGGAGTCATGCCATATATGTACAGATTCCTCTCTGAGTCTAGTTTCTATAGAAACAAATGGCATCGGTATTGAAGCTTTGTGCAGGGAGATATCCAAGTCGTAATGCGCAAAGATCAGTGTAGTCGATCCCTGTAACATGGGAGAATTTGACTAATAAACTGTACTAATTGACCCAACCAAAAATTCTACAAAAATTCTACCATATAGATATATGAGTCTAGTTCCAGGGAAAATTTACGGAACTGGATTTCGAGTTTCAGAACTCAAGATATGATTTTTAAAGCGACTAGTACGCAGATTGGCAGCTTGCCTGGGAAATGTCAAATAAGTGGTTTGAAGTCTGTTAACACCTCGTGTTCGACTCCGGTGACGGTCTCGGGTTCGGGGTGTTACATTTAATTGGTATCAGAGCTATGGTTTAGTCGGTTCTAGGACTACCATAGCACGTATGAGTCTAGCTATACATGTCGAATGTTAATGTTTAAATGTGTGATGACTTCTGACGGTTAAAATTTATGTTTTGATTAGTAAATGGATCCCGGTGTAGAGAGAACCTTGGCGGATGACATTGAAAGTGTAGCGGCTGCTCCTGCACAAGGGACACCGCCTGTTGAACCTCAGTCATCTGCGAATAATCAAGGTGAGGGGGCTAAACAAGCCTTCTTTACCATGATGAATGAGTGGGTCGCGCAATATGCCCGAACCAATCCGGCCGTCCAACAATTCCCGAATTTGAATAATCCACCCCAAGAGCCCGTAATGCCATCAGTCGCTGATCCTGTGAGGCTGAGTAAGCCACCTGTAGACTTGATTAGGAAGCGCGGGGCCGAGGAGTTCAGGGCCATAGTTACTGATGATGCTGAAAAGGCCGAGTTCTGGCTTGATAACACCATTCGGGTGTTTGATGAACTGTCATGCACGCCTGATGAATGTCTAAAGTGTGCTATATCCTTGTTGCGGGACTCAGCCTACTATTGGTGGAGGACCTTGATTTCTATAGTCCCAAACGAACAAGTAACTTGGGACTTCTTTCAAACGGAATTTCGAAAGAAATATATTAGTCAACGGTTCATTGATCAAAAGCGTAAGGAATTCTTGGAACTCAAGCAAGGTCGTATGACAGTATCTGAATACGAACATGAATTCGTAAGACTCAGTAGGTATGCCCGGGAGTGTGTAGCTGATGAGGTTGCTATGTGCAAAAGATTCGAAGAAGGATTGAATGAAGATTTAAAGCTACTAGTGGGTATTTTGGAGATAAAAGAATTCGTAACACTAGTCGAATGAGCCTGCAAGGCGGAAGAACTTGGAAAGGAGAAGAAGAAGGCTGGATTTGAAGCTAGAGACTATCGTAAAAGATCGACGGGTAAAGCTCCGTTATCAGCTGTAAAGAAGTTCAGGGAGGACACTAATAAGTCGAGGACGACTGCGGGAATTTCCATCAGAGCAAGACCATCGACGGGCTCCCGAGCTACTTCGGTAGCTAGTGTGGGCAATAATCATCAAGAGAAACCTGAATGTCCCCAATACGGAAGACGACACCTAGGTGAATGTTGGGGTAAGTCTACTAACAGGGCCTGTTACGGATGCGGTTCGAAGGACCACTTCATTAGAGATTGCACGGAGCTTGATGAGAAGAATAAGATTCAAGGTGCAAGACCTAGTGGAGTGACAACTAGAGGTAGACCACCGAGAATTTTAGGAGGTAGGGGTGGTAGTCAGAGAGGGGCCTCTGATACGGCTGTTTGAGCCGAGAACCGTACTCCTGCTAGAGCATATGCCATTCGCGCACGAGAGGAGGCATCCTCCCCCGACGTCATCACTGGTACCTTCACTCTCTTTGATACTAATGTGATTGCATTGATTGACCCTGGCTCTACTCATTCATATGTATGCGAAACCTTAGCATCCAGTAAGACTCTACCTGTTGAGTCTACTGAGTTCGTAATTCGAGTGTCAAACCCTTTGGGTCAATGCGCACTTGTTGATAAAGTGTGTAAGAGATGCCCTCTAATAATCCGAGAATCCTGTTTTCCGGCCGATTTGATGCTTTTGCCGTTTGACGAATTTGATGTTATTCTTGGTTTGGATTGGTTGACCGCGCGGTTGTGAATTGCAAAAGCAAGACTATTGATTTGAGGTGCGCAAATAACGAGATAATCCGAGTTGAGTCTACGGACTTAAGGGGGTTGCCAGCTGTAATATCAGCAATGTTGGCCCAGAAATATGTAAGAAAAGGGTGCGAAGCATACTTTGCGTATGTACTTGATGACGAAGAATTAGAAAAGAAACCCGAATCTGTATCGGTGGTTTGTGAATACCCGGATGTTTTTCCTGAAGAATTACCGGGTTTACCACCTGTTCGGGAGGTAGAGTTTGGTATTGAGCTTGTACCTGGAACTACGCCAATTTCGATAGCTCCGTATCGTATGGCACCAACCGAGTTAAAGGAATTGAAAGCTCAATTGCAAGAGTTGACGGATAGAGGTTTCGCTCGACCAAGTTTCTCACCTTGGGGTGCACCAGTATTGTTCGTGAAAAAGAAGGACAGAACCATGAGGTTGTGCATTGACTATCGTCAACTGAATAAAGTGACGATAAAGAATAAATATCCATTACCGCGTATTGATGATTTGTTTGATCAACTAAAGGGAGCCTCAGTGTTTTCAAAGATAGATTTGAGATCGGGTTATTATCAGTTGCGGATTCGAGATTCGGACGTACCCAAAACTGCTTTCAGAACGAGGTACGGTCATTACGAGTTCCTAGTGATGCCGTTCGGGCTCACTAATGCCCCTGCGGTATTTATGGATTTGATGAATCGGATCTTCAGACAGTATTTGGACCGGTTCGTAGTTGTGTTCATTGATGACATCTTAGTCTATTCAGGAGATGAGACCGAACATGCTGAGCACCTGAGATTAGTGTTGCAAATTTTGCGGGATAAGAAGTTATATGCTAAGTTCAGTAAGTGTGAGTTCTGGCTAAGAGAGGTTAGCTTCTTGGGTCATGTGGTATCCGCATCGGCTATTCGAGTTGACCCGAGCAAAATTTCAGCCATACTTAACTGGAAGCCTCCAAGAAATATTACCGAAGTTCGGAGCTTCCTGGGGCTCGCCGGTTATTACCGACGATTTGTAAAAGGTTTCTCGATGATAGCTGCACCGTTGACGAAACTACTCCAAAAAGATGTTGAGTTTGAGTGGACAGAGAACTGTCAGAAGAGTTTCGATCGACTAAAGACCTGTTTAACCGAAGCTCCAGTACTAGTACAGCCGGAGTCCGGCAAAGAGTTTGTCATTTACAGTGATGCATCCTTACTCGGGCTAGGTTGTGTGTTGATGCAAGAAGGTCGAGTTGTGGCTTACGCGTCGAGACAATTAAAGCTGCATGAAAGAAACTATCCGACCCATGATCTTGAATTGGCGGCCATAGTGCTCGCCTTGAAAATATGGCGGCATTACTTGTTTGGGGAAAAGTGCCATGTATTTTCGGATCACAAAAGTCTCAAATATTTGATGACTCAAAGAGACTTAAATCTGCGACAAAGACGTTGGCTTGAGTTGTTGAAAGATTATGAGCTTGTCATTGATTACCACCTGGGAAAGGCTAATGTGGTTGCGGATGCCTTAAGCCGGAAATCACTGTTTGCTTTACGAGCGATGAATGTGCACTTGTTTGTTCTACCCGACAATGTGATAGTAGCTGAATTAAAGGCCAAACCATTTTTGATTCGTCAAATTCGTAAAGCTCAAAAAGTCGACGATGAATTGGTTGCAAAACGGGCTGAATGTATTCCGAATATGGAATCCGAATTTCAAATTGATGATGACGATTGTTTGAGGTTCAGAAGTCAGTTGTGTGTTCCAAGAAATTCAGAACTCATTTCGATGATTCTAAACGAAGCCCATTGTAGCCGAATGTCAATTCACCCGGGGAGTACGAAAATGTTCAACGATTTGAAACGTCAGTTTTGGTGGCATGGTATGAAACGAGACATCTCCGACTTTGTTTCGAGATGTTTAATATGTCAACAAGTGAAAGCGGAACATCAAGTGCCTTCAGGATTACTTCAGCCGATCATGATACCCGAGTGGAAATGGGATCGAGTCACAATGGACTTTGTGTCCGGACTGCCATTGTCAGCAAGTAAGAAGGATGCGATTTGGGTTGTTGTTGATAGACTGACTAAGTCGACTCACTTTATCCCCGTGCGTACGGATTTTTCATTGGATAAACTAGCCGAATTGTATGTTTCTCAGATTGTGAGATTACACGGGGTACCTATTTCTATCGTGTCAGATAGAGACCCGAGATTCACCTCGCGATTTTGGAAGAAATTGCAAGAAGCTTTGGGTACCAAGCTGCATTTTAGCACCGCTTTTCATCCACAAACCGATGGCCAATCTGAGCGGATAATTCAAATACTCGAGGATATGTTGAGATGTTGTGTTTTAGAGTTCTGTGGTTTATGGGAAAGATATCTGCCTTTGATCGAATTCGCTTACAACAATAGTTTTCAGTCAAGCATTAAAATGGCACCTTACGAGGCTTTATACGGTCGTAAATGCCGTACCCCATTATTTTGGACTGAACTTAGTGAAAGTAAGATCCTTGGGGTTGATTTGATTAAGGATGCCGAGCAGAAAGTCCGAGTAATTCGCGAAAGTTTGAGAACCGCTTCGGATCGTCAAAAGTCGTATGCGGATTTGAAAAGAAAAGACAGTGAATATCAGGTTGGAGACAAAGTATTTCTCAAAGTTTCACCCTGGAAGAAGGTGCTTAGATTTGGTCGTAAGGGCAAATTGAGTCCGAGGTTCATCGGTCCGTACGAAATCTCTGAACGAGTGGTCCAGTTGCGTATCGATTGATTTTGCCACCTGAACTTGAAAAGATCCACGACGTCTTTCATGTTTCGATGCTTCGACGCTATAGATCTGATCCATTGCACATAATTAGCCCATCAGAGGTTGAAATTCAAGCCGATATGAGTTATGAAGAAGAACCGATGCGTATCCTAGCTCGTGAAGTGAAGGAGTTGCGAAACAAAAGGGTTTCTCTAGTAAAGGTGTTATGGCTCAAACATGGGATCGAGGAAGCTACTTGGGAAACCGAGAGCTCGATGAAAGAACGATACCCAAACTTATTTACCGGTAAGATTTTCAGGGACGAAAATTTCTTAAGTGGGGGAGAGTTGTGACAGCCCAAAATTGACCCTAGTCGGGAAGTGGTTTCGGGACCACAAAACCGAGTCATAAAAATAATAAATTGCTATATTCTATGCTTATTATGTGTGTGCATGAGTATGTGGAAGTTTCATTATCTAATTTTGCCAATTGCATGAGAAATTATTAAATAGGGATCAATATGAGACATGGTGAAATATGATAGACTAATTTTAAATGGTTTATTAGTGCATGTCAACACAAGGGTGGACTTGCATGTCAAATTGCCCAATTTTCTTTATAGTGGCCGGCCAAGATGGGTGCTGATGGGCAAATATATATGTTTAATTAGTTATTAAAATAAGAAATGACATTATGTGAGAAAAAAATAATATTAGTGAAATAAAGTAAAGAAAACAAAGAGGAAGGAAGGCTCATCTTTCATCACCTTCATTGCCGAAATTGAGAAAGGAAAGATTGAAAAAAAGAAACCAAGGCATTCGGCCATGGCTAGTTCAAGGGAAAGGTATGCATTGTGATTTTATTCTAATTGATGTTGAGATTAAGTTGATAAGTGTATAGTCTAGTTAACCCATAGCTAAATTCATGAATTCATTGTTGGGAGATAAGAATGGAAGTTGCCGTATGTATGGGTATATATGCACTTTGGAAAGGAGATTTTTGGGTGTTATTTGAGTTCTCTTTATGTATGTATGTGCATGAGTATTCGGTCATGTTATAGATTCATGTTGAAAAATGTTAATGATATATGTGTCATATAAATGTACTTGTGAATGAACTTGAGAATATCTAAATTATAGGTAGGAGGTGCCGAATGTAGTGTTGGATGAGTTTTAAAGAATAAAAATTTAGGTGACTAGAGGTTAATGACATTCGGCCAAAGGCTTGTGTGCTAGCAAAATCGGTATAAATGTTGTTCGATGTGTTGAATTGAGTAAGTTAGAGGTTGGAACACTTAAGGATTTGGTATCTCTATGACATTAGATATAAATGTATGAAAGGCTAAGTTTAAGTAGTAAGGCCGAATAGGTTATAGATAAGGCACTTGTGAGTCTTTGGCCAAGCAATTGACAAATTAAATTAGAGTTCTTGTGACGTATAATGTCAAGTCTAACTTGGTATATTTGGCCACCTAATTAAGTACATCGGTAGTGTTGAATGTAATCTTACACATTCGGCCATATGGGGTAAAAATGGGTCGAGTGTTCATGAGATGAAATTAGGTGTTTAAATAATGTTATAGTTGACATTGTGCATATATAGATGCATTCGGCCATCTAATTGAGTATGAAGGTGGTGTTAAATCTAATTGTGATGCCCATTCCGAAGTATATATATACATATATATGTATATATACATAAGTATGCCCATTCGTGATGTTACCTTTAATTATGTGTATAATCGACTAAATGGGTAATTAGTGAGGATGGTTGCCGAATATACAAACATACATGTGCATGTGTAATTGAATTATGAATGTTTAGCAAGATGGTTAAACTAGTTGATTTATTGATTAAGCTCAAGGAGTTAAAGGAGGAGAATCAAGCAAAGGCAAAGAAAAGATCATCGAGTAGCCGAGTTGGAACCGTCCTACCCAACACAAAGTAAGTCATTAAGCATATAGTTTGTATTAATTTAAATGATCATAACGTCTATGTAATGATGCTGAATGGAATGATAAATATATATATACATGTATGTATGTGGTGATGAAAGTGTTGGATGAAGAGAAAAGAGGTGAGATGTATTGAGTTGTTGATCTCGGCACTAAGAGTGCGGGTATAAACATTTATGATCATGAGATTGGCGCTAAGTGTGCGGGTTTAAATTGTACAGCACTAAGTGTGCGGGTTTAAATTGTACAGCACTAAGTGTGCGAGTTTGATTATGTAGCACTAAGTGTGCGAGTTTGATTATGTAGCACTAAGTGTGCGAGTTTGATTATGTAGCACTAAGTGTGCGAGCTTGATTATGTAGCACTAAGTGTGCGAGTTTGATTATATAGCACTAAGTGTGCGAGTTGATTATATAGCACTGAGTGTGCGGACTTAATATATATTTTTGAATCACTATGGGCACTAAGTGTGCGACATTATTGAGTTAATCACGGACAGCGGATCGGGTAAGTACCTTGAGTTCGTGACTACTAGGCGCTATGTTTATATTTGAAGTTGAGCTTGGTAAGTTTGAAGCTATGTGACAATTATAATTGAAGTCACGTACATAAGATTTATCGTGGAATAGGTGAAAGGCCGTTTAGTGGTATGATTGTAACGAAAATAAAATGATGTATGAAAATGCCTCGAATATCCTATTGATTAGTATATGGAATGTGAATGCATGACTTGGTATGAGATTGAACCGATAGGTTTGAGGAATTATGGTATGGTTCGGTATGAATGGAGTAACTAGCCTCGTTCCATTTTGCTTCCTCTTGTGATAATGTTATTAATGGATGGTAGTGCATTGCTTATGACTTACTGAGTTATATACTCACTCGGTGTTTCCTTGTCACCTATTTTAGGTTTCTTGGACTCGTCTCTTTTTGCGTGATCGGGCCGTCATTGGAGTCAGCACACCGGCTAGCAAGTTTTGGTACTTTCTTCTTAGTCGGCTTAGGAGAACATTTCGGCATGTATAGGCTATTATGTTGTGTTTGAACTTTGGTATGTAAACTTTTAGCCATGCGAAAATGGCATAAATGTTCGGTTGGGTTTGGTTTCATAACGTTAGGTCGTAAATCTTGATAATTCGACCTTTTTATGCCATATGTCATGGTTGATTATTTTGGTGTTAAAATTCATGATATGGCAATAGTGTAGTAGGGAGATGTTTGACAATGATTAGCCTTTGGCATGGCTAGTCATGATCATAATTGGTGATATGTATGATGAATTACTAGTTAGATCAAGGAGAAATCACGAAATAGGCATAGTTGCTTTCGTAACAGATGCTGGCAGCAGCAGTGACGTGAGATTGAAAAATTACTAAAAATAGTATGAGTGGAATTAATTAATGAATAAATTATGTAATCGAAGCTTGATGAGTCTATGTTCATATAGAAGTAACTAAATGATCATATGGACAGTATGTTAAGAGATATTCAGGTTCTCGTGAGACAGGGTCAGAACGGTTTCTGGATTCCCGGTTCCGACTTTTAAAATTCATTATAAATTAACCAGAGATAATTAGGAGTCATGCCATATATGTACAGATTCCTCTCTGAGTCTAGTTTCTATAGAAACAAACGGAATCGGTATTGAAGCTCTGTGGAGGGAGATATCCAAGTCGTAATGCGCAAAGGTCAGTGTAGTCGATCCCTGTAACATGGGAGACTTTGACTAATAAACTGTACTAATTGGCCCGACCAAAAATTCTACAAAAATTCTACCATATAGGTATATGAGTCTAGTTCCAGGTAAAATTTACAGAACTGGATTTCGAGTTTCAGAACTCAAGATATGATTTTTAAAGCGACTAGTACGCAGATTGGTAGCTTGCCTGGGAAATGTCAAATAAGTGGTTTGAAGTCTGTTAACACCTCGTGTTCGACTCCGGCGACGGTCTCGGGTTCGGGGTGTTACAGGTGATGAATATTGAATTGAATAGAGTTTATATATAATTTCTTGTGCATATAAAAATGTGAATGAATTGATAAGAAGTATTCAAACCATACATGTTTTGAATGAATAAACTCATGAAAATCTTGATCATTTATGTGCATGAATTCGAGATTGAATGGTGAAATCATATGAATTATATCATGTTTTGAGTAATTGTTTAAATTGCGGTTATTTAATAATATGAGTTTATTACCATACGAACTTACTAAGCTTTATAGCTTACTTTGTTTTCTTTTCTATGATTATAGTGTCTGGAGGCTCGCTCGGGTTGGAAGTCGGTAGAGATCTGATCACACTATCCAGCTATCATTTCAGTACTTAAAAGGTTTGTGATTTTGGTAATGTGGCATGTATAGGCTAATGTCATTATGCTATATTTTGTTTTATGGAATTATAGCCATATGATTTGGCTAGTATATGGTAAAGTTGTGAGATGTGAATTTTGCTTATAAAATGTGTTTATATATGCTATGTGATGTGAATAGTATGCCTTGTGAAATTGGTCAAGTTGTTGTAGTTGTTTTGATGGTTAGATAAATAGGTGGAATAGATGAAGTTGGCATATGAAATCAATATGATTGGAGTAGTAAATGTGTATTGAATTGGCTAGTGTTTATATGGTATGAAGTGTGCAGGAGTTGATGATGTTTTGGATGCCTATAAATGCATTGAAATGGTATAAAATGTCTTGTTATAGGAAAGCATGAGGAAGGTGAGAAATGTGACTTTAACCCAGCCAATTTTCACTCCATACGGCCAAGCATATGGGAGTGTGGCTTGATCGTGTGTGACACATGGCCTTGGTACACGGCTGTATGTCCCCTAGGGTACCCTTTCGAATTAGGTCAGTATACTCTACAGGTTTGGCACGACCTAGACACACGGGTGTGTCTGCTGGCCATGTGTGGCACACGAGCTGGCACATGGGCGTGTGGTCGGCCGTTGACCCAAGTCAGTAACCTTTTCGGTTTTCTCACAGCCATGGCACATGGGCATGTCTCTGGCCATGTGGTGCAAGTCAGAATGTATGTCCTGTTTTCACACGGCCTGTTCACACGGGCGTGTAACCCTTGAATGCTTGAAAATTTTAAGTGATTCCTAAAGTTTGCAAATGTGATTGGTTTAGTCCCGAACATTCTCTGAAGCATGTTTAAGGTCTCGTAGACCTATTTAAGGGACATTGTGTGTGTTAATGAATGTTCTTAGATAATGAATATTTATTGAGTTGTGAAATGTTAATTAAATGTTGTGTTTGATTGGTAATACCTCTCAACCCTAATCAATCGACAGACACGGGTTAGGGGTGTTATAGTTGATCTGTCAAATAAGAACTTGGTACATACTGAAACAATCATGAGGATTTTGTCAAATGATCAACATTCAAACAACATCATCCATTTCGAGGATAGAAGTAGTCCCTATACGAAATCTATAGTGACTCTATCTCATAGCACACTAGTATTATCACTGACTGTAATAGTCTTGTATACTCTTGATGTTTGGCTTACTTGCTAACAAATAGACATCAGAACATAAATTCAAAAATATCATTGTACATTCTCAATCACCAGAACGTCTACTTCATATAACTGCACACTTTATTACTCTTGGATAAATAGACGTGCTACTACTGAGCCTCGTACAAAAACTTCTGCATAAGCTCTGGATTCATTTGTACACAACTTCTATCTCAGAACAATAACATCAGCCATCAATTTAGACCTAAAATTCAGAATAAAAAATTGACTCATACTAAACTCGTTTAGCTTACCATTCACTAACACAATTCTGAGCTCTTCCTTTTCGCAAAGAAAACCTTGCTTTACCATTTAATTTAGCTAGAATTACACCATCATCAAAAAGATCAATCAAGTAACCAGTACTTACAAAAATGAACAAAGATTTTCCATCCAGGCATCTGTAACTATAACTGCTTTCTGAGAGATTAATCAATAACTACTCAAAATCTTTCAATATCTCAAGTTATTGACATTGTCTTCATTTCAGATCTTTTTTTGTAACTGATAAACCATAATTTATACGTATTTTTACCCCATGCTTAACACATTTTATGGATGATTTTCGCTTAGAATTGATGAATTCAATGCTCCTGATGCCTTAATTTCAGGTTTTATACTTAGGAGAGCATAGGAGAGCGAAAGAAATGAGAAACGGGCCAAAAACGGAGAAAATGGGCCAAAGTACAAATTCAACACGGCCTGGACTTCCTAACACGGGCAGACCACACAGCCGTGTGAATTTGGAAAAATCAAAGCACGACTCACACAGGTGGACCACACGGCCGTGCCTATTTAACAGGCTCCAGCACGGCCTGAAGTAATCGCACACGAGCGTGTCCTTGTCGAGCCCAAGTTGAGTCCAATTCAGAAAAGGATAATTTTGAGGGCTTCTAGGCATTTTAAAGCCTATAAATACACCGTAGAGGAGGAAGGAAGGGGACACAGAGAAAATGAGGTAGGGAACTGCTCAAGGGAAGCCGATTGATCCATCTCAGAAGCTGGATTCACCATCGAGACTAAAGATCTCCCCTCAATTTCCCTTCAGGAGTTTTGGGTTTTCTTTATGTTTTGTGTTCATTATTCTTCTGAGATGTTTTCCTTTTTAGTTATGAACTAAATCCCCTAAATACCTAAGGGGAATGAAACCTAAGACGAATCTTGTTATTATTTTCTGAATTGTATGATAAATATTTAAATTGTTCTTAATTATGAGTTTTTAATTCTTGTTTTGATATCCCAGGATACTAATTCAAGATAAGCTCTTATTCAGAGGAGGAATAGACCCTGTCTAAGAGTAAATTTGCCATAATTAAGCGGAGTTGATTGCGCGCCTAGAGATAAGGTGACAAGATTTTGCCCGATTAGGGTGAATCCTAATAAGGGGATCCATAGATCGAGTTAATGCAACCCTATGGTGTTAATTAGAGAAAAGTCTCAATTATTCAATCTTGGGATTAGACGTTATTACTCTTGAATAGGGATAATAACATAACTTAGGGATCTCTACAGAACAGGTTAAATGAATAAATGGTCCGATTCGGAGCCAGAATAACAAGTGAAGTCTAGGTGGATTTTTCCTAAGGTATTGTCTTAATTCAATCGTTTTCCAAAAGTAATCCCCCAATTCTATTTTCTGTGAATTCTTAGTTTAGATAATTAGTTAGTTAAAACAAAACCCCCTTATTCTTAGGCTAGATAATAAAAAGACAGTCATTACTAGTACTTTTAGTTCATTTGGGTTCGACAATCCGGTCTTGCTAAAACTATACTACTGTTCGATAGGTACACTTGCCTACATCGTGATAATAGTTAGTTTCAAGAACGATTCTTTATAAATATTTAAAAACTGTCACACAAAAATCGCGATCAAGTTTTTGGCGCCGTTGCTGGGGAACTAAGATATTAGGAACGGTCAATTTTTATTACTTTAGCCATTTATTTTTCTTGTAGGTTAATTCTATTTTATTATTATTATTTATTAATTTACTTTTCCTTTCTCTTGGCAAGTTTTTATAGGTTATGACTAGAAGAAACCCGTTAGGACCATTACTTTTTGATGAAGAAATCGATCGCACAGTTCGCATAAATCAAAGAGAAATAAGGCGAAGCTTAAGATACACAGAGAACAAGCAAGAGGATGATAGTCAAACCCTAACTAAGGAGATGGCTGAAAACCAAGATAATCAGCTACCTCCTGTGATACCCGTTGATCTAGCAAATCAAAATCCTGCTCCTTATACTATGTATGATTATGCTAAACCTACTTTAACAGGAACTGAGTCAAGTATAGTTAGGCTTGCTATTGCTACAAATAATTTTGAACTGAAACCTAACACTATTCAAATGATACAGCAATTTGTTCAGTTTGATGGTTTGCAGGATGAGGTTCCAAACACTCACTTGGCAAATTTCCTGGAATTCTGCGATACATTTAAAATTAATGGCGTTTCTGATGATGCCATTCGTCTTCAGTTATTCCCTTTTTCATTGAGGAACAAAGCTAAGCAGTGGTTGAACTCGTTACCATGAGGGTCAATCACTACTTGGGAACAAATGACCGAAAAATTTCTATTAAAATATTTTTCGCCGGCTAAAACGGCCAAATTACGTAATGATATCTCTTCGTTTCTGCAGATGGACTTAGAAACTCTTTACGATGCATGGGAAAGATACAAAGACTTACTAAGAAGGTGCCCTCACCATGGGTTACCGCTTTGGCTACAGGTTCAAACATTCCATAATGGCTTAACTCCTTCGACTCGACAAATGGTTGACGCAGCTGCTGGCGAAACCATCAATAATAAAACACCTGAAAATGCTTATGAGTTTATAGAGGAGATGTCACTGAATAACTATCAGTGGCAAGTCATGAGGACAAAGCCAACAAAAACAGCCGGTGTTTATAACGTCAATTCAGTCACCATGCTCTCTAATCAGGTAGAACTCTTGAATAAGAAAATTGATGGTTTTCTTAGTTCTTCACAGGTTCACCCAGTAATGCAGTGCGAAGCAAGTGAAGGTGGATCGAGCAATTCAGAATACCCACCTTATGGCCACAACATGGAGAACGAGCAGTTAAATTACACGGGTAACAATTCTAGACCCTAAAATAACCCATTTAGCAATACTTATAATGTAGGTTTGATGAACCATCCCAATTTCTCGTGGGGCGGTCAAGGAAATCAAAGACCACAACATCCTCCAGGTTTTCAACAACCACCCTATCAACAGCAAAAGAAACCGAACCGTGAATAGATGCTGTCTAATTTATCTCGGTGTTAGAAACCCGTTTTTAGAAAACCGAGACAGCACTTAAAAATCAACATGCGTCAATCCAAGGGCTCGAAACTCAGATAGGCCAGCTTTCCAAACTAATCTCTAAATGACCACAAGGTAGCTTGCCAAGTAATACTGAACCCAACCCAAGGGAACAGCTCAACGCGATTAATGTTCAATATGAAGAAGGATTCGTTGAGCCTGAGCCAGAACCGAGGCAAGAAACTGTGGTGAGCAGAGGTCAAGTTGAGGTAGATCATAATAAAAACAAATCAGTGAATGTCGAATATAAACCTCGTGTGCCATACCCCAACGCGACAAGGAAAGACCGCTCAGATGAATAATTTGGTAAATTCCTTATAAACTCTTAAAAAAATTACATATTAACTTACCGTTTATTAAAGCTCTATCGCAAATGCCAAACGCAATGAAATTTTTAAAGGAGCTGTTAGCAAATAAACGAAAGTTGGACGAGGAGTCGCAAGTGGAGCTAAACGCAGTTTGCTCAGCTATTCTACAAAATAAACTACCCAACAAACTATAAGATCTAGGGGGTTTTACGATTCCTTGCTTAATTGGTAGTTTAGATGTTAATAATGCATTAGCTGATTTAGGGGCCAGTATTAACGTCATGCCCTACAAAATGTTCAAGCAATTAGGTCTTGGGAAACCCAAACGACTAGGATGAGCATTCAATTAGCAGACAAAACTATAAGATTTCCTAGGGATATTATTGAAGATGTGCTAGTTAAAATCGATAAATTTATATTTCCCGTTGACTTCATTGTTCTAGACATAGAGGAGGATAGAAACACTCCTTTGATTTTAGGAAGGCCCTTTTTAGAAACTGCCAAAACGATTATTGATGTTGGCACAGGTGAGCTCACACTTCGTGTTGGAGACGAAACAATCACCCTTCAAGCTCGCAATTCTGGCAACACATTAGAAATTGAAGGTGATCTAAACCATTCTATTAAAATTGACAATATGGTGCAACCTACTTTGTAGGAAATAAGTCTGAAGGAAGTACATGAGCCATTTTCAAGCAATAGTAAATGACCTATTCATGAAAAACGAAGGCTACAAATCGAGGAGCTAGATGAATGGTGGACGCATAAACCAAGAAATAAACCAAAACTACGCCAGAACGAGCTCAATACCTTCCCAAATCAACTTAAGGTTGGTGATAAAGTATTATTAGATACCGCAGATCCTCACATTGTCACTGCCAAACCAAAGGAAGAAATCCCTCTTACAGTACTTAGCATTTTTCCATTCGGTACAATCGAGGTAAGTCATCCCAAGTTTGGCACTTTCAAGGTAAACAACACCTGACTAAAACCTTATTTTCATGAGAGTGATAGAAGGAATGAGGAGTATAAACTCCTCGAACCACCATGACCATTCAATGGAAAGGTAAGTCGAGCTTAGACTATAAATAAGCTCTTCTCGGGAGGCAACCCGAGTGCTAACTGTATTAACTTCTTTCAATTTTAGTGTTTGACACCTAACATACTAACGAAGCTCTTGAATACAGGTTTACCACATAGACAAGGCCAAGTACACGGGCGTGCTTAGGGCCGTGTGAGAATAGGACAAAGATTTCCTTAAAATGGGCTACGATAAATAGCCACAGCCGTATGACATGACCGTGGGTGAACCTGCCAAAACAACATGGGTGTGCGGCACTCCCGTGCCTTGAAACCATGGCTGAAACTGTCAAATTAACACGAGCGTGCGACACGCCCGTGTCTAGCAGCCGTGGTTGAACCTGTTAAATTACCACGGGTGCAAGAGAAGCGAACGAAGTCAGGCACGGTCGTTTGACATGGCCATGTGCACCCACACGCCCAAGGAACACGAGCGTGGATCAATTGTCAGACGTGCCCAAATTCAAAATTCGCGAGTCACACAGGCAAAAATTGGGGAACACGAGTGTGTTCCCTGGCCGTGTACCCCAAAATCTATAAATAGGTTGCACTATTCATTGTCTTCTTCACCCAAAAACCCTAACCCTAGCTGCTGCAAGTCTAAACGCCCTCCCCACCATGCCCGTTTGCTGCTTCCAACTCCATTTTCAACACCCAATCTCTCTCCTATAGCGTTTGTTTACTCTTTTCTCTTGTATTTCACTAATTTATAATGCTATTTATCATAGTAATCTATATTTTTCATGTTATTTTCATCTTTCTATCACTCAAATTTCATTTATAGAACAAGTTGTCATCTTTTTCATGTTCACATTCTTACTCATTACATGATTTCTCTACTCCATTTGATTAGTTAGAAGTGAATATTCATGGTTAGGATAGTTGAAACATTCATGCCTCTTGTGTTGACATTTCTATTCATTCATATAGTATTTTGCATACCATTCTTTTCCATTTTTAATTATATCACCATGCTAATGCCACAAAAGTATGCCACTAAACTTATTGTTTTAAATAAACTTAGTAGTTGTGGCTGAACATATTTATGGATTTTCCTCCTCGAATTTAGTCACATTTTACCCTGTCTACCCATCAAGACGAATTGATGATTCCAATTGTAGGTACCACGTCATCTTTACATGGTAAAAAGGTCATTGTCCTTACTTTAAAGAAAAGGAAGGGAGCGTCATCTTCCTTGGGTCCTACCCAGAAATTCGCCACCCTTTCCTATAATTCCCCATCGGGCCCCAAGAAGAACTTTTCCAAATACTCAGGACTCGACCTTTAATTACGGGCCGCTGCATAGACTGGGCTGCAATAAAACAAGTTCAGTTGGCTGATGCAATTCGGGCCCTCCTAACCATCGACCCTTGGGAGCTTTTCTTTGGGATCATCGAGCCGACGTATCTTGAGATCACGATAGAATTATGCTCAACATTTCATCTTCAGACCGTGATGATGAACTACGATGATCCCAGCACGGTCTAATTTCGCCTAGGTAGATTAGTCCGCCAGCTAAGCGTCCAAAAATTCGGTACCGCACTGGGTTTATATATGGAGGAGTTCAAGGAGGAGAATGAATTACATGCTCTCAACCGCCATATCCTTCATTCCCCTTCATGGTGCTGGGACACACTAGTACCAGGTACGACCACCTACAATCCTAGTCGCTCCAAGGCATTGGCTCTTCCTCCATCTCTGAGGTACCTACACGCTATTTTGGCTCACACGATAACAGGAAGGCGAAAGAGCACTGGCATCGTCAACACTCACGACGCCTACTTTCTATGGTGTATGTCGTACGGGCACGTCATTGACCTTGCTTATTTTATTGCCCTCTCCATTCAGCACCAGACGGAACTGTATAGGAAGGCGGTCATCTCTATTGGCCCCTATGTTACTCGGTTGGCTGACACTTTGGGCTCTAACGTATCGCGGCCCAAGAATCATCCTTGACCCTCATTGGCTAGATGTCTCCACAAGGCATCTCGAGCATGCTTAGCATGAGGATGATCGAAAAGTGGTGAGGAACCTACCCTCTTTAATATCGTCTACCCCAATCTACCGAGGAGGAGGCCTCCAAGGACATTACTGATTATGTCCCCCCACAGCACGAGGACCCACCGTCTCAGCCACCACCACCCTCTCATCCAGTTCGTGCGACAGCTTCATATGCTGACATTTTTGAGTGCCTCACTCGATTCGAGCAACAGTGTTTTCAACAATTTGACAACATTGATGCTACTCTATAGTAGATCTGTTAGTACCTCCACATCTCATCTCCACCCCCACCTCGCGAACCATCTAGCGATGAAGATGTTTAAAAACTTTTATTTATTATTTTATGGTTTTACATTTATTTTATTTTAAGACTACTTTTTATTTTTCTTTCATCTTATTTTTATTAGGATTTATAATTTTTATTTAACAATTTTGAATTCCGGCTATTTCCTACCGAGTAATCATTCTTCCTTATATACTTTCTAAAAGAGTTCCTGATGCCATCATAGTTATAAAAAGCTCCAAAGCTCAGTATTACTCAGGGACTCAACACTCCACTGGGAAAGGTTCTCCATAACTACCATGTCTTGCTCGACCACGACCATAACCAATTTCAGATATAATATTCTTTTGGTGCATGACTTATGGACTAATGAACCTCTACCACCACCGGAGATCCTCCTCTACCCTCACGCCGATTATTCTTTGAAACTCCACTTCAAGGAAATTCATTCATCACTTAGGAAGTTTCACTTCTCTCCCTATCTTATTTTGACATTCTTTTTTATATATCTATCTTTGTACATTGAGGGCAATGTACATCTTAAGTGTGGGGGTATTCATTTCATTATCAGAAAAATCTCTGAATGACTGCCTTGTTCTCTTGAAAAGCTCTCATATCATATTTAGGTAAATTTTGATTGATTTATGATTTTGATTTATATATCTTGAATTAAAACATAGGCATTTATGCATTGATTGTTTAAACTTTAAGACATTAGAGAATCAAGCATGATAAGTTGATTTTTAAGAATTTAAAATTTTAAGTTGTTTCCCCAAAGTTTAGGTATTACTTTGAGCTGGAATTCACAAGTTTTAAACATCAAAAAGCCATAATTCTTGTGAGATTTTTGAGCCTTTTGAGCATCTATTAATTCTTTCATGCTCACTTTTATTATTGCTTTGAGTGCGTCAGTATTGAACTATTATTCTATAACTTGCTTGATTATGCATGTCAAGACCACACCATTTGATTTGATATGTCAAAATGATTAAGGCACTTAGGATTAACCCACTCATGCCATGAAAAGCCTACCTCCACGATTAACCCTTAGTAAACCCCGTTGAGCTAACAATTCAAACCCCGTTGAGCTAACAATTCATTTCTTGTATTACCCTTAATATTAACTTTTAACCCATTATTGTTGAAATCCCCTAAATTAAATTTGATCCCTATTTTTGTCGAGATTTGAATTGAAATAGTTGCTCAGCTATGTCTTGTTCTTAATAGTTAGTTTATGTTATTTAACTTGTTTTTAAAAAAAACTGTGTATACACATTAGTAGTAATATTTTGTTTTTGAGCTTAAGTATTTAAATTCCATATTCTGAGAAAAAGCTCTGTTGTACGCAAGTGATGATTAAATATTTTTCTAGTTAAGTGATTTTTCAATTCAATCTCGATTCTAACTTTTTCTTTCAACTGGTGACCACACCCCCTAACCAATCCTCATTACAACCCTCAAAAGACCTTTTGATTGATGTATCATCTCAATTTATAGTGGTGGAGATTTGATTTCCATGTAGGCTTATGGTAATGACTTTTTATTATTGACTATTGAGTACTTCATTTATTGTCCTCAAACACCTCGAATGACTTGAGTGAATCTTTAGTGAGGATGTGAAACTCTGTGACATTTTGAATCGAAGATAATTACTTAGACGAGGGGAGACACCTATGTTTTCAGAATAAAATGCTCAACTTGGAATGTTTGAAACTTTGATGTTCTTTTAGTTGAATTCTCAATGTATGATTACTTGTGGGTTATTTTGAGATATTTTAGATAGATATTATAAGTTGAGAAGAATTTATTTTGATTATGAGTTGAGAATTTTGCTTGAGGACAAGCAAATGCTTAAGTGTGAGGGTATTTGATAAACCGTAATTTTTACATATTTTTACCCCATGCTTAACACATTTTATGGATGATTTTCCATTAGAATTGATGAATTCGATGCTCTTAATGCCTTAATTTCATGTTTTATACTTAGGAGAGCATAGGAGAGCGAAAGGAATGAGAAATGGTACAAAAACGGAGAAAATGAGACAAAGTACGAAATCAACACGGCTCGGACTTCCTCACACAGGCAGACCACATGGCCATGTGAATTTGGCAGAATCAAAGCACGACTCACACGGGTGGACCACACGACTGTGCCTATTTAACAGGCTCGAGCATGGTCTAAAGTAATCGCACACGGGCGTGTCACATAGGCGTGTCCCTGTCGAGCACAAGTTGAGTCCAATTCGGAAAAGGACAATTTTGAGGCTTCTAGGCATTCTGAAACCTATAAATACACCCTAGAGGAGGAAGGAAAGGGACATAGAGAAAAGGAGGCAGGGAACTGCTCAAGGGAAGCCGATTGATCTATCTTAGAAGCTAGATTCACCATCGAGACTGAAGATCTCCCCTCAATTTTCCTTCAGGAGTTTTGGGTTTTCTTTATGTTTTGTATTCATTATTCTTCTGAGATGTTTTCCTTTTTAGTTATGAACTAAATCCCCTAAATACCTAAGGGGAATGAAACCTAAGACGAATCTTCTTATATTTTCTGAATTGTATGATAAATATTTAACTTGTTCTTAGATATTGATTCAAGATAAGCTCTTATTTAGAGGAGGAATAGACACTGTGAGTACGTTTGTCATAATTAAGCGGAGTTGATTGCATGCCTAGAGATAGGGTGACAAGATTTTTCCAGATTAGGGTGAATCCTAATAAGGGGATCCATAAATCGAGTTAATGCAACCCTAGGGTGTTAATTAGAGAAAAGTATCAATTATTCAATCTAGGAATTAGATCTTATTAGTCTTGAATAGGGATAATAACATAACTTAGGGATCTCTACGGAACAAGTTAAATGAATAAATGGTCCGATTCGGAGCCAGAATAACAAGTGAAGTCTAGGTGGATTTTTCCTTAGTTATTGTCTTAATTCAATCGTTTTCCAAAAGTAATCCCCCAATTCTATTTTCTGTGAATTCTTACTTTAGATAATTAGTTATTTAAAACAAAACCCCATAATTCTTACGCTAGATAATAAAAAGACAGTCATTACTAGTACTTTTAGTTCCTTTGGGTTCGAAAATCCGGTCTTGCTAAAACTATAGTACTGTTTGATAGGTGCACTTGCCTACATCTTGATAATAGTTAGTTTCAAGAGCGATTCTTTATAAATAGTTAAAACCTATCACACGAAAATCGTGATCAGTAACATTAGATAGTTTAAACCATTAGGATCAGTAAACATATGACATTTTCCGACGAATACATGATATCATCGAATTCATGACACAGACATAAAAGTGGCCATCTCTAATTCACCAGTCGAACGGTTCTTCGTAATGTGACTTTAACCGTCTAAAAGTACAAACTACCTCTTTACATTCTTGTATTAAAACATATTCTGATCCGTTCAATAATACATCATTGAGAAATTGCAAATTCTTTTCTCAATTCATGCTGTACTCAGAACTAGAGCTTCGGTTAACAATACATTCAACTGTTTAGAACTTTGCTATCATGCATAGATCATTCAAAATTTCACAATTGTGATAACATTATCAATTAGAACAAATTTAACTCATAATAAAATCATTCGATTAGAATAATCCAGTAGGCATATCTCTGTATCGTACTTTGTAAAATATAGATTTTTCATTCTGACTGTCCGTCTACATACTCGTGAATGTACAAAATTCATTACTATACCTGAGGAAAGAGATCCATCGTAAAATTTTTGAGCTTATGCTTTCATCATTTATACCCTTGTTGATGTCAATTCCTCTCATGAAAATTACAGAAATCCAGATACCAAAATTACCATATTCCTATGATCGATTCAGAGATACAACCATGATAGACATAGTTATCACAAACCATGATTGATAGTTTACAAAATAAGATTGAGAGGAGAACCAAGGTATAGAAATCCAAGATACAATACCATACCGGAAGTCCGAGAACATAACTCACAAAAAGATAATAAAGATCTTGATAATTCCTCAGAGAAAGCTAGAAGAAATACACTGCTTACCGACTCTGACTTCCATCATAACAGAGATAATATATTTCCCACATATATAAAACAACCATAATCAGTAGATACATAAGATCAGTCTCATATAAATTTTTACCATCGACTTCATTCCAACATATTAGAATAAAATTCTGAAGAGATAAAGAAATGCCGATCATGAACCAACTAGACCAACAGAACTTTTGTCTAACATTATAGTCAGCTAACATTCTCACATGATAAGAATTTCACCAGAAAATTAACAATCACACACACATCTCTAAGGATAAAAGAATATATAGAATAACCAGAAGGGATCATTGTAATCTATTCAACCATAATTGTTATACTCAGACATCTTTAACCGTGACATTGCATAATCTGTATAATCTTTAAAACATTCTGATATTTCTTCCAAAACTGTTTTCACTTTCCACACTATTCTCATCTCTACATGCATTACTACTTATTTCACCACTGAACTCTTTAGTTTCACACTTATGAACTTATTCAACATTATTCTCGTGAATTTTTATCATAAAAGCAACACTGGTAAGGGGGTGAGGTCCTAAAGCCCCTAACTTGACTCTCACAAATACACACATATGACTTTTCATTGATCATCAACGTAATATCATCATAATCACGTAATTCACTCTAAGCAAATTAATATACTTATTTATTTTACAAATATTTTCTGTCATCCATAATTTCAAATGATGAATTTACTTAATTACATTCAATATCAACCCGTGTGGACAAAAAAAATGCTATTTACCAAGCCTTTTGCCACCCTTTTTTTCACACATGCACTCATATCAATTCAAAAGCCACAAAATATATCATACTTAGGCAACCAAACACTCACAACTAAGACTATAATATGTCATTCTCATGCAATCATTTATCATACTTAAAACATCATACTTAGCCCATTAAAACATATTAACATCACATTCACAAGAGGGCATTAACACATGAATAAATTGTAATCAACATAAGCCATCATTTGTGGCTATGTACAATTTGAACAATAATCCATTATAGGCCAACACATTTGGCCACATTAATAATAACACATATAACCAAAAGACCAAGTCCCTGTACATGCCATAGACTCAAGCTACTTGAATTCATCAATACCCGTGGTGATAACTTGATAGTGTGATAGATCTCCGGCGATCTCCAACCAGAGCTAGCTAGTTAACCCTATAAAGCATGAGAAAGGAAGGGGGTAAGCTATATAGCTTAGTAAGTTCATATGTAAATAATAAGCAACTTATGCCATAAATCTACCATTTCAGTAATATGATTACAATATATCATACATTTCCTTAAGTCTTATAATCATAATTTATTCAACCACATTAATTACCCTTTTCAATTTATGACAATAATTCAACATGTCTTGGCATTAGCCTGGCAACCGTAATCTTTCCCATTATAATATGTTACACCAATTAACAAATCATTCCAAATTTCGTGGTAAACATGCACATTAATTATATATATATACAAATTTTCAAACATATAACTTTTCATCTTTCAACTTTCTAAGCTCTTAACTTTTCATACTAACATAGCCATATTTAATGAATAATCATGTCAATCTTGTCTTTTTGCTCATATCCGATAAATCATTTTCAACTGAAATACAACATACCACATTTCAATTCAATTTGGCCTAAAAGCTCGATTCATAGATATCAACAATTCTTACCATACATATATACACATATACCATTATTCATAAGCTTAACACAATAACATTGTCACAATGCCCATGAGCTCACCATTCATGAATTCTAACTGTAACACCCCAAATCTGGCCCAGATGTTATGGCTGGATCCGACATGTCACATTGAAGTTTTTAAGAAACCCATGCCTCTTTCAACGTCCTTCTTAGTGTTTTAGAAGATAGTCTTTGCTGAGTTAATAAAGTGAATGGAAGCTGTGCACCAGGTAGGTATCCAAAATAGAGGAGGTGAGCCATGAAGGCTGCTTAAGTACCAAGCTCTTGATTGGATCCAATCCTAGACATACCCACAACCATTGCAACACTTTGGTGCGAGGTTAGGTTTTGAGAAAAACGAGTTAGAATTCATTTAAGTAGATATTTTTGATAAACCGATTAATTGTATCGTTGCGTTATTTTGAAAACAATTATCATTTTGGAAACGCGCTCTAAGTCTATCCCATTTTGGATTGTTATCAGTAAAATATAGGGTATAAAATAAAATAATTAAAATGGCCTCACTACACCCCAAAACCAAATAATAATATTAATTAAGATAAAACTTATAAAAAATAAACCGGTTACTTATTGCAATTAAAAGAAACAGAAACAATAGTGTGGCCATTTCCGAGTCCCTCGCAGCTCCAAACCATCTAAGCTTAGGGATTACCTACACAGTTAGAAACGGGGTGAGTTTACAAAAACTCAGTGTGTAATCCCCAACAACAAACAAACAGTGAATAACACAGTGTCAGTACATTCTGGGCCAAAGCCCTATTCAGTAATAGTACAATCTGGGCCTTAGCCCTTAAACAGTAGTAGTATGGGCCTAAGCCCTAATTCAGTCTCGACATATACTGGGCCGAAGCCTTTTCATAAATCATATCACTGCGCCGAAGCCTTTTCATAAATCATATCACTGGCCGAAGCCTTTACTGTAAGCGGCATGGTCCATAGGCCCATTTCAATATCACATGTAATATCAATGAATGTATGCAAGCCCATTTGGGGAGACTACTCAACCCACCATCCGCTACTCTCCACCCGTACCAACCAACACACCATGTGGGGAATAACTCAACCCACCCAACCAAACTCTCCACTGGTAGCATAACTGCTTTATCATATAATTGGAGGCCTAGCCTCTTTTAATAACTAGGGCAAAGCCCTATTTGATAAACTGGGGCAAAGCCCTTTTCGGTAAACTAGGGCATAGCCCTTTTAGCACTTCCTCCATTTATAAAACCCAACCCATGCAACATGTCATGTATGCAGAATGTCATGCCCATATTTGAATCAAACAATCACAGTCAAGTCATTCATATCACCAACATATATTCACAATCAAATCCATCAACCACACAGTCCAAGTCAGTCACTTGCCCACAAGGGCAAAATAGTCATTTTTCATATTATAAGGGTAATTTTGTAATTTTACCAAATATCAGGGTTTTCCATGTTCATTAACAATTATCAATATTTTTGAGTTTTTAAACAATGATCTTTAACCCACTTTATCAAATTCGGGCTGTTGGGCCCAAAACCCCTAATGGGCCCTATAAATATTGATTTAGCCCACTAAGCCTGCTTAATCCAAATTTTACAATAGTACTAAACGTGTTAACATGCAACTTTTCCAGATTCCATTTTCTATCAGTTTTACCCAAATGGGCCCGAAAGCCTATTGGCCCCGATTCTAGCCCATTGAGGCCCAACTTACCATTGTGCACAAAATTGCGCTCTTACCTGCTCCATTGATCCAAACACTGATCGTATCGTATCTATCGCATCTTTAAGCAAAGGCAAAATCACAAGTTCCTGAAATGTCAAAATTTTAGCATTTCGGCTTTTCGGCGAATATTAATCTAAGCTACTGCGAGGGTTATTACACACCTGTTATGGGTTGAAGTTGAAACGTTTCCAAAATCAATCACCTACGATAACCACCACCTATAACTCAAACTTAACTAATCCAATGTCAATATATGTAAATCCTAAGCACATTAGTCATATGGAACATAAGGGCATATTCGTTATTTTACCATATAGGGGTATTACGGTCACTTTACCCTACACGGGATTTACGATCTTTTTACCTATTAGGGGTATTTTAGTCATTTCATCCTACAAGGGTGTTTTGGTAAATCTACAAACCAAGGGTATTTCAGTAATTTTGTAAACCAATGGTATTTCTATAATTTTTAGAAAGTCAATGGTATTTCTATAATTTTTTAAATTAGGGGTATTTTGGTAATTTTACAAATTGAGGGTATTTCGGTAATTTCACAAACCAGTGGTATTTTGGTAATTTTACAAACTAGGGGTATTTTGGTAATTCTACCCTATAGGGGTATTTTAGTAATTTCACAATCGAGGGTAAAACGGTAATTTTGTAAATCGAGGGTAAAACAGTAATTCTGTAAATCGAGGGTAAAATAGTGAGTCTATAAATCGAGGGTACTTTGGCAATTTTACAAGTCGAGGGCATTTCTGTAATTGTAAACTAAAGTATTCTAAACAGGGATAACAATACGAATGGCCCTAAAGCCCATTCTTGGCCCAAATGGGCCCACACGCTCGTGTGGCCCTTTTAGCCCAAATCTAGCCACAAATATGAGATTCACCTAGCCTAGTCCAATATTTACTACACAATCAAACAACTTATCCAATTGGGCTCGTAAGCCCATTGGGCCCACATGGCCCGTTTCGGCCCATCGCAGCCCGAAGTAGCCATCCTACAACTAGAGTAGTGAGAAATACACACTTGATAGGAGACTGGAGTTAATCCACGCTCTGAGCACTCTTAGCCGACGCCCAACCCAAACGAGCACGTCATACAGCGAAAGGGATCAGCCAAGAAAGGTACCTTTACTCTCCTCATGGTTCTCTCTATTTAAAGCCAGCTTCGCATCCACTCTTATGTTAGCTTCCCGATGTGGGATCCTTCCAACATCAAAGTTTAAATTCAACACCAACTCTTGCCGCCCCCTATTAGCAAAATAAATGCTCTTTGATTGCCATGATTTTCGAACCCTGGACCTCCTTGCCAACTCTATGACGCCACCTTGCCACTTCACCACAGGCTCTTTTTGTGTCATATTTTATCCCCAAATAATTATAAGGTCTAAAGGCCAAAGTCCAGGTTCCCTTAAAAAAAACAGAATAAATTGCAAGAGCCAAGGCTTGAACCCAGGCTCCCATACAACCTTAATTACGCCACCTCCACTAGACCATATTGCTCCTTGTGTCATTTATTTAACACAATAATTTAAAAGGCCCTCATCCAAGCATCCAGGTTTTTTTCACTTAATACCAAAACTTTTGCTAAAGCCCAAGTTTAAACCCAAGATTTCTCCAACACTTCTCAAAGCCATTAACCACTAAAGCAAACATTTAATTGTTTCATTTCATTGCACAATTAAATACCTATATACAACCTCCTTACGGACCTCCACTCAAGGCCCAATACTTCTAGGCCCAAATTCGGGGTGTTACAATTCTACCCCCTTAAAGAAATTTCATCCTCGAAATTTTCCACTCTCAGACTACACCACCACACTTCTGCTGTGCACTCTGATACTAATAATACTAACATACACCCAAAACATTTGTCCATCGGAGTGGATAGATTTCACATGCAACTAATTTCTAAATTTCCAGAACACACACCAAATAAATACTAAATCTAAATTCAAACGTTACAGTTTACTCTAACTAGAGAGTTCTAGTATAGTGCTACTATCTATAGTGGTTTCTCAATATAGCATTTCAATCTATAACAGTAAACAGAGTTAGAGAACTTACAAATTTGGTGCCGGAGACTCGGTGTGCCAGACTTGCAGTAACATCTTTTCAGAAACAAGTCAAGTTTCGTTGATAAATTACAAAATAAAATTTTAGAAAAACCCTTTTCAAACCCCAATTTCGAAAAAAGACAAAAATAAAAAAATAACAATAATTTTTTGCTACCCATACCACAGTCGAGTTTTGTAATCTGGCTCAGATACCACTAAATGTAACACCCCAAATCTGGCCCAGATGTTATGGCTGGATCCGACGTGTCACATTGAAGTTTTTAAGAAAACCCATGCCTCTTTCAACGTCCTTCTTAGTGTTTTAAAAGATAGTCTTTGCTAAGTTAATAAAGTGAATAGAAGCTGTGCACCAGGTAGGTATCTGAAACAGAGGAGGTGAGCCATGAAGGCTACTTAAGTACCAAGCTCTTGATTGGATCCAATCCTAGACATGCCCGCAACCATTTCCACACTTTGGTGCGAGGTTAGGTTTTGAGAAAAACGAGTTGGAATTCATTTAAGTAGATATTTTTGATAAACCGATTAATTGTATCGTTGCGTTATTTTGAAAACAATTATCATTTTGGAAACGCGCCCTAAGCCTAACCCATTTTAGATTGTTATCAGTAAAATATAGGGTATAAAATAAAATAATCCCAGAAAAATAATTAAAATGGCCTTGCTACAACCCAGAACCAAATAATAATATTAATTAAGATAAAACTTATAAAAAAAATAAGCTGATTAGTTATTTCAATTAAAAGAAACAGAAATAGTAGTGTGGCCATCTCCGAGTCCCTCGCAGCTCCAAACCATCTAAGCTTAGGGATTACCTGCACAGTTAGAAACGGGTTGAGTTTACGAAAACTCAGTGTGTAATCCCCAACAACAAACAAATAGTGAATAACACAGTGTCAGTACAATCTGGGCCAAAGCCCTATTCAGTAACAGTACAGTCTGGGCCTTAGCCCTTAAATAGTAGCAATATGGGCCTAAGCCCTAATTCAGCCTCGACATATACTGGGCCGAAGCCTTTTCATAAATCATATCACTGGACTGAAGCCTTTTCATAAATCATATCACTGGCCGAAGCCTTTACTATAAGCGGTATGGCCCATAGGCCCATTTCAATATCACATGTAATATCAATGAATGTATGCAAGCCCATTTGGGGAGACTACTCAACCTACCATCCGCTACTCTCCACCCGTACCAACCAACACACCATGTGGGGAATAACTCAACCCACCCAACCAAACTCTCCACTAGCAGCATAGCTGCTTTATCATATAACTGGAGGCCTAGCCTCTTTTAATAACTGGGGCAAAGCCCTTTTTGATAAACTGGGGCAAAACCCTTTTCGGTAAACTGGGGCATAGCCCTTTTAGCACTTCCTCCATTTATAAAACCCAACCCATGCAACATGTCATGTATGTAGAATGTCATGCCCATATTTGAATCAAACAATCACAGTCAAGTCATTCATATCACCAACATATATTCACAATCAAATCCATCAACCACACAGTCCAAGTCAGTCACTTACCCACAAGGGCAAAATAGTCATTTTTCATATTATAAGGGTAATTTCGTAATTTTACCAAATATCAGGGTTGTCCATGTTCATTAACAATTATCAATATTTCCGAGTGTTTAAACAATGATCTTTAACCCACTTTATCAAATTCGGGCTTTTGGGCCCAAAACCCCTAATGGGCCTTACGAATGCTGATTTAGCCCACTAAGCCTGCTTAATCCAAATTTTACAACAGTACTAACCGTGTTAACATGCAACTTTTCCAGATTCCATTTTCTATCAGTTTTACCCAAATCGGCCCGAAAGCCCACTAGCCCCGATTCCAGCCCATTGAGGCCCAACTTACCATCGTGCACAAAATTGCACTCTTACCTGCTCCATTGATCCAAACACCGATCATATCGTATCTATCGCATCTTTAAGCAAAGGCAAAATCACAAGTTCCTGAAATGTCAAAATTTTAGCATTTTAGCATTTCGGCGAATATTAATCTAAGCTACTACGAGGGTTATTACACACCTGTTATGGGTTGAAGTTGAAATGTTTCCAAAATCAATCACCTACGATAACCACCACCTATCACTCAAACTTAACTAATCCAATATCAATATATGTAAATCCTAAGCACATCAGTCATACGGAACATAAGGGCATATTCGTCATTTTACCATACAGGGGTATTGTGGTCACTTTACCCTACAGAGGCTTTACGGTCTTTTTACCTACTAGGGGTATTTTAGCCATTTCATCCTACAAGGGTGTTTTGGTAAATCTACAAACCAAGGGTATTTCAGTAATTTTGTAAACCAATGGTATTTCTATAATTTTTAGAAAGTCAAGGGTATTTCTGTAATTTTGTAAATTAGAGGTATTTTGGTAATTTTACAAATTGAAGGTATTTCGATAATTTCACAAACTAGTGGTATTTTGGTAATTTTACAAACTAGGGGTATTTTGGTAATTCTACCCTATAGGGGTATTTCAGTAATTTCACAATCGAGGGTAAAACTGAAATTTTGTAAATCGAGGGTAAAACAGTAATTCTGTAAATCAAGGGTAAAACAGTGAGTCTATAAATCGAGGGTACTTTGGCAATTTTACAAGTCAAGGGCATTTCTGTAATTGGCAAACTAAAGTATTCTAAACATGGATAACAATACGAATGGCCCTAAAGTCCATTCTCGGCCTAAATGGGCCCACACGCTCGTGTGACCCTTTTAGCCCAAATCTAGCCACAAATATTAGATTCACCTAGCCTAGTCCAATATTTACTACACAATCAAACAACTTATCCAATTGGGCTCGTTGGCCCATCGGGCCCACATGGCCCGTTTCGGCCCATCGCGGCCCGAAGTAGCCATCCTACAACTAGAGTAGTGAGAAATACACACTTGATAGGAGACTGGAGTTAATCCACGCTCTGAGCACTCTTAGCCGACGCCCAACCCAAACGAGCACGTCATACAGCGAAAGGGATCAGCCAAGAAAGGTACCTTTACTCTCCTCATGGTTCTCTCTATTTAAAGCCAGCTTCGCATCCACTCTTATGTTAGCTTCCCAATGTGGGATCCTTCCAACATCAGAGTTTAAATTCAACACCAACTCTTGCCGCCCCCTATTAGCAAAATAAATGCTCTTTGATTGCCATGATTTTCGAACCCTGGACCTCCTTGCCAACTCTAGGACGCCACCTTGCCACTTCACCACTGGCTCTTTTTGTGTCATATTTTATCCCCAATTAATTATAAGGTCTAAAGGCCAAAGTCCAGGTTCTCTTAAAAAAAACAGAATAAATTGCAAGAGCCAAGGCTTGAACTCAGGCTCCCATACAACCTTAATTACGCCACCTCCACTAGACCACATTGCTCCTTGTGTCATTTATTTAACACAATAATTTAAAAGGCCCTCATCCAAGCATCCAGGTTTTTTTCACTTAATACCAAAACTTTTGCTAAAGCCCAAGTTTGAACCCAAGATTTCTCCAACACTTCTCAAAGCCATTAACCACTAAAGCAAACATTTAATTGTTTCATTTCATTGCACAATTAAATACCTATATACAACCTCCTTACGGACCCCCACTCAAGGCCCAATACTTCTAGGCCCAAATTCGGGTGTTACATATACTCAATTGTATTTTTGTACATACTTGTACAATTTTGTAACATAATTATCTCCTTTCACATCTAACATAATCTTTTTATTACCCATTGAACAGTTGGAATACTAATCGGATACACAAAAAGTCTTTGTACACAAGTGCCACATATGTAGCCAAAGCTACCTCATATTTCATATCACATAAATGCTCGCTCTCGAGCTAATCACGGGCCTACTCACACAAGCTCACAATCAAGACGTAACTACAAGGGTTGCTCACACAAGCTGTCAAGTATCCGCAACACATGCTGGACTACCTAGCCACTGGTAGGACGTACATGACCAGCACCCGGATTCACATAAACATATATATCACATGGGGTTCTAGTGACATGTCACACGTATCCTATTCTATTCCTAAGGTTCAACCGGGATTTTGTCACTTATCACATCGTTGTCGAACTTGTCCATAATGTTATTCATATAATTCATAAAATATTAAAGTATACAAATAGCAATGCAATAATAAAAATAACGCTTATATTTACATGCAAACTTACGTCGAATGCGACAATGGAGAAAATGACCTAACTGCCCAATACTTTGTTCCCCCCCCTTTCTAGGCCCAAATCTCATTTTTACTGATCTATAACATCACATTTAGCTTATTTAATAATTAAGCTACTCAATACAGCCCAAAATCTTGTTTTGACAGAATTTATATTTTTGCCCATAACCTTTGTCATATTTATACTTTTTCCCTTAGGCTCGTAAAATGATTTTCATTCAATCTCTTTATACCTTAAGCCTAGTGGAACCATTTTCATAACTATAACATCCCATAATTTCCATTAAAACACACTTTTACTTCATATTTTATAACTTTTACAATTTAGTCCTTTTAGGCATTTTCACCTAAAATTACTTAGCAAAAGTTGTTTCTCCAACCATAAACATGCATAATTTACCATTAAACATAAAAATAAACAAATTTCTAACATAGTTCAAACCCTAGACCTTCATCATAACTCAAATAAATGTTAGAAATAGGTAGATCATGTTACAAGGATTTCAAAAACGTGAAAATCATTAAAAACATGGCAAGAACGGACTTACTATGGAGCTTGGAAAGCTTGAAAAACACCCTAGCCATGGTGGTCTGAAAAAATTCGACCAAGGGATTGGAGATGAGCAAAATTTGGCTTTTATTTTGTTTATTTAATCATTCAATTACTAAATGACCAAAATGCCCCTAACTTAAAAATATTCTATTTAACCTATTTCATGTCCATTTTTGTCCAACAAATTAACCAATGGTCTAATTACCATTTAAGGACTTCCAATTTAAAATTTCATAGCAATTTGACACCTCTAGCTTTTAGAACTCAAGTTTTGCACTTTCTACAATATAGTCCTTTTGACTAAATTGAGTGCCCAAATGTCAAAATTTTTTAACGAAATTTTCACAAAAAAATTCCATAAAACTGTAGACCATAAAAATATAATAAAAATGAATTTTACTGTGTCAGATTTGTGGTCCCGGAACCACTGTTCCGACTAGACCCAAAATCGGGCTGTTACAATATGACCAAACCATAAGCTTAAAAGTACTAAAGTGATGGTTAGATAGTGTGACGTAGTCTCCTACGATCCCCAAGTCTGAGCTAACTTTGAAATCACTATAAAACATGGGAAAAATAAACAATGTAAGCTTTATAGCTTAGTAAGTTCGCATGAAATAAACTCAACTAATCATAAGTACATAATTCATCAATTTGAACTTGTTAGTTCGTAATTCATAAATACTAACGAACCTTCCACATGCTTAATCATATACTTATATGAAAACTTCATAACTTCTTCAATTTAAAGCTTGTATGATTCATATACATACTTGAACCAATCCATAACAAGCTCATACCCAAACGAAAAAATGTCGAATACTCGAATTCTCGCACACTAACTGCCAATACATAGACGAAGCTATTTTAATCTCGTACACTAAGTGCCATAAATAGCCAAAGCTATCTCGAATCGCACACTAAGTGCCATATATAGCCAAAGCTATCTCAATTCGCACACTAAGTGCCATACATAGCCGAATTGTCGTCAAATATGACTGTAGTCTCATATATACAACTTTTGCAATATCAAATCATTTAAAGCATAACTATAACAATGCTTATTATATATGAACTTACCTCGATTCAAAAACGATGAAATTGTCGATTAATCGAGTACTTTATCTTTTCCCCGATCCAAGTTCGTATTTCTCCTTTCTTGATCAAATATATTCAAAATTAATTCTTGATCTAACTATATTCAAAATTAACTTATTTTATCAACTATTTATTCAATTCAATCCAAAATATACATTAGGGTATTTTACACATTTGAACCTAAACTTTTACATTTTTCACAATTTAGACTTTATTATCAAATTGACCAACTAAACGATAAATTTTCTTAACAAAATTTTCACACAATCACATTATCATGTTGTAAATATTAAAATAATAATAAAATAAATATTTTGACCTCAAATTTGTGGTCCCAAAACCACAGTTATGATTTGACTAAAAACGGGCTATTACACAATCATATATTCATTCTGTAAACATTAAAATAATAATAAAATAATTATTTTGACTTTGAATTTGTGGTCTCGAAACCACTACTCTGATTTGACTAAAAATGGGCTGATACAACTCTTCCCCCTTTAGGATTTTCATCCCCGAAAATCTTACCAGCAAAAAGGCTAGGGTACTGTTTTCTCATAGCTTTCTCAGGCTCCCACGTGGCTTCTTCAATACCGTGACGTTGCCACAAAACTTTCACCAAAGCTATGCTTTTATTTCTCAATTGTTTATGCTAAAATTTTGATCGATTCTTCATTGTATGTCATGTCGGGTTGAATTTCAATCTCTGCCGGAGATATTACATGTGATGGATCTTATCTATATCGATGCAACATTGACACATGAAATACATTATGGATCTTTTCTAATTCTGACGGTAATGCTACCCGATATGCCACTGGTCCTATTCATTCAATAATCTCATACAGCACTATGCATCGCGAACTTAGCTTGCCTTTGCGACCAAATCGAAGGATTTTCTTCCATGACGATACTTTCAGAAATACTTTATCTTCGATTTGAAATTCAATGTCTTTTCGTTCAAATCGGCGTACGAATTCTGTCGATCTAAAGCTATTTTCAAATTATCACGAATTTACTTTCACTTTTTCTTTAGTCTCTCGTATCAAATCAACCCTTGAATCTTTTTCTCACTCAGCTCAATCCAGTACAACGGAATTCAGTATTTACAACCATACAAAGCTTTGTACGGTGCCATCATTATTCTTGACTGAAAGTTGTTGTTATACGTGAATTCAACCAAGGATAAATATTTCTCCCAGTTGCCATCGAATCTTAGAACACAACAACGAAGCATATCTTCGAGAATTTGTATTACTCACTCAAATTGACGGTCAGTTTGTGGATGAAATGCAGTACTAAAATTTAACATTGTACCTAGAGCTTCTTGCAATTTCTTCCAAAATCGTGATGTAAACCTCCGATTTCTATCTGAAATAATTGAAACTGGCAGCACATACAATCTCATGATCTCAGAGATATACAATTCAGCCAATTTATCAAGCAAATAGTTTGTACATACCAGAATGAAATGTGCTGATTTCGTTAGTCTATCTACGAAAACCCAAATAACATCTTTCTTTTTTGGAGACAGTGGTAATCCCTATACAAAATCCATCATAACTTTATCCAATTTCCACTCTGGTATCATCACAGGCTGTAGTAATCCTGAAGGTACTTGATGTTTGGCTTTAATTTGTTAACAAACTAAACATCTCGATACAAACTCAAAAATGTCTCGTTTCATACCCGACCACCAATACAATTGTTTCAAGTCATTGTACATTTTGGTACTCCCTGGGTGAACAGATAAACAACCACTGTGTGCTTCATGCAAAATTTTCTGAATGAGCTCAGAATTCTTTGGTACACAGATTCTACCTAGGAACATTAAACAATTATTGGATCTGATATGATATTCTGAAGCACTAGTCGACTCAAATTGCACTATTTTAGCTTGTAACACGTTGTAACAATTTTGAGCTTCACAAATCTGCTGAAGAAAAACTAATTTGGCTTTTAATTCGGCTAATATCAGACCATAATCAGACAATTTCAGTCTCGTATTCATCGATCTCAAAGAAAATAGAGATTTTCTACTCAAAACATCTGCGACTACATTTGCTTTCCCCGGATGATAATCAATTATTAACTCATAATCTTTCAATAGCTCGATCCATCTCCGTTGTCGCAAATTCAAATCTTTCAGAGTCATTAGATATTCAAACTGTGACAGCCCTAAAGCGACCCTAGTAGGAAAGCAGTTTCGGGACCGCTAAACCGAGTCACCAAATTATTTGAATATGATATTTATTGTCTAAAATAAATGTGTGAAAATTTTAAGCTTCGATTTAGTAAATTGCATGTGAATTTAGTCAATAGGACTTATGTGTGACATTTTTGAAATGTGATAGATCAAAACATAAGGACCTATTAGTGCATGTTGAAAAAGGGGGGACTTGCATGTCAATTTTCCCGCCATCTAGTAGTGGCCGGCCATGACATTAGGATGGACAAAGGGTGATGGGCAAAACATGTCATAGACATGTTGTGTTGGTGCATCATGGGAGGAAACAATAAAATAAAGTTAGTAATAAAGAAATGGAAAAAAGAAAGAACGTGTGTGATTGTTTCTCCCCCCTCCCCATTGCCTTGAATGTAAGAAAGAAAACAAAAAAAAAGTGTCCATCTTTTTTTTCATTTCTCTTGGCCGAATGTTCTAAGGAAGAAAGGAAACAAGTTGTGTTCTTTGGTTCTTCTTGGCCGGATTGAGAGGAGGAAGGAAGGAGTGAAGCAATCGGTCATCTTAGGTCGATATTAAGGTAAGGAAGTTGATACTAGTTCTTGAAATCCTAGTTGATTTTGAGTGAGATATCAAGTTATTGTTGGTAACCCATGTTGAAATTGTGATTTTGGAATAAGTAAGGTTTTCGGCTATGGAGATTAATAAGGGTGATGGTTGTGTTTCATGCTAAATCTAGATGAACAATGGTAGTTGCTTACATCTTGATGATTATGAGTTTCTTTCTTGGTTCTACCTTAGATCCATGAAGTATATTTTTATTTGGTGTTGTTGGAAGTATCGGCCATGGTATATCCATAAGTGTGATTTATGCTTATTGCATGGTAGGTAAGATTTATGTTTTGGATATATGTTTAAATTTGGTTATAATCAAATTTGTGATTCGGCTCTTGCACATATATATATATATGATTGCACATGATGTATTGGTATGACCTATATATTATCTCAAGGTATATACTTACACATGATGGTGCTTCGGTTATGGATTAAATGATGGATGCGTATTGATTTATAATATGTAATGCATTAGTTAGTAAAATGTATGCCATTTATGTGTGGTATTAAGTATATAATCGGCCTCAACATAGACATGCATATTCGGCCATAGGAAGAGGATTGGTGTTGCATGTATTCGGTTAGAGGCAAGCATATTGATGCTTTTGTCTTGGCTTAGAAAATTCGGCCAAGGGGGAATATTAGCTAAAATGTTGAGTTTGATTCATGATTCCATATATATATGTGACTCTAATGCCTAAAGTATATATGGGCTAAGTACCTTGAGGTTTTCTTTTGATGTTCGAATGAATTGTATTAAATTGCTTGATGTGATTAAAAATGCATATGACCATTGTGTAGTTGAGCTAGAAGGTGGCCATATGAACAATCAAACTCCTTGTCATATTCGGCCATAAGCTAGCATAATGAGACTTTAATAAGTTAAATTTGTTTGAATTAGCTCAAGAGCTTAGACGACCACAGTTGGATAAGGGAAAGGAAAAAGTTATCGAATAGCCGCTGAAAACGTTCAACCACATCCGAGGTAAGTTCTTGAGTAATAGAGCTTAAATTATGATTTGATTAGATCATGTTTTAAGCAAATCAAAATCATGCTCTTTGTGTGTGGCTATTGAGCCGAAATTGCAAGAGTGATAAGTGTCTTGTGTTTGAGTTTTGCTAATGAAAATGAAATACGAATGTGTCATGATTTATTGTTAAATGTGCATGGTTATTCGAATGATGTTCGGGCTAAGTCCCGAAGGCTTTGTGCTAAGTGACCATATCCGGACTAAGATCCGAAGGCATTTGTGCGAGATACTAATTCCGGGCTAAGCCTGAAGGCATTGGTGCGAGTTACTAAATCCGGGTTAAGTCCCGAAGGCATTTGTGCGAGTTACTATAACCGGGCTATGTCACGAAGGCATTCGAACGAGTAGCTATATCCGGTTAAATTCCGAAGGTATGTGATTTGGGAATGAATAATCTTGCTGTAAAAATTTCAGTTAATACGATTGTAACATCCCAACATTGAGGTATGTTTCGTATGTGCTTTGAATTAGTTGAGCCCTTACAAATAAGTATTCGCTCAGTTGATAAATGAGCTACCGACCTTTGGCTAAGTTGATCTTTGTGTATGAATAAAAGGGTTGGTAATGTGAAGTAAGTATGATATTGAAAATTTGTGCATATGAAATTATCCGTTTAGCTACATGAATGCTATACTTTGGTTGTGTCTAAATTCTTTGCTCAAAACTTACTAAGCATTTAATGCTTACTCCGTTTCTTTGATTCTCTGTTTTATAGATTTTGGTTCTTCAGCTCTCGGACTCGGGATTTTGAAGTCAAAGTTGCCCACACTATCAAAGCTCCTTTTGGTATTCTTTTGGTTGAACTTTGAAATGGTATGTATAGGACTACCCTTTTTTTGTTGGTCATGTACCCTTCGGTTTTGTGTAAATTTGGATAGCCATGCGAAAATGGCTTAAATATACTTTGATCATAGCTTTATAATCGTTTTGTATGTTGTCCGTCGAGAGGTATGGAAATGTTGGTAACGGTTAGCCATGGGAATGGTTATTCATGATCATTTTTGGAATATGTATGACAAACTCTAGTTGATCCATGGAGGATCATGAAATAGGTAAAGTTTACCTTAAAAATAGATGCTGGCAGCAGCAGTGATGTGGATGTGAAAAATCACTAAAAATAGTAGGAATAGAATTAAATAGTGAATAAATTATGTAATCGAACCTTGATGAATCTATTTTCATAGGAAAGTAACGAAACGTTCATATGAACAGTATATTATGAGATGTTAAAGTTTTCGTGAGACAGGGCCAGAACGGTTTCTGGATCCCCTGATCTGACTTTGGAAATTCATTATAAATTAACCAGAGACATTTAGAAGTCATGCCATATATGTATAGATTCCTCTTTGAGTCTAGTTTCTATAGAAACAAACGGAGATCCAAGTCGTAATGCGAAAAGAGCAGTATAGTCGATCCCTGTAACATGGGAGACTTTGACTAATAAACTGTACTAATTGGCCTGACCAAAAATTCTAGAAAAAAATTTGTAGATGCATATATGAGTCTAGTTTCAGGGAAAAATCACGAAACTGATTTTTGAGTTGTGAAAATCAAGATATGATTTTTAAGGTGACAGTGACGCAGTTAGCCAGCTTGCCTGGAAAATTTAAAATGGATTGTGCAAAGAAGTGATTTAAGTCTGCAAACCCCTCGTGTCCGACTCCGGCGACGGACTCGGGTACGGGGTGTTACAATTTTATTGGTATCAGAGCTACGGTTTAGTCGATTTTAGGACTACCGTAATGCGTTGGGTTTAGCTATACATGCCTTTTTATGTGATTATTTGATAGTGTGGTGATTTCTGACATTTGCAAATGTGTTTATTTATAGTAATGGATCCCGATCCCGACCGAGCGGTAGCTGATGATCTTGAGAGTGTAGCGCCTGCTCCCGCACTAGGGACAGCGTGGGAGCAGGCGCTGGCAGACTCTCAACCTAATACTAGTAATCCGAATGATGAGGCTAGACAAGCTTTCTATAGCGTGATGAATGATTGGTTCAACCAATACATTCGAACTAATACGGCTGTTCCACAACCTCCATTCCCGACAAATACCACCCTCGCACCTACAATACCTCCGGTAACGAACCAAATAAGGTCAAATAAGCCCCCAGTTGACAGAATCCGAAAACACGGGGCTACTGAATTTAAAGCTGCGGACAGCGATGATGCCGAGCAAGCTGAATTTTGGTTGGACAACACTATCCGGGTACTCGACGAGCTATCTTGCACACCCGATGAGTGTCTAAAGTGTACTATCTCCTTGCTACGTGATTCTGCCTACTATTGGTGGAATACATTGACTTCTGTTGTGCCTAGAGAGCAAGTAACTTGGGGATTCTTCCAAACCGAGTTTCGAAAGAAGTATATCAGTCAGAAATTCATTGACCAAAAATGGAAGGAATTTCTTAAACTTAAACAAGGTTCCATGTCGGTTACCGACTATGAACGAAAGTTTGTAAGGCTTAGCCGGTATGTACGAGAATGCATTTCCTCAGAAGCCGTAATGTGTAAACGTTTCGAGGATGGATTGAATGATGATATAAAGCTGTATGTTGCCATTTTGGAAATCCGAGAATTTGTGGCACTTGTCGAGCGAGCTTGCAAAGCCGATGAGCTCAGTATGGAGAAAAGAAAAGCTGAGGCGGGAGCAAGGGAGTTTCGTAAGAGGTCTTCGGGGAAGCCCTTCCCACAGTCATCGAAGAAATTTAGAGATGGCTTAGGCCGGTCTAGAGACACTTCGGGCTTTTTTAGACGAGATCGCGATCGACCCCTTTCGAGTGCACGAGTCACTTCGGTCGTCAGTGTGGGAAATGATCGTCGAGATAGAACGGAGTTCCAGTATTGTGGCAAATGGCATTCTGGAAGTTGTAGATTCCATGACCGCTCCTGCTACAAGTGCGAGTCAGTTGACCACTTTATTAAAGATTGCCCGAGATTGTCTGAACAGAATGTAAATCAGAGTGGGAAACCGAGTGCTACCACTGCTCGAGGTAGACCATCTAGAAACATGGGAAATGCTAGTGGTGGTCAGAGAGGATCTAGAGATGCTGCGACCAGATCTGAGGCTCGTGCTCCTGCTAGGGCTTATGCTATACGCGCACGCGAGGATGCTTCCTCGCCAGATGTTATTACCGGTACTTTTACTCTCTTCGATACTAATGTGATTGCTTTGATTGACCCTGGTTCTACTCATTCTTATATATGCGAAACCTTAGCATCCAGTAAGACTTTACCTATTGAGTCTACCGAGTTCGTAATTCGGGTGTCAAATCCCTTGGGTCGTTACGTGTTTGTCGACAAAGTGTGTAAGAAATGCCCCCTAGTAATTCGGGATTCCTGTTTTCCGGCAGACTTGATGCTTTTGCCGTTTGATGAATTTGATGTTATTCTTGGTTTGGATTGGTTGACCGCGCATGATGCGGTTGTGAATTGCAAAAGCAAGACTATTGATTTGAGGTGCGCAAATAACGAGATAATCCGAGTTGAGTCTACGGACTTAAAGTGGTTGCCAGCTATAATATCAGCAATGTTGGCCCAGAAATATGTAAGAAAAGGGTGTGAAGCATACCTTGCGTATGTACTTGATGACAAAGAATTAGAAAAGAAACCCGAATCTGTGCCGGTGGTTTGTGAATACCCGGATATTTTTCCTAAAGAATTACCGGGTTTACCACCTGTTCGGGAGGTAGAGTTTGGTATTGAGCTTGTACCTGGAACTACGCCAATTTCAATAGCTCCGTATCGTATGGCACCAACCGAGTTAAAAGAATTGAAAGCTCAGTTGCAAGAGTTGACGGATAGAGGTTTCGCTCGACCAAGTTTCTCACCTTGGGGTGCACCAGTATTGTTTGTGAAAAAGAAGGACAGAACCATGAGGTTGTGCATTGACTATCGTCAGCTGAATAAAATGACGATAAAGAATAAATATCCGTTACTGCATATTGATGATTTGTTTGATCAACTAAATGGAGCTTCAGTGTTTTCAAAGATAGATTTGAGATCGGGTTATTATCAGTTGCGAATTCGAGATTCGGATATACCCAAAACTGCTTTCAGAACGAGATACGGCCACTACGAGTTCTTAGTAATGCCGTTTGGGCTCACTAATGCCCCTGCGGTATTTATGGATTTGATGAATCGGATCTTCAGACAGTATTTGGACCGGTTCGTAGTTGTGTTTATTGATGATATCTTGGCCTATTCAAGAGATGAGACCGAACATGCTGAGCACCTGAGATTAGTGTTGTAAATTTTACGGGATAAGCAGTTATATGCTAAGTTCAGTAAGTGTGAGTTCTGGTTAAGAGAGGTTAGCTTCTTGGGCCACGTGGTATCCGCATCGGGTATTCGAGTTGACCCGAACAAAATTTCAGCCATACTTAACTGGAAGCCTCCGAGAAATATTACTGAGGTTCGGAGCTTTTTGGGACTCGCCGGTTACTACCGACGGTTTGTAAAAGGTTTCTCGATGATAGCCACACCCATGACGAAGTTACTTCAAAAAGATATTAAGTTCGAATGGACGGAAAAATGTCAGAAAAGTTTTGATCAATTGAAAACTTATTTGACTGAAGCCTCAATTTTAGTGCAGCCCGAATCAGGCAAAGAGTTTGTCATCTATAGTGACGCCTCCCTACTTGGGTTAGGTTGCGTGTTGATGCAAGAAGGTCGAGTTGTGGCTTATGCGTCGAGACAATTAAAGCCACATGAGAAAAAATTATCCGACCCATGATCTCGAATTAGCTGCCATCGTATTCGCCTTGAAAATATGGCGACATTACTTATTTGGTGAAAAGTGCCATGTATTTTCGGATCACAAAAGTCTCAAATATTTGATGACTCAAAGAGACTTAAATCTGCGACAAAGACGTTGGCTTGAGTTGTTGAAAGATTATGAGCTTGTCATTGATTACCACCCGGGAAAGGCTAATGTGGTTGCGGACGCCTTAAGCCGGAAATCACTGTTTGCTTTACGAGCGATGAATGTACACTTGTCTGTTCTACCCGACAATGTGTTAGTAGCTGAATTAAAGGCCAAACCATTATTGATTCATCAAATTCGTGAAGCTCAGAAAGTCGACGATGAATTAGTTGCAAAACGGGCTGAATGTGTTCCGAATATGGAATCCGAATTTCAAATTGATAATGACGATTGTTTGAGGTTCAGAAGTCGGTTGTGTGTTCCAAGAAATTCAGAACTCATTTCGATGAGCCTGAACAAAGCCCATTGTAGCCGAATGTCAATTCACCGGGGGAGTATGAAAATGTACAACGATCTGAGACGCCAGTTTTGGTGGCATGGTATGAAACGAGACATTTCCGATTTCGTTTCGAAGTGTTTAATATGTCAGCAAGTAAAGGCGGAACATCAAGTGCCTACGGGTTTACTCCAGCCAATCATGGTACCTGAATGGAAATAGGATCGAGTCACGATGGATTTCGTATCTGGGTTGCCAGTATCGGCAAGTAAGAAAGATGCGATTTGGGTTGTTGTGGATAGACTGACTAAGTCGGCTCACTTTATCCCCGTACGTACGGATTTTTCATTGGATAAACTAGCTGAATTGTATGTTTCTCAGATTGTGAGATTACACGGGATACCGATTTCTATTGTGTCGGATAGAGATACGAGATTCACCTCGCGATTTTGGAAGAAATTGCAAGAAGCTTTGGGTACCAAGCTGCACTTTAGCACCGCTTTTCACCCCCAAACCGATGGTCAATCCGAGCGAATAATTCAGATACTTGAGGATATGTTGAGATGTTGCATCCTCGAGTTCAGCGGTTCATGGGAACGGTATTTACCTTTGATTGAATTCGCTTACAACAACAGTTTTCAATCAAGTATTAAGATGGCACCTTACGAGGCTTTGTACGGTCGTAAATGCCGTACACCATTGTTTTGGACCGAGCTCGGTGAAAGTAAAATTTTCGGAGTTGATTTGATTAAAGATGCTGAACAGAAAGTAAAGGTAATCCGTGAAAGTCTGAAGGCAGCCACAGATCGTCAGAAATCGTATCCGGATTTGAAACGAAAAGACATTGAATATCAGGTGGGAGATAAAGTGTTTCTTAAAGTTTCGCCTTGGAAAAAGATACTTAGATTTGGCCGTAAGGGCAAGTTGAGCCCGAGATTCATTGGGCCGTATGAAATCTCCGAACGAGTTGGTCCGGTTGCGTATAGATTGATTTTGCCCCCTGAACTTGAAAAGATTCACGACGTCTTTCATGTTTCGATGCTTCGACGTTATAGATCCGATCCGTCACACGTGATTAATCCCTCAGAAGTTGAAATTCAATCTGACTTGAGTTATGAAGAAGAACCGATTCGTATCCTAGCTCGTGAAGTGAAAGAGTTGCGAAACAAAAGGGTTCCGTTAGTAAAGGTGTTATGGCTCAAACACGGAGTTGAAGAAGCTACTTGGGAAACCGAGAATGCCATGAAAGAACGATACCCAAACTTATTTACCAGTAAGATTTTTGGGGATGAAAATTTCTTAAGTGGGGGAGAGTTGTGACAGCCCTAAAGTGACCCTAGTAGGAAAGCGGTTTCGGGACCGCTAAACCGAGTCACCAAATTATTTGAATATGATATTTATTGTCTAAAATAAATGTGTGAAAATTTTAAGCTTTGATTTAGTAAATTGCATGTGAATTTAGTCAATAGGACTTATGTGTGACATTTTTGAAATGTGATAGATCAAAACATAAGGACCTATTAGTGCATGTTGAAAAAGGGGGGACTTGCATGTCAATTTTCCCCCCATCTAGTAGTGGCCGGCCATGACATTAGGATGGACAAAGGGTGATGGGAAAAACATGTCATAGACATGTTGTGTTAGTGCATCATGGGAGGAAACAATAAAATAAAGTTAGTAATAAAGAAATGGAAAAAAGAAAGAACGTGTGTGATTGTTTCTCCCCCCTCCCCATTGCCGTGAATGTAAGAAAGAAAACAAAAAAAAAGTGTCCATCTTTTTTTCATTTCTCTTGGCCGAATGTTCTAAGGAAGAAAGGAAACAAGTTGTGTTCTTTGGTTCTTCTTGGTCGGATTGAGAGGAGGAAGGAAGGAGTGAAGCAATCGGTCATCTTAGGTCGATATTAAGGTAAGGAAGTTGATACTAGTTCTTGAAATCCTAGTTGATTTTGAGTGAGATATCAAGTTATTGTTGGTAACCCATGTTGAAATTGTGATTTTGGAATAAGTAAGGTTTTCGGCTATGGAGATTAATAAGGATGATGGTTGTGTTTCATGCTAAATCTAGATGAACAATGGTAGTTGCTTACATCTTGATGATTATGAGTTTCTTTCTTGGTTCTACCTTAGATCCATGAAGTATATTTTTATTTGGTGTTGTTGGAAGTATCGGCCATGGTATATCCATAAGTGTGATTTATGCTTATTGCATGGTAGGTAAGATTTATGTTTTGGATATATGTTTAAATTTGGTTATAATCAAATTTGTGATTCGGCTCTTGCACATATATATATATATATGATTGCACATGATGTATTGGTATGACCTATATATTATCTCAAGGTATATACTTACACATGATGGTGCTTCGGTTATGGATTAAATGATGGATGCGTATTGAGTTATAATATGTAATGCATTAGTTAGTAAAATGTATGCCATTTATGTGTGGTATTAAGTATATAATCGGCCTCAACATAGACATGCATATTCGGCCATAGGAAGAGGATTGGTGTTGCATGTATTCGGTTAGAGGCAAGCATATTGATGCTTTTGTCTTGGCTTAGAAAATTCGGCCAAGGGGGAATATTAGCTAAAATGTTGAGTTTGATTCATGATTCCATATATATATGTGACTCTAATGCCTAAAGTATATATGGGCTAAGTACCTTGAGGTTTTCTTTTGATGTTCGAATGAATTGTATTAAATTGCTTGATGTGATTAAAAATGCATATGACCATTGTGTAGTTGAGCTAGAAGGTGGCCATATGACCAATCAAACTCCTTGTCATATTCGACCATAAGCTAGCATAATGAGACTTTAATAAGTTAAATTTGTTTGAATTAGCTCAAGAGCTTAGACGACCACAGTTGGATAAGGGAAAGGAAAAAGTTATCGAATAGCCGCTGAAAACATTCGACCACATCCGAGGTAAGTTCTTGAGTAATAGAGCTTAAATTATGATTTGATTAGGTCATGTTTTAAGCAAATCAAAATCATGCTCTTTGTGTGTGGCTATTGAGCCGAAATTGCAAGAGTGATAAGTGTCTTGTGTTTGAGTTTTGCTAATGAAAATGAAATACGAATGTGTCATGATTTATTGTTAAATATGCATGGTTATTCGAATGATGTCCGGGCTAAGTCCCGAAGGCTTTGTGCTAAGTGACCATATCCGGACTAAGATCCGAAGGCATTTGTGCGAGATACTAATTCCGAGCTAAGCCCAAAGGCATTGGTGCGAGTTACTAAATCCGGGTTAAGTCCCCAAGGCATTTGTGCGAGTTACTATAACCGGGCTATGTCCCGAAGGCATTCGAACGAGTAGCTATATCCGGTTAAATTCCAAAGGTACGTGATTTGGGAATGAATGATCTTGCTGTAAAAATTTCAGTTAATACGCTTGTAACATCCCAACATTGAGGTATGTTTCGTATGTGCTTTGAATTAGTTGAGCCCTTACAAATAAGTATTCGCTCAGTTGATAAATAAGCTACCGGCCTTTGGCTAAGTTGATCTTTGTGTATGAATAAAAGGGTTGGTAATGTGAAGTAAGTATGATATTGAAAATTTGTGCATATGAAATTATCCGTTTAGCTACATGAATGCTATACTTTGGTTGTGTCTAAATTCTTTGCTCAAAACTTACTAAGCATTTAATGCTTACTCCGTTTCTTTGATTCTCTGTTTTATAGATTTTGGTTCTTCAGCTCTCGGACTCGGGATTTTGAAGTCGAAGTCGCCCACACTATCAAAGCTCCTTTTGGTATACTTTTGGTTGAACATTGAAATGGAATGTATAGGACTACCCTTTTGTTGTTGGTCATGTACCCTTCGGTTTTGTGTAAATTTGGATAGCCATGCGAAAATGGCTTAAATATACTTTGATCATAGCTTTATAATCGTTTTGTATGTTGTCCGTCGATAGGTATGGAAATGTTGGTAACGGTTAGCCATGGGAATGGTTATTCATGATCATTTTTGGAATATGTATGACAAACTCTAGTTGATCCATGGAGGATCATGAAATAGGTAAAGTTTACCTTAAAAATAGATGCTGGCAGCAGCAGTGATGTGGATGTGAAAAATCACTAAAAATAGTAGGAATAGAATTAAATAGTGAATAAATTATGTAATCGAACCTTGATGAATCTATTTTCATAGAAAAGTAACAAAATGTTCATATGAACAGTATATTATGAGATGTTAAAGTTTTCGTGAGACAGGGCCAGAACGGTTTCTGGAACCCTTGATCTGACTTTGGAAATTCATTATAAATTAACCAGAGACATTTAGAAGTCATGCCATATATTTATAGATTCCTATTTGAGTCTAGTTTCTATAGAAACAAATGGCATCAGTATTGAAGCCCTGTACAGGGAGATATCCAAGTCGTAATGCGCAAAGGTCAGTGTAGTCGATCCCTATAACATGGGAGACTTTGACTAATAAACTGTACTAATTGGCCCAACCAAAAATTCTAGAAAAAAATTTGTAGATGCATATATGAGTCTCGTTTCAGGGAAAAATCACGAAACTGATTTTCGAGTTGTGAAATTCAAGATATGATTTTTAAGGTGACAGTGATGCAGTTAGCCAGCTTGCCTGGAAATTTTAAAATGGATTGTGCAAAGAAGTGATTTAAGTCTGCAAACCCCTCGTGTCCGACTCCGGCGACGGACTCGGGTACGGGGTGTTACACAAACTCTTCTGATCTGTGAAGATATGACACTTTTCGCCGTATAAATGATGTCGCCAAATTTTCAATGCGAAAACAATAGCTGCCAACTCTAAATTGTGCGTTGGATAATTCTTTTCATGCGATTTCAACTGTCTAGAGGCATAAGCTATCACTTTTCCCTCTTGTATCAAAACACAACCCAAACTGTTTAATGATGCATTGCTAAAAATCACAAACTCTTTACCCGGCTCAGGTTGAACTAACACTAGTGCCTCAGTTAATAATGCTTTCAACTGTTCGAAACTCTGTTGACATTTCACAGACCACTCAAATTTCACATCTTTCTATAGCAACCTGGTCATCAGAATTCCCTTGACAAAATGTCGATAGTAGCCAGCTAGTCCCAGAAAGCCTTTCACTGCAGATACATTTCTCGGTGGTTTCCAATCAACAACGGCTGAAATCTTACTTGGATCAACTCTTATACCTTCTACTGAAACAATCTGCCCAAAAAATCTGACTTCCCTGAGCCAAAACTCACATTTACTGAATTTACCAAACAGTTGATTATCTCTCAAGGTTTGTAGCGCAATCCTCAAATATTCGACATGCTCAGACTCATCTCATGAATAGATCAGAATGTCATCAATGAATACAACAACGAATCTGTCTAAATACGATTTAAAAATCCAATTCATCAAGTCCATAAAAACTACAGGAGCATTAGTTAATCCAAAACGCATAACAAGAAATTCATAATATCCGTACCCTATTTTGCACGCACTTTTCGACACATCCGAATCTTTCACTCGCAACTGATAGTAGCTAGATCTCAAATCAATATTTGAAAACACTGTTGCTCCTTTTAACTAATAAAAAAATCATCTATTCTCGGTAATGGATACTTGTTCTTTATCATAACCTTATTGAGCTGACGATAATCAATACACATTCTCATTGATCCGTCTTTCTTTTTTACAAACAACACTGGCGCACCCTAGGGTGAAAAACTAGGTCATGCAAAACCTCTATCTGTTAATTCTTGCAACTGAGCTTTCAACTTTTTCAACTATGTCAGAGCCATTCTATACGGAGCTATTGATATCAGTGATGTTCCTGGTACTAACTCAATAGCAAATTCGACTTCTTTGATTGGTGGTAACCCTGGTAACTTTTTTGGAAACACACCCAAAAATTCACATACTATCGGTACTGATTCAAATTTTAATTCAGACACTTTTGTATCTAAAACATAAACAAGATAAGCTTCACAACATTTTCCAACACATCTCTGAGATGTCATAGAAGAAATTACAACCAGAAAATCACTTGACTCATCTGATTTAATTTGAAGAATTTCACTGTTCTGACATTTCAATTCAATAGTCTTTCATCTACAATTTACAACGGCGTCATGCAAAGTCAACCAATCCATACCCAGAATTACATCAAACTCATCAAATTGCAATAGCATTTGGGACACAGTAACCCTGAATCATTAAAGGATAGTTTTTGCAAACTTTATCAACTAACACATACTTGCCTAAGGGGTTCGATACTTTAATCACAAACTCAGTAGACTCAATAGACAAATTCTTACTAAACACTAAATTCATACAGATATACAAATGAGTCGATCCAGGATCAATCAATGCAATAACATTAGTGTCATAAAGAGAAAATGTACCAGTGATAACATCTGGTGACGACGCATCTCTGTGGGCACAAATATTGTAAGCTCTAGCAGGTGCTTTGACCTCGGATCCCATAGCATATCTTTTGTCACGCCTCTAGTGGCTGTGTTACTCTTGATGGCCTCCCTCTAGTGGCTGTGTTACTCGGTCTTACATTATGAATCTTATCTTTCTCCACTAATTCAAGGCAATCTCGTATGAAATGATCTTGTGAACCACATTTGAACAAGCCCGGTTATTCATTCTACATTCACTAGGATGTCGTTGTAATAGCCTGTTTTTAGTCAAATCAGAACGATACTTTTGAGACCATAAATTTGATGTCAAAATATTTATTTTATTATTATTTTAATGTCTGTGGCATGATAAAATTATTGTGTGATGATTTCGTTAAGAAATTTTATCATTTGATAAAAAGAACTAAATCGCATAAAGTGTAAAAGTGAAGTTCTATTAGTTAAAGGTGTCAAATAGCTTTGGTTTTTAAATATGGTGGCCTTAAGTGGTAATTAAACCATTTGAATCATGATTGGACATATATGGACACATTTTAAGTGTTTTAAATGGTTTATAATAAAGGTTAATTAAGTAATTTAGAAATTTAAGTTAAAATAAATAAAATAAAAATAAAGTATCATCTTTGTTTCTTCTTCCTTCAACCAAAACTAAGGCTAGGAAATATCATTTTTCATCTCCTTCATTCAGCCATGCAATTATAGCTAATTAAGGTACGATTTTTGTCCCGTTTTTAATGATTTCTATGTTTTGGTGATTGTTGCATCTAATACTAGCTAGCCTAGGGACTAATTTGCAAAATTGTTAAAGATTTTGAATGAAGATTGTATGAAATTACTAAATGTATGAGAAAAGTATGTTTATATATTTTGTAAGTCTGGTAATGCTCCGTAACCTTAGCGTTGAATATGGGTGAGAGGTATTACATTTATTGGTATCAGAGCAATGATTTAGTCGATTCTAGGACTAACATAGCGTGTGTAAGAGTCTAGCTATACATGCCATATTTAACTTGTGATAGTTTGATGAATCCTAACATTATAAACTATGTTTTCGTATAGTAATGGATCCCGAACGAGCTGTAGCAGATGATGTCGGGAGTAATGAGCCAGCTCCTACTCAAGGGACAACGCCTTTTGAATCTAGACCCGTGTCGAGTAGTCATGGAGGTACCTTTCCTTTTCTTTAGTGCTGTCAGGTTAGCTCAGGATTGGAGATCGTCAGAGGCAGCATCATGCTATCAAGCCATCACCCTTGGAATATTGATATATATTAAGCGTGCTCAAGTGAGTGGCATGTATAGGGACTAGGTTTTATTATATATACATTTATGATTAGCAAAATGTATTGGCTTATATTGAGCTATTTGTAATTGTCCAAGAGGTGTATCTTATTTTGATTATGGTGTGTAAACCTATCTATCTATGCTATATCTTTATGCCTATGATGTGATTGTGGTTGTTTGCCATGCTTGGTGGGTATTATGTCATCTGTGTTGGATGCATACTTTATGACCATTCGAGATGGTCATAACCATGAATTAAAATGATGCCATGAAATGTGTCCTTAGTGTGTATAAATATGTGAAGGATTAAAGGTAACATAAAGACTTGGAAAATAGCTTAAGTGTCGGCCATACGGGCTGAGACACGGCCATGTGTCTCAACCATGTGGGGAACACGGCCTTAGCACACGAGCGTCTGGCTTGGCCGTGTGGTTCAATTTGTTTGCTAACATCATAAACAGAGAGTTACACGGCTTGAGGACACAGGCGTGTGACCCTATTTCATGGAAAAATTTTCTAAGTTTTCCCAAAAGTTTTCAAAGTTCTCGATTTAGTGCCGGACCTTTTCTAATGTATGGGCTTCGTAAACCCATATAAGGGATGATATGCTTGTGTATGAATAGTTTTAAAATGAATAAAATTTTATGACCCAGTTTTGCACGTTTGCTGGTGTTGAAGTTCAATAATGCCTCGTACCCTGTTCCGGGCTCAGAATACGGGTAAGGGGTGTTACAAAAAAGACATTGATTCTAATTCAATTTCATTAGAGTAACTTTTTTAGAAAACAAATTTCTATACATAAAATGGATTACATATAAGGCATTGCCCTAATACTTAAGGGCTTGACCTTCTTAAGAAGCCAAGGTAACTCTTGGCCTCGATCTGACTCTGACTCATATTTCGAACTCAGTACGTCTGCCGGATTGATAAGGTTTGTAAATGATCAACCATCTCTCGTACTTGAACCAAAGCTACACCAATGACGTAATCCCTATCCCTGACCTAATCCTGAGATCGATGAAGCTGCTCTTGCCACTGCTCATTATTTGCTTCCAGGAGTTCAATTCGAAGTTCATAGTTTTGTAGCGCGGTTTCGAGTTCTTCTATCTTTCCTCTTAGCTCTTTAATTATGCTCTGACTAACCTTCAACTTGATTACAGAGTTACGACTACGATACTGATGTAGGGATCTTTGTAACTTTGACACTCGAGTTTTTAACCCCGCCTTCTCATTTTGACTTTCTACCAAACTCCCTTCCAGAAAATTTTCTCGCGCTCGAGCATCTTGAAATTTCCTTTCCCATTGACTGGGTCTACTCTTTTCCTCTTTAATTTTTGCTGCCATTGCTCTGACGTTTTTCCCATACCAGCGGTTTTCATTGATCTCCGCAGCTTCTTGTAGTCTGTTTTCAAACTGTCCAAATCCTCTTTAGCCTTACTCTTTCCCTTTCTCAGCTTCTTGGCTTCTAGTTTCTGGACGTCGACATCCAGTCCTAGGTGCATTTTCTCCTCCTCCAATTGCTCTATCCATTTTTCTAGCTCCAAATTCTTTCTCAAAAAATCTTGTTTGATGATCTCTAACTCAGATGGGATCACCTGTAAGTATTCTTCCATTGATCAGGTGTTTTCTTGGTCTGACATAAAGATGTTGTCGTTGATTCTCTGACCCCACCACTAGTCATACTCAGGGGTAGTCATCGGATTGGCTGCAAACCTTTTCATTTTTGAGTTCGGTTCCAGGCGTTCGATATTTCACTAACTTTATTTTTGTAATTATCTCCTTTGTATACAAACTCGCACTGAACTAACCCTTCTGCTGTTGGCATAAACTGTCTTGATCTATACTGCCTTAACGTGAGTAGAGGGGTATACCCGGCAGCCCTCCATATTCCAAGTAGGGGAACCCAATCAAAATCACCACACCGATATAGAATCTCGTCAAGGACCATCCAAGAGGCTCTCCATTTGACGTCTTCATCTTGCAGATTTTGGATTATCCATTTATCTTCTGTAATACCATCCCATCTTTGCGTAGCCACTAAATCTCTTGGCATAGCCACTAACTCTTTCATCGGAGAATAGTCTTTAGAGAAGATTCAATATGAGACCTTTTCCACTTTCCAAAAATTGTTGTGGAACCACGCTAGTAAGAGTTGTGCGCATCCGATGAATCTCCCTTTGCCCACTCTTTGGCTTACGTTCAAGGACCTGAAAGTTTTGGCCAAAATTGCAAGAAAAGTGTGACCTTTTTATCAAGTCAGTGAAATAAATTGGAGACCGTCTCGTCTATATTCCCAAAGCCTTATGGAAGATAAACAAACCGTAAATGCTTAACGCGAAGACATCAACCTTTTCTTCACATCAGGATGTGCTAGGATCAAATCTATCAAATTTCTCAAAGGAATACACTTACTATCACCTTTCTACTTAATTTGGGCTAGAACCCACTGTTCGCTCGTTCCCGTGATGTTCATCAGCTTTTTTAAGAACGTTGGGACATTGGCAGCTCTAGAATAAGCCTTGTTAATTTGAATCTTTAGGTAACGGACCTTTCCAAAAGTAAAACAACTATAAGCAGGGTTCCAATACTGGGCGAGATCTCGGAATAAGTGCTTGTCCACTTTGATATCGAGTAGATAGGGCAAATGTGACACCCCTAAAGTGACCCTAGTCGGAAAGCGGTTTTGGGACCGCTAAACCGAGTCACCAAATTATTTGAATATGATATTTATTGTCTAAAATATGTGAATATGAATGTGTGAAAGTTTTAAGCTCTAATTTAGTCGATTGCATGTGAATTTAGTTAATAGGACTTATGTGAGAATTTTAGAAATGTGTTAGGCAAATGTAAGTGGCCTATTAATGCATGTTATAAGAATGAAGGGTTTGCATGTCAAATAACCATTTAATTTGAGTAGTGGCCGGCCATGTATGGGTCTTAGATGATAATATGAATTTCCTATTAGCATTATGGGTTTTGAAAATAAAATAGTGAATTAAGAATGATAAAAAAATGAGGTGAGTGGGAGGAGAAACCCAAGTTGTCCCCCCTTACTCCCGATTGCCGTGACTAGACAAAGAAAAAGAAAAAAAATGTTCATCCTTGGCCGAAAATTCTAAGGAGGAAGGAAGAAGAAAGGTTGAAGAGTTTCGGCCATGCATGTAACTAGGCTAAGGTATGTTTGATGATGTTCCATGAGATGCATGCATGTTTTAGTTGTTAGCTTGAGTTCTACCTAGCCCATGGTCTAAATCTTGCTATGTGATGGAGATGACACTCGGCCATGGATGCATCATTCTTGCTTGGTGTTGATGTTGTGTTGGTGAGATATCAAGTTATTTTTGTGACCCAAGTTGAGATTTGGATTTTGGAATGAGTAAGGTTTTCGGCTATGGTAATTATAAGGGTGATGGATGTTGTTTCATGCTAAATCTAGATGAACAATGTTAGTGCTTATATCTCGATATTTATGAGTTTCTTTCTTGGTTTTACCTCAAATCCATGAAGTATTTTTAATTGGTGTTGTTAGAGGTTTCGGTCATGGGATTATAAGCTTGTTAGTTTTGATGGATAAATTTATGCCTTGTAAGGGTAAATGGTGTCTTGATGCATTCAGCCATGGTAGGAAGTAGAAGAGAAATATGGTTGTGTTCATGTTATTTGGATGAAAAATGGTAGCAAGGTGAAGTGCAAATGTTAATATTTGATTACTAGTGTATATATGTGTATTAGCCGAGTTTTGAACTTGAAACAAAATGGTATGTAGTCAATACAAGTAACCATATTTGTAGGAAGTGTTAAGCATATAATTGGCCTCAACATAGACATGCATATTCGGTCACATGAGATAGATTGATGTTGCATGTATTCGGTCATAAAGGTGCACATGAGGAAATGTTAGATTAATTGTATTAAATTGCTCAATGTGATTAAAAATGCGTATAACCATTTTGTATTTGAGCTAAAGGTGGCCATATGACCTATCAAACTCCTTGTCATATTCGGCCATAAGCTAGCATAATGAGACTTTAATAAGTTAAATTTGTTTGAATTAGCTCAAGAGCTTAGAGGACCAAAGTTGGATAAAGGAAAGGAAAAAGTGATCGAATAGCCGCCGAAATCATTCGACAACATCCGACGTAAGTTTTAAGTGATTAAACGTTGAGTAATTTCAATCATAATTGGACATAATGAGTTGATTTAAAAAGATATGATGTTGCCATGATATGTTTTAAACTCAAATGGTAAGTTCATAAGTGCTTGGACTTGGAAATTTAAGAGCAAATTGTAATAATTTGCTTAGGACAGCAGCAGTAACGTGATTCTAGAAAATCACCATAAATTGTTGGTGTGGAATTATAGACTGAATAAAATATGTAATCAAACCTTAATTAGTCTAGTTTCTTATAAAAGAGACCTTGTGAGCAAAGAAATTTCCTATAAAGAGATATTTAAAGTTGTGTGAAACAGTGTCAGAATGACTCCGAAATCCCCTGTTCTGTTTTTAGAAAATCATTATAAATTGTACAAAAATGGTTATAAGATAAAATTTATATGCTTAGACTCCTTAATGAGTCTAGTTTCAAATGAACGATCTTTATTTCAAGAAAAAATTCAAAATTTTACTGTTCTGACATGAGTTACAAGTCCGGTAATGCCTCTTACCTATTCTGGCGACGATTACGGGATAGGGGTGTTATATTTTATTGGTATCAGAGCTACGGTTTAGTCGATTCTAGGACTAACGTAGCACGCGTGAGTCTATTTATACATGCCATAAAGTGATAAAATGATAGTGTGATGATTTTTTTTACTATTAAAATGTGTTTGCTGTATTGTAATGAATCGTGATCCCGATCGAGCCGTAGCAAGCTTCTGACTATGAGAATTTGCGATATAACTTCACTTAGATATGCCTAAATTATTAAGTTGATCAGGTACGTATCATGTACTCGTATTTGAATTTCGATTTGGATTGAATTATAAGGGTATAAGTGATGCAATTTTGAAAGAGTGTTATGACTATAAATGTGATTTTTGTATGTGGCTATGGAACTGGAAGTTGAATGGTCGATAAGAATGTTGTGTTTGTATTCAAGTAATGTAAATGATATACTAATGTGTATTGCCATATGTGTATATGTACATGAGAATTGAGAGTGATATATCCGGGCTAAGTCCCGAAGAGCATTCGTGCTAGTGATATATCCGGGCTAAGTCCCGAAGAGCATTCGTGCTAGTGATATATCCGGGCTAAGTCCCGAAGAGCATTCGTGCTAGTGATATATCCGGGCTAAGTCCTGAAGAGCATTCGTGCTAGTGATGTATCCGGGCTAAGTTCCGAAGAGCATTCGTGCTGGTGTTATATCCGGGCTAGGTCCCAAAGAGCAATCATGCTGGTGACGTATATTCGGGCCTTCGTGCCTAGTAGGCTTCGTGCCGGTAATTTGAGCAAAGTTTAAGTGTTCATTACTATACGAATTCAAACTTAAATGAGATGATATGTTTAAAAGTGTACATACATGATGTTTATAGACTTGGTTAAGTCATTTCAATGTGTAATAATGAATGAATAAGAGCACTATGTGTGTGAATGATTAGAGGCACTGTGTGTGTGCGAATTCCTTTGACCGAGCACTATGAGTGCGAGATCGGTCAGTGGGCACTAAGTGTGTGAAGTGGAATTCATGTAAGACCTCATCTGGGACGAAGGCATTGATTTGAGATAGTGTGTAAGACCATATCTAGGATATGGAATTGTAAGAGCTATTTGTGCTTAATGAGTATCCGTAATGATTTCGAATGATTCAACGGGTATATTTAAGATGGTAAATAAAGTAAGATCAGAATAAGTGATACAGGTATGTACGAAAGGTATGTGAAAATCAAATGAAAGTAAAAATTTGTGAGTTCATATTATATTATGTTATGTATACTAAATAAGTGAATACGTAAAAAGATGGTGGATATGTTGTTAAGAAATGAATTCATGTTATAAATGTGTTACGGATGTAGTCTATGGAATGCTTGGTATACGAAGTCATATGTGCTATTGCTAAATGACCCCTATTTTTTTTGTTAATCATATTCACGAAATTATTTCGATTAAGTTCGACATTTGAAAGTCTGTAAGAATTTTTGATGAATGCTGATAATTTTGGATATATGGGTTATGTGCTAAAATAAATCCCATGCCAATATACTATATGAGGCTTTATGCCAAATCGATTGTATATGGGTATCGTTAACGGTGATTGAATGTGCTAAATGAATTCAATGTTCAGGTATGTGGAAGTTGATTTTCTGTTGGTTAAGTTGAATAGTGAGATATGATGGAGTTATAAAGGATATTTGTTGGGATGTTTGAGTATATGTGTATTTTCGGTCAGGTTACAGCTTATACATGAATAAAAATGTGAATTACGAATATGTGGGTTAATGATATGAATTATACATGTTAATATGTGATTTATATGTGTTTGAAAAATGCATTTGTGAATTAAATCAAGTGATTATTGCTTACGAAATCAAGGAAATGAGATATATGTGCATACTTGTAGAAATGTTTATGTATTTGTTTTAAGATAAGAAAATGATTTTATAGATCGATGCAAAATCAATAATGAATTATAATTGCTATCGATGAGCTAATGTTTATATGAATATAATTCAATAAGAGGACGTTATCCTAAACTATGCATCGGTAGAAATTTTCGGGGACGAAAATCCCTAAAGGGGGGAGAGTTGTGACACCCCTAAAGTGACCCTAGTCGGAAAGTGGTTTCGGGACCGCTAAACCGAGTCACCAAATTATTTGAATATGATATTTATTGTCTAAAATATGTGAATATGAATGTGTGAAAGTTTTAAGCTCCGATTTAGTCGATTGCATGTGAATTTAGTTAATAGGACTTATGTGAGAATTTTAGAAATGTGCTAGGCAAATGTAAGTGGCCTATTAATGCATGTTATAAGAATGAAGGGTTTGCATGTCAAATAACCATTTAATTTGAGTAGTGGCCGGCCATGTATGGGTCTTAGATGATAATATGAATTTCCTCTTAGCATTATGGGTTTAGAAAATAAAATAGTGAATTAAGAATGATAAAAAAATGAGGTGAATGGGAGGAGAAACCCAAGTTGTCCCCCCTTACTCCCCATTGCCGTGACTAGACAAAGAAAAAGAAAAAAAATGTTCATCCTTGGCCGAAAATTCTAAGGAGGAAGGAAGAAGAAAGGTTGAAGAGGTTCGGCCATGCATGTAACTAGGCTAAGGTATGTTTGATGATGTTCCATGAGATGCATGCATGTTTTAGTTGTTAGCTTGAGTTCTACCTAGCCCATGGTCTAAATCTTGCTACGTGATGGAGATGACACTCGGCCATGGATGCATCATTCTTGCTTGGTGTTGATGTTGTGTTGGTGAGATATCAAGTTATTTTTGTGACCCAAGTTGAGATTTGGATTTTGGAATGAGTAAGGTTTTCGGCTATGGTAATTATAAGGGTGATGGATGTTGTTTCATGCTAAATCTAGATGAACAATGTTAGTGCTTATATCTCGATATTTATGAGTTTCTTTCTTGGTTTTACCTCAAACCCATGAAGTATTTTTAATTGGTGTTGTTAGAGGTTTCGGTCATGGGATTATAAGCTTGTTAGTTTTGATGGTGAAATTTATGCCTTGTAAGGGTTAATGGTGTCTTGATGCATTCGGCCATGGTAGGAAGTAGAAGAGAAATATGGTTGTGTTCATGTTATTTGGATGAAAAATGGTAGCAAGGTGAAGTGCAAATGTTAATATTTGATTACTAGTGTATATATTTGTATTAGCCGAGTTTTGAACTTGAAACAAAATGGTATGTAGTCAATACAAGTAACCATATTTGTAGGAAGTGTTAAGCATATAATTGGCCTCAACATAGACATGCATATTCGGTCACATGAGATAGATTGATGTTGCATGTATTCGGTCATAAAGGTGCACATGAGGAAATGTTAGATTAATTGTATTAAATTGCTCAATGTGATTAAAAATGCGTATGACCATTTTGTATTTGAGCTAAAGGTGGCCATATGACCTATCAAACTCCTTGTCATATTCGGCCATAAGCTAGCATAATGAGACTTTAATAAGTTAAATTTGTTTGAATTAGCTCAAGAGCTTAGAGGACCAAAGTTGGATAAAGGAAAGGAAAAAGTGATCGAATAGCCGCCGAAATCGTTCGACAACATCCGACGTAAGTTTTAAGTGATTAAACGTTGAGTAATTTCAATCATAATAGGACATAATGAGTTGATTTAATAAGATATGATGTGGCCATGATATGTTTTAAACTCAAATGGTAAGTTCATAAGTGCTTGGACTTGGAAATTTAAGAGCAAATTGTAATAATTTGCTTAGGACAGCAACAGTAACGTGATTCTAGAAAATCACCATAAATTGTTGGTGTGGAATTATAGACTGAATAAAATATGTAATCAAACCTTAATTAGTCTAGTTTCTTATAAAAGAGACCTTGTGAGCAAAGAAATTTCCTATAAAGAGATATTTAAAGTTGTGTGAGACGGTGTCAGAATGACTCCGAAATCCCCTGTTCTGTTTTTAGAAAATCATTATAAATTGTACAAAAATGGTTATAAGATAAAATTTATATGCTTAGACTCCTTAATGAGTCAGTGTCAAATGAACGATCTTTATTTCAAGAAAAAGTTCAAAATTTTACTGTTCTGACATGAGTTACAAGTCCGGTAATGCCCCATACCTATTCTGGCGACGGTTACGGGATAGGGGTGTTACAGCAAATCACCATAATTATAGTAGAATAGTTGCTTGATCTTGTCATCCCATTGATTGCATATTTCTTTCATCTCTTGAAGATTATTTTGGGTTACGCTGATACGAGTAAAATCCCATAACTCTGACACGTAGCCTTCTGTAAGGCTATCACCCTTCTCTTGTTGTGTTGTCTCGTCCCATATCTTGACGATCGTATTATCCTCTACTTTATCAAGAAACCCTTTTTACATGACAAGTTATCTATTTAGCAACCGAATGTGAATCAAAACCTTTTTTGTGATGAAAATGCCATGTAATTACAATAAAAGTAAAAGAAAACAAGTCAGTACTTCATACACAGTTTAAAGCAAGTGAAGAACAATAAGTAAAGCACCTATTCGGGTAACCACTAGGGTTTGGTATGGCTCTACCTAAGGTGGGCTCTTAAGGCTCGCTATATGGGGTTCGGTTCTAAAGTAAAGGTACCTGAACCATCAGATTCCTTGATCCTCACCCATTATAGGCTCATATGGACCTAGTTCACTTCAGGGGAATACATTTCCCTATGGCTATACGGAGATAAAAATCTCACGAAGACATAGGTATGGATGTATTCCGAAAGCGATTCACTATCCTATACGGAGGTGAAGACCTCACGAAGGAATTGCTTCTCACTCCCACTTAAAAGGGTAAAATCGACCGATTATGCCGTGCAATGTGCATAAATATATCAAAAACTCAACCCAATAAAGCAAATATAAACCAAAATGATGAAAATCACAACCAAGACAGATGAAATGCAATGAAAGTATCATAAATTTAAACCAAGATTTCAATTTTCGAAAAAAAGAAAAAAAGTAACTCATGGCTTAACTCTCTTATTTTGGTTCCCCAGTGGAGTCGCTAATCTGTTGAAACCATTTTTTTTTGTAAAAGGGTCGACTTTTTATTTTGAAAACGAAAATGAAAAATGGGAGTCGCTACCAATCATTTTTTATGAGGTGTAATCGGATCACCTCGTAATTTGATCACCTCGTTTGATTTATTAAAACGATGATTTTGGTTTATGAAATTCATAAAATTGGGTTCGGGATTCGGTTACATACGAGGAAGGATTAGCACCCTCGGACCGCCCAAAATTGGTACCTAGTGGATTAATTAATGTCTTAGCGTCGAGAATTGAGAATTTGAAATGATTTTAAAAATATGATCCTTTGTTAAAATTTTATTTAATTGAATTTTTTTTATGAAAAAAGAAGGCATATTTCAGGTTAATTGAGAAAAAAATGATTATGTCTCGTAAGTTAAGATACAATGTCTTAAAGTCCCGGTATGTGAATAAATGCCGAAAGTTTTATTTTGGAAGATACTTGATTGTCTCTATTTTAGAAAGAAATCATATTCCATAAGTTAGAACACGATCTTTTCTTAATTCCTGAGAATATTTAAAATTTGTTGTAACACCCCCTAACCCTTTTTCGGCATCGGAATAGGATTACAAAACATTACTGGTCACTACAATTTATAACACAAATCAAATAAAATTAATATAACACAAATCAAATAAAATTAATCATTATATAATTCAGTAATTTATTTATTAAACCCTTTTATGGACATTCAGGGCCCAATTAAGATATTAAAAATAAATCGGAACCCAGTCAGAAGCTTATAAATTTTTTTCGTAAAATTTCCAAAATTTTCTTTGATGAACAGTACCACACACCCGTGTTATAACACCCCATACCCGTATCCTACGTCGGGACGAAGTACAAGGCATTACCTAACTTAAACTCGTGCTTACGACCAATTCCAAGTCTTTGAGACTTGAAAAAATTTAAAACTTTCTCAAGCTTATCAACACATCCTTAATATAGGCCTACGAGGCCCAAAACACACATCGGAAATCATTCGAAAACAACTCGGGTTCTTTAGTCAACTTTAGGAAAATGACACTTCACAAAGGAACACACGCCCGTGTGGGAGGGGCAACATGCCCATGTCCGACACCCGTGTGGAATTAATTCCAATTTCATACCTACAGGGGTTTTCACACGGCCTGGCACACGCCCGTGCCCCTGGCCTGTGTCCTTCACATGGCCACGACACGCCTGTGTCCTAGCCTGTATGCAAAAACATGGACATTCTATTTCTGCATTTCCTGAGGGTCACATGGCCAAGGCATATGCCCATGTGCTAGGCCGTGCCCTTTCACACGGCTGAGACACACGGTCGTGTCTCTGCCCGTGTGTTTACTATCATGCATATTAACTTGCAAAATTTACGTTCAAGGGACACACGGCTGGACAACATGCCCATGGAGACACACGCCTGTGTGTCTACCCGTGTGGACATATAAGGCTATTTACCAAGCCTATTTGACACCCTTACTTACACAACCTGCACAATAGCAACCACAATCAAGATAAGACTATCCCATGCAACCAAATATGCCATAATAAACAACATTCCATTTTTGCATTTTACTCATCTATGAAAACAACATCTTTGCATATAAATCAAAATGAATATTAGCCATCATTCAAGGTTTAAGACAAAATGAAGGATTCCCAACCCAAGCCAACACATTTGGCCAGTTTTCAGTGACACAAAAATAGCAAAGTTTAAGCCCTATACATGCCATATTCAAAAATATAAATCAAACTATACCAAAAGCTTTGATTGATAGTGTGATCGATATCTCTGATTTCTGTTGATCCTTGAGCTAGATAGGCGGCATTATAAGAAAAAGGAAAGGAGAGGGAGTAAGCATAAAGTTTAGTAAGTTGCATATAGATAAATATACAACAACAATTTTACAATTCATTAACATACTCATAACACAAAAGTAGGCGTAAGCATAACTTACTCATCACTATCCATATAAATCTCATAGCATATATCCAGCTTATATCTCATACATTTCAAGTAGGTACCTGTACCACTCACAACACGATTATACCATGCTCATTAACTTAAAGTCATGATACTCATTGTTGAATCATTCAGAACACTACCGAATATTCATTCAGCCTCAAACGTGGGTAAGGTGTCGATCCCATGTCCCAGACACGGTCTTACACTAACTCATATCTCATGTCGATGCCATGTCCTAGACATCTCTTACACAAGCTTACTTCTCGAGGTCGATGCATGTCCCAGACATGTCTTACACTAGCACCCATCTAAATACCGATGCCATGTTCCAGACATGGTCTTACACTGGCTCTCATAATGTGGTTGATGAACATCCCAGGCATGTCTTATCCTAGCCCACAATAACCTATGTGTCATGGCATGAATATCCGATATATTTCCTAGGTTAGAACAGGAACTCTACTATCTCTATTATCATCTTACTTTCTCGATTTCAAAATCAAGCAATTCATGCTATATTAATTCAAATACAATTCAACACATACATAAGCAATGTAGTTGTATTATTTACATACAACTTACCTCGGATTACAAAATGTGGTGACTAGTCGATTTAGTCGATTTGCTTGGCTTTCCCCCGGTCTAGTTTTAGATTTGATATTTCTTGATCTATAATAGCAATATAAACTTATTTAGTCACTTTATCATTCTAGGCACTCTACAATTCATAATTGGGCAAAATGACCAATTTACCCCTAGACTTTTGCAAAATAACCATTTTACCCCTAAGTCTGAAAATCAATTTCTATCAAATTTCTTCACATCTTAAGCCTAGCCAAACCCTTTTTACTCTTATAGCAACTCCAAATTCTCACTATTTCACATATTTAACATCTATTTTACAACTTGTGCAAAATGGTCCTTTTAGGTGTTTTCATGCTAACACCTTTCACAAAAGTTGTTTATAAGACACCCAAGACTCATTTTCTTCCATAAAAACTCAACAAACATCACAAATCCTTTCATGGTAAAATCGAGACTCTTATTCATTTTGCAAAATAGTACCCTCGTTTGAAAGCTTAGGCTTTAAGGGTCTCAAAAATGCAAAAATCATCAACAAAGGGTATAAAAATCACGTACTTATGAGGATTACAAGTTGCTAAAATTTCAAGCTTCAAAACGCTTCTCTTGGCTGATATTTTTGGTTAGGAAGAAAGAATAAGTGAAAAAAAATGAAGGCTAGACACTTAGGGTTTTATTTTATCACCTAATATGACATCACTTACCTAACATTTTGACCATTCACTTTTCTTTGTTTCATAGTTGGCCAAGCTCTTTTAAAAGGGCCTAATTGCCCTTTAAAGACCCCCAAATTTTATTCTCTAGCTATTTGTCATCTTTAGCCATCAATTTAGGGCTTTTGCCTTTTATGCGATTTAATTCTTTCCCGCAATTGGACTTGCAAACGTCAAAATTAACTCATCAAATCTTTCATACACTAATATGAACATGCCATGACTCCAAAATAATAATAAAATAATTTATTCAACTTCGGGTTTGTGGTCTAGAGACCACTATTCTGATTAGGCCCTAAATCGGGCTGTTACACGTATGGTTTGGGCACGCCCGTGTTGTCACCCCATGTGACTGACACGGCTTGGACACACTTGTGTCCTATACCCGTGTACTCCTCTAACTTTTTGGTCAAGAAAAAACTAGTTTCACACAGCCAAGACAGAAGCTCGTGTGCTTAGCTCGTGTAAAATTATTTTCAATTCGAACCTAGTGCAGTTTTCACATGGCCAAACACATGCCTACGTATAAGCCGTCTGTCCCACATTGTCTGATCACATGCTCGTGTGCCAGGCCATGTGGACTCAAAATGAACCTTATAACTCAAGTTTACGATCGTGCAAGCCTTGAATAACAAGTAACTTAAAAACCCAATCTTTCAACCAATCTAAAACATGATTAAACACATCTAATACACATTAAATATCTAGGATAACGATCTAACTCATATATTTTCAATAACTATTTAACATAGAATTTCCAAACATTATTCTTAAATATCATCCAAATCCATTCAAAATAAACTATATAAAGACTATATTATAAACATAAATTTTGCTATATAAATTAACCATTATCGTTTTTACACTAGTAGCATTCATATTCAAAATAACTTCAAAAGAAAACCTAGGTACATGCCATTTCTTAAAATAAAATACATCACCAAGTATTTGAGTTCGGGAGTTGGCTTGGATGCTGAGTTGTTAATTGCTTCCATACCTAACCTGCATATGGAAATAAACCGTACGCTGAGTATTCACTCAGTGGTATTTCTCTAAATCAATACTTAAACAATTATTAATACAGAATACATTTAAGCTACTAATTTCAAATCTCATAGCACTAATTATATTCAAAGTTCTTTCTCAATGAAATGTTTGATTTAATTTAATACCAATCAATAACAGTTTAATTCCAGTACAGTATCATAGTCATTCAGTTGTCCAGTACGGTAATTTACCCTATTAACATAACTCGAACCTTGATGGATACACGGATCCAACCAACACACCAGTACGTCACATTGTGTCTCATCGGCTTTGCTGAAGTAAACAGTAGCAGTATGGTACATAGTACCTCATCGGATAAAACTGAAGTAACATAAGGTATTTATTTCATATTTTTAAATTTTCAAATAACATTCAATATACATTTCATTTCAAATTCTCACAATTAAATTAAATTTAATAGAAATACTTACCTCTATACCACTTACCATATTTATATAATAAATGCAATAATAAGTATTAAGTTTGGTTTACAGAAGTACAAACTGTAAATTTTCAAATTACTCTTCATTAAACTTTTATTTTCCTTTCTTTGTCGATGTCTCCAGTTCTGCGTTAGCTACGAAAAATAAACAAGTTATACTATTAATACAATATCAATTCACAATAAATAATTGAATTTCTATTCAATTCAAACCTCAATTTCAATTTAATCCTAATTAACTTTTTACTTTTATCACTTGATTCATACTTTATCTTTATTCAATTTCCTATCATACTCACCTTAACCATTAAATATTCATGATAAAACCCTAGTCTCAAGTTTCTTTCAATCTAATCCCTCAAACATAAAACTTATAGCTTCTTTTACAATTCAATCCCTTAATCAATTCTAACTTGAAATTTATTCAATTAAATACCTAATTCAACAATTTGTTCAACATAACCCATGTCTAAAATCATCTAACTTTTAAAATTTCCACTTATATCAAATAATATTTGTCTCTAGGACTCCAAAAACATCAAAATCATAAAGAAAGGGACATAATTGACTTACTAAATTATGCTTCAAGCTTTAAAACCCTAAATTTCCCTTTTCTTTTTCTTTCCCAATTTTCGTTCCAACTATCTGTTTCTTTTTCTTTGTTCTTTGTTCTTTTCTTTTATTTTATTTATTTTATACCTTAATTAATTAATAATTAATATAATAAAATATTATGTATAAAATATCTTATACTTAAAATATAAGTAAATACATATATATATTACATTTGTTTAAATACAATTATTACAAATGTATTAATTTTATACCACACATTTTTCCCCATTTGGTTTATTTACTAATTTAGTTCCTTCACTTTTCTTTAATCAATAATTAGACTTTTACACTATATTCAATCTAGTCCTTACACTAAACTAACCTTAATTCAAGCTAATTTACTTAACTAAAATCTAATTAATCACTCAACTAACATTCGTAAATATTTCTAATAAATATTTACGAACCCAATTTTCTAAAATAATAAGCCAAAAACACGATTTCCAATACCCATAAATTTTGGGTCATTACATTCGTGCTTTAAAAACGATATTTATTCAGATTCATTGAGAAAATTGAAACCCCGTAAGTTAGGGAACGACTTTCGAATTCCAAAATACGAAAGATTGCTTATTTTAAAAGAACAAAATTTTATGTATTTGGCAAAGATTAATGTTTCTCAAATTTGTAATAAAAATGTAAAAACAATCACGGTGCTAATATGCATAACAAAATAATAATAAGTTCATTAATGTAAATGACAATACGAAGGATAAAAATAAAATAAAATGAAAAAAGCTAAACATAAAAGCAAAATAATAAGTAAAACAATAAATTTGAAACTAAAAAAAGCTAATATTAATGTAATAGTCCGGTTTAGACCCTAATCGAAATAGTAGTTTCGGGACCACAAATCCAAGTCAGAGAAATGTTTAAATATTATTTTCTGTGTTTATGATGTGTGAATTACCATGTGTGAAAGTCTCGTATGAAAATTTGAATGTTTTTGTGCTTAATTTAATAAAAAGGACCTAATCGAGTAAAATGTAAAAGCTGTGTGCTAGATGTTAAAAGTGCCAATTGATTTGGCTTTATTTATGAGAGGTCCTTAAGTGGTGTTTATGCCATTTACATGGTTAATGGACATATATGGCCTTATTACAAATGATTTTTATATGTATTAATAAAGGGAAAATTTGGTATTTGATTAAGAATATAAGTTAAATAAAACAAAGCTTATAATAAACTCATTTTCTCATGTTCATCAATCGAAAATCACACATAAAAGAAAAGAAAAGGATAACTAGGGTTTGGCCATTGAATTTCTTGATTAAGGTATGGATTTTGTTCGGTTTTTGATTATTTCTACGTTTTTGTAATCGTTGCTTCGTATATTATCAAACCCATGCCTCAATTTTTTTATTTTGCTGATAATTTTGAAATATTCCATGGATGAATTCATGAGCTTTGTGATGTTAAATGTTGAAATATGAAAGCCTGATGTTGGGTTTACATTGCGCTCAACGCATTTCACATCCTCGGTGATCTTCGCCTTTTCCACTAACACAACAAAATATCGCTCCCTCTAAGGAGCTATCAAGACTCGGAGATCACCTTGAGACCGTCCTCAAAATACACACAGCGCTAATACTCAATTGCTACCATGCCTCGCGCATAGTGGCTTAATCGTAAAAATTCCGCTTCATATTCAGCCATGGACTTATCTCGCTAGGTCAGATTCAAAAACTCCCTCCTACAGGTATGCACATAGCTAGCGCCCACATATTTCCCTTGGAATGCATTCTTGAAAAACTCCCAAGTCAATCGATCGAGCTGAGTACCCTCTTTCATAGGAAGCTACCACTAATAGGCTTCATCTCTCAACAACGACAATGCACCTTTTAGTTTTTGCTCCAGGGTGCAGTTGAGGTCATCCATTATCCTCTCTGTGGCCTCTATCCAATATTCAGCCACATTAGGGGCAACTCTAGTGATACCCCTAAAGATCTCAGCCCCATTAGACCTGAGTTGTTTTGTAATTGACCCACGACCCACAATACCAGTGTTGGGCCCAACGACCCTTTTTAGAATTTGCAGCATAGCTTGGGACAATGCATCATCCTCAGCTACCCGATCATGTGACCTAGTTTCAGTCACAGGTGAAGCCGGTGCCTCTCTTGCCTCAATGTTAAGCATATGGCCTGATGCCAAAGACCTAGCCCGAGCACCCCCACAGCCTCCGCCGCGGCCTCTCGTACCCCTTCCACGAGTACCTCTAGTGCTCATATCAATTTGCTTATTATCTGTAATAACAGTTTTATACATCAGTTTTACAGTTCTAGTGTTTATTAATGGATGTTTTATGAAAAGTTAACATCAATAATCCAGATTTGTTTTGCTTTCGCTGATCGTAGTCTGACTACAGTTTTAAGTCACCCTAATAAAGGTTTCAATACAGTCTATGATCTACGGTAATCTCAGTGTTTCAATTAAATCAAGCAGTAGTTTTAGAGAACTTACAAAATTGGCGTCGAAGACTCAGTAGACCACACATTAAGAAATAGCACCTCAAAAATATTTTTCTGTCATTTAAAACAATTCTTTTGATATTTAAATTTTTAAGAAAAACCCAAATCCACAGCCAAGTTTTACAACTTGGCTCTGATACCACTAAATGTAACACCCCAAACCCGGCCTAGATGTTGTGGTCGATCTGTGATGTCACATAGGAGTGTGTTTTGAAAAGCGTAATTTTAATAGAAAAGTCTGTTCTGTGTTGAAACCTCATTTGTGATCTTTATGAGAAGCCAACTTATTATTCCTTAGTTAAGTTACAGGTTTGTCTAGCAAAACATGTTTCAAACTAAGTCATTATTACAGCTTAAAAACCTTGTTCATTGCGGTAGCTTTTAAAAAAATTATGTGGTATGGTAGTTGAAAATCATTTACCTTTTGAAAACCCGTGTCCTATTGCTAATAGATTTAAATCAATTTAAATAAATCCACAAATAAAAATAAAAACTTAAAACGGCCTTATTACATAAAATTTACCCAAGAAAACTGCTTTAACTAGAAATCGAATATGAAAATCATTAACAGTGGTGTGGCCATCTCCAAGTCCCTCGCAGCACCGATCCGCCTAAGGATTACCTGCACAGATAAGTAGAAGTGTGAGTTTATGAAAACTCAGTGTGTAATCCTTAGTTATCAAGCAGTAAATCATGCAGTGCAACCAGTCTGGGCCTAAGCCCTTAACAGTAGCAAAATCAGTGTGGGCCTTAGCCCGCTACAGTAGCAGTATCAGTATGGGCCTTAGCCCAATTCAGTACAGTATCAGAAATGCATATAGAGATCCTACCCATCCATCCTCCACACTATACTCCGTCCAGCCCTACACTCCATGTGGGGATAAAATTGACCCACCCATCCCTATACTCCAAACTATGGTACCAGTCTTGGCACAACAGTATTTGCAGCAGAGCTGCCAGTATAGGCTTATAGCCTTTCGGTACTCTTCCTCCAATATCATATATCCCACCCCATACAATGCAGCATAATATAAATGTTCATACAATAAAGATGCCATGCTCAACAGTCATACAACATACAGGGGCATGTCCGTCATTTACCTCATAGGGTATAATAGTCATGATATAAATTAGGGTCTAGGTGTACTTACTGACCCAACAGTAGGTCCACAGTTATCTTGCGCGACCCATGCAACCTTAATAGTCAAACAATGATATTGGGCCTAAAGCCATAATACAACCCATGTAGGCCCACTTAGTCATGTGGGCCATTAAGCTCAATAATGGCTTTGGCCGTGTGAACGACACAGCCTGGCCTATTATACACCACTCTTCCATGTGATCTACCCGTGTGGGGCCCACACGGCCTATTCTGGCCCAATGTGGCCCAAAATGACCTAAGTCCACAAAATCGCTCGTGGTGGTCTGTACAGTCACATGCTTGCATTTATGGGTTTAGATGACCACACTGGCGAATGTACGCCCGCGTGGTATCAATGGTAATAGTTTTTTGGCTTTTTCCTTTTAACGATTTAGGTAGTGTGATTACACACCTTGCTTGCGGGTAGTGCCAATAATCCACGAGCAGCACAACCTACATTCATTAAGTATTTCCATTAGTCAATAAGGTTAATCCCCCTCTTTTAACTCTATACCTAAAATAATAGTCAATATTAAAGCATTTAAAGTATGGTACATGTTGCATTACTTGGAAATGAACTTACCTCAGTACAAAATGATAAAAACGAGCCTAATCCTCGTAAACTTTGTTTTTCCCCGATTAAGACCTAAATCACGGTTTTCTTGATTTATAATGCCAAATTCAACTTGTTCAATACATACATTGCTCATATAAACCCATAACACATACTTTGGTAAAATTACCTTTTTACCCTTAACTTTTCACTTATTTACACTTTAGTCCCTAGGCTCGTAAAATGAAATGCATGAAATTTCTTGGTTACCCAAGCCTAGCCGATTCATATTCTAACTCATATCATCCCATATTTTCCTTTATTTCACATTTCTACTACTCATTTTTACACCTTTTACAAACAAGTCCTTTTTAGGTGTTTTCACTAAAAATCACTTAGCAAAAGATATTTATCACACATCAAACATTCATATTCCTCCATTAAACATCAAAATACAACCATATCACTCATGGGTCAAATTTCATACATGAACCCTAGCTTAAAATAATGGTAGAAATAGCTAGATCAGTTGATGACAACTTAAAAAATGTAAAGAACATTAAAGATGGGACTTGGGAGCACTTACAATCAAGCTTGAAAATGTTCAAAACCCTAGCTATGGAGACTTCCCCAAATTTTGGCACCCTTAGAGAAGATGGACATCATTTTTTCTTGATTTTTCCCTTTTTTATTCTTTTATTTACCAAATGAAAAAAATGACCTTAAGGCCTTTCTTTCAAATTTTTTCTATTCATGCCCATTTTTGTCCAAAATTTTATAACTTGGTCAAATTTCTATTTAAGGGCCTCTAATTAAAAATCCAATGCAACTTCATGCTTGATGCTTCTAGAACACAAGTTTTACAAATTATTCAATTTAGTCCCTAAAGTCAAATTGGACACTTTAAGCATAGAATTTCTTCATGAAAATTTCACACAAACATGCAATCATATCATGGATCATCAAATAATCATAAAATAATTATTTCTATTTTGGATTTGTGGTATTAAAACCACTATTCCGACTAAACCCTAATTCGGGATGTCACACGTGTGATCCACCCGTGTGTCCCCTGTACCCTAATTAGGTAAAATAGAATGTCCAGTAGTAAACACACAGGTAGAGACACGACCATGTGTCTCAGCTATATGAGGGACACTGCCTTAGGACATGGGCGTGTGCCCTGGCCACGTGAAGTTTGCACCTAATTTTTGGAATTTAATTCATCACATGGCCTAAGCACACAGGTGTATGACTTGGCCGTGTGACCCTATTTTGTTGATGACATCATAAACAAAGAGTTACACAGGCTGAGGACACAGGCATGTCCCAAGCCATACGAGCGTGTGTGACTACATGGCCAACCCACATGGGTTTGTTACTCTCCAAAATAAGAAATTTTTTTAAATGTTGTATAAGTTCTGAAAGTTCTCGGTTTAGTCCCGAACCACAGCCAATGTATGTTTTGGGCCTCATTTGCCCATATAAGGAACGATATGTATGTTAATAAATGGTTTTAATTTGGGAAAAATTTTATGGCTTGGTTTTGTATAATGGTTTATGTTTGAGTCCGGTAATGCCTCGGACCCTGTCCTGGTGTCGGATAAGGGTAAGAGATGTTACAACTTTCAAATAGTCGCGAATTACTTTCACTTTCTTTTTGATTTCTTTAATAAAATAAACTTTTTGAATCTATTTCTCGCTAAGCTTAGTCCAATACAATGGAGTTCAGCATTTGCGACCATACAAAGCTTCAAACGATGCCATCTTTATGCTCAATTGAAAGCTATTATTATATGCAAATTCAACCAGCGGTAAATATTTCTCCCAGTTTCCTTCGAATTCTAAAACACAACATCTGACCATATCTTCGAGAACCTGAATTACTCTCTCAGACTGTCTATCAGTTTGCGGATGAAAAGCTATACTGAAATTCAACTTTGTACCTAAAGCTTCTTGTAATTTCTTCCAAAACCGCAACATAAACCTTAGATCTCTATCTGAAATAATCGAAATTGGTACACCGTGCAATCTCACAATCTCAGATATGTACAATTTAGCCAATTTATCAAGTGAATAGTCTGTACATACCAGAATGAAATGTACAGATTTCGTTAGTCGATCAACAACAACCCAAATTGCATCTTTCTTTTTCGGAGACAGGGGCAATCCCAATACGAAATCCATCTTCACTCTATTCCATTTCTACTCATGTATCATCACAGGCTGAAGCAAACCTGAAGGCACTCGATGCTCAGCTTTTACTTGTTGACAAACTAAACATCTCGACACAAACTCTGAAATGTCTCGTTTCATACTTGACCACCAAAATATCTGTTTCATGTTATTGTACATTTTAGTGCTTCCCAGATGTACAGATAAACAACCACTATGCGCTTCGTTTAAAATCTTCTGAATAGGCTGAAGATTTCTCGGTACACAGATTCTATTTCGGAACATTAAACAATTTTCAGCTCTGATTTGGTACTCTGAATCACTAGTCGACACACTTTTCACTCTTTTAGCATGCAAATTACTATCACATTTTTTAGCTTCATAAATTTGCTAAAGAAATAACGGTCTCGCTTTCAACTCAACTACAATCGAACCTTCATCAGACAAAGCTAATTGTGTATTCATCGCACTCAAAGCAAATAATGATTTTCTACTCAGAGCATCAACAACCATATTTGCTTTCCCAAGATGATAATCAATTATTAGCTCATAATCTTTTAGTAATCCAAGCCATCTTCGTTGTCGCAAATTCAAGTCTTTTTGAGTCATTAAATATTTTAAGCTCTTGTGATCTGTATAAATGTAGCATTACTCACCAAACAAGTGATGCCGCCAAATTTTTAGTGCAAACACAATTGCGGCTAACTCTAAATCGTGCCTCAGATAATTCTTTTCATGCAGCTTCAACTGTCTAGAAGCATAAGCTATTACTTTGCCTTCCTGCATCAATATACAACCCAAACCATTCAATGACGCATCACTGAAAATTACGAATTCTGTACCCATGTACTAACACTGGTGCCTCTGTCAATAACGCTTTCAACTGTTTGAAACTTTGTTGAAACTTCTCAGACCATTCGAACTTTACATCTTTCTGAAATAATCGAATCAACAATGTTGCAATCATAGAGAATCCTTCCACAAAACATCAATAATAACTGGATAGCCCCAGAAAATCTCAGACTTCCAATCTGTAATTGCAGAAATCTTACTCAGGTCAACTCTAATACCTTCAGTTGAAACAATATGCCCTAGAAATCCAACTTCTCGGAGCCAAAACTCACATTTGTTGAACTTTGCAAACAATTGCTTGTTTCTCAAGGTCTGTAACACTATTCTCAAATGCTCGATATGCCCAGACTCATCTCGAGAGTAGATCAAAATGTCCTTAATAAACACAACAACAAATCTGTCTAAATACAGTCTGAAAATCTGATTCATCAAGTCCATACAAATTGCAGGAGCATTAGTCAATCCAAAAGGCATAACAAGGAATTCATAATGTTCGTACCTCATTCTGAACGCAGTTTTTGGCACATTTGAATCTTTAACTCTCAACTGATAATAACCCAATCTCAAATCAATCTTTGAAAACACTATTGCGCCTTTCAACTAATCAAATAAATTGTCAATTCTCAGTAAAGGATATTTATTCGTGATTGTCACTTTGTTGAACTGTTGATAGTCTATACACATTCTTATAGAACCATCCTTTTTCTTTACAAACAACACTGGTGCACCCCAGGGCGAGAAACTCAGTCGTGCGAATCCTCTATCAGTTAATTCTTGCAACTGAGCTTTCAACTCTTTTAACTCTGTCAGAGCCATTTTGTACGGAGATCTCGATTTCGGTGAAGTTCTTGATACTAAATCAATAGCAAATTCAACCTCTCTGATCAGAGGCAAGCCCGGTAACTCTTCTGAAAACAAATCTAGATACTCGCAAACCACTGGTACTAATTCAATCTTTGCTTCTGATACTTTTGTATCAAGCATATGCAAGATATCCGTTGCATCCCTTTTTCACATATTTCTGAGCTATCATCAACGAAATTACAGCTGGTAAACCCTTCAAATCATTTGATTCGATTCAGAGAATTTCATTATTCTGACATTTCAACTCAATTGTCTTTCGTCTACAATTTACTACTGCATCAGGCAACGTCAACCAATCTATACCCAGAATAACATCAAACTCGTCAAACGGCAACAACATCAAATCAGCGATAAAACAATAACCCCGAGTCATTAACGGACAATTCTTGCAAACTTTGTCAACCAAGACATATTTGCCTAAGGGGTTCGACACTTTTATAACAAACTCAGTAGAACCAACAAGTAAATTCTTACTAGACACTATGTTCGCACATATATATTAATGAGTTGATCTGGGATCTATCAATGCAACTAGATCAATGTCATAAAGAGAGAATGTACCGGTAATAACATCTGGAGATGACACTTCGTGAGAGCGAATATCATAGGTTCTGACAGGTGCTCTAGCTTTAGATCTTACAGCAGTATCTCATGTTGCACCTCTATTACCACTCACATTTCCAACATTACGGGATGGTCTTCCTCACGCAGTTGTGTTGCTTGGTCTTGCATTCTAATATTTATCTTTCTCACCTAACTCAGGACAATCTTAAAATAATTGTTGATGCCAGCCACATCTAAAATAGGCTTTGTCATTCATTCTATATTCTCTAAAATGTCATTTTTCACATCGTCCACATTCAGGTTTATTCGATCTAACATTACCTACACTTACCATTGACATGGCTGGAGTTTTTGAACTTGTAAATTGCTTCCCACGATCTCTATTAGAGTACTCTATCGATGCATTAGATCTACTATAAACATCTCATGATTTCTTAGATAAAGAGTGATAGGGTTTATTCATCAATCTCTTTCTCGAATCTCTAGCTTCAAAATCAGCCTTTCTCTTTTCTTTGCCTAGTTCTTCAGCTTTGCAAGCACGATCGACGAGTACCATGAACTCTTTCAATTCTAAAATTCTGACTAACAATTTGATATCCTCATTCAATTGGTCTTCAAATGTTTTACACATAATAGCTTCCGTTGAAACACATTCTCAGGCATATTTACTAAGCATTACAAATTCTTGTTCATATTCTGTCACGGACATACGACCTTGTTTTAATTCTAAAAATTCTTTGCATTTCTGATCAATGAACTTCTGACTGATATATTTCTTTCTAAACTCAAACTGAAAGAAATCTCACATAACCCATTCTTTCAGTACCACTGATATCAAATTATTCCACCATTGATACACAGTGTCTCTCAACAAAGATACAACACATTTAATGCACTCTTCGGGTGTACACGACAACTCATCAAATACTCTGATTATATTTTTAATCCAGAATTTAGTCAACTGTAGCCTGAACTCTTCAGCCCATGGTTATGAATTTTATCGACTGGTAGCTTGTTTAATAGTATAGGATCAATAACTTGAGGAACTACTGGGATTGATTGAGGAATTGGTGGGGGTGGAGGTTGTTGAGCAACCAGATTTATTCGAATATATTGAGTAACACTTTTACTTATGTTCAGATCAAGTTGTTTCCTCGTGTCATAGTCACTAAATTATTTATATCTAGAGCTCCTGAACTACAAATTAAGATAAAAAATTTTCTCTAAAACTAGACTTACATATGTTTTTAACATAAAAGTTTTAGAATTTTTGTCTATTCAATAAGTACAGTTTATTCTTTAAAGTCACCCCTATTTCGTTGTCTGATAGTTCCGACCACTCTTCACTAAAAATTAATTATCTCATAATACGGGACTCAGATGATGTTCTTGTCTATTTTTCTTAAAAATAGGCGGATTAAGAATTCTACGCATATAAATTATAACCCATAAATTTTTTTTTACAATTTTTAATGATTTTCTCAAATCAAAACGAGGGATTTCAAAATCATTCTGACTCTATTTCATGTAAATTCAAATATCTCATAATATGAAATTCTTTTGCTTACACCGTTTCCTTTAAAAGAAATTAGACTCGATAAGATTTAATTCCATATTCTATTAAATCTCTAACCCTCTTTCCATTATTTTTGGTGTATTTTCAAAGTTATACCACTACGACTGTCCAAAACTGTATTAATGCAAGTCTTACTCTTTCATAACCATTTTAAATAGACATTTATCCCAATCCATTTCTTCTTTCATGTCCATTAGGCCACAAGATAAATGGGTAAACATATCATGTCTCAACTTAATTTCACCTAAAAGCCTTACACATAATCATCAGTCACATTTATCATATATTTGTACATCATAAACTTAAACCAAAAATCACAAGGTCATTTTCATTGTGCTCATGAATCCACAACTTCATGAAATCAAGAGTCATATCATTATGTACAAACCTGTACCATCTCATAACATAATCAAATTCATTCTCACCATGATGTACCCCGTTGGGTCTATTGTCAAATCATTCTTTGAACTACCCATTGAACACTTGGGATACTATTGGATACACGAACAGCTTGCACACAAGTGCCATATATGTAGCCAAGGCTACCTCATACCACATATCACATATTGCTCGCTCTCGAGCTGATCATGGGCCTGCTGACACAAGCTAACAGTCAAGATGTAGCTACATGGGCTGCTTACACAAGCTGACGGATGTCCGCAAGACATGCCGGACTACCTAGCCACCGGTAGGACGTACAAGACCAGCACCCGAATCCACAATCACATAATTGCATATCTCATGAACTCATAATCACATAGTTCCTAGTGGCATGTCACATTGTATTCTAATTTATCCCTAAGGTTCAAACAAGATTTTTCTCAAAAACACACCCTCGACGAACTCAATGACATTGACAACCACATTCTTCATGATGAATGATTATCCCATAATCTCACATAATGATAACAATATTGTCACTTACCTTCAAGTGTGTAAATTACAATTCATGCAAGATTCAAAACATTTATATATATATGTTACTCATTGCATTATTCACATGCTCGTTTCCAATGGAGTATCATATTCCATCACATTTCCAATATACCCAATCATCACATAAATGTTATTAACAATTGGCATCACTTTCTCATACTCAATATCCTCAACATATAATTTAATACAATTATAGCAAGATAGATTTCAAGTATATTAACAAATCGTGGATAATATGTTTATTTAGTCACACGGACTTACCCTGAATGAAATTTCAACTAATTATGCCATTTTAGTCCATAATCTTGTACTTTTCGAATCTCAATTTCTTGATCTAAAATGATAAAACTCATTACTTAAAATCATTACATTAACCAATACATTCCATAATTTATACTTTGAAAAATGAACATTTTGCCCCTAGACTTTCACAAAAATTACGATTTTACCCTTAGGCTCGTAAATCGATTTTAATCAAATTTTCTTAGCATCTCTCAATTTCAAACATTTCACAATTACCATCTATTTAACATTTCTTAGCATCTCTCAATTTCAAACATTTCACACAATTACCATATATTTAACAAACTTTACAAATTGGTCCACACTAGGTGTTTTCATGAAAATCCTTTCACAAAAGTTGTTTATTACACAACCAAGACTCATTTTCTTCCATTAAACATCAAAGAACATGCATGACACACATGGGTGGATTTTTGAACATAAACCCTAGCTCAAAATAATGATAGAAATAGCTATATCATGCTTCAAGGATATCAAAAACATCAAAAACCAACACCAAAATGACTTACATGAAATGGGTTTATGTTGCTAAAATTTTCAAGCTCCCATGGAGGTTTTCTTCCCTAATTTTTGGTGGAGAAAGATAGAGACAAAGGGTGCTATTTTTGTTTTATTTTATTAGTTTTTGCATATGTCATCAAATACCAACCATACCAAATTTTGACTTTTAAAATTTTCTTGTCCCTATTGCCGGCCAAAACTCCCTAAATGGCCTATTTGCACTTTAAAGACCTCTAATTTTGGTTCTTTAGCTATTTAACATATTTGGGTAGTAAAACAAAACTTTTTCCCTTTATGCAATTTAGTTTTTTTTCACAATTAAGCTTACAAACGCTAAAATTAATTTACCAAAATGTTCATGCACTCATATAATCATGCTATAACACCTAAAATAATATCAAAAATTATTTCTCTAACCTCAGAATAATGGTTTCGAAACCACTGTTCTGACTAAGCCCAAAATTGGGCTGTTACATTTTTTGCATGCATTTCATGCATTAGTATTACATTGCATCATGTGCATTAAATCTCACAAAGAGATCCTAAAATCATGGCAGTTACCCTCGAATATCATTATGGTACACAAGGAAAAACTAAAGTAATGGACCAAAGGTTGGAAAGATTAGAGCAAATGCAAAAAGAAATGCAAGATCAGCTACAAATACAGATGCAAGAACAATTGGCCAAAATTCAACAAGACATGAGGGATCAGATGCTAGAATTCCAAAAGAATATGATGAGCTAATTAACCCAGTTACTAACTAAAAGGCTAGAAAAAGGAGCGAGCCTTATGGTCAATTTCGGGGATGATAACGAGGACCCTGCTTATCCTTCAGGCTTTACCCCAACAAACACCTAAGCACAACCAAATGCATATCCACAAAGGGTGTCCGTTAACATTAGATCCCAATATCAGACCGGTACCTCAGCACGAACAAACTTCCCGACAGGTTCAAGCTCCAACCCAGGAGACCATCTAGCGAATCCTGTTATCCCTGATCTTGATGATATAGCAGAAATAGAAAAGGCGAGAGTGGAGCTCCCAAAGCAACTTGAAGACCGATGCAGATGGCTAGAAGAGAAATTCAAGGCATTGGAAAGCGTTGATTACCATTGTGGAATTGATGCTAAAGACTTGAGCCTGGTTCCAGATCTAGTGCTCCCGCCCAAGTTTAAGACCCCGGAATTTAAGAAATATAATGGGACCAGCTACCCTAAAGCTCACATTATGATGTTTTGTTGGAGGATGGTAGGATATGTTAATAATGATCAATTGTTAATTCACTGTTTCCAAGACAGCCTGACTGGGGTTGCGGCCAAATGGTATAATCAGGTAACCCGTGCCCAAATAATTCATAGAGGACCTAGCACAGGCCTTCATGAAACAATATGGCCACGTAACAGATATGGCACTCGACAAAATCATACTGCAAGACATGGAGAAAAAGCCAAGTGAGAGCTTTAGGCAATATGCTCAAAGGTGGAGGGAAGTCGCTACGCAAGTCCAACCACCTTTACTAGAAAACTCTTCATTAATACCCTAAAGGCTCCATTCATTAATCACATGCTGGGAAGCACAACTAAGAGTTTCAATGTCCAGTAGGATGATAGAAAATGCAATAAGGTGTGGAAAAATAGAAGTTAGGGAAAATGCCAGGAGATCTGCCCTGAGAAAGAAGGAAAATGAGGTAAATAATGCGAGTTTTTATGTCAAGGGCTATTCAAAGCTGATTACTGTAAGTAAGCCAAGGGCAATGGATACTAACCATTAAGGCCCCCCAAAGTAAGAATCCAATACAAGGCAAAATACGAAGAAACTCTAATTTACACCCATCCCAATAACGTTTAGGGAGTTGTACCAAAATTTATTTAATGCACGTGTAGTATCCCCTTTCTACCTAAAACCTATGCAACCTCTATTCCCCAAATGGTATGACGCAAATGCCCAATGTGAATACCACAGGGGAATCATGGGACACTCAATCAAGAACTGCATCACTTTTAAAAGGTTAATTGAAAGCCTCATCAAAATAGGCATTGTGAGATTCGATGATACATCTGGTGTAGAGAATCTGTTACCCAACCATTCTAAAAAAGGTGTAAATGCGATAATCAAGAATGCAGGGAAGAGAATCAAAATGAATACAGTAGAAGTGAAAACCCCACTAAGAGGGGTTTGGAAGAAAATGGTAGAAAGTAGATTAATCACACAGGATTTAGGGCAGAAATCTTGAAAAGCAAGGAACTACTGCGAGTTCCATGGTGAAGAAGGTCATGAGATTCAAAGATGCAGCGAATTCAGGGCCCTAGTACAAGGTCTGATAGACAATAAGGAGCTAGAATTCTTTGAGTATATCGAAGTCCCAAAAGGAGAAGATGTATGCGCCTTAGAAGAGGGGTAAACAGAGAAGATCTATAAAGTCAACCACCTAGTAGTTATCATTTCACGACCAAGAAGCAATGAAACTAAAGTACAAATTACACCAAGAGTCATAATCCAAAAGCCTGTAGTTTTTCCCTACAAGGATAGCAAGAGGGTTCCCTAAAATTATAACTACAACGTGACGATCCCAGGAGAAGAGAACCCAATTAGCGCTTCAAAAGAAGATCTAGATGTGGGTTTCTACATGCACAATGGGAGGTGCTACAACCTATCAAATGCAAAGGCTGAGCCTACAACAGGAAAAGCCTTGACGATTGAACAAAAGAAAGAAAAGGCGACTAGACTTGAATCACCTATTAACGAGCCGACGACTGAAGAGGAGGCTAAAGAGTTTTTAAAATTCTTAAAGCATAGTGAATATAGCATTGTGGACCAACTGCATAAACAACCAACTCGCATATCAGTGCTAGCTTTACTCTTATGCTGAGAGGTACATCATAGCATGTTGATGAAAGTATTAAATGAAACTTAGGTCACTAATGATATCTCCGTCAATAAGCTAGACTGTCTGGTCAGTAACATAAGCACCGATAATTTCATCTTTTTTAATGATGATGAAATATCACCTGGAGGCATGGGATCGACTAAGGCTTTGCACATCACCACCCGCTGCAAGGGATATACACTTCCAAGGGTGTTAATTGATAATGGATCCGCACTGAATGTCTTGCCCTTATCCAAACTAAACAGATTACCAATGGATAGCTCTCATATAAAGATGTGTCAAAACATAGTGAGAGCATTCGAAGGTACCGAAAGAAAGGTGATGGGAAGGATTGAAATACCTCTTTTGATTGGTCCGAACACGTATAAAGCAGATTTTCTAGTGATGGACATCAAGCCTTTTTATAATTGCTTACTGGAGAGGCCTTGGATTCACTCAGTTGGGGCAGTGTCGTCATCACTGCACCAAAAGCTAAAGTTGATAACTGAGGGTTGACTGGTAACAATAAACACGAAAGAAGACATTATTCCATCCGTAACTAGTAACGCCCCATACATAGGGGCAGACGATGAAATGATAGAATGTTCTTTTTGATCGCTGGAATTTGTAAATGTAACCTTCATCATCGAGGGGAACAAGATCCCTGTGCCCAAAATATCCAAAACTACGAAGATGGGCCTACGGATGATGGTCGAAAAAGGAGCCATACTAGGAAAAGGACTCAGGAAATATCTCTAAGGAAGGGTCGAGGTACCAATTTAGACATATAAACGAGATCACTTTGGCTTGGGATATAGGCCAAATGCGAATCAAAAGAAAAAAGAGTTGGAGAAGAAGTAGGAAAGGAGAAAAGCACGATTAAGCGGGGCAGAGGTCAGATGGGAACCAATGATCTTTTCCCATATATCTAAAACATTTATGTCAGGAAGAATTATTCACCCTGAACGGAAGATGACAAGAAAAGAAACTGCTAGAGAAGTGATGGGAAATCTGAATATCAACGCCATATTTGAAGAGGGAATTTTGGAAGGAAATTTATCAAACATTCACCTTTATGTACCTAAAGTGGTCTGAACAATTGGATTGCGGAAGAGATACCTATAATTTTTAGAGCTAATTTAGAGTAATGTTCAAAACACGCTTGTTGCTTTAAGCCTAGGGGTAATAAGAATTCTTTTGGTGAAATATGCCTATGTCCAACATCTTTATTTCAATGAAATGCATTTTTCTGTCTTATTCCGAGCAAATATTCTTCTATTATTTCATTTCATTCATAATCATACCATACATATAATTATTCTTAGATTCTTTTGTTCTTTGGATTTTTCTTCATCCCTATAACAGGTCTCTAGATATCAATGATATGAGCGACGCTGCTACTAATTCATAATCTCCATTTGAGCGAGATATGTGTTTAAATGAACCTTAGGACTTTGAAGATGACAGAGACTGTAACCTATCTTCTGATTTGTTAAGGATGGTAGAATAAGAGGAGAAACAGATTTTACCTTACAAAGAGTCTGTAGAGATTGTAATCTTGGAAGAAGGAAAAGAAGTGAAAATTGGAGTTTGCATTGCCGCAGAGACAAAGTGAGACCTCATTGAGTTACTCCAAGAATTCAAAGATGTCTTCACATTTTCATATCAAGGTATGCCTAGACTAAGTACTAATATCGTGGTACACTGGCTCCCCTTAAAGGAAGAGTGCAAGCCAGTTCAACAGAAGCTCCGAAGGATAAGGCCCGATGTTTTGCTAAAAATAAAAGAAGATGTCAAGAAGCAATTCGATGTTGGTTTTTTACAAGTGGTCAAATACTCAGAATGGGTAGCCAATATCGTCTCCATCCCTAAAAAAGATGGGAAAGTACGAATGTGCGTAGATTACAAGGATCTAAACAAAGCTAGCCCGAAGGACAATTTCCCATTGCCCCATATCGACACCTTAGTGGACAACACGGTAGGTTATTCATTATTCTCCATCATGGACAGCTTCTCAGGATACAACCAGATAAAAATGCATCCTAAAAACATGGATAAGACCACATTTTTGACCATTTGGGGAACATTTTGCTATAAGGTGATGCCATTTGGACTGAAAAATGCGGGAGCTACATATCAGAGAGCCATGGTAACCCTGTTCCATGATATGATACACAAAGAAATTGAAGTTTATGTCGAAAATATGATCGCCAAATCCCGAACAAAAAATGAGCATGTGCAAGTCTTGAGGAAATTATTCTTAAGGTTGAGGAAATTCCAACTAAAGCTCAATCTAGCAAAATGTACCTTCGGGGCCAGGTCAGGGAAACAGATAGGATTTGTAATCAACGAAAAGAGGATTGAGATTGACCCAGATAAAGTCAAGGCTATACAGGAGCTGCCTCCGCCACCCACTCAAAAAGAAATTAGAGGATTCTTAGGAAGACTAAATTACATCGCCCGATTCATTTTACAACTAACTGAGAAATACGACCCCATATTCCGTCTCCTTAAGAAACATAATCCAGGTGTATGGGATGACAAATGTCAAAAGACTTTCGACAAGGTCAAACAATACCTGCCCAATGCCCCAGTGCTGATGCCACCTAGTCCAATTAAGCCACTAATACTGTATTTGGTAGTATTTGAGAATTCTATGGGATGTGTGTTTGGTCAACACGATGAGTCAGGAAGGAGACTGTATCAATTATGCCAAGAAATGACATAAGTGTCAAATTATGGAGATAAAACTCATGTAGCTCCTTCACCTCTGCATGTTACGACTTCTCCATGGCCTTTCTCTATGTGGGGGATGGATGTCATTGGGCCAATTTTGCCAAAAGCTTCAAATGGGCATCGAGTCATCTTTGTGGACATTGACTACTTCACCAAGTGGGTAGAAGCCGCTTCATATGCTAATATTACAAAGTCGATAGTCAGCAAATTCCTGAAGAAGAAAATCATATGTCGATATGAAATGGCAGAAAAGATCATATCTAACAATGCATTGAATTTGAACAACAGCACGATATCTGAAGTCTGCAGTCAGTTTAAGATCAGACACCACAACTCATCACTGCATCACCTTAAAATGAACGGTGAAGTTGAGGTAGCCAATAAAAACATTAAGAAGATCATGGGGAAAATGACTAAGACTTATAAATATTTGCATAAGAAGTTACCATTTGCCCTCTATGCTTATCAAAGATCTATCAAGACCTTCAACGGGGCAACACCTTTCTTATTGGTTTATGAAATGCAGGTTGTTTTGCCCATTGAAGTCGAGATTCCTTCTCTCCAGGTTTTGTTAGAATTGAAGTTGGATAAAGTAGAATGGCTCCAATCTCGATATGATCAGCTAAACTTGATTGAAGAGAAAAGGTTGAAAGCCATCCGTCACGGTAAGATTACCAAAAGTGAATGATGCGAGCTTTCAACAAAAAGGTTTATCCCAGAGAATTCCATGAGGGGGGCCTAGTATTGAAAAAGATCCTGCCCATACAAAAAGACTTCAAAGAGAAATGGATGCCAAATTGGGAAGGACCTTATGTGGTAAAGAAGGCATATTTCTAGAGGAGCATTGATATTGACCAAGATGGATGGCAAGAACCTGCTTAATCCAGTGAATTCAGATTCGGTCAAGAAATACTTCACCTAAAATAAAATAAAAAAGAGAGGCCAAGGCGAAAGCTCGCAAAGGATGTCTTGAGACCAAATGATTTTGAGTTGAAAACCTAGAAAGAGGCAACTCAAATTTGGAATGAAGATTAAACATGTGATGGTCGGGCCTTCCCAGAAGGAAGAACGTTACATCTTGTGGTATCGACAAACTACTCTAGATCCGCTAAACACATAATTGAGCTCAAAATGGTCCTCAAGAAGTTTGTGTAGAGAAGTTCATGCTGCGATGTTCGGGGCACTGACTTTCATCTTACCGCTTTGTACTTTAGCAAAATTTGCTATTTTGATTAACTCTATTCATTTCATGCTCTGGTTCAGATAAATTTCAGTCTTGTCCATTATTACAATCTTTTTCAAGCATTTTTTATTGAAATAACGATTAATGGACTCATAATATTCACATAAAAGGAGTTTTGCATATTGCTCTCAAAAGCTTCTAAATAGTACAGGGACCCGAAACAGGACCACTAGTTAGAACTAATCAAACCTAAGAGTTGGAAACATTTGGGAAAGAATAGTCTAAATTGTGACTATTTTTTCAATTTTTTTGCCAAAGATACCAGTTGAACAAGAATGCATGGTAACACATTAGTGACAGAACCTCAATAAGCAACAAGCGATGACAACCTAAGCACTACAAAGGGATCATTCTCGAAAATGACATTCTGCATTCATGAAAATATCATTCATACACATCTAGTTAAGAGCATTTGATTCATTTGATCATGACATCCTAATCACTTGGCATAAATAGGCCCATGAAATGGATTCTACAGGTCATGTTCCCTAGAAAATAGTGTAACAGATCAGAGAAGTCATAAATCCCATAACCATGAAGTTGCAGTAGGATGAATTGAATTTATTATGGCGAATCTTATCTCCCTGAAGTTACAGTGGAGCAGATTAAAGCCACGAACCTTATCTCCCTAAAGTTGCAATGGAGCAGGTTGAAGTTACAAGTTTTGTCTCCCAGAAGTTGCAGTGGAGCAGACTGAAGATAGAAAATCTTATTTCCCTGAAGTTGCAGTGGAACAAATTGAAGCTATAAATTATAGATCTTATCTCTCTGAAGTTGTAGTAGAGTAGATCATAGCAAACCTTATCTCCCTAAAGTTGCAGTGGAGCAGGTTGAAGTTATAAGTCTTATCTCTCTGAAGTTGTAGTGGAGTAGATTGAAGATAGCAAATCTTATCTCTCTGAAGTTACAGTAGAGCAGATTAAAGCTATAAGTCTTATCTCCCTGAAGTTGCAGTGGAGCAGATTGAAGTTATAGATCTTATCTCCCTGAAGTTGTAGTGGAGTAGATCTAAGATAGCAAATCTTAACTCTCTGAAGTTGCAGTAGAGCAAATTAAAGCTATAAGCCTTATCTCTCTAAAGTTATAGTAGAGCAGGTTGAAGTTATAGATCTTATCTCCCTAAAGTTGCAGTGGAGTATATCGAAGATGGTAAATCTTATCTCTTTGAAGTTGCAGTAGAGCAGATTAAAGCTATAAGCCTTATCTCCCTGAAGTTGCAGTGGAGCAGGTTGAAATGACAAGTCTTATCTCCCTGAAATTACAATAGAGCAGACTGAAGATAGCGAATCTTGTTTCCCTGAAATTGCAGTGGAACAGATTGAAGCTATAAATTAGAGATCTTATCTCTCTGAAGTTAAAGTAGAGAAAATCATAACAAACCCTATCTCCCTAAAGTTGCAGTGGAACAAGTTGAAGATAGCGAATCTTATTTCCCAGAAGTTGCAGTGTAACAGATTCAAGTACAAGTCATAAATCCCATACCCTTAAAGTTGCAATGGGATGGATTGAAGTTATTATAGCAAAACTCATCTCTCTGAAGTTACAGTAGAGCAGATTAAAGTTATAAATCTTATCTCCTTGAAGTTGCAGTGGAGCATATTGAAGCAACAAATCCTATCTCCCTAAAGTTGCAGTGGAACAGATTAAAGCGACAAATCCTACACCTCTGAAGTTGCAGTGGATCAGATTAAATCTACCATAGCCGGTCTTGTCTCCCTAAAGTTGCAGCGGAGTAGGATAAAACCATAAATCTTATATCTTTGAAATTACAGCGGAGTAGATTGAAACTACAAATCCTATCTCTCTGAAATGGCGATGGAGTGGATCGAAGCAACAAGATGCAGTGGGCTAGAATAAGGCTATTTGAAGAAGAGAAATATCAAAAAAAGTTGAGACTCGACGAGACCGGGCCAAATTAGTCTTTCTTAAAACTCGTTACTCCATTCCCATTACACGACAATGAGTAAAGAGGGGCAGCCGTACAAGCCCAATTTGGCCCGAGGCCGAATAAAGACCCTAAACTAAACAACCACCCCAAATTAAACCTAAACCAATTAACTAAACCTAACAAACCCAGCCCAAATAAACTAAACCTAAACCAATTAACCAAACCCAACAATACAGCCCAATACCCTAAAAAAACCCTAATACCCTTTGACCCCCAAGTGTGGTTGCCCTTAACCCGTAGGTCTACCAATTGCCACTGCTCCACCACTTGTGTCAGCACCGCCCATCCACCTGCAAGGATTAAAAGAAGAAATGACAACAAGTAATAAAGGGAAATCATGTAAAATGGCTCTATAAGCTAAGCAAGAACCAATGTAATTTTTTAGAGGGACTTTGAATACAAAAAAAGGATTCAAATATACAAACAATAAAAAAATAGTAGGCAAATCGAAGAGAGAAAAACCAAGTCAGAAACGTACAAGGTCTTTTGTTATTTGCCTTATTTTCCCATTTTCGAACTAATTATTTACGAAGTTTATTCATTTTCTTTTTTTTTTAAAAATCGTATATATACATATATATATTCAAAGAGTATAAAAAGGGAGAAGGTTACCTTTTCTCGCATTTCATTAAAAAAGGGCATTTTTGGGCTCCGTCGTGCATGGTAGTCAATAGCGGTAGAGCCCGCGGTGGCGATCAGCCAAAGTTCAGTCGGAGAAAGAGGAGAGAAGAGAGGGTTAGTGTAATACCCCAAACCCGACCTAGACGTTATGGCCGAATCTGCAATGTCACATTGGAGTGTGTTTTGAAAAGCATAGTTTCATTGTAAAGTCCATTTTGTATTAAAACTCCGTTGCGGTCTTTAACAGTAGTTATCCTACCTTTTTTATTGTTAAATTGTAGGTTGGTTTAGCAAAACATGTGTCATATTTAATTGTTATTATACTTTAAAAATAGTGTTTGACGCGGAAGCTTTTAAAACAAATTACGTAGCGTGGTAATTGAAAACATTTATCTTTTCAAAACCCGAGCCCTACTGCTAACGGAAGTAAACCAACATTAATAAATCCCCAAAATAAAAATAAAAACTTTAAATAGCCTTATTACATAAAATTACCCAAATAAAATATTTTTACTTAAAAGTTAAATACGGAAGCGTAAACAGTGGTGTGGTCATCTCCGAGTCCCTCGCAGCACCGACCCGCCTAAGGATTACATGCATAGATAAGTAAAAAGGTGAGTTACAAAAACTCAGTGTGTAATCCCTATGTATCAAACAATAAACCATGCTGCACAAAACAGTCTGGGCCTAAGCCCATATCAGTGTAGGCCTTAGCCCATTAGAGTAACAGTATCAGTGTGGGCCTTAGCCCAATTCAATACAGTATCAAAGATGCAAATAGAGCTCCTACCCATCCATCCTCTACATCCACTCCGTTTAGCCCTACACTCCATGTGGGGATAAAATCGACCCACCCATCCTTACACTCCAAAATATAGCACCGATTACGGCACTAAACAGTATTTGCAGTAGAGCTGCCAGTACAGTACACTTCCTTCAAAAATATCAGTCCCACCCCCATGCATCATGTCATGTCATAATATAATATGTGTATGCAAAATGTCATGCTCAAATACAACCAAAAATATCATAGGGGTATATTGGTCATTTTACCTCTTAGGTGTATAACAGTCATTTCATCAGTACAGGGTCTAAATGTCCTTACCGACCCTACATAGGTCCACAGTCGTCTTGGACGACTCGTGCAACCCTAATAGTTAAATAGTGGAAATGGGCCCAAAGCCCATAACACGGCCCATGAGGGCCCACACGCTTGTGTGGCCTAATAAGTCCAAATAGTGGCCTTGGCCGTGCGAACTCCACAGCCTGGCCCAAAGTCTTCATATGTTTGGGTTGTTTACCTGTGCGGGGATTATGAGCCCGTGGGGCCCACACAACCTATTTCGGCCCAACGTGGCTATAATCGGCCTAAGCCCATGAAATCGATCATGGTGGCCTCCATGATCGAATACCCACGTTTTGTACATTTAGCTCACTACACAAGTGAGTGTATGCTCGTGTAGCGTCAACAGTCGTAGATTTTCGCTTTTGTCGACCTATGCTAATAGCTGTGTAATTACACACCTAGTTGCGAAAATGAGCGAATTAGCCCACGTGCACTCCAAAATATTACAACAGAATCTTCAGTTAAACACCTAACAGATGCGTTAAAGAAACCTTAACTGAACTTATTCCAACAGATTACTTACTATCGCCTTGCTTGCACAAGCATGGTTTAAGCCTGCTTAGAACGCTGACGAAAGTTGATAACAGACACATTGGTGATTATTTGCATGGTAAAAGAATCCATTATACATGTTGCTTATACACGAGGGTTGAACAGCGCATATCAATCCAACGAAAACACAATTCTCAAAAATGGAAAGGAATATTCGGCCAAGACCAAAGAACCCCAGACCAACGTGCTTCAGTTCAATAAAAACAAATGAATAGCGTTACCTTAGAACGAGAGACGAGAGAAAGATTCCGATCGCTTCTGGAATCCTAGAAACTCATTCACTCCATGTGCAATATTAAAACTTGAAACAAAACACCATGACCAAAGAGAAAAGAGACGAAAATCGATATCTAAGGAAAAGAAAAAATATGCCGAAAGAGCAGAGACAAATTGCGACTTACCCAACAGTATTCGGCCACCCACCAGTGAAAAGAGAAGGGCTAAAGAGAGAGCAGAAAAATGAAGGAAAAGAAGAAGATAGCAAGGTAATCGGCCTTAAGAGCACAACTGATTATGGAAGAGATGGAAAAGAAAAGTAGCAATCAGTTAAGCAGGAGAGAAGATGCCAAAAAAGAAAGGGGGAAACAGAAATCAGTAACTCCGAAGTAAGAGGTCAGAAAAGAAACATATGGTCGTAAAACACTAAGGAGAAAAGTCCCAAAAGAAACAACACTATTCGGCCTTAACAGTCAAGGAAACCGCATAAAAACAATAGCTAAAATCGACACCAACAGAAAAAGGGAAGCTAAAGCCAATTTTTTCCAAAGAGAACTCCCAATTCGGCACTCCCACACTTGACTCTCCAACCTATCCCACCTCAACCGAAACTCTCCCCAACAAGAATTCAATTTCGATACAACACCACTACACCTCAAACACCACTTTTTACTCCCCTTAACACTCTCCTAAAATCTCTTCACTTTATTCTACTCAACTGCCCATTCAAACTCCCACTAGCATCACAATTTTGGTCAACTTAGGATACCTCTCTAGCACTTATAGCAAAAATATAACGCTCCTTCCACCCTGCCAATACTCGAACCTCATACCTCAAGGCACACCCCACACGCCACTTACCACTAGACCAATAGGCTCTTTATGACAACCTTTACCAACCAAAGGCAAGGGTTCTTTTTTACAAAAAAATAAAATTTTTTGCAATTGCTCAAGCTTGAACCCAAGACTTCTCAAGCGCTCTCCAAGACACTTAACCATTGAGACAAGCATGCAATTGAGTTATACAACACACAAAAGATGAGCACCCACAATTTGGGGCATTAAAGCTGGGGAGATATTTTTTTAAAGGGAAAGGGGAAAAATGATTTTTTAAAAAAATTTTGGGCTTTTATAGAATAGTAAAAAGGCACCGTTCTATTTGGCCTCCCCAGATGCGGTGTCGTTTTGGGGAGCCAACCTGAACCCGACCCGCTCCAAGAAGAGGATCCGCATGTTTTTGTAAAATTGGTCTTATTTCCAATTTAGCCTTTCCCCCTTTTTATTCTTTTGCAATTAAGTTTCTTTAGTCTTTAATTTTGGCCCTATAATTTATTTCGGCTTTCAATTAGTTCCACCTTGAAGCTGCACATTTTGGAGGGGGATTATTTCCCATTTGGTCGCCCCTTATTATTCACGCATTCAATCTGGTCCTTTTATTTTTTATTTTATTTCTAATTTGCCCAAATTTTTCATTTCATTTTCAATTTAGCCCTTTTTTTGCTATTTTTTGCTATTTTATTACTAAATTAATTAATATTATTACTACTATCATTATATTTTATTTTTTATTAATTTATCATTATCATTCTATTATTATATTAATTAATTTTATGTTATTATTACTATAATTATATTTTCTTTTTATGCTTATTTACATATTATTATATTATTGTATCCTTAACTTTATATTGTTATTACTATTATTATTGTATTTCCTTTTCGTATTTATTTACCTAATATTTACATCATATTTATTTTATTTTCTCATTTTATTTATATCCTTTTTTAATTTTAAAACTTTAGATTTTTATTATATCATTATTATTAATATCACCATTATTATTAATATTATTATTCTTAAGTTGTTTTACACCATATTTATTTATTTATTGGTTTAATATTAGATTTTTTTAATTTCAAATTTTAGTCTTTTACTTATTATTTTTCTTTTATGATTAGCTTGTTCATTTTATTTTATTTTTATCCTTCGTATTGTCATTTACATTAATGCATTTATTATAATTCTGTTACGCATATTAGCACCGTGATTGTTTTTACATTTTTATTACAAATTCGAGAAACATTAATCTTTGTCCAATACATAAAATTTCATTCTTTTAAAATAAGCAATCTTTCGTATTTTGGAATTCGAAAAGTAGTTCCCTAACTTATGGGGTTTTGATTTTGTCGATGAATCCGAATAAATGAACGTTTTTAAAGTACGAATTTTAAATATTCTCGGGAATTAAGAAAAGATCGTGTTCTAACTTAAGGAGTATGATTTCTTTCTAAAACTGTGACAATCCAGTATCTTCCAAAATAAATTTTTCGTTGTCTATTCACGTATCAGGACTTTAAGACATTGTGTCCTAACTTACGGGACATAATCCTTTTTTCTCAATTAACATGAAATATGCCTATTTTTTGTAAAAATTTTCAATTAAATAATATTTTAACAAAGGATCGTATTTTTAAAATATTTTCAAATTCCCAATTCTTGACACTAAGTCATTAATTAATCAACTAGGTACTAATTTTAGACGGTACGAGAGTGCTAATCCTTCCTCGTATGTAACCAACTCTCGAACCCGTTTTTCTGAATTTCGTAGACCAAAATCATCATTTTAATAAATCAAACTTGTAACACCCCTTACCCGTACCCGAGACCGGGACAAGGTATGAGACGTTACCAAACACATACTCGGATACTTTCAAAAAATACGAGTTATAAAATTTCATTCAATTTAAAATCGATCAAATAACATCATAGTGTCTCGATTATGGACCTACAAGGTCCAAAACATACATTAAAAGCGATCCGAAACTGAACCGAGAACTATAGAAAATTTTAGTAAAATTCCCAGGGTTATGCCTCACACGCCTGTGTGGAGGTAAAACACACGCCCGTGTGCTTGGGGAAACACCCGTGTCCCTCACTCGTGTTGAACTATCTGGATTTATTTTCCATTTCGATCCTACAGGGGTTTTCACACGGCCAAGCATACGCCCGTATCCCTCACACAGCCTAGACAAGCCCGTGTCGGTGCCCGTGTCAAAAAACCCAGACATTCTGTTTACGACATCATCACTCATTTTGAGGCACACGACCAAGGTACACGCCTTTGTGCTAGGTCGAGTCCTCCACATAGTTGAGACACACGGTCGTGTCTCTACCCGTGTCTTTACTACCATGTAAATTGAACTAAAATTTTAAGTGCAGGGGACATACGGCCAGGGAACACGCCCATTAGGGCTGACCCTGTGCCACACACGACCTAGACACATGCCTGTGTGTCTACCCGTGTGGACCCTTTTAGGGCTATTTTTCAAGCCTTTGATCACCCTCTATCATCCATACACACTTAAAGACTCCAATGGTATTTAAAATGGCCTCATTATACTCTTAAACAACCTTGGCATGACTCATCACATGTTAGCCCCATCTCATCAGCTTAGTACATGCTAAATTATCCTTTTCGTATAAGGGATTAACATAGCACATTTTATATTTTACACTTAGGCCATATTATAAACATATACCATTGTATGCTATGACCACTCTCAAATTATTAGGTCCCATTTCAAGCATCCATTCATGATAAACCTCGTCACCATATCTCATGATTCATTTAAACATAAACATGCATCATTAGTAGGTTTACAACCTACATCAATATGAGAAACATCTCATGGCCATAAACAAAAGAATAAGTATACCATTTAAACCCTTACATTAGCTAGCCAAATGACACATATAACAAAATAACCAAAAGCCCTATACATGCCATTAAACAAAATAAAAGTATCTACATACCAAAGTAGGACAAGATGATAGTGTGTTGATTCTCCAACTGTCTTCCAATCTTCATGAGCCCACGAGCTCTGTAAGACAGGGAAAAGGGGAGTGGATAAGCATTTATATGCTTAGTAAGTCATGATAACTGGAAAGTAAACTTACCGGTTAATTAGCATACAACCATATTTAGGCAATAATTCCAACAAGCATGAAATAGTTCCCTATCACATGCACTCAATCATCAAGTTACTCTCATAAAAAAACATCATGTCATTAGTCTTAGATGAGCTCATCAATCCAATATTTCCATGCTTCATTTCTCATGTTAATCCCATTGAATTTCTCAAAAATCTCAATGGATAGCCCAATAACCGTCAAGTCATACAAGTGATCATCTCAAGAACGCACTCCCGCGAACCTTACATCTTACGACATATTACCAGTTCAGGCTAAATCCCCTGTAGTAATAACTCATAGAGTAATGTTGGGATTACCAGTCCAGGCTAAATCCCTTTTTACGAAAATTGCTCTCATAAGCTCGGAGCTAAATTGCTAGTCCAGGCTAAATTCAGTCCTCAGTTGGATTACCCATCTGAGCTATATCCTTATTGCACCCATATTCTTCGAGAGGCTCGATCACTCAAGGAACACCCGTCCGGGCTAAATCCTTTCTCCGTCTGGACTAAATCCTTTTCTGCAACACATGTAGGATCTCATGTCATGTAGGCCATAATTTATCCATCGGATTTCCCTTTCTATTTCAACCAGGACATTTATCATCTTTCTATTTCAACCAGGACATTTATCATCTCTTGAATGGATTTTCATACAATGAATATCTAAATTTTTATACATTCAAGAACATACATATTTAAGTATATTAAGAGTTTACTTCAGGTTATACGAACTTACCTAGTAATTACTTCGGTTTCGAATTTCGGTTATTCTGAAACTTTTCGTTTTCCACGATCAACCTCCAGAATTGGTTCCTCAAGGTCTATATCAGTAAAAATAAATTATTAATACCTTACATTGTTCATTTTCGGCTGAAGACTCTCCTTCAGGAAAAATGACCAATTTGCCTCTAACCTTTCTCACTTTTACAATTTAGTCCTAAGGCTCGTATAATGAAATACATGAAATTTCTAAGTTACCCAAGCCTAGCCAAATATTTTTCTTGCCTATAGTGGCCCACATTTTCTTCCATTTAACATTTTTACCCCATATTTTATACATTTTTCAATTAGGTCCCTTTTTGGTGTTTTCATGAAAAATCACATAGCAAAAGATGTTTATATAACATCTAACTTTCATAACCCTCTATAAATCATCAAATAACAACCATATCATGCATGGGTCAAATTTCTAACATGAACCATAGCTTGAAATATGGGTAGAAATGGATAGAGCATGTTACGAGGGTTTCAAAAATTCGAAGAACATTAAAAACGGGGCTAGGGAACACTTACTATTGAGGTTGAAATGTTGGAAAACCCTAGCTATGGAGACTCCTTCAAATTCAGTAGCATGGAGAAGAAAATGAGTGAATTTTTGCTTGATTTTCCCATTTTATTTCATTAATTAACTAAATGACCAAAATGCCCTTCCTTACTAACCTTTTCAAATTTTCCATCCATGCCATTTTTGTCCAAAAACTTAGAAATTGGGACAATTAATCTTTAAGGACCTCTAATTAACATCCCAAAGCAATTTCATACAAATTGCTTCTAGAACCCAAGTTTTGTAATTTATTCAATTTGGTCCTTAATTTCCAATTAGACACCTTACACACAGAATTTCTTCATGAAACTTTAACACATGCATATTTTCATGTCCTAGACCTTATAATGATCATGAAATAATTATTTTAACGCTATATTTGTAGTCCCAAAACCAATATTCCGACTAGGCCCTTTTTTGGGATGTTACATTTCTCCCCCTTAGGGACTTTCGTCCTCGAAAGTCTTACCAGTAAACAAGTTAGGATATTGACTTCTCATGGTTTCTTCAAGTTCCCATTTAGCCTCTTCCACTCCGTGTCGATGCCATAAAACTTTCACCAAGGCTATATTTTTTTCCTCAATTGTTTGACTACTCGAGCCGAAACCTTAACCGGTTTTTCACCATAAGTCATATCTAGTGTAATCTCAATTTTCATCGGTGAAATCACATGAGAGGGGTTTGACCTATATCATCGCAAAATAGATACATGGAATACATTATGAATCTTTTCCAATTCGGGTGGCAATGCTAAACGGTAGGCTAATGGTCCAAGCCTTTCGGTGATCTCATATGGTCCGATAAATCGTGGACTCAGTTTGCCTTTCTGGCCAAATTTCAATACCTTTTTCCATGGAGACACTTTCAAGAACACTTTATCTCCAACTTGAAATTCGATCTCCTTTCTTTTCAAATCAGCATATGACTTCTGTCTATCCGATGCTGCTTTCAAACAGTCACGTATCACTATAACATTTTCTTCAGTTTCCCTGGCTAAAACAACTCCATGAATCTGGCTTTCCTTGAGCTCTGCCCAATACAGAAAAGTCTGGCACTTTCGGCCATACAATGCCTCGTAAGGTGCCATCATTAAACTCGTCTGGAAACTGTTGCTGTAAGCGAATTCCACCAATGGTAAGTATTTTTCCCAACTACCCTGAAATTCAAGGACGTAACACTGCAACATGTCCTCAAGAATCTGAATTGTCTGCTCAAACTAACCATCAGTCTGCGAGTGAAAATCCATGCTAAAACTAAACTCTGTACCCAAGCTTCTTGCAGCTTCTTCCAAAATCTCGAAGTAAATATCGGGTCCCTGTCTGAGATAATCGATATCGATACCCCGTGTAATCTCACAATTTCTGATACATACAAGTCGGCCAATTTGTCAAGTGAGTAGTCAATTCGTACTGGAATAAAGTGAGCCGACTTCGTTAGCCTATCAACCACAACCCAAACAACATCTTTCTTTTTCAAGGTTAACGACAATCCAGTCACAAAATCCATGGTAATTTTATCCCATTTCCATTCGGGGACCATCATAAGCTGTAACGAACTGAAGGTACTTGGTGTTCAGCCTTGACCTGCTGACATATTAAGCATTTCGATATAAATTCGGAGATGTCTCTTTTCATGCCATTCCACTAATACATTTTCTTCAAATCATTGTACATCTTGATACTTCCCGGATAAATAGACAAACGGCTATCATGCGCCTCTTGCAAAAATTTCTGAATAAGCTCTTCGTCTTTTGGTACACAGATCCTATCTCTGAACATCAAGCAACCATCGGGACCAATCTGAAAATCTGAGTCGGTGCCTGAATCGTATTGAGTTCTCTTGGCTTGCAAATCACTATTATTGACCTAGGCTGCACAAATTTCTTGTAGAAATGTTGGTTTGGCTCTTAACTCTGCCAAAATCGAACCATCATCTAATGAGGCCAACCGCGTGTTCAAGGCTCTCAAAGCAAACAAGGATTTTCTACTTAGTGCATCTGCGACCACATTCGCCTTTCCTGGATGGTAGTCAATGCTCAGTTCATAATCTTTGATCAACTCTAACCATCTCTATTGTCTCAGATTCAATTCTTTTTGAGTCATCAAATATTTCAAACTCTTGTGACCAGTGAATACACAACATGTCTCACCATAAAAATGGTGTTTCCAAATCTTCAGGGCAAATACGATGGTTGCTAGCTCCAAGTCATGTGTTGGATAATTTTTCTCGTGTGGTTTCAATTGCCTCGAAGCATAGGCTATTGCTTTACCTTCTTGTATAAGTACGCAGCCCAGTCTATTCAAGGATGCATCACTATAAACCATAAATTCTTTTCTCGGTTTAGGTTGTACTAGTACTGAAGCTTCGGTCAGCAATGTCTTTAATCTCTCGAAACTCTGCTGACACTTCTCTGACCATTCAAACTTAAAGTCTTTTTGCAGCAACCTCGTCAAAGGAGTTGCAATTATTGAAAATCCTTTTACAAAGTGTTGGTAGTAGCCGACCAAGCCCAAAAAGCTTCTAACTTCGGTTACGTTCTTCGGTGACTTCTACTCGACAATAGCGGATATCTTATTCGGATCAACTCGGATGCCATCACCCGAAACAATGTGACCCAAAAATCCTACCTCTCGAAGCTAGAACTCACTTTTGCTGAACTTAGCATGCAATTTCTTGTCTCGTATAGTCCTCAGATGTTCAGCATGCTCGGACTCATTACGGGAATAAATCAAAATATCGTCAATGAATACCACAACAAACTTGTCCAAGTATGGTCGGAAAAAGTGATCCATTAAATCCATAAACGTGGCTGGGGCGTTCATTAGACCAAAAGGCATGACCAAGAACTCAAAATGACCATACCTCGTCCTAAAAGCGGTCTTAGGCATGTCCGACTCTATAACTCGCAACTGGTAGTAACCAGATCTCAAATCTATTTTTGAAAATACAGTGGCTCCTCTCAATTGATCAAACAGATCATCAATCCTCGGCAACGAATACTTGTTCTTGATAGTTACCTTATTAAGTTGTCGGTAGTCTATACATAGTCTCATCGAACCATCTTTCTTCTTTACAAATAATACGGGAGCACCTCAAGACGAAAAGCTTGGTCTTGCAAAACCTTTATCCGTCAGTTCTTGCAACTGCGCTTTTAACTCTTTCAATTCGGTTGGCGTCATTCTATACGAAGCAATTGAGATAGGAGCTGTCCTAAGCACTAGGTCAATACCAAACTTTACCTTCCTAATAGGATTAATCCAGGTAGCTCTTCCAGAAACACATCCGAATACTCGATACTATCGGTACCAATTCCAACTTCAACTCAGATTCTTTAGTATTCAACACGAAAGCAAGGTAGGCTTCATATCCTTTTCTCATATACCTTTTAGCCATCATTGAGGTAATCACAACCGGCGGAGTATCCAACTACTTGAATCAATCCGAAGAATCTGACCATCTGAACATTTCAATTCGATATACTTGCTACCATAATTTACAATTACATTATGCACAGCTAACCAATCCATGCCAAGTATTATATCAAACTCATCGAATGGCAATAACATAATGTTAGCCGAAAAACAATGACCTTGAATCATCAAGGGAAAATTCTTACAAACTTTATCAACTAGGATGAGGGTTTGACACCTTAATCACAAATTTCGTAGGCTCTACAGACATATCCATGCTAGACACCAAATTTATGCAAATGTACAAATAGGTTGACCCTGGAACAATTAAGGCAATGACACAAGTATTATAGATAGAAAATGTACTCGTGATGACATTGGGAGTGGAGGCTTCCTCTCAAATGCGCATTGCATAAGTTCTTATCGGGGCTTGAGCCTCTGATTTTTCAGTAGCATCCTTAGCAACAGTTAGACTGCCACTTGCACTTCTGAGATGTCTCGGAGGTCTACCACTAGAAATAGGAGCATTCAGCTGCAGAGCTAATTCAACCTCTTTATTAGCTTGCTCCGGGCAGTCTCTAAGACAATGGCCAAGAGACCCGCATCTAAAACAAGTACCACTCTTCATTTGGTGCTCTCCGAAGTGAAATTTGTTGCATCTTTTACACTTCGGCTTTTGATCATCCACACTTCCCACACTAGTTACCATAGGGGAATAAGACTTCGAGTTATATCGCTTGGAGCTTCTTGATCTACCCACATATCCTATTGATGAAGTGGAGCGTTCTTAATGACTTCTCAATTTCTTTGTGGGGAAAGAGTGGGCTCTACCCCTAGACCTCTTACTCAAAACTCGAGCTTCTCTCTTAGCTTGCTTTCTTTCATTATTTAGCTCTTCGGCCTTTTTAGCTCGGTCAGCTAATACCGAAAATTCTCGTTTCTCAAGGATCCCAATCAGCAATTTAATTTCCTCATTCAAGCCTTCCTCAAAGCGCTTACACATTTCTTCTATGATTGGACCCACTCCATTGCATACTGACTTAACCTTACGAATTCCTTTTCATACTCTGACATAGTCTTATTTCCTTTTTTGAGTTCTAGGAACTCCTTCCGCTTCGAGTCTAGAAACCTTTGACTGATGTATTTCTTTTTAAACTCAGCTTGGAAGAACTCCCATGTAATGTCTTCCTTTGGTACCACTGAGGATACTGTCTTCCACCAGTGGTATGCTGTATCTTTCAGAAGAGATACAACACACTTCAAGCATTTCTCGGGTGTACATGACAATTCATCCAAAACTCGCACAGTGTTCTCGAGCCAGAACTCAGCTCATTCTGCATCATCCTCGACCCTAGCCCTAAACTCTTTTGCCTTGTATTTCCTAAGTTTATCTACTGGGGCCTTACCAATTCTCATGGGTGCCATATCTTGTGGCACTTCTCCCTTAGGCCGAACAGGGGGAAGAGGAGGTCATGGTATATTGGGGCAGTTTCTCAAGGAATCCCCAAACCATTCATCCATCATCTAGAAGAAGGTAGCTCTTGCCTCTTCGCGGCCTTTAGACATAGGCCGTCTACTAGTACTAGCAATAGCTCACTGAACGAAAGCTGGAGCATGGCTCTCGGCTCCCTCGGGCTCATCTTGAGCTTCATTGGAAGACATTTACTATATTCAAATACAATTAAAAACGGTCAAGAGATGTCACACTATCATAACTTGTGTAATGGCATGTATAGTTATACTCAATACAAGCTAAGTTAGTCCTAGAACTGATTAAACCATAGCTCTGACACCACTAAATGTAACACCCCTTACTCCTACCCTAGACCGGGACAATGTACGAGGCTTTACCAGACACATACTTGGATACTTTCAAGAAATACGGGTTATAAAATTTCATTTAATTTAAAATCGATCAAAAACATCATAGTGTCCCGATTATGGACCTGCAAGGTCCAAAACATACATTAAAAGTGATCCGAGACTGAACTGAGAATTATAGAAAATTTTAGTCAAACTCCTAGGGTTATGCCTCACACGCCCGTGTGCTTGGGGACACACCCGTGTCCCTCACCCGTGTTGAATTATCTGGATTTATTTTACGTTTCTAACCTACAGGGGTTTTACACAACCAAGCACACGCCCATGTGCTTGAGGACACAGCTGTGTCCCTCACCAGTGTTGAAATATCTGGATTTATTTTCCATTTCGAACCTACAAGGGTTTTTACACGGCCAAGCACACACTTGTGTCCCTAGCTCGTGTCCCTCACACGGACTAGACACACCCGTGTCGTCGCCCGTGTCCAAAAATCCAGACATTCTATTTATAATGTCATTACTCATTTTGAGGAACAACGCCGAGGCACACACCCGTGTGCTAGGCTGTGTCCTCCACACGGTTGAGACACACGGACGTGTCTCTGCCTGTGTGTTTACTACCATGCAAACTGACCTAAAATTTTAGGTGTAAGGGACACACAGGCAGGAAACACGCCCATAGGAGCTGACCGTGTGTCACACACGACCTAGACACATGCCTGTGTGTCTACCCGTATGGACCTTTTTAGGGCTATTTTCCAAGCCTTTGGTTACTCTCTATCATCCATACACACTTAAAGACTCCAATGGTATTTAACATGGCCTCATTATACTCTTAAACAACCTTGGCATGACTCATCGAATGTTAGCCCCATCTCATCAGCTTAGTACATGCTAAATTATCCTTTTCGTATGAGGGATCAACATAGCACATTTTATATTTTACACTTAGGCCATATTATAAACATATACCATTGTATGCTATGACCACTCTCAAATTATTAGGTCCCATTTCAAGTATCCATTCATGATAAACCTCATCACCATACCTCATGAATCATTTAAACATAAACACGCATCATTAGTAAGTTTACAACCTACATCAATATGAGCCACATCTCATGGCCACATACAAAAGAATAAGTATACCATTTAAACCCTTACATTGGCTAGCCAAATGACACATATAACAAAATAACCAACAGCCCTATACATGCCATTAAACAAAATAACCAACAAGCATAAAATAGTTTCCCTATCACATGCACTCAATCATCAAGTTACTCTCATAACAATACATCATGTCATTAGTCTTAGATGAGATCATCAATCCAATATTTCCATGCTTCATTTCTCATGTTAATCCCGTTGAATTTCTCAGAAATCTCGATGGATAGCCCAATAATCGTCAAGTCATACAAGTGATCATCTCAAGAACGCACTCCCGCGAACCTTACATCTTACGGCGGGATTACAGTCCAAGCTAAATCCCCCGTAGTAATAACTCATAGAGAAATGTCGGGATTACCAGTCCAGGCTAAATCCCTTTTTACGACAATTGCTCTTATAAGCTCGGAGCTGAATTGCCAGTCTAGGCTAAATTCAGTCCTAAGTCGGATTACCCGTCCAAGCTAAATCCTTATTACATCTATATTCTTCAGGAGGCTCAATCACTCAAGGAACACCCGTCTGGGCTAGATCCTTTCTATTTTGAGATCATCGGATTACCCGTCCGTGATAAATCCTTTTCTGCAACACATGCAGGATCTCATGCCATGTAGGCCATAATTTATCCATTGGATTTCCCTTTCTATTTCAACCGATACATTTATCATCTTTTTCAATTACACCACCATATTTCATGGATTTTCATGCAATGAATATCAAAATTTTTATACATTCAAGAACATACATATTTAAGTATATTAAGAGTTTACTTCGGGTTATACGAACTTATCTAGTAATTGCTTCGGTTTCATATTTCGGTTATTCTGAAACCTTTTTTTTTTCATGGTCGACCTCTAAAATTGGTTCTCGGGGTCTATATCAGTAAAAATAAATTATTAATACCTCACATTGTTCATTTTCGGCTTAAGACTCTCCCCTAGGCAAAATGACCAATTTGTCACTAACCTTTCTCACTTTTAGAATTTAGTCCTAAGGCTCGTATAATGAAATGCATGAAATTTCTAAGTTACCCAAGCCTATCCGAATCTTTTTCTTACCTATAGCCGCCCACAATTTCTTCCATTTCATATTTCTACCCTACATTTTATACCTTTTTCAATTAGGTCCTTTTTTGGTGTTTTCATAAAAAATTACTAGCAAAAGATGTTTATGTAACATCTAACTTTCATAACCCTCCATAAATCATCAAATAACAACCATCTCATGCATGGGTCAAATTTCTAACATGAACCATAGCTTGAAATATGGGTAAAAATGGATAGAGCATGTTATGAGGGTTTCAAAAATACAAAGAACATTAAAAATAGGGTAGGGAACACTTACTATTGAGGTTGAAATGTTGGAAACCCTAGCTATGGAGACTCCTTCAAATTCGGTAGCATGGAGAAGAAAATGAGTGAATTTTTTCTTGATTTTCCCTTTTTATTTCATTAATTAACCAAATGACCAAAATGCCCTTCCTTACTAACCTTTTCAAATTTTCCATGCATGCCCATTTTTGTCCAAAAACTTAAAAATTGGGAAAATTACTCTTTAAAGACATCTAATTAACATTCCAAAGCAATTTCATACAAATTGCTTCTAGAACCCAAGTTTTGCAATTTATTCAATTTGATCCTTAATTTCCAATTAGACACCTTACAAATAGAATTCTTCATAAAACTTTAACACATGCATATTTTCATATCCTAGACCTCATAATGATCATGAAATAATTATTTTAATGTCGGATTTATGATCCCAAAACCACTATTCTGACTAGGCCCTGTCTTGGGATGTTACAGAATTTCTAATTAAAATGATCAAATTATGAGGTGATCCGATCACACCTCATAAAAAATGATTGTTGGTGACTCCCATTTTCTATTTTTGTTTTCAAAATAAAAAGTCGACCCCTTTTACAAAAAAAAATGTTTTCGACAGCATGTATAGCTAGACTTTAGCATACGCTACATGACTCCCAAAATCGACTAAATTGTAGCTCTGATACCAATAAATGTAGCACCCCTCACCCGTATTCAACACCGAAATAAGGTGAGCATTATCGAACTTATCACACATTTAAAATACATTTCACATACAATTTAATCAATTCAAATACAATTCAATCACAATCAATCATATTTGTCCCTAATACGAGCTACGAGGCCCTAAATATGTATTGGGAGTGGTTCAAGACTATACTGATAACTTTGGAAACTCGTAGAACACTTAGAAAAATTTTCTTAAAAATAGGGGACACATGCCCTTATGGCCCAGCCGTGTGTCTCACACGGACAAAGACACGTCCGTGTCACAGGTCGTGTGGACATTCAAAATGGAAGCACATGGTCATGTTCCAGCCGTGTCCAACCCCATGTAACTCTCTAACTTGGGTCACACAGCCAACATACACGCCCATGTGGCTAGCTCATGTACCCTAAAAATGGCCATACACACCCATGTGCCAGGCCGTGTGCTAGGTCGTGCCAAACCTATAGGGTATACTGACTTATGCCGTGTGGAGCATACTAACTTGATTTCTATTTCAATACCAGGGGACACACGGCTGTGTACATGACCTTGTATCACACACGGCTGAGACACGCGCCTGTGTGGACAAAAATAGGTTATTTACCAAGCGACTTTGCCACCCAAACTTGTGCACACCTACACCAAACAAAATGGCACAAAAACAAGGCATAAATAGGCATTAAATCAACCTCAACCAAGCATCATTTATACCAATTCAATACCAACAATATACAGGACACACAATATCCCAATATGCCATCAATTCATACCAAATTTCACTTACTCAAACATAAAAAAAAGACCAAACTCAAATATGCATTATTAAACCTAATCTCACAAATATACCAATATCCACACCTCAATCACTTGATACTCATAATACCTATTACTATCAGTATCACACAACCATCATCCAACACATTACACAAGACATAAACACATGTATATACATGATTCAAACATACCAAAATAAATAAACTTCCATGACTATATGCAAACCAAACTTTAAACATTTACAAGCCAATTCAAATGGCCAGAATCATTACCAACTCATACCAAAATGAACAAAGTCCCTATACATGCCATCTACTCCAAACATAAGCTTAATAATACCAAAGTGATAGTAGGAAAGTGTGACATAGTCTCTGACGATACCCAAATCTGAGCTAGCTTTGAAGTCACTATAAAACATGGAAAAAGATAAATAAAGTAAGCTTTATAGCTTAGTAAGCTCGTATGCAATAAAATCAATATAATCATAAATACACAATTCAACAAATTGAATATATCATCATGTAACTCATATTAACTAAAAAATCTTTCACTTATTCAATCATAAGATTATATGTGATCTTCACAAATCACTTTAATTTAAAGCTTATACAGTTCATGTACATACCTGCACCATGTCTTTCATTTACTCGTTGAACCATTCAGAATACTATCGAATACTCGAAAAACTCACACCCTAAGTGATACATATATAGTCGAAGCTATCTCAATCTCGTATCACATAAATTGCTTACAATAGAGCTATCAACGGGCTTGCTCACACAAGATGCCAGTCGAGATGTAACTACACGGTGCTGCTCACACAAGTTGTCAAGTAACCGTAACACATGCTGGTATACTCAGCCACCAGTAGGACGTACAGGACCAGCATCCAAATCACATAATCACAATAAGCCTTAATGACATGTCATTCGTATTCTAATCTATTCCTTAGGTTCAACCAGGATTTCACACTTGCCGAATTGTCATTGAACATGTCTGTAGAGTCATATTCACAATTTATACAATATCAAAGCATTAAAAACATGATTATAACAATGCTTAATACATACGAACTTACCTCAGACGCTAAAATAGCAAAACGAGTCAACTATTTCAAAACCTTATTCTTTCTTGATCTAAATATTATCAAAATTAACTTATTTACTCATCACTCTATTCAATTTAGTCTAAAATTCACATTAAGGCACTTTTACACATTTGCCCCAAATATTTCAAAATTTTTACAATTTAGTCCTTATTTCATAAAAACACAAATTCAGGCAATTCAATCGAAACCCATGCTAGTCAAATTACAGTTAGGTCCCTAACAACCCATATTTTCCATTTATTTCACATTTTAACCATAAAGTTTCCACATTTCACAAATTAATCCCTAATTTGCATTTTCACTAAAAATCACTTAACAAAACTTGTATAACTATCATCAAACATTCATAATCTACTATTAAACATCAAAATACATGCTTATTCATCAATGGCAACACCCTAAATCTTTAACAATTTTGCAAATTAATCTCTGGGCTAGCTAGACTAAGCTACCATGATCTCAAAAACATAGAAATCATTAAAAACGGAACAAAAAATCGTACCTTAATGAGCTATTAAAGCTTGGCTGAATGAAGAAGATAAAAATGGTGTTTCTTTGCCCTAGTTTTGGTTGAAACATAAAGCAGAATATATGATATCTTATTTTATTTCTTTTATTTTAACATTAAATTCTAAATTACTTAATTAACCTTATTAATAAACATTATAAATCACTTAATATATGCCCATAATTGTCCACTCACAATTGAAATGGTCTAATTACTACCTAAGGACTCTTACTTTAAGGTTCTGTAGCTATTAAATACCTTTGGCTATTAGAACATCACTTTTTCATTTTACGACCCAATTCGGCTTTGCCCATGAGTCGCACATGGCTAGCCTCATCGATCATACGCCCATGTTCGGTCACATGGCCTAGACACAAACGGTCACACACTCGTGTGGTGTCTACAATCTCACTTTTCAGCTTTTCACCGACTAGCATTTTTAGTGATGTGATTACATACCTGGTCTATTCCTGCTGCTAACCTAACCACGAGCACTCCAAGACCAAGGGTCGACAACCCCAAGCTCAAAAATCAGTGGTATCAACAAAACTAAACGAAGCTATGATCAGCCCAACAGCTTCCAATCATTACAACTTACCTCAGACAAAAAATAGAATGGCGATTCGCTACTGCCAAAGTGTCAATCAACAGCCCACTACCATTTGATTGAGTCCTAGCCATAAAACAACCATTAGTAACCATTAATTGACTAACCAAAAAGAAGACGCACCTCGCTTACCGATTGCGCGAAAATGTAGAATGGGAAAACGACTATTGAAAGAGGCAAAGACAGAGGCCAAAGGAACAATTATTTGGCTGCAATCAAGCAGGAACAGAAGTAGCCCTCCAATCAGTCACTTTTAATCAAAGCATTATGAACAAACAATTTCCAGAAACTATAGACAACCTTACCTTCGATGAACAATAGTAGATTTACAATTAAACGGTACCGTCTAGAATTTCTAAAGTTGCCTAAAGGTCTCCTAACCAGAAATAAAACTCCCATTAGACAAAGAAAAGCAATAGGATGGAAGCTATAATAGCAAAACTTACCATCACTGCTCAAGATATTGAAGAAACAAGTCGTGACCACAAGAAGAGAGTTATGAAATGAAAGAAATCTGCAGCAAACAAGAAAAGAATGAATCGAATGAACCAAAAGAATAAAATAAAAAAGAAAGATTGAGAGGGAAAAACTAAAGAAAACTTTTGGCAGGAGAGAGAACAAAAAAATTCGGCTTTAGGAAAACTGGGAAAGGAAAAACTGAATTTTGAAAAAAAAATCTAATCCTATCACAATCCCTTAATTCCTCCTGTTTTTACTCCTTAAACCTCTCCACAAGACTCCCCACTCAATCCAAACACCCCAAACCGTCCACAACCTCCCACACATCTCAAACACTCAGTATTTTACAACATTTCAAGCTCCTTCAAGGCACAAGTACAAAAAAAATCCCCTTGCCCATACAGGGTTTCGAACTCAAGACCCCTAACACACTGACACTCCACTTAACCACCAGACCAGCAGGCCCATTCTGACATATTTTACCAACATATATTCATAAGCCTACTGATTAAAGATAGGGGTTCATTCATTTAAAAACAAAATTTACCCAAGCTAATGCTTGAACTTGGGACCTCTCAGACACTTTCCAGAACACTTAACCACTGGAGCAGACATACAATTGTGTCACAAACATAAGAAAATAAAAATATAAGATATTTTTGGGGCATTACAAATCTACCCTCCTAAAAGAAAATTTAGGCCTCAAAATTTTACCTGATCAGAACAAATGAGGATGCTGTTGCCGCAATGCATCCTCAGGCTCCCACGTGGCCTCCTCAGAGCTATGATTATGCCAATGAACCTTAATTAGTGAAATGGATTTTCTTCTTAGAAACTTTACATCTCGCTCCAATATCTAAACTGGCTCTTCCTCAAAGGCCAGATCTGGCCTAACCTCGATCTCCTCAACAGGAACAACATGCATAGAATCAGAGCAGTAATGCCTCAATAGTGAGATGTGGAAAACATCATGTATTCGATCCAATTTTGGAGGTAGCTCCAACTAGTAAGCAACCGGTCCTACTCGTCTCAGAATGCGGTAGGGCCCAATAAATCTAGGGATCAGCTTGCCCTTACGACCAAATCTCAGTACCTTCTTCCATGGTAAGAGCTTAAGGAAAACGTAGTCTCCCACAGAATACTCAATCTCACGTCGCTTTAGGTCTGTGTAGGACTTTTGTCTATCAGATGTCGCTTTTACTCGGTCCCGAATCAGTCTAACTTTATCCTCGGTATCAAAAGCCAATTCATGGCCCAGGATACGCCGCTTGTCCAACTCAGTCCAACAGAAAGGTGTGCAACACCTACAACCGTATAATACCTCATAAGGTGCCATATGAATGTTAGACTGATAACTATTTTTATAAGCAAACTCTGTTGCGACAAATAATCCTCCAAACTACCTCAGAAATCAATTATGCAACTCCTTAACATGTCCTCCAGTATCTGAATCACCTTCTCTAACTGACCGTTCGTCTGAGGATGGAACATAGTACTGAAGTCCAATCTTGTACTCAGAGCTTCATGTAGCTTTTTCTAGAACCAAGACGTGAAGCAAGGATCCCTATCAGATATTATTGAAACCGGTACCCCATGCAGTCTCACTATCTCAGACACATACATCTTAGCCAGTTTCTGTGAACAGGTATGAAGTGGGAGGACTTGGTCAATCGATCTACAATGACCCAAACAGAATCCTTCTTAGTGGGTGTGAAGGATAACCCACTAACGAAGTCCATAGTCACTCACTTCCACTTCCAAAGTGGAATCTTAACTCGCTGTAACAATCCCAAAGGTAACTGATGCTCAGCCTTAACCTGCTGGCATGTCAGACACTTAGCCACAAATTTAGTATCCTCTCGTTTAAGACCTAGCCACCAGTATGACTTACGAATGTCACGGTACATCTTATTTCCACTAGGATGCATAACATAAGGGATACTATGTGCCTCTCGCAGTATGGACTACTTCAAATCAATATCCATTGGAACACAAATTCTCCTACGGAAATAAAACACCCCTTTGCTATTAGACCAAAATCCACAGTATCACCACTCTCAACCTATCGAAATCGAAGACCCATTGACTCATCCGCCAACTGTTTACCCTTAATCTACTTAATCCACGTCGATTTAACCTGAAGTGTAACATCTCAAACTCGGCCTAGACGTTATGGCCTAATCTGGCGATGTTACATGATAGTGCTTTCAAAAACTAAATCGCTAATAAGTCCTTTTTGTTATCTTAACTAATCTCTAAATCTAGTTATTTGTTTCCAAAACAATATCCATTTATTTACATGTTGTTATAAAATTACGGAAGCTTTTAAAATGATTTATGTTGTGGAGAGTGTTTTGAAAGAAAACATTTGTAACTTTTGAAAACCCATGTTTCCCTACCACTAGTGGTTACGAATTATAAGCAATGATAAACAAATCCCAAATTAAAGTAAAAATCCATATAGTCCTTATTACAGTAAAAATACCCCAAATAATAATACTTATAATCATAATCAAATACGAAAATAAATGCGGTTCTGTGGCCACCTTTGAGTCTCTCACTGCACCGGTGCACCTATGTCTGGGGATTACCTGCACAGTCAAGCAAAAATGGTGAGTCTACAAAAACTCAGTGTGTAATCCCCATGCGCAAAAGCAGATAGTATACATATAATCACAATCTGGGCATAAGCCCTTTTTTAGTATTAGTGTCAGTCAAGTTTGGGCCTTATCCCATCTCAGTGTAGTAACAGTCACATATATGCAGTCACAAGAATCCTACCCAACCAGCCTCTACACGCCATCTCCGTCCAAACCTACACTCTATGTGGGGATATAATCAACCCACTCAATCCTACACTCCAAATAGTATTGAATGTGACACTTTATAGTAATATGCAGGTGAGTTGCTAGTAAATCAGGCTCGAGGCCTTTCAATGTACTTCCTCCAAATAATATAACCCCTAACCCAATGTGTAACACCCCTTACCCGTATCTGACGCTGGGACAAGGTACGAGGCATTACCGCACTTAATCATACACATACATGTAAAAACCAAGCCATAAAATTTCTTTTGATTTAAAACTTTTCAAACACATAAATGTCGTCCCTTAGTTGGGTCTATGAAGCCCAAAACATACATCGAGATTGATTCGGGACTAAACCGAGAACCTTAAAAAGTTTTGGGAAAACTTAAAAAATTTCTTACCATGAAACAAGGTCACACGCTTGTGTGGACATAGGGACATGCCCATGTGCCTTTGACATGCCTGTGTCCTCAGGCCGTGTAACTCTCTATTTATGACGTCAGCATGCAAATCGAACCACATGGCCAGGCCACACGCCCGTGTTTCCAGACCTGTCCCTCACACAGTTGAGACACACGACCGTGTCTCGGTTTGTGTAGTCAACAGTTAGGCTATTTTCCAAGCCTTCATGTTACCTATAAACCCTTACAACCTTATACATATTAAAACCACAAATCATGGCATCATTTTAGTGATTAAACAATCCTTATTAAGATATATTCATAACATTAACATGTCCTTTTACAAGCAATGCATCTACTCATGCAATAGTAAGTCTAGATTCCTTAATTCATATCCATAAGACTTGTCATTTTGACGATCACTTTTACTATTATACTATGGCTATTAACTTATCCATCCAACACTCATGTTCAACCATTATCATGTTGTTGTTTTTTTTTATAACATGCATTTACTACATGGATATGACCACCTCAATTGGTCATAGAGCATACATCCAACACACATGTCATCTTACCAACCACACATGGCAAACAAACATAATCACATCATAAACACTAGACATAACATGAATAGCTAGATTTACAAACCGTAATCAATATGAGCCACATCTCATGGCCATATACATATAACTCAATATAAGCCAATACATTTGGCCAAAGCATAATAACACATGCCATAAAAGTAGATCCCTATACATGCCACTCACTTGAAAGTTTCTAACATATGCTTCATTATTCCAAAGGTGGTGACTTGATAGTGTGATGCAGCCTCTGACGATCTCCAACCCCGAGCTAACCTGACAAGCTAAAAGAAATGGAAATGAGGGAGTAAGCTTTACGCTTAGTAAGTCCATATGAAAATAATAAGCAATTTATCAATATGCTTCCACTACTTCTTACAACTTGATCTCAAGGTAATACTACCATAATTACCTTTTTACCTATGTTCAAATCAAGCTATTTTCTCGAGTCACAGTCACTAAATTAGTTTTATCTGGAGTTACAAAACTCCAAATTAAGATCCACTAATTTTACCAGAAACTAGACTTACATATATTCTTACCATGAAAGTTTTAGAATTTTTGGTCTAGCCAATTAGTACAATTTCTTCTTTAAAGTTACCCCTTTTTCCCAGTCCGATAATTTTGACCCCTTTTCACTAAAAATTAATTATCTCATAATACGAGATTAGGATGATGTCTTGTCTATTTCTCTTAAAAATATACTCATTAAGGATTCTAATCATATAAATTGTAACCCATAATTTTTTTTGTAAAATTTTTGATGATTTTCCCAAATCAGAACAGGGGATTTCAAAATCATTTTAACTCTGTCTCACAACAATTTAAATATTTTCAAAATATGAAACTTTTTTGCTTACACCGTTTCTTCTATGTGAAACTAGACTTATTAAGCTTCAATTTAATATTTTATTCAGCCTCTAACTCAATTTCCACAATTTTTGGTGAATTTTCAAAGTTGGAGTATAGCTATTGTCTAAAACAGTTTTAGTACAAAAATGATGATAACTAAGTTCATCCCACCTTCATTTCTTTTAAATTAGAAATCTATGCATTTATAAACATATATCATAGTCCACCAAATTAATACAACATAATTTGACAATACTCATGGACTTACCATTCATGGATTTCATATTCAATTGAGTTTCTGTAGAAACCTGTACTCATTCGTAACATAACTCAATTCGTTCTCATCAATGACATACCTCATTGGAACCATCATCAAATCCTTCCTTGAATTACCCGTTGAACACTTTGAATACTAATGGATATACGAAAACTTGCAAATAGTGCCATATACACAGCTAGGACCAACTCATAGCTCGTAACGTATGTAGCTAAAGCTACCACATATTATGTAATGCCCGCATTTCAGCTACTCATGGGTCTGTACACAAAGTCAGCACCCGGACCCGAAAGCATTATCATGTAATGCCTGCTCATTGAGCTACTCACGGGCTTATACACAAAGTTAATACCCAGACCTTAAAACATTAACATGATATGCTCGCTCAACGATTTACTCACGAGTTTATACACAAAGTCAGTACCTGGACCCCAAAACATTAACATGATATGCTCACTCAGTGAGTTACTCACGGGCCTGATCACATAATCAACACCTAGACCAACATTACATATATCACTTATCTCATGAACTCAGACACAACTCATGAGTTCAGACTACATTATTTCTCATGACATATCTCGTGTATCCTGTACTATTTCTGAGGTTCAAATGGGATTTCTTGTCTAGCTCAATGTCGTCGCACTTGCTCATAATGTCATTTATTCTTCCATCATATATTTCATACTTTCATGATACTAATAAAACATTTAAATGCACATATTATCAAAGCATTAAAATATGCTACAACATCGCATTACTTGCTTATGTACTTACTTGTCGAATCTTCATCAAGAATATCCATATAATCAATCATAAAATTTATATAATCATAGCAATAAAACATTTAATATTCAATTATAACATTGCATTACTATAATCACATGAACTTACCTCGAATGCAAATTCGGCTAATTTTATCATTTTAGTCCATAACCTCGTACTTTTAGATTTAAGCCCAAATCTTGATTTTCTTGATCTAACATGATGAAATTCACTCATTTAATCATTACATTAATTAAAGAATTCTATAATTCACAATTTGGCAAAATGACCGTTTTACCCTTAGACTTTACAAAAATTACGATTTTTCCCTTAGGCTCGTAAATTGATTTTTATTGAATTTCTTCCTTTACCAAGCCTAGCCGAATTCTTTTTGTAACTATAGCAACTCAAATTTTCAATTATTTCACACATTTATAGCTTATTTTACAACTTTACAAAATAGCCCTTTCTAGGTGTTTTTCATGAACACCACTTAACAAAAGTTGTTTATTTAACAACCAAGATTCATTTTCTTCCATAAAAATTTAGAAAACAACATGAATTCTCTCATGGAAAAACCCTATACTTTCAACCATTTTGAAAAATAGTCCCCTCATTAGCTAGATTATGCTACAAGGGTCCCAAAAGTACAAAAATTACCAAGAATGGCTATGAAAATTATTTACTTGCAAGAGGATAACCTAGCTGAAATTTTAAAGCTTCAAAAACCCCCTCTTTGCTGGTATTTTCGGTGGAGAAAGAGATGAGAATAAGATGATATCATTCCCTCTTTATTTCATTTTTTTTAGTCAAATAAGCCACCCAATTCCACCTAACTTTGAAAATTGTCTTATCTTTGTCTCTATGGCCGACCAGCCTATATTTAAGGTCTATTTGCACTTTAAAGACCCCCAATTATGGTTCTCTAGCTATTCAACACATTTGGCTAGCAAAACAAAACTTTTGCCCCTTATGCGATTTAGTCATTTTTCGTAATTAAGCTTCCAAGCACTAAAATTAATTCACCAAAATTTTCATGTACTTATATAATCATGTTTGACACATAAAATAATATTTAAAATAATTTCTCTGGCCTTGGAATAGTGGTTTTGAAATACTATTCCAACTAGGCCCAAAATCGGGCTGTTACACAATGCAATGCAACTTGCAACATATCATGTTGAATCATAGTACCATACATGCATTTAGTACAGTTTTAGCAACATGCCTAATATACAGTCATTTAGATGTTTATATCACATAAGGGTATAACAGTCATTTTAGCGGTCTAAGTACACTTACCGACCCTACTGTAGGTTCACAGTCGTCTCGGTCGACCCGTGTAACCTTAGTAGTTTAACAGTGAAAATGGGCCTGCAAGCCCATGTTATTTGCCTGTGTGGCCCACATGACCCAAATAGATCCAGCCCGTGTACTGCATATGGCTAGCCTCCTCAACCACACGCCCGTGCTCGATCACACGGCCTACCACACGAGCAGCCGTATGCCCGTATGGTGTCGACGATTCATATTTCTGGCTTTTTACCAATTTCAGTTTGCGTGGTTGTGTTTACACACCTGGCTACGAAAAATGTGTACACCGTTCTTGAGCACTCGAAACCTATGTTCAATCATAACACACAATTAATCACATAACAACCGGATGAAAATGACCCCTTTTAGAAACACTTATCCAAAAGATCGATTGCCACTTACCTTGTTTGAACAACTGAGGCCTTGCACAATTAAACCGTTGATAAGGAGTGATCACTATCTCCATGGTTAGAACCTGCATTCTAGTCGAACCAATATTAATAAGTATTCGCATGAGTAGCTTGAAGCAAAACAAAAATTAACTTATCGGAAACGCAAATCCAAGTATAGGGAAAGAAACTATCAGCCTACACCCAAAAAGAAGGCCAAAAGCACAACAATTCGACAGAGACAAAAGATAGAACAACCGCACCCCTAGAAATAATCGACAACTTAATCCACAAGAATAGATAAGAAGAGAGAAACCAAAGATAGCGATTGTAGATTGCAAAATTGGTAGCAAAAGGGAGGTGTTTGGTGAAGCAACTACTACGGTAGAGAGGGATGAAAAAATTGTTATGCACCAAAAGTCGATTAGTCGAAGAAAAAAATGAAAATGGCGACAAAATGTAGGTTTCATCCACAATAAAAGAAGTTGGCAGCCACAAAAATAAAGAGTGCAAAACAGTAGGAAGCAAACAAGATGAAAAGAGAGAAAATTGCCAAAATTGAAAGAGATATGGAGTGAGAGGAAGAGTGTTCAGCCAAAGAAAGCAAGAAGAGGAAGTTTGTTAAAGGAGTAGAAGAAAAAGAAAGATACTCGATTGAACCCTTAGCAATATTCGGCCTCTAAGAAGTGAAAAACGTTGAAAGAAACTGAAATGAAGAGAAAATACCATCCAAAGTCGAAATCTTGAGAGACAAGAGTTCAAGTTCGGCACCAACACTCCTACTATCCTCAAATTCCCATATTTTCCTCCTCAAATCCCTCAAAACCATCCACTCCTCCCTCAACCACCTAATTAAAATTCCACTACAACTCTTCAGTAGTTCGGTTTGACTAAAACACCCACACGGCACTAACAGCAAAATAAAACACTCCACTGCGCCTACAAGGACTCGAACTTATGTCCCCCAACATTTTGCCACACTACTTAACCACTAGACCAACAGGCCCATTCTGTCATGTTATACCCATATTTATTTATAAACCTACTGACTAAATACAAGGGTTTATTCACTTAAAACAAAAATTTTGCACAAGCGAAGGCTTGAACTCAAGACTTCTCAGACACTTCCCAGAACACTTAACTACTGAAACAGATACACAGTTGTGTCACAACATAAATAAATAAATATTAAAGATTTTTTGGGCATTACATGAAGTTCGGCCAATAGACTACCATCATTAAGTAAACAGAGGCAAGCAAACATCGCCCTAAGATCAGTCACAGCCCTACGGCTCAGTGCGTCGGCCACCATATTAGCCTTACCAGGGTGGTATTCAATCGTACAATCGTAGTCCTTAAGCATCTCAATCCATCTACGTGGCCTAAGATTTAGCTCCTTCGAAGTGAGGAGATACTTGAGGCTCTTGTGATCAATGTAGATGATACACTTCTCACCATACAAATAATGCCTCTAAATTTTTAGTGTAAATACCACCGCGACCAACTCTAGTCATACGTCGGATAATTCGCCTCATGAGTCTTAAGTTGATGAGATGCATAAGCTACCACCTTACCCTTCTGTATCAACATACATCCAAAACCGATATGTGATGCATCGTTGTAAACAGTAAACTCTTTTCCAGACTCTGGTTGTATCAAGATAGGGGCCTCAGTCAGTACGGTCTTGAGCTTCTCAAAGCTCTCTTACTGCGTATGAGTCCAGTTAAATGGCACACCCTTGCGTAGCAGTTTAGTCAATGGTGCTGCAATCAGTGAAAACCTCTCTACAAATCGTCGATAATACACAGCCAGTCCTAGAAAAGTGTAGATCGCAGATATAGTCTAAGGCTGTTTCCATTCCAAGACAACCTCAATCTTTCAAGAATCGACTCCAATCCCCTCTATTACTTCTCATAACCAAAACTCACATTTACTAAACTTGGCATACAGTTGTTTCTCTCACAGAATTTGTAAGACCACTCTAAGATGTTCATCATGTTAATCCTCTATCTTTGAATATACCAGTATGTTGTCAATAAATACCACTATGAACCAATCCAAATAGGCCTGGAACACTCGGTTCATCAGATCCATAAAAGTTGCTAGTGCATTCGTCAGTCCAAATGGCATCACTAGGAACTCGTAATGACCGCATTGAGTCTTAAATGCTGTCTTATGCACATCAGCCTCCTTAACTCTCAACTGGTGATATCTTGATCGGAGGTCAATCTTAGAGAAGACTAAAGCACCTCGGAACTGGTTAAACAATTCGTCTATTCTCGGTAAGAGGTACTTATTCTTGATGGCCAGCTTATTCATTTGCCGATAGTAAATACACATACGCATGGATCCATCTTTCTTTTTCACAAACATTACTGTTTCTCCTAAAGAGACAAACTAGGATGAATGAATCCACGATCCAGTAACTCTTGAATCTAAGCCTTAAGCTTCACAAGCACTTTTAGTGCCATTCTATAAGGGACAATAGACACCGGAGCTGTACCAAGAAGGAGCTCAATCCCAAACTCTATTTCACGATTTAGAGGTAACCCAGGTAGCTCTTTAGGAAAAATGTCTAGAAAGTCTTTAACCGTCCTGATATCCTTAACCGAAGAATCCCCAGAATCTGAAGCACTAATGTAGGCCAGATACGCCTCACATCCCTTACGAACCAACTTTTTAGCCTTTGATGTAGTAATTACATTCGATAAGTAATTCTAACGCTTCCTAATTACGACTACCTCGCTGTCCTCCGCAGTTCTCAGTACAACCCTTTTTGTGGCACAGTCTAAGCTCACTCGGTGCTTGACCAACCAATCTATCCCCAGTATCAGATCAAACTCTCTAAACAAAAGTTCCATCAAATCTGCCAGAAAGATAACCCCTTGAACCTCTAAAGGAACGTCTCTAAACAACTTATTTACCCTTACTGATTGCCTCAACGGACTCCGTACAGTGACCTCACTCATAATGCTCTCAACACTATACCCAAATTTTTAGATACGGTACAAGCTATATATGAGTGAGTGGATCCCATATCTATCAATGCAATATAAGGTACATTATAAATAAAGAACGTACCCGTGATAATGTCCAGAGCATCACCATCATCTCGGTGATGTGCAGCATAAACTAGAGCCGGCTGCCTCACTTCAGTATGACCAGCACCTCTGTCCATTGCTCTCTGACCACGGCCTAACCCATTACCACCTCTGGCCTGACCACGGCCTCTCAATGGCTGCTGAAATACTCTCGGAGGTGGTGTCGTACCAGTACTCAGATCTTACATCTGATCAGACCTCTGCGGACACTCTTTAATAGGGTGCTCTAATGAACCGCACCTTAAACAAGCCCCAGATCTTTTCCAACACTCGCCCTGATGGCGTCTACCACAGTCAGTACACAGCGGCTGTCTAGTAGCAGCCATAGGAGCCCCAACTCTGATCGGCCCATCAACTCTGGCCTTTTTCTTAGGCTTCTAAACGAAACTCGAGGGACCGAATCCTATTGCTCCCACCTCTCTCTTGGTTCTGGTGCTCAGCGCGCTTCACTTCCTCGGTGATCTTCGCCTTATCAACCAAAGTAGCAAAGTCTCGCTCCCTCTATGGAGTTATCAGAACCCTCAGATTATCCCTGAGGCCATCCTCGAAGCGAACACATCGCTCATACTCAGTAGCTACCATACCTCGAGTATAGCGGCTCAGTCGCAAAAATTCGACCTCATATTCGGCCACTGATCTATCCCTCTAAGTCAAATTCAAGAACTCTCTCCTACAGGCATCCACATAATTGGCACCCACATACTTACCTTGGAAGGTAGTCTTGAAGAACTCCAAGGACAGTCGATCGGGCTGAGTGCTCTCCTTAACCGTGAGCCACCACTGGTAAGCCTTATCTTTCAGAAGTGACACTTCACCTTTTAGTTTCTACTCGAGGGTGTAGCCCAAACCGTCCATAATCCTTTCTGTGGCCTCAATCCAGTACTCAGCCACGTTAGGAGCAATTCCAACAATACCCCTAAAAATCTCGGCTCCATTAGACTAGAGTTGTTCTGTAACCGACCCTTGGCCTCCAACTCCAGTGTTGAGCCCAGCGACCCTCACTAAAATTCTCAACATGGCCTGGGACAGTGCGTCATCCCCAGCCGCTCATTCATGAGACCCAGACCCAGACCTAGTCTCTATAACAGGCGACACCAGCGTCTCGCTAGTGTCTAAATTTGGCATACTGCCCAGTGAAAAGGACTCAGCTTGAGCCCCTCTACGCCCTCTACCACAGCCTCTTGTTCTCATTATCTATTTGTGTTTTATCTGTATTAACAGTTTTATGCATCAGTTTACAGTTCCAGTATTTATTAACAGATATTTTATGAAAACAGTATTGGAAGTGTATAACTTGTTTCATACATCGCAGTGTCTATCAGTTTCTATAGGTTTTACTACAGTATCAATATACACTAACTTGAGTTTTTCCAGTACAGTCTATCTATAGTAGTCCTGGTATATACTATCTATAGCATTTCAGTTCATAAACAAATAACAATTTAGAGGACTTACAGAATCAGCGCCGAATACTCAATGTACCACACATTTAGTAAAAAATTTCACGTCATTTAAAAATAAGTTCTTAGAGAATCGAATATTAAAAACCCAAATCCACAGCCGAGTTTTGTAACCTGGCTCTAATGCCACTAAATGTAACACCCCAAACCCGGCCTAGACGTTATGGCCGAATCTGGTGATGTCACATAGTAGTGTCACATTATTTTATGTTAATTATTGGATGTGTCGTTTGTTTTTAAAACGTAATTCATTATAACAAAGCTATTCTCTTTCAAAACATTATTAGCTTTCAACACGTCACTTATTGCAGAAGCTTTTTAAAACCTTTAAGTATTTGAGTGAATTTTGTTAAAACGTTTGATTCTTTTTAAAAACTCGATTATCCCTACTACTAGCAGTTATAAATCAAAACAATAAAAATCCCAAATTAAAAATTTAAATCCAAAGAGGCCATGATGCAGTAAAATCCCCAACATAAAATCAAAATCAAAATTAAGTACTTAAATGAAATGAAGTAGCTCGTGTGGCCACCGTTGAGTCCTCCGCTGCACCGATCCGCCTATGACTAGGGATTACCTGTACAGATAAATCAAAAGGGTGAGTTTACGAAAACTCAGTGCGTGGTCCCATATATATAAGCAAACAAAAAGCGAACACAATCTGGGCCTAAGCCCTTTTTCAGTATCAGATCCAGTTTCAGTTAGGGCCTTAGCCCATCTCAATACAAGTGCAATCATGCATAAGGGCCTTGGCCCATTACAGTGTCAAATATGCGATCACAAAATCCTACCTAGCAGCCTCTACACTCCTTCTCCGTCCAACCCTACACTTCATGTGGGGTTATAATCAACCTACCCATCCCTACACTCTAAGTAGAACCGAATGCGGTATTATACAGTAGTATGCAACTGAGCTGCAAATAAGTTAGGCTCAAAGCCTTTCAGTACACTTCCTCCGATCAATATAAACTTATCCCTATGCAATGCATCATACAATCATGTCAGGTCAAATCATGGTATCATACATGCATTCAGTACAGTTTTAACAGCATACTCAATATACAGTCATAATTATATATATATATCGTACATGGATATAACAGTCTGTCAGTCAATTAGGGGTCTAGGTAAGCTTACCGACCCTACAGTAGGTTCACAGCCGTCTCAGGATATAACTAAATGAAGCTATGATCAGCCCAACGGCTTCCAATCACTACAACTTACCTCAGACGAAAAACAGAATGGCGATTCCCTACTGCCAAAGTGTCAATCAATAGCCCACTACCCTTTGATCGAGTCCTATCCATAAAACAACTTTTAGTAACCATTAATTGACTAACCAAAAAGCAGACGCACCTCACTTACCAAATGCACGAAAACGAGGAATGGGAAAACGACGTTTGAAAGAGGCAAAGACAGAGGCCAAAGGAACAATAATTCTGCTGCAACCAAGCAGGAACAAAAGTACCCCTCCAACCAGTCACTTTTAATCAAAGTATTATGAACAAACAATTTTTAGAAACTATAGACAACCTTACCTTCGATGAACAACAGTGGATTTGCAATTAAACGACACCGTCCGGAATCTCTACAGTCGCCTAAAGGTTTCCTAACCAGAAATAAAACTTCCGTTAGAAAAAGAACAACAATAGGATGGAAGCTGTAATAGCAAAACTTACCGTCACTGCTCAAGATATTGAAGAAACAAGTCGCAACCACAAGAAGAGAGTTCTGAAACGAAAGAAATCCACAGCAAATAAGAAAAGAAGGAATCGACAGAACCAAGAGAATAACATAAAAGAGAAAGATAGGGAGGGAAAAATTAAAGGAAACTTTTGGTAGAAGAGAAAGAACAAAGATATTCGTCTTCAGCAAAACCGGGAGAGCCAAAATCAAATTTTGAAAAAAAGAAGAATCTAATCTTATCACAATCCCTTAATTCCTCCTATTTTTACTCCTCAAATCTCTCTACAAGACTCCTCACTCAATCCAAACACCCGAAACCATCCACAACCTCCCACACATCTCAAACACTCAGTATTTTACCACATTTCAAACTTCTTCATGGCATAAGTACAAAAAAAATCCTCCTTGCCTGTATAGGGGTTCGAATTCAAGACCCCCAGCATACTGACACTCCACTTAACCACCAGACCAGCAGGCCCATTCTGACATATTTTACCAACATATATTTATAAGCCTACTAATTAGAGATAGGGGTTTATTCATTTAAAAACAAAATTTACCCAAGCTAATGCTTGAACTTGGGACCTCTCAGACACTTCGCAAAACACTTAACCACTGAAGCAGACATACAATTGTATCACAAACATACGAAAATAAAAATATAAGATATTTTTGGGGGGTTACAGAGTAAGATATACGTTGAATTTTATTGCATCGACAATCACCTATACTTTTATACCTTGTGAGCGCTTAGTATTCTGCTAAAGATTCATGTTGGGGATCCCAGTTTATCATTATCATATTTTATTTTGTTGTTTTCAAGGTTATTTCTTCGACAACTATCCTCACGATTCATCTCAATTATATCCAGTTATTGTACTGACATTAATAGACAAAAGACACCCATCCTTGTGGGATCGATATCCGAAAGAATCACATTTGTCACCTATACTTGCATTGACAGTGTACGCTTGCACATTATTGCTGTAACGTTAACAGCCGATCTGGGTGCCTTAACAAGTGCATCTATCCTCTTGTCAATATCGCTCATTTTTTTTATCAAGCAACAAGTTGATATCACTCAAGTCCCCAAAGTTCAAACCATGGCTTACCCCTTTGCCACAAATGTTATTGAAAATGATTTAGGTTATCTCCTTTTCCCAGTTTTCCTTACAATGGGTTTTTAGCTACTCAACTACTTTGGTGATCTTTTGGGAGAGGAAAGTCTTCTGGTTCAACATATTCTTTCTTTTCACCATCTTGAAGATCATTTCGAGCATGGAAAGAACTTGATAGAATCTTATGGGGGAAGGCCAAACCTCGGGTTGGGACTTATAAGGACTGTACATGATAGCACATGTGTCAACCCCACAAAGGATACTCATTTCACTCATTTTTTTTGTCAAACCCTTCATTCTATTCTTGTAGGTGGCTTTCTTATTGAATTGTTGATGAAATAAGCAAGCTTAACCTTCTTCCTCGCCATGGCTTTCAAATCAAAAGGGGATATTGGAATGGTTTCTTTTTCTTTGATATTAGAATGGTTTCTTTTTCTTTTTCTTATGTATTTCTTTCCCAAACAAATAAATGAATGCTTTATATAGAGGTGAAGAGAGTGAAAATCTTCTTAGATTAAATGACAATAATAGCCAATAATTTTAGTATCTACATGGGTTAGGTTTTATTCTTTTATTTTTTCCATTATTAATTTTCATGTAAATATATATATTTAGTCATAAAATGGTGTAACACCCCTCACCCATATTCAATACCAGAATAGGGTTACGGAGTATTATCGGACTGACGAAACAATTAAATAACCATTTAACATACATAATATCATTTCATACATTCATCATTCAAACTCAATCAATTTGTCCCTAATATGAGCCGACGAGGCCCTAAACATACATTAGAAGTGGTTTGGGACTAAACTGATAGCTTAAGAAAATTTTATGACTTTTGAATAATTTTCTCAAAAATAGGGGACACACACCCGTGTGGCCAGGCCGTGTGTCTCATATGGCCAACAGACACGCCCGTGTGGCTAGCCGTGTACCCTAAGAATGGCCACACATACCCATGTGCCAGGCCGTGTGCTAGGCCGTGTCAAACCTGTAGGGTATACTGACTTATGCCAAATGGCCAAGTCACACGCCCGTGTGTGAGGTCGTGTGGAACATACTGACTCAGTTTCTAAAACCACACCAGGGGATACACAGCCGTGTAACATGACCGTGTGTCACACATTACTGAGACACACGCTCGTGTCTTTGCCCTTGTGGAAAAAAATAGGCTATTTACTAAGCCATTTAGCCACCCCAATTTGTACACAACTTCACCTACACATATCGTACCAAAACAAAACATAATATGCAACCCAAAACAACCAAATCAAACATGATTCATACCATTTCATCTAAGCATTTCTTAACCTAAACTGCAATCACAAACATCCTCAATTCATCAACCATTTCCATCAAACATTAATCACATTCCAAAATGAAATTACCACACCTATAAACATACATCACCAACCAAATCAAATAAACGAAAATAAGCCATAACACAAGGCTATACATACCTGCCAAAACATAAACATTTACAATGCCAAATCTTATGGCCAATATCATAACCAAAATATAACCAAAATGACTCAAAGTCCCTATACATGCCATACGACCCAAAGCATAGTTTTAAAGGTACCAAAGTGATAGTAGATAGTGTGACGGAGCCTCCAACGATCCACGAATCCAGCCTACCTTTGAATCACTATCAAACATAGCAAAATAAACAATGTAAGCTATACAACTTAGTAAGTTCATATGAAAAATGATGAGCAAATCTCATCAACTGTTTACCAATCAAATAATTGAAATCAATGAACAATAATTCAATTAAGCCTCAAGGCTATCAATACATCATTCACATAACTTACCAAAGAATTCATCGACTCCATAATTTCAATATTTGAATAGTATTCCGTACATATATGTACCAACCCGTAACAAACTCATACCCAAACAGAAAATGTACAATACTTGAATTTTCACACACTAAGTGCCAAAACATATCCGAAGCTATTTCAATCTCGCACATTAAGTGCCATACATAGCCGAATTATCGTCAAATATGGTTGTAGTCTCCCATACACAATTTATACAATATCAAACCATTTAAATCATAACTATAACAATGCTTATTACATATGAACTTACCTCGGATGTGTAAATGACGAAATAAGTCGTTTAGTCAATAACTTTCGTTTTTCCCCGATCTTGATCTAAATTTTGTTTTTCTTGATCATATATATTCAAAATTAACTTATTTAATCAACTATTTATTCAATTCAATCCAAAATATATATTAGGGCTATTTTACACATTTGGCCCTAAAAATTCACATTTTTTACAATTTAGTCCTTATTTCATAAAATCACAAATTAATGAAATTCCAATTATACCCATGCTAGAAGAATTACTATAATGCCCCTAGTAGCCCATATTTTTCATTTATTTCACATTTTAACCACTAACTTTACAAATTTCTCAATTTAATCCCTATTTTGCATTTTTCACTAAAAATCACTTAACAAAACTTGTTTAACTAACATCAAATATTCATAATCTATCATCAAAAATCAAAACTCACACTTATTCATCAATGGAATCTTTCAAAATCTTTAACAGTTTTGCAAAATAGTCCCTGGGCTAGCAAGTACTAGATGTAACGATTACAAAAACATAGAAATCATCAAAAAAAGAGACAAAATACATACTAATTTAGCCAAAATTTTGAATGCTTTAAAAATGGCTTTCTTCACCCTAATTTCGATTAGAAGAAGATGACAATAAAGAAAATGGCTTTTGGTTTTATTAAATTATCAATTATTAACTAATTTACCTTTTTAACCTTAGTTAAAAACCTTCAAATTACATGATAATATGTCCAATAATGTCCAATCAAATAATTAATGGTCTAATTGCAACATAAGGACCTTAACTTTAAGGTTCTATAACTATTAGATACTTTTACCTAATAGAACTCTACTTTTACACTTTATGCGATTTAGTCCTTTTTATCAAATTAACTATTCAAAAAATAAAATTTATTTACGAAACTTTCACACATACATACCATCATGCTATAAATACTTAAAATAGTATTAAAATAATTTTACGACTTCAAATTTGTTGTCTTGAAACCACTATTGATTTGACTAAAAACGAGCTATTACAAATGGCGTCATATGTATTACAAAAAAATTATTTCTTATTTATATGAATCTTATAATATCAAATAACTTGGCTGGTTATAAAACGATGAAAATGAATTTTATCATTTATTTATACAAATAATAATTATTATATATACATGTGTATATGGAAGTGACAATTATATAATGTGTATATAAGTCTAGCTAAAGGAGATCTTGATGTCAACCTCAAATTGTAAAAGATAAAATAAAATGCAAATGTTGACTTTATAATCCTATAATATCAAATAACTTGTTTAGACATAAAACAAGTAAAAAAAGTGGTTTTTTTTATCATGAATTTATATAAATCATGCAATATAAAAAATATGGTGTTAGTCGTTGTACAAAAAAAAATTCATATTTAGTTAGTGCACTTATAAACTAAAAAAATTAAATCCAACTTTATTATTTAAAAATATTAGTCCAATAATTAAAATCGTAAGTATTTTCCATAAAAGATGATCAATTGGGCAAGTTGAGTAAGTTGTCCTCTTGTGACGTGGTATATGATTGACGGAAAATAGCTATATTAAGTTGATAACTTTTAACGGAAACTACCAACAATGATAATGATAGGATTAGGATTTTTAGATTGAAAAAGTAAAAAGATTGAACTTTTAGCTTTTAAAGTATGATGGCTAAAACTTAAATTTGATAGAAGTACAGGGACTAATAACATATTTTATCCATATTTTAAAAAGAATCTTTAATATTTTATATATTAACTTATAAATGGTAATGTTAGATAAATATAACATATGCATTAGTATATAAAAGGCAAGTGTTCATACATACCATACATGCATTTACACCATGGCAATGTTTAGTTATTAATGGTAATAAAGTATATAAAAAGAAAAGAAATTATTTTTTCAAAATAAAAGTTATTTTGGAAAATCTAAAAAAAGGCAAAAAAATAACATTATAATACATAAATAGTATGTAGTATTTATATAATTACCATTTTAGAGTGTTTGGTATTTAAGTAGTGTAAATTCTTAATTAAGAATTGTAATAATGTGTTGTTGTTTTTTCTTACAAATTTGGTAAATAATTGAATGTTATGACAAAAAAGAAATAGAGAGATGATCAGCATGCCAACTAGACTAAGAATAGCAACTTTCTTTGCTATCTGAATAGCCAAACTATGTAAACGGTGACCCAACCGTTGGTTGAAAAGAGATGTCGCAATCATTTATCTTCTGCTAATGTTGCATCACGAAGAAGCTCAGATCACCAATTAAATTTAATCCCTAATGTTAACATTCATCAACTTGGCATACTTGCAATTATTGAGATGGAAGCACTGGGTTGATCTATGATCCATTTTTATGTAGTATATGTTGGTCGATTTGTTTATTATTAGCTTCCACTATATTTGCAGCTAAACAATTGGTTTCAATATTTTTATAATTGTCTCTCAGTACCCTATAATTCTTGTACCTAAATGTTTTTTCGGGTCCAATTAGAAACAACGAGCATATTGGAATCATTCCATACAATCAATCCAAACAACCTAAGCTAGAGTTGTAATCGAGTGAAGCCAAGCTTGAATATTGCCAAGCTTGAGCTTGAGCTCAACATTCTAATTTTTAGCACAATACCTAGCTCAAGCTCAATTGAGCATCTATTTTTAAGCTCGAATTTCACTCTAGATATAATTGAGCTACTTGAGCTCGAGTTCAATTAAACTCGTTCACCAATTTTTTTGCTCAAACTCGAGCGTACTATTAAGGCTAACATCATAATTTAATTATATAAAAATAAGACAAGCTCGATAAGGCTTGCAAGCTATTCGACTCAAGTATTACTAAACATACAAACAACATTCTTACTCAACATACAAAAAATGTCCACTTCATCTAAGCCTACTATCATCATTAAACCATTCCATATGTCGTATTAACACGTATTCACCAAGCAACTAAAGAATGCAATACTAATGTCAATATCAAGTATCAAAATTAACCTTATTAAAAGTCCAAAAACAAGTTCAATAACTCAAAAGTGTAATCCCAAAATCATAATAATAATGTAACTATAACCCACATTGCTTTTACTCAAAATGTTCAAAGAATAAAAGCCACCTAGTCGAAAACTATTACCTTGCTAAGATCACTTCCTTAGCCGCTCCACTTACATCGAAAAAGTTATTTATCTACAAGATATTACTGTGAAGTGTGACCTTAAATAAGCTTAGTGGATGTTGGAATAACCACAAAGTATACACAATATTATAGTGTAAGCAAAAGCATACTAAATCACATTTAAAACCATATTTTCATCAAGTCAAAATAATGTATTCATGCTTCATTAATTCATAAAAATAGCATATACTCTCACATACAATTACATATAATATAACTCATATAGATAATTTATTTAATGATAATTCAGAAACTTGAGATTATGAAACATAAAAGTGGGCTCTATCATCGTACATTGAATAAGTGGATCTTCATCACACCAGTTGTAACGCCTCAAATTTCTGTAATTCCAACTTATGTGATTTTGGAGTACAAAAATATATGTATATGTTTCAGTAATTCCTTGACACAAATGTGTTCAGTGGTTAAGTGTTCTGGGTATGTGTGAGAGGTCCCAAGTTCAAGTCTTAGCTTTGGAAAATTTTGGCTTTTTAATGAATAAAGCCTCACTCTAGTTTAGTAGGCTTATGTTATATTGGCTGAAATTCTATATCAGAATGGGCCTGCTGGTCTAGAGGTTAAGTGGTGTGTTGGTGTGTTAGAGGTCTGGAGTTTGAATCCCGACACAAGTAAGGGAGTTTATTTTTGTTCAGTGGACTGTCAGAATTTCAATTGGACCGAAATTATGAGTGGTGGAAATTATGTAGTTAGTGGAGGAGAGTTTCAAGGAATAGTGGAGGAGAGTTTCAAGGAATTTGTAGCATATTTTCATATTTTCTTTTCTTATTTTTTTTTCGAATTTGAATTTCTTTCTCTCTCAAGTTGAACGTCAAATATGTCCTTCCATATTCTGTCAATTTTCTCTTTTTGATTCCCTATTCTTTCATCTTCCTAACAATTTCACTGCATTCGGCTTTTGGATTACGTATTTTTATGGTAAGATTTCAATTGCTTTAAGAGAGGGCTCTCGTATAGTGCCGCTTTAAGTTGATATGTTGATTCTGTTAGGCTAATTTTTGGTTTTGGCAGTAATAGATCACAAGGAACGAGACCCTTTCTTACAGAATCGTAATTGCAAAGTTCGAAGTGTAGGGGTAAGTGATGGTTTGTGAATTGAACTATTGTCGACTTCATGATTTAGATTACTCGTGTATTAGGTTTGATTCTGAGTGTTGATATGTTAATGTTTAGGTTCTGGAGTGCTCGGGGATCATTTTAGCATCAATTGATACCAGGTGTGTACTTGAAGCACTAAAACCGAGTATCGATGAAAAGCCAAAAAAGCCTATTTTTGGCATCACATGGGCGTGTGGCAGCCCGTGTGCCAGGTCGTGTAACTGAACACGAGTGTGTGAATGACGAACCAGGCTGTGTGTGTATGAAACAACCGTCTGATAGACGTAGAGGCCATGTGTGAGACACGGGCTCGATCAATTGGGTTATATGGGCCACATGGGCATGTAGGATTCTGGGCCAGGCCATGTATCCACACGGCCAAGGCTATTTTAGGCCATGTGGGCCCACACAGGCAGGCCACATAGGCGTGTGAGCCCATTTTTCTGAAACAATCGACTGTGACCTACTGTAAGGTCGGTAAGCATTATCTGGACCCCTAAACGTATAATCTATTGTATGATATCTGTACTGAGTCTGATAATACTGAACTGATTTTATGAATGATTATAGCATATTATCATGCCATTCATTGTATGTTGCATTGCACGGGGTGGGTTGATGATTTATTGGAGGAAGTGTCTGAAAGGCTCTTAAGCCTGTTATCGGGCAGCTCAGCTGCAAATATCTATTTATGTGCCACGTTTTGATACAGCATGGTGTGTAGAGATGGGTGGGTCGATTTTATCCCCATATAAGGGTTGAATGAATATGGTGTGTAAAGGATGATGGGTAGGATCCTGATATTCCGTTCTACATTTTTATCTGATTGGGCTAAAGCCCTAATTTATATCTGATTCTGCATCTGAATGGCCTAAGGCCCAAACTGATTCTGTAATGGGCTCAGGCCCCAGACTGTTTATTTCTGACTTCTGATGATTATTCTGTATGTTTTCTGTGGGGGTTACACACGAAGTTTGTGAAATCTCTTCCTTTTCTATTTAATCTGTACAGGTAATCCCCAGTTATGACAGATCGGTGTAACGGAGGACTCGATGGTGGCCACATGTAAAATTCTAGACTGACTTTCCATTTACTTCCAGTTTTTATTACTTATTTAGGGGTTTTGATGTAATTCTGGACTTGGACTGTTTGGTTTTAATTCGAGACTTTATACAATTTTATGATTTTTTAAACTGTAACTCATCAAAACTTGGTTTTCCTAAAAACTAAGGTTTTCGTAAATAAAAATGATTTTTCCTAAAATAGAATGTTTCTAAAGCTGCTGCGTAAAAGAGATACATTTTAATCACAACAGAGACCATGTATTTCTACTCCATGGTAAAACAAAGATTAAGTAACTGGAACAATTGTAACTCGTCAAATCTGATTTCAAACTCCATATCATGTGACGTCGCCAGATTTGGCTATAACGTCTGGGCCGAGTTTGGAATGTTTCATTTAGTGGTATCAAAGCCAAGTTACAAAACTCGGTTGTGAATTTTGGGTTCCAAAATTGGTTTTTAAAGAAATTATTTCCAAATATTTTCAAATATTCTGGTCAAGTGTGTGGTTCACGGAGTTTCCGGCGTCGATCCTGTAAGATTTCTAAAATTTGTACTATTTATTTCGTAGTATTGTAGATAGTATATATTGAAACTACTTTAAGTAGTGTATTACACTGAAAACACTCTAGGTAGTGTAAAATGAAAACTATAGTGAGATTACTACTCGCGATAACTGACTCTGAATATTTTGATACTGTACTGCATAAAATATCTGTTAATAAAAATATCAGAACTATTAACTAATGCATAAAACTACTAACAAAAATAAATTGTAAAATTTATGGTGAGTGCATGTGGTACTCATGGACAGGGTACTAAAACCCGTGGCAAAGGCCGTAGAGGGGCTCAAGCGGGGTCCTTGTCATCTGGGAATATGCCTAAATTTGATACTAGTGAGACACCGGTATCACCTGTGACAGAGACTGGGTCTCGAGATCGTGCGGCTAGGGACGACGCACTGTCCCAAGCCATGCTACGAATTTTGGAAAGGGTCGCTGGGCCCAACACTGGAACTGAGGGCCAAGGGTCGGTTACGAAACGACTCCGGTCCAATAGGGCTAAATTATTCAGGGGTGTCACTAGAGTCGCCCCTAATGTGATCGAGTATTGGATGGAGGCCACGAAAAGAGTTATGGATGACCTGGGTTTTACTGTTGAGCAGAAACTTAAGGGAGTTGTATCTCTACTTTGTGATGAGACGTACCAGTGGTGGTTGACGGTTAAGGAGGGCACCCAGCCCAACCGACTAACATGGGATCTCTTTAAGACAGCCTTGTAGGGCAAGTACGTAAGGGCCAATTATATCAACGCTAGGAGATGGGAGTTCCTTAATCTCACTCAGGGAGATCGTTCGGTGGCTGAATATAGGGCCGAGTTCCTAAGGTTGAGCCGTTATGCGCAAGGCATGGTGGTGATCGAGTATGAGCCCTTTGTCTAATTTAAGGATGGTCTCAAGGACAGTTTGTGAGTTCTGATAGCTCCACAGAGGAAGCGTGATTTCTCTATTCTAGTTGAGAAGGCGAAGAACACCGAAGAGATTAAGCGCGCGGAGCACCAAAACTGAGAGAAAGGAAAGAATAACAAGGAATTGGAGCCCCCGAGTTCTAGGATAAGGCTTAAGAAAAAGGCCAGAGCTTATGGGCCAGTCAGAGTTGGGCCTCTTGTTGCACCTTCTGGGTGGCGTTTTGTGGGCACTGTGGTAGACGCCATCCGAGTGAATGTTGGAGGACTACTAGGGCTTGTTTAAGATGTGGCTCTACTGAGCATCGTGTTAGAGATTGTCTACTGAGAACTGATCAGATGCAAGCTTCGAGTACTGTTACTGTGTAGCCACCGAGAGTTGTTTAGCAACCATCTAGGGGCCGAGGTCAGGCTAGGGGTGGTAACGGCATTGGCCGAAGGCAAAGAGTATCAGGCAAAGGTGCTAGGTTGACTGAGGTGAGGCAGCCTGCTTTGGTCTATGCTGCTCATCGCCATAAGGACAGAGATGCACCGATGATATGTGATATTCGTGATAGGTTTTAAAGATTTATGAAAGAATCGTTCTTGAGACTAACTTATTATCACGATTAAGGCAAGTGTACCTATCGAACAGTAATATAGTTTAGCAAGACCGGGTTGTTGAACCCAAAGGAACTACGAGTACTAGTATTTACTTCCTTTTTATTATCTAGCTTAAAAATTTAGAGGTTTGGTTATCTAAACTAATTATTAACTAAGAATGCACAGAAAGAAAATTTGGGAAAATAATTTTAAGAAAATTCGATTGATTAAAAAAATACTTAAGGAAAAATTCACCTAGACTGCACTTGTTATTTGACTCTAAATCAGACAATTTATTCATTTGACTTGATCCGTAGAAATCCCTAAGTTATATTATTATCTTTCTCGAGACTAATAACGTCTAACCCTAGGTTGAATAATTGAAATATCTTTTTAATTAACACCCTAGAATTGCATTGACTCGATCTATGGATTCCCTTATTAGGTTTCATCCTAATCCGGCAAAATCTTATCACCTTTTCTCTAGGTGTGAAATCAACTCCGCTTAATTATGACAAATTTACTCTTAGACAGGGTCTATTCCTCCTCTGAATAAGAGCTTAACTTGAATCAATATCCTGGAATATCAAAACAAGAATTAAGAACAGATAATTAAGAACAAGACAAATATTTATCATACAATTCAGATAATAATAACAAGATCCTTCTTAGGTTTCATTCTCCTTAGGTATTTAGGAGGTTTAGTTCATACTTATGAAAGAAAACATCTCAAAAGCATAAAGATAACAAAACATAAGAAAACCAAAAACTCCTAAAGGAACTTGAAGGGAGATCTTTAGTCTTGATGATGAATCCGGCTTCTGAGATGGATCAATCGGCTTTCCTTGAGAAATTTCTTGCTTCCTACACTCCGTTCTCCTTCTAAGTTCCTCCTCTGGTGTTTAAATAGGCTTTAGAATTCCTAAGAGGTTTGGCTTTTTCCGAATAGGGTTATACTTGGGCTCGGTAGGGACACGCCCGTGTGCGATTACTCCAGCCCATGGTCAAGGCTGTTGAACAAGCACGAGCGTGTAGTATACCCGTGTAAGTCATGCTTCAATCCTGCCAAAGGACCCGACCGTGTGACACGCCCGTGTGAGGAAGTCCAGGCCGTGTTGATTCCCACGTAGGTCCATTTTCTCTGTTTTCGGCCCGTTTCTCGCTCTTTTTACTCTCCTATGCTCACCTAAGTATAGAACATGAAATTAAAGGATTAGGAGCATCGAATTCACCAATTCTATGGAGAAACCATACAAAAATGTGCTAAGCATGGGATAAAAATATGTATAAATTACGGTTTATCAAAAAACCCCACACTTAAGCATTTGCTTGTCCTCAAGCAAAAATATTCAACTCATAATCAAAAAAAATTCTTCTCAATTTATAATCCCTATCAATAATATCTCAAAATAATCCGTAAGTACTCATACATTGAAAATTCAACTAAAAGTACATCAAAGTTTCAAGTATTCCAAGTTGAGCATTTTATCAGAAAAACATAGGTGTCTTGTGACAGCCCAAAATTGACCCTAGTCGGGAAGTGGTTTCGGGACCACAAGACTGAGTCGTAAAAATAATTACTTGCTATATTCTATGCTTATTATGTGTGAACATGAGTATGTGGAAGTTTCACTCCCTAATTTTACCAATTGCATGAGAAATTATTAATTGGGATCAATTTGAGACATTGTAAAAATATGATAGTCTAATTCAAAATGGTCTATTAGTGCATGTACCACAAAGAGTGGTTTTGCATGTCAAATTGCCCAAAAGATGATGGGTGGCCGGCCAAGGAGTGATGGTGCTCCACTTATTCTAATTTATTATGTTTTGTTTAGTTAACAAATGACTTAAAATAATTATAATAAAATGGAATGAAAGAGAAAAAGGGAAGAGGAGTGTTCATATTCTTCTCCACCTTGCCAAAACCGAAACCAAAGAAGAGAAAAAGGAAAATTCTCCTTTAGGCAATTCGGCACTACTTCTTGCTAGTAGGAGGTAAGTTTTGAAGTGTTAGTTAAATCTTCTTATATGTTTAAGTCAATTTGTGAATGTATTTTGATAATATTAAGAAGGATTCAAACTTTTATGATGGTTGGGCACTAAACCGTGTATCAAAGTACTAGAATTAGTAGTTGTTTACATGTATTATTGAATGAGTAGAAGATAGAATGGGGTTTAGATGGAAGGTTCATTTGATTTATTTTTGTCCTTGTATGAAAAGAGGTTCATTGTTAAGGCCGAATGAGTCATGCTAGATTAGTTGAAAAAAAATGTTCATGCTATGAGGTAATTTGAATAATTGACCGAAACATGGAAGGAAGGGCAAGATTTATAAATTATGTTTTAGGGTGAAAGGTATAATGAAAGTTGTATTAAGTTTAATGTGCATACTTTGGTCTAAGTGTTGAGGAGTATTCGGCTAAGATAGTTGAATGTGGGTGTTGCCGATTTTTAAATGTAGATTATGGGAGTGGCTATAATGGGCATTAAGATGTTGAACTTAAGAAATTAGAAGTAAATGAACTTGATAGTATTTAAGAGATAGAGGTGATAGATTAATGTTGCACATTCGGCTATGGTTAGGCATGTTGATGATCTTATCTTGATTTAGATAATTAGGCATAAAAGGGTGGTAAAGGGGATGGAATTGTTGAATGATTAGTTGGGTAACAAAAGAGGCATTCGGCCATCTCTTGAGAGCTTGTGTGATGTTGGGTTTAAAATTAGCAAAGGTAACTTACCTAATGCATGTGCATGTGTGATTAGATTTTTGATGATATGGTAGTTGCATGAGGTTATTAGCCGAATATACTAACATACATATACATGTGAAATTGGATTGTAAATATTTAGCAAGGTGGTTAAACTAGTTAAATTATTGATTTAGCTCAAGGAGTTAAAGGAGGTGAATCGAGCAAAGGCAAAGAAAAGGTTATCGAGTAGCCGAGTTGGAACCGTCTTACCCAACACGAGGTAAGTCATTAAGCATGTAGTTGGTATTATTTCAATGGTCATAATGTTATGTATTGATGCTGAATGGAATGAATAAATATACATATATATATATGCATGTACGTATGTGATGATGAAATTGTTGAATGAACGAAAAGAGGTAAGATGTACTGAGTTGTTGATCTCGGCACTAAACGTGCGGGACAACCATTTATGACCATGAGATTGGCGCTAAGTGCGCGGGATTAAATTGTACAGCACTAAGTGTGCGATTTGACTATGTTGCACTAAGTGTGCGAAATGAATATGATGCACTAAGTGTGCGAATTGACCATACGGCACTAAGTGTGCGAGTTTGACTATGTAGCACTAAGTGTGCGATTTGATTACGTAGCACTAAGTGTGCGAGTTGATTGTATAGCACTGAGTGTGCGGGCTCAATATACATTCGTGAATCATTATGGACACTATGTGTGCGACACTATTGAGTCGATCGCAGACAGCGGATCGGGTAAGTGTCTTGAGTACATGGCTAATATGTGCTATGCTTATACTTGGTGTTGAGCTCGGTAAGATGAACCTATGTGACAACTATACTTGAAGTCACGTACATAAAATTTATCGTAGGATGGGTGAAAGGCCGTTTTGTTGTTTGATTGTAACGAAAATAAATTGATTTATGAAAATGCTTCAATGTCCTATTGATGAGTATATGGATTGTGAATGCATGAATTGATATGAAATTGAACCGATAGGTTGGAGGAACTATGGTATGGTTCGGTATGGATGGAGTAAATTGTCTCGTTCCATTTTGTTTCCTCTTGTGATAATGTTAATGATGGATGGTAGTGTATTGCTTATGACTTACTGAGTTATAAACTCACTCGGTGTTTCCTTGTCACCCATTATAGGTTGCTTGGACTCATCTATTTTCGCGGGGTCAGGCCGTCATCGAAGTCATCACACCGGATAGCAAGTTTTGGTACTTTCTTCTTAGTTGGCTTAGAAGAACATTTTGGCATGTATAGGCAATTATGTTGTGTTTGAACTTTGGTATGTAAACTTTTAGCCATGCGAAAATGGCATAAATGTTCGGTTGGGTTTGGTTTCATAACGTTAGGTCGTGAATTTTGATGATTCGACCTTTTTATGCCATATGTCATGGTAAATTGTTTTGGTGTTAAAATTTATGATATGGCAATAATGTAGTAGGGAGAAGTTGACAATGATTAGCCTTGGCATGGTTAGTCATGATCATAATTTGTGATATGCATGAGGAATTATTAGTTGAATCAAGGAGTAAACATGAAGTGGGCATGGTTGCCTTCGTAACAGATGCTGGCAGCAGCAGTGACATGGAATTGAAAAATCACTAAAAATAGTAGGAATGGAATTGATTGATGAATAAATTATGTAATCGAAGCTCGATGAGTCTATTTTCATATAGAAGTAATGAAAAGATCATATGGACAGTATGTTAAGAGAAAATCAGGTTCTCGTGGGACAGGGCCAGAACGGTTTCTGGATTCCCTGCTCCGACTTTGGAAATTCATTATAAATTAACCAGAGATAATTAGGAGTCGTACCATATATGTATAGATTCCACTCTGAGTCTAGTTTCTATAGAAACAAACGGCATCAGTATTGAAGTTTTGTGCAGGGAGATATCCAAGTCGTAATGGGCAAAGGTCAGTGTAGTCGACCCCTGCAACTTGGGAGACTTTGACTAATAAACTGTACTAATTGGCCCGACCAAAAATTCTAGAAAAAATACATAGATGGGCACATGAGTCTAGTTTCTGGGAAAAATTACGAAACTGATTTTCGAGTTACGAAACTCAAGATATGATTTTTTAAAACGACTAGTACACAGATTGGGCAGTGTCTGGAAAATAAATTTTGTAAAGGGATTAAAGTCAGTTAACACCTCATGTTCGACTCCGGTGTCGGTTTCGGGTTCGGGGTGTTACATTTTATTGGTATCAGAGCTATGGTTTAGTCGGTTCTAGGACTACCATAGCACGTATGAGTCTAGCTATACATGCCATAATGTTAATGTTTAAAAGGGTGATGACTTCTGACGGTTGAAATGTTTTGTTTTGATTAGTAAATGGATCCCGGTGAAGAAAGAACCCTAGCGGATGACGTTGAGAGCGTAGCGGCTGCTCCTGCACAAGGGACGCCGCCTGTTGAACCTCAGTCATCTGCGAATAATCAAGGTGAGGGGGCTAAACAAGCCTTCTTTACCATGATGAATGAGTGGGTCGCGCAATATGCCCGAACCAACCCGGCTGTCTAACAATTCCCAAATTTGAATAATCCACCCCAAGAGCCTGTAATGCCATCAGTCGCTGATCCTGTGAGGCTGAGTAAGCCACCTGTAGACTTGATTAGGAAGCGTGGGGCCGAGGAGTTCAAGGCCATAGTAACTGATGATGCCGAAAGGGCCGAGTTCTGGCTTGATAACACCATTCGGGTGTTCGATGAATTGTCATGCACACCCGATGAATGTCTAAAATGTGCTGTATCTTTGTTGCGAGACTCAGCCTACTATTGGTGGAGGACCTTGATTTCCATAGTCCCGAACGAGCGAGTAACTTGGGACTTCTTTCAAACGGAATTCCGGAAGAAATTTATTAGCCAACGGTTCATTGATCAGAAGCGTAAGGAGTTCTTGGAACTCAAGCAAGGCCGTATGACTGTATCTGAATACGAACATGAATTCGTAAGACTCAGTAGGTATGCCCGGGAGTGTGTAGCTGATGAGGTTGCTATGTGCAAAAGATTCGAGGAAGGATTGAATGAAGATTTAAAGCTACTAATGGGTATTTTGGAAATAAAAGAATTCGTAACACTAGTCGAACGAGCCTGCAAGGCGGAAGAACTTGGAAAGGAGAAGAGGAAGGCTGAATTTGAAGCTAGAGATTATCGTAAAAGATCGACGGGTAAAGCTCCGTTCTCAGCTGTAAAGAAGTTCAGGGAGGACATTAATAAGTCGAGGGCGACTGCGGGAATTTCCATCAGGGCAAGACCATCGATGGGCTCCCGAGCTACTTCGGTAGCTAGTGTGGGCAATAATCGTCACGAGAAACCTGAATGTCCCCAATGTGGAAGACGACACCTAGGTGAATGTTAGGGCAAGTCTACTAGCAGGGCCTGTTACGGATGCGGTTCGAAGGACCACCTCATTAGAGATTGCACGGAGCTGGATGAGAAGAATAAGATTCAAGGTGCAAGACCTAGTGGAGTGACATCTAGAGGTAGACCACCGAGAATTTTAGGAGGCAGGGGTGGTAGTCAGAGGGGGGCTTCCGATACGGCCGATCGAGCCGAGAACCGTACTCCTGCTAGAGCATATGCCATTCGCGCACGAGAGGAGGCATCCTCCCCCGACGTCATCACTGGTACCTTCACTCTCTTTGATACTAATGTGATTGCATTGATTGACCCTGGTTCTACTCATTCATATGTATGCGAAACCTTAGCAACCAGTAAGACTCTACCTGTTGAGTCTACTGAGCTCGTAATTCGAGTATCAAACCCTTTGGGTCAATGCGTACTTGTTGATAAAGTGTGTAAGAGATGCCCTCTAATAATCCGAGAATCCTGTTTTCCGGCCGATTTGATGCTTTTGCCGTTCGACGAGTTTGATGTTATTCTTGGTTTGGATTGGTTAACCGCGCATGATGCGGTTGTGAATTGCAAACGCAAGACTATCGATTTGAGGTGCGCAAATAACGAAATAATCCGAGTTGAGTCTGCGGACTTAAGGGGGTTGCCAGCTGTAATATCAGCAATGTTGGCCCAGAAATATGTAAGGAAAGGGTGCGAAGCATACCTCGCGTATGTACTTGATGACAAGGAGTTAGAAAAGAAACCAGAATCGGTGCCGGTGGTCTGTGAATACCCGGATGTTTTTCCTGAAGAGTTACCGGGTTTGCCACCTGTTCGGGAGGTAGAGTTTGGTATTGAGCTTGTACCGGGAACTACGCCTATTTCGATCGCTCCATACCGTATGGCACTAACCGAGTTAAAAGTGTTGAAAGCTCAGTTGCAAGAATTGACGGATAGAGGTTTCGCTCGACCGAGTTTCTCACCTTGGGGTGCACCAGTATTGTTCGTGAAAAAGAAGGACGGAACCATGAGGTTGTGCATTGATTATCGTCAACTGAATAAAGTGACGATAAAGAATAAGTATCCGTTACCGCGTATTGATGATCTGTTCGATCAATTAAAGGGAGCATCGGTGTTTTCAAAGATAGATTTGAGATCGGGTTATTATCAGTTGCGGATTCGAGATTCGGACGTACCCAAAACTGCTTTCAGAACGAGGTACGGTCACTACGAGTTCTTAGTGATGCCGTTTGGGCTCACTAATGCCCCTGCGGTGTTTATGGATTTGATGAATCGGATCTTCAGGCCGTATTTGGATCGGTTCGTAGTTGTGTTTATTGATGACATCTTGGTCTATTCAAGAGATGAGACCGAACATGCTGAGCATCTGAGGCAAGTGTTGCAAATTTTGCGGGATAAGCAGTTATATGCTAAGTTCAGTAAGTGTGAGTTCTGGTTAAGAGAGGTTAGCTTCTTGGGTCATGTGGTATCCGCATCGGGTATTCGAGTTGACCCGAGCAAAATTTCAGCCATACTTAACTGGAAGCCTCCGAGAAATGTTACCGAAGTCCGGAGCTTTCTAGGGCTCGCCGGTTATTACCGACGATTTGTCAAAGGTTTCTCGATGATAGCCACACCAATGACGAAGCTACTTCAGAAGGATGTTAAGTTCGAATGGACGGAGAAATGTCAGAACAGCTTCGATCAACTGAAAACTCATCTGACTGAAGCTCCAATTTTGGTGCAACCCGAATCGGGTAAAGAGTTTGTCATTTATAGTGACGCATCCCTGCTTGGGTTGGGTTGCGTATTGATGCAAGAAGGTCGAGTTGTGGCCTATGCGTCGAGACAATTGAAGCCACACGAGAGAAATTATCTGACCCATGATCTCGAACTAGCCGCCATTGTGTTTGCATTGAAAATATGGCGACATTATTTGTTTGGCGAGAAGTGCCATGTGTTTTCGGATCACAAAAGTCTCAAATATTTGATGACTCAACGAGACTTGAATCTGCGACAAAGATGTTGGCTTGAGTTGTTGAAAGATTACGAGCTTGTCATTGATTACCACCCGGGAAAGGCTAATGTGGTTGCAGACGCCTTAAGCCGGAAATCACTGTTTGCTTTGCGAGTGATGAATGTACACTTGTCTGTTCTACCTGACAATGTGTTAGTAGCTGAATTAAAAGCCAAACCATTATTGACTCATCAAATTCGTGAAGCTCAGAAAGTCGATGAGGAATTGGTTGCAAAACGAGCTGAGTGTGTTCCGAACAAGGAATCGGAGTTTCAGATTGATGATGATGGTTGTTTGAGGTTTAGAAGTCGTTTGTGTGTTCCAAGGAATTCAGAACTCATTCCGATGATTCTGAACGAAGCCCATTGTAGCCGAATGTCAATTCACCCGGGGAGTACGAAAATGTACAACGACTTGAAACGTCGGTTTTGGTGGCATGGTATGAAACGAGACATCTCTGACTTTGTTTCGAGATGTTTAATATGTCAACAAGTGAAAGCGGAACATCAAGTGCCTTCAGGGTTACTTCAGCCGATCATGATACCCGAGTGGAAATGGGACCGAGTCACAATGGACTTTGTGTCCGGACTGCCATTGTCAGCAAGTAAGAAGGATGCGATTTGGGTTGTTGTTGATAGGCTGACTAAGTCGGCTCACTTTGTCCCCGTGCGTACGGATTTTTCATTAGATAAACTAGCCGAATTGTATGTCTCTCAGATTGTGAGATTACATGGAGTACCTATTTCTGTCGTGTCGGATAGAGATCCGAGATTTACCTCGCGATTTTGGAAGAAATTGCAAGAAGCTTTGGGTACCAAGCTGCATTTTAGCACCGCTTTTCATCCACAAACCGATGGTCAATCCGAGCGGATAATTCAGATACTTGAGGATATGTTGAGATGTTGCATCCTCGAGTTTAGTGGTTCATGGGAACGGTATTTACCCTTGATCGAATTCGCTTACAACAATAGTTTCCAATCAAGTATTAATATGGCACCTTACGAGGCTTTGTACGGTCGTAAATGCCGTACGCCATTGTTTTGGACCGAGCTCGGTGAAAGTAAAATTTTCGGAGTTGATTTGATTAGAGATGCCGAACAGAAGGTAAAGGTAATCCGTGAAAGTCTGAAGGTAGCCACAGATCGTCAGAAATCGTATGCGGATCTGAAACGGAAGGACATTGAATATCAGGTGGGAGATAAAGTGTTCCTTAAAGTTTCGCCTTGGAAAAAGGTACTTAGGTTTGGCCGTAAAGGCAAGTTGAGCCCGAGATTCATTGGGCCGTACGAAATCTCTGAACGAGTGGGGCCGGTTGCATATAGATTGATTTTGCCCCCTGAACTTGAAAGGATACACGATGTCTTTCATGTTTCGATGCTTCGACGCTATAGGTCTGATCCTTCACACATAATTAGTCCGTCGGAGGTTGAAATTCGAGCCGATATGAGTTATGAAGAAGAGCCGATGTGTATCCTAGCTCGTGAAGTGAAGGAGTTGCGGAACAAAAGGGTTCCGTTAGTAAAGGTGTTATGGCTCAAACACGGGATCGAGGAAGCTACTTGGGAAACCGAGAGTTCGATGAAAGAACGATACCCAAACCTATTTACCGGTAAGCTTTTCGGGGACGAAAATTTCTTAAGTGGGGGAGAGTTGTGACAGCCCAAAATTGACCCTAGTCGGGAAGTGGTTTCGGGACCACAAGACCGAGTCGTAAAAATAATTACTTGCTATATTCTATGCTTATTATGTGTGAACATGAGTATGTGGAAGTTTCACTCCCTAATTTTACCAATTGCATGAGAAATTATTAATTGGGATCAATTTGAGACATTGTAAAAATATGATAGTCTAATTCAAAATGGTCTATTAGTGCATGTACCACAAAGAGTGGTTTTGCATGTCAAATTGCCCAAAAGATGATGGGTGGCCGGCCAAGGAGTGATGGTGCTCCACTTATTCTAATTTATTATGTTTTGTTTAGTTAACAAATGACTTAAAATAATTATAATAAAATGGAATGAAAGAGAAAAAGGGAAGAGGAGTGTTCATATTCTTCTCCACCTTGCCAAAACCGAAACCAAAGAAGAGAAAAAGGAAAATTCTCCTTTAGGCAATTCGGCACTACTTCTTGCTAGTAGGAGGTAAGTTTTGAAGTGTTAGTTAAATCTTCTTATATGTTTAAGTCAATTTGTGAATGTATTTTGATAATATTAAGAAGGATTCAAACTTTTATGATGGTTGGGCACTAAACCGTGTATCAAAGTACTAGAATTAGTAGTTGTTTACATGTATTATTGAATGAGTAGAAGATAGAATGGGGTTTAGATGGAAGGTTCATTTGATTTATTTTTGTCCTTGTATGAAAAGAGGTTCATTGTTAAGGCCGAATGAGTCATGCTAGATTAGTTGAAAAAAAAATGTTCATGCTATGAGGTAATTTGAATAATTGACCGAAACATGGAAGGAAGGGCAAGATTTATAAATTATGTTTTAGGGTGAAAGGTATAATGAAAGTTGTATTAAGTTTAATGTGCATACTTTGGTCTAAGTGTTGAGGAGTATTCGGCTAAGATAGTTGAATGTGGGTGTTGCCGATTTTTAAATGTAGATTATGGGAGTGGCTATAATGGGCATTAAGATGTTGAACTTAAGAAATTAGAAGTAAATGAACTTGATAGTATTTAAGAGATAGAGGTGATAGATTAATGTTGCACATTCGGCTATGGTTAGGCATGTTGATGATCTTATCTTGATTTAGATAATTAGGCATAAAAGGGTGGTAAAGGGGATGGAATTGTTGAATGATTAGTTGGGTAACAAAAGAGGCATTCGGCCATCTCTTGAGAGCTTGTGTGATGTTGGGTTTAAAATTAGCAAAGGTAACTTACCTAATGCATGTGCATGTGTGATTAGATTTTTGATGATATGGTAGTTGCATGAGGTTATTAGCCGAATATACTAACATACATATACATGTGAAATTGGATTGTAAATATTTAGCAAGGTGGTTAAACTAGTTAAATTATTGATTTAGCTCAAGGAGTTAAAGGAGGTGAATCGAGCAAAGGCAAAGAAAAGGTTATCGAGTAGCCGAGTTGGAACCGTCTTACCCAACACGAGGTAAGTCATTAAGCATGTAGTTGGTATTATTTCAATGGTCATAATGTTATGTATTGATGCTGAATGGAATGAATAAATATACATATATATATATGCATGTACGTATGTGATGATGAAATTGTTGAATGAACGAAAAGAGGTAAGATGTACTGAGTTGTTGATCTCGGCACTAAACGTGCGGGACAACCATTTATGACCATGAGATTGGCGCTAAGTGCGCGGGATTAAATTGTACAGCACTAAGTGTGCGATTTGACTATGTTGCACTAAGTGTGCGAAATGAATATGATGCACTAAGTGTGCGAATTGACCATGCGGCACTAAGTGTGCGAGTTTGACTATGTAGCACTAAGTGTGCGATTTGATTACGTAGCACTAAGTGTGCGAGTTGATTGTATAGCACTGAGTGTGCGGGCTCAATATACATTCGTGAATCATTATGGACACTATGTGTGCGACACTATTGAGTCGATCGCAGACAGCGGATCGGGTAAGTGTCTTGAGTACATGGCTAATATGTGCTATGCTTATACTTGGTGTTGAGCTCGGTAAGATGAACCTATGTGACAACTATACTTGAAGTCACGTACATAAAATTTATCATAGGATGGGTGAAAGGCCGTTTTGTTGTTTGATTGTAACGAAAATAAATTGATTTATGAAAATGCTTCAATGTCCTATTGATGAGTATATGGATTGTGAATGCATGAATTGATATGAAATTGAACCGATAGGTTGGAGGAACTATGGTATGGTTCGGTATGGATGGAGTAAATTGTCTCGTTCCATTTTCTTTCCTCTTGTGATAATGTTAATGATGGATGGTAGTGTATTGCTTATGACTTACTGAGTTATAAACTCACTCGGTGTTTCCTTGTCACCCATTATAGGTTGCTTGGACTCATCTATTTTCGCGGGGTCAGGCCGTCATCGAAGTCATCACACCGGATAGCAAGTTTTGGTACTTTCTTCTTAGTTGGCTTAGAAGAACATTTTGGCATGTATAGGCAATTATGTTGTGTTTGAACTTTGGTATGTAAACTTTTAGCCATGCGAAAATGGCATAAATGTTCGGTTGGGTTTGGTTTCATAACGTTAGGTCGTGAATTTTGATGATTCGACCTTTTTATGCCATATGTCATGGTAAATTGTTTTGGTGTTAAAATTTATGATATGGCAATAATGTAGTAGGGAGAAGTTGACAATGATTAGCCTTTGCATGTTTAGTCATGATCATAATTTGTGATATGCATGAGGAATTATTAGTTGAATCAAGGAGTAAACATGAAGTGGGCATGGTTGCCTTCGTAACAGATGCTGGCAGCAGCAGTGACATGGAATTGAAAAATCACTAAAAATAGTAGGAATGGAATTGATTGATGAATAAATTATGTAATCGAAGCTCGATGAGTCTATTTTCATATAGAAGTAATGAAAAGATCATATGGACAGTATGTTAAGAGAAAATCAGGTTCTCGTGGGACAGGGCCAGAACGGTTTCTGGATTCCCTGCTCCGACTTTGGAAATTCATTATAAATTAACCAGAGATAATTAGGAGTCGTACCATATATGTATAGATTCCTCTCTGAGTCTAGTTTCTATAGAAATAAACGGCATCAGTATTGAAGTTTTGTGCAGGGAGATATCCAAGTTGTAATGGGCAAAGGTCAGTGTAGTCGACCCCTGCAACTTGGGAGACTTTGACTAATAAACTGTACTAATTGGCCCGACCAAAAATTCTAGAAAAAATACATAGATGGGGACATGAGTCTAGTTTCTGGGAAAAATTACGAAACTGATTTTCGAGTTACGAAACTCAAGATATGATTTTTTTAAAACGACTAGTACACAGATTGGGCAGTGTCTGGAAAATAAATTTTGTAAAGGGATTAAAGTCAGTTAACACCTCGTGTTCGACTCCGGTGTCGGTTTCGGGTTCGGGGTGTTACATTTTATTGGTATCAGAGCTATGGTTTAGTCGGTTCTAGGACTACCATAGCACGTATGAGTCTAGCTATACATGCCATAATGTTAATGTTTAAAAGGGTGATGACTTCTGACGGTTGAAATGTTTTTGTTTTGATTAGTAAATGGATCCCCGTGAAGAAAGAACCCTAGCGGATGACGTTGAGAGCGTAGCGGCTGCTCCTGCACAAGGGACGCCGCCTGTTGAACCTCAGTCATCTGCGAATAATCAAGGTGAGGGGCTAAACAAGCCTTCTTTACCATGATGAATGAGTGGGTCGCGCAATATGCCCGAACCAACCCGGCTGTCCAACAATTCCCAAATTTGAATAATCCACCCCAAGAGCCTGTAATGCCATCAGTCGCTGATCCTGTGAGGCTGAGTAAGCCACCTGTAGACTTGATTAGGAAGCGTGGGGCCGAGGAGTTCAAGGCCATAGTAACTGATGATGCCGAAAGGGCCGAGTTCTGGCTTGATAACACCATTCGGGTGTTCGATGAATTGTCATGCACACCCGATGAATGTCTAAAATGTGCTGTATCTTTGTTGCGAGACTCAGCCTACTATTGGTGGAGGACCTTGATTTCCATAGTCCCGAACGAGCGAGTAACTTGGGACTTCTTTCAAACGGAATTCCGGAAGAAATTTATTAGCCAACGGTTCATTGATCAGAAGCGTACCATATATGTATAGATTCCTCTCTGAGTCTAGTTTCTATAGAAACAAACGGCATCAGTATTGAAGTTTTGTGCAGGGAGATATCCAAGTCGTAATGGGCAAAGGTCAGTGTAGTCGACCCCTGCAACTTGGGAGAATTTGACTAATAAACTGTACTAATTGGCCCGACCAAAAATTCTAGAAAAAAATACATAGATGGGAACATGAGTCTAGTTTCTGGGAAAAATTACGAAACTGATTTTCGAGTTACGAAACTCAAGATATGATTTTTTTAAAACGACTAGTACACAGATTGGGCAGTGTCTGGAAAATAAATTTTGTAAAGGGATTAAAGTTAGTTAACACCTCGTGTTCGACTCCGGTGTCGGTTTCGGGTTCGGGGTGTTACATGTCTCCCCTCATCTAACTGATTACCTTTGATCAAAATATCATAGAGTTTAACATCCTTACCAAAGATTTAATCAAATCACTCAAGGTGTTTAAGGACATCAATAAAAGCACTCATTAGTCAATATGAAAAGTTATTACCATAGGCTTGCTTGAAAATCAAATCTCCACCACTATATATTGAGCTGATACATCAATCAAAAAGGTATTTTTAGAGGATTGTAATGTGGATTTGGTTAGGGGGTATAGTCACAAGCTGAAAGCAGATGTTAGAATCGATATTGAATTGAAAATTTACCTAGCTTGAAAAATAACTAGTCATCAGTTGAAAATAAATGAGCTTCTTCTCAGAATATGGAACTAACACTCAAGCTCAAAAATGATGAATTACTACTAATATGTATGTAAGTATTTTTTTTAAGCACAAGTCAAATATTTAGAAGCACAAAACATAACTAAGCAATTTGCTCAAATCAAATCTCGACAAAAATAGGGATCAAATTAGAGGATTTCAACAATAATGGGTTATGGGTTAATATTGAGGGTTAATCAATTAATGGCTTGTTAAGCTCAAAATGGGTTGACTAAGGGTTAATTATGGAGGTAGGCTTTTGTGGAGTGAGTGGGTTAAACCTAAGTGCCTTTATCATCTTGACATATCAAATCAAATGGTGTTGTCTTGATATGTATAATCAAGCAAGTTCTAGAATAACAAATCAAAATTGACGCACTCATAATGAAAGTGAGCATGAAAGGAATAAATATGCTCTAAAGGCTCAATATCTCACAAAAATTATGGCTTTTTGATGTTCAAACTTGTGAATTTCAACTCAAGATAATATCTAAACTTAGGGAAACAACCTAAAAGTTTTTAATTCTTCAAAAATCAACTTATCATGCTTGATTCCTTAATAACTTAAAGTTTAAACAATCACTGCATAAATACCTATGTTTTAATTCAAGACATATCAATAAAAATAATAAATTAATCAAAATTCATTCTAATAGTGATATGAAGGATTCACATGAAAATAAGACAAAATTCATGGATTTCTAATGATGATATAAAAGTCCCCCCACACTTAAGATGTACATTGCCCTCAATGTACAAAGAAAGATATATTAACAAAGATAGATTTATAATCATAAGATAGGGAGAGAAGTGAAACTTCCTGAATGATGAATGAACTCCTTGAATTGGAGTCATGGAGAATAAACAGCCAAAGTAATGATGAGGGTGGAGGAGGATACTCCGGTGGCGGTAGAGGTTGAGTTCCACAAATGTTGCACCAAAAGAATATTATATCTCATGTTGGCTATAGTCGTGGTCCAGTAGGGCATGGCAGTCGTGGAGAACCTTTCCTAGTGGAGTTTGAAGTTCCTAAGTAATAGTGAGCTTTGGAGCTCTTTATAACTGTGATAGAATCAGGAACTTTTTTAGAAAATATATAAAGAAGAATAATTACTCGTAATGAAATAGTCGAAATTAAAAATTGTAAAATAATAATTATTAAACCTAATAAAAATAAGCTCAAAGAAAAATAAAAAGTATTCTTAAAATAGAATAAAAGTAACAACACAAAATAATAAATAAAAGTTTTTAAACATCTTCATCGCTAGATGGTTCACGAAGTGGGGGTGGCGATGAGATATGGAAGTACTAACAAATCTGCTGTAGAGTGGCATCAATGTTATCGAAGCGCTGAAAACACTGTTGCTTGAATCGAGTAAGGCACTCAGAGATGTCAGCGTATGAAGCCGCCGTATGAACTGGACGAGAGGGGGGTAGTGGCTGAGACGGTGGATCCTCATGACATGGAGGAACATCATCAATAATGTCCTCTAGATCCTCCTCCTCAGTGGAATGGACGAGGAGGTACTGAGGCGGGTAGGTGCCACATCGTTTCTCGATTATCCTCATACTTAGCATACTCGAGATACCCTGTGGGGACATCTAGCCGATGAGAGTGAGGGAGGATGATTGGGCTACTGTGTTGAGGAGCTCAAAGCGCTGAGCCAGTCGAGTCACATTGGGCCCGATAGAGATGACCCCTCTCTTGTGCCGCTCCGTCTGGTGGGGAATTGCAAGGGCAATAAAGTAGGCGAGGTCAATGACGTGCCCATTCGCCATACTCCATAAGAAATAGGCGTCGTGGGTGGTGATGACGCTAATGCTCTCTTGTCTCCTTGTCAGAGTGTGAGCCAATATGGCGTGTAGATACCTCAAGGATGGAGGGAGAGCCGATGCCTTGGAGCAGCTAGGATCGTCAGTGCCCGAGGCAGGGACGAGGTCCCTCCAGCATTTTGGGGGGAGTTATGGATGTGGCGGTGGAGGTTGTTGAGTTCATTATCGTCCATGAATTCCTCCGTGTATAGCCCTAGTGCAATCCCGAACTCGGGTACGCTCAACTGGCATACTAGACTATCAAGGCAGAACTGGACCGTTCCAGGATCGTCGAAGTTGGTTATGACGGCCTGAAGATGGAACGTCGAGTAGAGTTCCAATGTGAACTCGAGATACGTTGGCTCGACGATCTCAAAGAAGAGCCCCCACGAGTCAGTCGTTAGGAGGGCTCGGACCGCGTCAGCCAATTGAATCTATTTGAGTGCGGCCCAGTCAATACAGTGGCCCACACCTAAGGGTCAGACCCGTAATATCTGATATAATTCCTCTTGGGGTCCCAAGGGAACCTGGAGGAACGGGTGCCTAATTTTCGTGGTAGGACCCAAGAATGACGCTGCTCCTTTCCTCTTTTTCGAGGCAGGAACAACGGTCTTCTTACCACGTGAGGACGACTTTGTACCTGCATTGAAAAATTGAAGTTCAACTAATATGCCCCAAAAATAATATGGAAAATCAAGACTAAATATGAATATTTCATGAGATTTACGTACTGGATGATACAAACTGAAATAACTAAATATATCAAGTTATATGATTATGGAAATAATGAATAAATGCATGTGGGTAAGCATAAATTTCATGGAAACAAGGAAAAATGAAAGAGTATAGCATAATATAGTAACTAAAAATTTTTATAAAACAAGAATGAGTATTTTAATATTCTAACTATGAATATTCATTCAAAATAGTTCAATAGAGCAAAGAAATCATGAAATAAGAAACATATTTAAAGAAAACAGAGAGAAAATAGTAAACAAACGCAAAAGGAAGAAGCTTGGGTGTCGGAATCGGTGTTGTAGGCGGCGCACGGGCATGGCCAGTAGGGCGTGTGGAGTTGCAGCGGCTAGGGTTAGGGATTTTTGGGGAGGTAGATGATGAATAGTGAGGGGTTTATATAGATTTTGGGCCACACACCCGTGTGCCCTAATTTTTGCCCGTGTGTTTCACGAATTTTGAGTTTGGGTGCGGCTGACATTCGGCCCACGCCCGTGTTCTTTGGGTGTGTAAGTGCACACGACCGTGTTGCACAGCCGTGTCTTGCTTCGTTCACTTCTTCCACGCCCATGTACATAGGTCCATGCTCGTGTTCGTTTTGACAGTGTCGACCACGGGTGGATGGCACAGACATGTCGTACGCCCGTGTTACATTTTCAATTTCAACCACGGTTTCAAGGCATGGGCGTGTCTCATGCCCGTATTATTTTGGCAGTTTTGCCCACGGCCATGTCGCATAGCCATGGCAACTTATCGCATCCCATGTTGCAGAAAAAAGAAAAAAATAAAATCTTTCCCTGATTTCACACGGCCTAATGCTGGCCCGTGTGCCTGGCCGTGTAGTCTTTAAAAAGCCTGTATTCCATGATTCGGTTAGTATGTTAGATGTTAAAAAACTAAAATTTTAAAGAAATTAACACTGTTAGTGCTTGGGTTGCCTCCGAGAAGCGCTTATTTATAGTCTAAGCTTGACTTACCTCTCTTTTGCATGGTCAACGTGGTGCGAGGAGTTTACACTCCTCATCCCTACTATCAACTTTATCAACATAAGGTTTAAGACGGGTATTGTTTACCTTAAATGTGCCGAATTTGGGATGAATTACCTCGACTATACCATATGGGAAAATACTGAGTACCGTAAGAGGAATTTCTTCATTAGGTTCAAGAGTGGCAATGCGAGGATCTACTGCATCTAGTAGTACTTTGTCTCCAACCTTAAGTTGATTTGGTGAGGTATTGAGCTTGTCCTGGTTCGGTTTTGGTTTATCGAGTGTTCTCTGCTTCTGTATCCGCTAGTCATCTAGCTCCTCGATTTGTAGCCTTCGTTCCTCATAGATAGGTCCTTTGTTGTTGTTTGAACATAGCTCGTATGTGCTCTTCAAAACTGTTTCCTGCATAGACGGGTGCCACAACATGATCAATATTAGTAGAATGATTTATACAACCACCTTCAATTTTTGATGTTTTACTCGAATTACGAGCTTGAAGGGTGATTGTTTCGTCTCCCACACGAAGTGTGAGTTCACTTGTACGAACATCAATAATGGTTCTAGCATTCGCTAAAAAGGATCATCGTAAAATTAAAGTTACGTTACTATCCTCTTCCATGTCTAGAACAACAAAGTCTTCCAGGTATATAAATTTATCGATTTTAACAAGAACATCTTTAATGATACCCCTAGGAAATCATATGGTTTTATCAGCCAATTGAATGCTCATCCTAGTTTGTTTGGGTTTCCCAAGACCTAGCTGTTTAAACATTTTATAAGGCATAACTTTAATGCTTGCCCCTAAGTCAGCCAATGCATTATGAACATCTAAACTACCAATTAAACAAGGGATTGTAAAACTCCCTGGATCCTTCAATTTGTTGGGTAGCTTATTCTGTAATATGGCTGAGCAAACTACATTCAACTCCACATGCGACGCCTCATCCAACTTTCGTTTATTTGTTAAAAGCTACTTTAAAAACTTGACTGCGTTTGGCATCTGCGAAACGGCTTCAATAAATGATAAGTTAATATGTAGTTTCTTTAAAAGTTTAAGGAATTTACGAAATTGTTAATCTGATCGGTCTTCCCTTGTTGCATTGGGGTATGGTACACAAGGTTTATATTCTGTACTCACCGGCTTTGGGTCATTTTGGCCTACCTCATTCTTACCTTTGCTTACCACCGTTTCTGGCCTTGGTTTTGCAACTAACCCTTCCTCATCTTAAATGGCAATCGCGTTGAGTTGCTCCCTTTGTTAGATTCAGTGTTGCTTGGTAGGCTACCTTGTGGTCGTTCAGAAATCAACTTGGCGAGCTGTCCAATCTGATTTTGGAGCCCCTAGATTGATGCTTGTTGATTTTTGTTTGAGTACCATCTTGGTATTCTGAAAATGAGCTTCTGACATCGAGATGAATTTGGTTAGCATCTTCTCAAGATTCGACTTTTTCTCCTGCTGATACGATGGTTGCTGAAAGCTTGGAGGGGGTGGTGGTCTCTGATTTCCTTGGCCTTCCTATGAAAAATTTGGGTGGTTCCTCCAACCTGCATTGTAAGTATTGCTATAAGGATTGTCTTGAGATCGAGGATTGTTACCCATGTAATTTAACTGCTCGTTCTCCATGTTGTGGCCATAAGGTGGGTATTATGAACTACTCGATCCACCTCCACTTGCTTCGCACTGCATTACTGGGTGAACCTTTGAAGAACAAAGAAAACCATCAATTTTCTTATTCAAGAGTTCTACCTAATTAGAGAACATGGTGACCGAATCGACGTTATAAATGCCTGCTGTTTCCATTGGCTTTGACCTCATGACTTGCCACTGATAGTTATTTAGTGACATCTCCTCTATAAATTCATAGGCATATTCAGGTGTCTTATTATTAATGGTTCCGCTAGTAGCTGTGTCAACCATCTGCCGAGTCAAAGGGTTCAGGCCATTGTGAAACGTTTGGACCTGTAGCCAGAGTGGTAACCCATGGTGAGGGCATCTTCGCAAAAGGTCTTTGTATCTCTCCCATGCATCGTAGAGTATTTCTAAATCCATCTGCACAAAAGAAGAGATATCATTACATAATTTACTTGTTTTAGCCGGTGAAAAATATTTTAATAAAAAATTTTCGGTCATCTATTCCCAAGTAGTGATTGATCCCCATGGCAACGAGTTCAACCATTGCTTAGCCTTATTCCTCAATGAAATAATCAAAGGCGAATGGTGTCATCAGAAATGCCATTAATTTTCACATAGTTCCAAAAAGTTTGCAAGTGAGCATTGGGATCTTCGTCCTGCAAACCATCAAACTTAACAAATTGTTGTATCATTTGAATTGTCTTAGGATTCAGTTCAAAAGTATTTACAGCTACAGTAGGCCTAACTATGCTTGATTCAGTTCCTGTTAAATTAGGTTTAGCATAATCATACATAGTACGTGGAGCAGGATTCTGATTAACAGCAATCGCAGGAGGTAGCGGATTTTCTTGGTTTTCAGCCATCTCCTCGGTTGTGGTTGAAGTATCGTTCTCTTGCTCTTCCTCTGTGTATCGTAAGCTTTGCCTTATTTCTCTTCGGTTTCTCTGAACTGTACGATCAAGCTCACTATCAAATAGTAACGGTCCTGATGGGTTTCTTCTGATCGTCAACTAGAAAAAACCTATCAGAAGAAAATAAATGAAAAATTAGAAAAGAAAATAAAAATTTAAGTTGGAATAAAAGTAAAATGGCTAAAGTAATAAAAATCGAGTGTTCCTAATATCCTAGTTCCCCGGTAACGGTGCCAAAAACTTGATACATGATATTCGTGGTAGGTTTTAAAGATTTATGAAAGAATCATTCTTGAGACTAACTTATTATCACGATTAAGGCAAGTGTACCTATCAAACAGTAATATAGTTCAGCAAGACCGGATTGTCGAACCCAAAGGAACTACGAGTACTAGTATTTACTTCCTTTTTATTATCTAGCTTAAAAATTTAGAGGTTTGGTTATCTAAACTAATTATTAACTAAGAATGCACAGAAAGAAAATTTGGGAAAATACTTCTAGGAAAATTCGATTGATTAAGACAATACTTAAGGAAAAATCCACCTAGACTGCACTTGTTATTTGACTCTAAATCAGACAATTTATTCATTTGACTTGATCCTTAGAAATCCCTAAGTTATATTATTATCTTTCTCGAGACTAATAACGTCTAACCCTAGGTTGAATAATTGAAATATCTTTCTAATTAACACCCTAGAATTGCATTGACTCGATCTATGGATTCCCTTATTAGGTTTCATCCTAATCCGGCAAAATCTTATCACCCTTTCTCTACGCGTGAAATCAACTCCGCTTAATTATGACAAATTTACTCTTAGACAGGGTCTATTCCTCCTCTGAATAAGAGCTTAACTTGAATCAATATCCTGGAATATCAAAACAAGAATTAAGAACAGATAATTAAGAACAAGTTAAATATTTATCATACAACTTAGATAATAATAACAAGATCTATCTTAGGTTTCATTCCCTTTAGGTATTTAGGGGGTTTAGTTCATACTTATGAAAAAAACATCTCAAAAGCATAAAGATAACAAAACATAAGAAAACCAAAAACTTCTAAAGGAACTTGAAGGGAGATCTTCAGTCTTGATGATGAATCTGGCTTCTAAAATGGATCAATCGGCTTTCCTTGAGTAATTCCTTCCTTCCTACTCTCTGTTCTCCTTCTAAGTGCCTCCTCTGGTGTTTAAATAGGCTTTAGAATGCCTAAGAGCCCCCAAAATTGGCCTTTTTCGAATAGGGTTATACTTGGGCTCGGCAGGGACATGCCCGTGTGCTATTACTCCAGCCTATTGTCAAGGCTGTTGAACAAGCACGGAAGTGTAGTATACCCATGTAAGTCATGCTTCAATCTTTCCAAAGGGACACGACCGTGTGACACGCCCGTGTGAGGAAGTCCAAGCAGTGTTGATTTCCCACGTGGGTCCATTTTCTCCGTTTTCGGCCCGTTTCTCGCTCTTTTTACTCTCCTATGCTCACCTAAGTATAAAACATGAAATTAAAGGATTTGGAGAATCGAATTTGCCAATTCTAAGGAGAAATCATCTATAAATGTGCTAAGCATGGGATAAAAATATGTATAAATTACAATTTATCAAATACCCCCACACTTAAGCATTTGCTTGTCCTCAAGAAAAAATCCTCAACTCATAAGCAAAAAAAATTCTTCTCAATTTATAATCCCTATCAAGAATATCTCAAAATAATCCATAAGTACTCATACATTGAAAATTCAACTAAAAGTACATCAAAGTTTCAAGTATCCCAAGTTGAGCATTTTATCACGAAAACATAGGTGTCTCCCCTCATTTATGTGATTACCTTTGATCAAAATATCATAGAGTTTAACATCCTCACTAAAGATTCACTCGAATCACTCAAGGTGTTTAAGGACATCAATAAAAGCACTCACTAGTCAATATGAAAAGTTATTACCATAGGCATGCTATAAAATCAAATCTACACCACTATATATTGAGCTGATACGTCAATCAAAAAGGTCTTTTTAAAGGGTTGTAATGTGGCTTTGGTTAGGGGGTGTGGTCACAAGCTGAAAGAAGATGTTAGAATCGATATTGAATTGAAAAATTACCTAGATAGAAAAATAACTAGTCATCAGTAGAATACAAGGGAGCTTCTTCTTAGAATATGGAACTAACACTCAAGCTCAAAAATTACGAATTACTACTAATATGTATATAAGTGTTATTTTTTTAAGCACAAGTAAAATATTTAGAAGCACAAAACATAACTAAACAATTTGCTCAAATTAAATCTCGACAAAAATAGGAATCAACTTAGGGGATTTCAACAATAATGGGTTATGGGTTAATATTGAGGGTAAATCAATTAATGGCTTGTTAGGCTCAAAAGGGGTTCACTAAGGGTTAATTATGGAGGTAGGCTTTTGTGGAGTGAGTGGGTTAAACCTAAGTGTCTTTATCATCTTAACATATCAAATCAAATGGTGTGGTCTTCATATGCATAATCAAGCAAGTTCTAGAATAACAAATCAAAACTGACACACTCATAATGAAAGTGAGCATAAAAGGAATAAAATATGCTCTAAAGGCTCAATATCTCACAAAAATTAAAGCTTTTGGATGTTCAAACTTGTGAATTTCAACTCAAGATAATACCTAAACTTAGGGAAACAACCTAAAAGTTTTTAATTCTTCAAAAATCAACTTATCATGCTTGATTCCCTAATATCTTAAAGTTTAAACAATCAATGCATAAATACCTATGTTTTAATTCAAGACATATCAATAAAAGTCATAAATTAATCAAAATTCATTCCAATAGTGATATGAGTGATTCACGTGAGAATAAGACAAAATTCAGGGATTTCTAATGATGATATAAAAGATCCCCCACATTTAAGATGGACATTGCCCTCAATGTACAAAGAAAGATATATTAACAAAGATAGATTTATAATCATAAGATCGGTAGAGAAGTGAAACTTCCTGAACAATGAATGAACTCCTGGAATTAGAGTCATGGAGAATAAATGGCCAAAGCAATGATGAGGGTGGAGGAGGATACTCCAGTGGTGGTAGAGGTTGGGTTCCACAAATGCTGCGGCAAAAGAATATTATATCTCATGTTGGCTATGGTCGTGGTCGAGCAGGGCATGGCAGTCGTAGAGAACATTTCCTAGTGGAGTTTTAGGTTCCTAACTAATAGTGTGCTTTGGAGCTCTTTATAAGTGTGATAGAATCAGGAACTTTTTTAGAAAATATATAAAGAAGAATAATTACTCGTAATGAAATAGCCGAAATTAAAAATTGTAAAATAATAATTATAAATCATAATAAAAATAGGCTTAAAAAATAAAAAGTATTCTTAAAATAGAATAAAACTAACAACACAAAATAATAAATAAAAGTTTTTAAACATCTTCATCGCTAGATGGTTCGCGAGGTGGGGGTAGCGATGAGATGTGAAAGTGCTAACAAATCTGCTGTAGAGTAGCATTAATGTTATCGAAGCACTGAAAACACTGTTACTCGAATCGAGTAAGGCGCTCACAGATGCCAACGTATGAAGCCGCCGCATGAACTGGACGAGAGGGGGTGGTGGCTGAGACGGTGGGTCCTCATGACATGGAAGAACATCATTAGTAATGTCCTCTAGATCCTCCTCCTCAGTGGACTGGACGAGGCGGTACTGAGGAGGGTAGGTGCCACGTCGTTTCTCGATTATCCTCATACTTAGCATGCTCAAGATGCCCTTTGGGGACATCTAGCCGATGAGAGTGAGGGAGGATGATTGGGCTACTGTGTTGAGGAGCCCGAAGTGCCGAGCCAGTCGAGTCACATTGGGCCCAATAGAGATGACCCCTTTCCTGTGCCGCTCCGTCTGGTGGCGAATGGTAAGGGCAATAAAGTAGGCGGGGTCGATGGCGTGCCCATTTGCCATACTCCATAAGAAATAGGCATCGTGGGTGGTGACGACGCTAGTGCTCTCTTGTCTCCCTGTCAGAGTGTGAGCCAAGATGGCATGTAGATACCTCGGGGATGGAGGGAGAGCCGATGCCTTGGAATGACTAAGATCGTAGGTGCCCGAGGTAAGGACAAGGTAACTCTAGCATTTTGAGGGCGAGTAGTGGATGTGGCGGTAGAGGTTGTTGAGTTCATTATCGTCCATGAATTCCTTTGTGTATAGCCCTAGTGCAATCTCGAACTCGGGTACGCTCAACTGGCGTACTAGACCACCAAGGCAGAACTGGACCGTTCCAGGGTCGTCGAATTTAGTCATGATGGTCTGAATATGGAACATCGAGCAGAGTTCCAATGTGAACTTGAGATACGTTGGCTCAACGATCTCAAAGAAGAGCCCCCACGGGTCAGTCGTTAGGAGGGTCAGACCGCGTCAGCCAATTGAATCTTCTTGAATGCAGCCCAGTCAATGCAACTGCCCACACCTAGGGGTCAGGCCCAAAATATTTGATATAATTCCTCCTAGGGTCCCAAGGGAACCTGGAGGAACGAGTGCTTAATCTCCGTGGTAGGACCCGAGAATGACGCTGCTCTTTTCCTCTTTTTCGAGGCGGGAACAGCGGTCTTCTTACCACGTGAGGACGACATTGTACCTGCGTTGAAAACTTGAAGTTCAACCAATATGCCCCAAAAATAGTATGGAAAATCAAGACTAAATATGAATATTTCATGAGATTTACGTACTGGATGTTTTAAACTAAAATAACTAAATATATCAAGTTATATGATTATGGGAACAATGAATGAATGCATGTGGGTAAGCAAAAATTTCATGGAAACAAGGAAAAATGAAAGAGTATAGCATAATGTAGTAACTAAAAATTTTTATAAAACAAGCATGAGTATTTTAATATTCTAACTATGAATATTCATTCAAAATAGTTCAATAGAGTAGAGAACTCATGAAATAAGCAACATATTTAAAGAAAACAAAGAGAAAAGAGAAAACAAATGCAAAAAGAAGAAGCTTGGGCGTCAGAATCGGTGTTGTAGGCGGCGCACGGGCATGGGGGGTAGGGCGTGTAGAGTTGCAGCGTCTAGGGTTAGGGATTTTGGGGGAGGGAGATGATGAATAGTGAGGGGTTTATATAGATTTTGGGCCACACGCCCGTGTGCCCTAATTTTTGCCTGTGTGTTTTGCGAATTTTGAATTTGGGCACGACTGACATTCAGCCCACGCCCATGTTTTTTGGGAGTGTAAGTGGACACGACCGTGTTGCACGACTGTGTCTTGCTTTGTTCGCTTCTCCCATGCCCGTGTACATAGGTCCATGTCCGTTTTCGTTTTCATAGTGTCAACCACGGGCGGATGGCACGGGCATGTCGCACGCTCGTGTTACATTCTCAGTTTCAACCACGGTTTCAAGACACGGGCATGTCTCATGCCCGTGTTGCTTTGTAGTTTTGCCCACGGCCATGTCGCACGGCCATGGCAACTTATCGTATCCCATGTTGGGGAAAAAAATAAAATAAAATCTTGCCCTGTTTTCACACGGCCTAATGCAAGCCCGTCTGCCTGGCCGTGTGGTCTTTAGAAAGCCTGGATTCCATGATTCGGTTAGTATGGTAGATGTTAAAAAACTAAAATTTTAAAGAGATTAACTCTGTTAGTGCTCGGGTTACCTCTGAGAAGCGCTTATTTATAGTCTAAGCTCGATTTACCTCTCTTCTGCATGGTCAAGGTGGTGTGAGGAGTTTACACTCCTCATCCCTACTATCAACTTTATCAACATAAGGTTTAAGACGGGTATTGTTTACCTTAAATGTGCCGAATTTGGGATGAATTACCTCGACTATACCATATAGGAAAATACTGAGTACCGTAAGAGGAATTTCTTTATTAGGTTCAAGAGTGGCAATGCGAGGATCTACTGCATCTAGTAGTACTTTGTCTCCAACCTTAAGTTGATTTGGTGAGGTATTGAGCTTGTTCTGGTTCGGTTTTGGTTTATCGAGTGTTCTCTGCTTTTGTATCCTCCATTCATCTAGCTCCTCTATTTGTAGCCTTCGTTCTTCATAGATAGGTCCTTTGTTGTTGTTTGAACATAGCTCGTATGTGTTCTACTGTTTCCTACATAGAGGGTTCCACAACATGATCAGTATTAGTAGAATGATTTATACAACCACCTTCAATTTTTGATATTTTACTCGAATTACGAGCTTGAAGGGTGATTGTTTCGTCTCCCACACGAAGAATGAGTTCACCTGTACCAACATCAATAATGGTTCTAGCAGTCGCTAAAAAGGATCATCCTAAAATTAAAGGTGCACTACTATCCTTTTCGATGTCTAGAACAACAAAGTCTACTGGGTATATAAATTTATCAATCTTAACATGAACATCTTCAATGATACCCTTCGGAAATCTAATAGTTTTATCAGCTGATTGAATGCTCATCCTAGTTTGTTTGGGTTTCCCAAGACCTAGCTGTTTAAACATTTTATAAGGCATAACTTTAATGCTTGCCCCTAAGTCAGCCAATGCATTATGAACATCTAAACTACCAATTAAACAAGGAATCATAAAACTCCCTGGATCCTTCAATTTATTGGGTAGCTTATTCTGTAATTTGGCTGAGCAAACTGCATTCAACTCCACATGCGACGCCTCATCCAACTTTCGTTTATTTGTTAAAAGCTCCTAAAAACTTGACTGCGTTTGACATCTACGAAACGACTTCAACAAATGGTAAGTTAATATGTAGTTTCTTTAAAAGTTTAAGGAATTTACGAAATTGTTAATTTGATCGGTCTTTCCTTGTCGCATTGGGGTATTGTAAACGTGGTTTATATTCTGTACTCACCGGCTTTGGGTCATTTTGGCCTACCTCATTCTTACCTTTGCTTATCACTGTTTCTGGCCTTGGTTTTGCAACTAACCCTTCCTCATCTTGAATGGCAATCACGTTGAGTTGCTCCTTTGGGTTAGATTCAGTGTTGCTTGGCAGGCTACCTTGTGGTCGTTCGAAAATCAACTTGGCGAGCTGTCCAATCTGAATTTCGAGCCCCTAGATTGATGCTTTTTGATTTTAGAGTGCCATCTCGGTATTCTAAAAATGTGTTTCTGACATCAAGATGAATTTGGTTAGCATCTCCTCAAGGTTCGGCTTTTTCTCCTACTGGTACGGTGGTTGCTAAAAGCCTGGAGGGGGTGGTGGTCTCTGATTTCTTTGGTCTCCCCACGAAACATTTGGGTGGTTCCTCCAACCTACATTGTGAGTATTGCTATAAAAATTGTTTTGAGATCGAGGATTGTTACCCATGTAATTTAACTACTCGTTCTTCATGTTGTGGCCATAAGGTGGGTATTCTGAACTACTCGATCCACCTCCACTAGCTTCGTACTGCATTACTGGGTGTACCTTTGAAGAACTAAGAAAACCGTCAATTTTCTTAGTCAAGATTTCTACCTAATTAGAGAGCATGGTGGCCGAATTGACGTTATAAAAACCCACTATTTTCGTTGGCTTTGTCCTCGTGACTTGCCACTGATAGTTATTCAGTGACATCTCCTCTATAAATTCATAGGCATCTTCAGGTGTCTTATTATTAATGGTTCTGCCAGCAGCTGCATCAACCATCTGCAAAGTCGAAGGGTTCAAGCCATTGTGAAACGTTTGGACCTGTAGCCAGAGTTGTAACCCATGGTGAGGGCATCTTCGCAAAAGGTCCTTGTATCTCCCCTATACATCGTAGAGTGTTTCTAAATCCATCTGCACAAAAGAAGAGATATCATTACATAATTTAGCTGTTTTAGCCGGCAGAAAATATTTTAATAAAAATTTTTCGGTCATCTGTTCCCAAGTAGTGATTGATCCTCATGGCAACGAGTTCAACCACTGCTTAGCCTTATTCCTCAACGAAAAAGGGAATAACCGAAGATGAATGGCATCATCAGAAATGCCATTAATTTTAAATGTATCACATAGTTCCAAAAAGTTTGCAAGTGAGCGTTGGGATCTTCGTCCTACAAACCATCAAACTGAACAAATTGCTGTATCATTTGAATTGTGTTAGGTTTCAGTTCAAAAGTATTTGCAGCTACAGTAGGCCTAACTATGCTTGATTCAGTTCCTGTTAAATTAGGTTTAGCATAATCATACATAGTGCGTGGAGCAGGATTCTGATTAACAACAATCGCAGGAGGTAGCGGATTTTCTTGGTTTTCAGCCATCTCCTCGGTTGTGGTTGAAGTATCGTCCTCTTGCTCTTCCTCTGTGTATCGTAAGCTTTACCTTATTTCTCTTTGATTTCTACGAACTATACGATCGAGCTCACTATCAAATAGTAACAGTCCTGATGGGTTTCTTCTGATCATAAATTAGAAAAAACCTATCAGAAGAAAATAAATGAAAAATTAGAAAAGAAAATAAAAATTTAAGTTGGAATAAAAGTAAAATAGCTAAAGTAATAAAAATCGAGTGTTCCTAATATCCTAGCTCCCCGGTAACGGCGCCAAAAACTTGATACGTGATATTTGTGATAGGTTTTAAAGATTTATGAAAGAATCGTTCTTGAGACTAATTTATTATCACGATTAAGGCAAGTGTACCTATCGAACAATAATATAGTTCAGCAAGGTCGGGTTGTCAAACCCAAAGAAACTACGAGTACTAGTATTTACTTCCTTTTTATTATCTAGCTTAAAAATTTAGAGGTTTGGTTATCTAAACTAATTACTAACTAAGAATGCACAGAAAAAAAATTTGGGAAAATACGTTTGGGAAAATTCGATTGATTAAAACAATACCTAAGGAAAAATCCACCTGAACTTCACTTGTTATTTGACTCTGAATCAGACAATTTATTCATTTGACTTGATCAATAGAAATCCCTAAGTTATATTATTATCTTTCTCGAGACTAATAACGTCTAACCCTAGGTTGAATAATTGAAATCTCTTTCTAATTAACACAATAGAATTGCATTGACTCGATCTATGGATTCCCTTATTAGGTTTCAGCTTAATCCGGCAAAATCTTATCGCCCTATCTCTACGCGTGAAATCAACTCCGCTTAATTATAACAAATTTACTCTTAGACAGGGTCTATTCCTCCTCTGAATATGAGCTTAACTTGAATCAATATCCTGGAATATCAAAACAAGAATTAAGAACACAAAATTAATAACAAGTCAAATATTTATCATACAATTTGATAATAATAACAAGATCCATCTTAGGTTTCATTCCCCTTAGGTATTTAGGGGGTTTAGTTCATACTTATGAAAGAAAACATCTCAAAATCATAAAGATAACAAAACATAAGAAAATCCAAAACTCCTAAAGGAACTTGAAGGGAGATCTTCAGTCTTGATGACAAATCTGGCTTCTGAGATGGATCAATCGGCTTTCCTTGAGTAATTCCTTGCTTCCTACTCTCCGTTCTCTTTCTAAGTTCCTCCTCTTGTGTTTAAATAGGCTTTAGAATGCCTAAGAGCTCCCAAAATTGGCCTTTTTCGAATAGGGTTATACTTGGGCTCGGTAGGGAAATACCCGTGTGCTATTACTCCAGCCCGTGGTCAAGGCTGTTGAACAAGCACAGGCGTGTAGTATACCCGTGTAAGTCGTGCTTCAATCCTGCCAAAGGGACACGGCCGTGTGACACGCCCGTGTGAGGAAGTCCAGGCCATGTTGATTTCCCACGTGGGTCCATTTTCTCTGTTTTCGGCCCGTTTCTCGCTCTTTTTACTATCCTATGCTCACTTAAGTATAGAACCTGAAATTAAAGGATTAGGAGCATCGAATTCACCAATTCTAAGGAGAAACCATCCATAAATGTGCTTAGCATGGGATAAAAATATGTATAAATTACGGTTTATCAACCAGACCTCATTATAGGTACGTTTTTAATATTTAATGTACCTTATCTTGCACTGATAGACCTAGGCTGTATACACTCATATGTAGCTGGTTCTGTGTCTGAGACTTTGGGGATTCTAGTCGAGAGTACTGATAGTAAGGTAACTATGTTAAGTCCTTTGAGGCAGTCTGCTCGGGTTAGTAGAGTGTATAGAGACGTTTCGTTGGATGTTCAAGGGACAATGTTTCTGGTTGATCTAATGGAGCTTCCGTTTGGGGAGTTCGATCTGATTCTAGGGATGGACTTGTTGGTTAAACACATGGTGAGTCTGGATTATGCAACGAAAAGGGTTGTTTTGAGGACCGAGGAGGACAATAAGGTAGTCGTGATTGGGGAACGATGTGACTATCTGGCTAATGTGGTTTCTACATTAGCGGTAGAAATGTTAGTAAGGAAAGGGTGTGAGGCATTCTTGGCCTACGTTAGTATTTCTGATTTAGGGGACTCCTCGGTTAAGGACATAGAACCATGAGGGACTTTTCAAATGTATTTCCTGAAGAACTACCGGGGTTGCCTCTGAGCCATGAGGTAGAGTTTGGGATTGAGTTGGTTCCTGGTACAGCTCCGGTGTCTATCACCCCTTACCAAATGGCACTGAAGGAGCTTGCAGAGCTTAAGGCTCAGATTCAAGAACTGTTAGGCCATGGGTTCATTCGTCCTAGTGTGTCTCCGTGGGGAGCACCTGTTCTATTTATGAAGAAGAAAGATGGGACAATAAGGATGTGCATTGATTATCGACAGCTGAACAAGCTAATGATCAAGAATAAGTACCCACTTCCGAGAATAGATGATTTATTTGACCAATTCAGAGGAGCTTTTTCTAAGATCAATCTGCAATCAGGTTACATTACAAGTTCCTAATTATGCCATTTGGGTTGACTAATGCACCAGTAGCATTTATGGACTTGTTGAATCGAGTGTTCTAGCCCTATTTGGACCAATTCATGGTGGTATTAATTGACGACATCTTGGTATATTCTGAGATAGAGGATGAGCACAATAAGTATCTCAGAGTGGTTCTACAGACACTCTGTAAGAAACAGTTGTATGCGAAGTTTAGTAAGTGTGATTTCTGGCTCCGAGAAGTGACCTTTTTAGAACATATGGTGTCGACTGAGGGGATTCATGTTGATCCTCATAAGATTAAGGCCGTGTTGGATTGGAAATAGCCGAAGAATGTGTCTGAAATTTGTAGCTTTCTAGGGCTGGCCGGATATTATCGACATTTTGTAGAAGGGTTCTCTTTGATCGCGGCTGCAATGACTAAACTACTACGTAAGGGAGTTCCCTTCATTTGGATTGATAATAAGAGAGTTTTGATAAGCTTAAGACTATTCTGATTCAAGCTCCTATTCTGATACAGCCTGAGCCTAGTAAGAACTTTGTTGTATACGGCGATGCATCACATGTGGGTCTGGGTTGTGTTTTGATGCAAGGCAGAAAGGTGGTTGCTTATGCATCTCGTCAGCTCAAGACTCATGAGGCTAATTATCCTATGCATGATCTGGAGTTGGCAGCGGTAGTCTTCGCTTTAAATGTGGAAGCACTATTTGTATGGTGAGAAGTGTACTATTTACACTGATCACAAGAGCCTCAAATATCTCCTCACCCAGAAGGATTTGAATCTTAGGCAGCGTAGATGGATTGAGTTGCTTAAGGATTATGATTGCACCATCGAGTACCATCCTGGTTAGCCAATATGGTGGCTGATGCATTGAGCCGTAGGGCTTTGATCGACCTAAGAGCGATGTTCACTCGTCTTAGTTTATTCAACAATAGGAGTCTGTTGGTAGAACTTCAGGTAAAACCAATATGGATTGATCAGATTAGAGGTAAACAGATGGGGGATATGTCTCATGAGTTTCATTTTCATAAGGTTAAGAGTGGCGTTACTACTGATTTTGGGATTAACAACGATGGGGTATTATGTTTCTACGGTCAGATTTGTGTGTCGAATGATGGGGATTTAAGGCAATTGATTCTAAGGGAAGCGTATAGTAGTCCTTATGCTATGCATCCTAGCGAGAACAAGATGTATCGAGATCTACGAGAACTATACTAGTGGCAAGAGTTGAAGCGTGAGGTTACTAACTTCGTTGCTCGCTGTTTGACTTGTCAGCAAGTTAAGGCTGAACATTTTACCTTTTGGTTTACTGCAGCTGGTTAAAATACCAACGTGGAAATGGGAGCGAGTAACGATGGCCTTCGTTAGTAGGTTGCCTCTAACACCCACTAAGAAGGATTTTGTTTGGGTTATCGTTGATCAACTGACCAAGTCTACTCACTTCATTCTAGATAAGATAGACTTTTCTCTGCAAAGATTGGCTAAACTCTACATTTCTGAAATAGTGAGGCTACATGGAGTAGCTATCCTGATCATCTCTGATTGGGATCTTCATTTCACGTCTCGGTTCTGGAAGAAGTTGCATGAGGCTTTGGGTTTGAGGTTAGATTTCAGTACTGTTTTATATCCTCAGATAGATGGTTAGTCAGGGAGAGTGATTCAGATACTGGAGGACATGTTGAGAGGCTATCGAGGCAGTTGGGAGGACTACTTGTTATTAGTAGAGTTATTTTACAATAACAGCTACCAGTCTAGTATACAGATAGCGCCATATGAGGAACTGTATGGTTATAAGTGCCGCACTCCCTTATGCTAGACTGAGTTGGGTGAGCGACGTATTCTGGGTGTGGAATTAGTTTTAGAAATTGAGGATAAAGTTAGATTGATTCAGGACCGACTGAAAGCAACTTCTGATAGGCAGAAGTCCTATGCAGATCTGAAGTGTTGAGAGATAGAGTATTCTGTGGGAGACTTCATTTTTCTCAAGGTCTCGCCATGGAAGAAGATACTGAGGTTCAGTCGCAAGGGCAAGCTAAGCCCTCGATTTATTCGGCCGTACCAGATTTTGAGACAAGTAGGGCCAGTTGCATACTAGTTGGAGCTACCTCTAGAGTTAGATCGCATTCATGATGTTTTCAACGTTTTAATGCTGAGATGCTATCGCTCTGATCCCATGCACATTGTTCCTGTGGAGGAGATTGAGGTTCAGCCAGATCTAACATTTGAGGAGGAGCCGGTTCAGATTTCAGATAACGACATTAAGGTTCTACGAAGAAAATCTATTCCCTTAGTGAAGGTGTTGTGGTAGAATCATATCACTGAGGAGGCCACTTGGGAGCCGAAGGATTCAATGTGTCAGCAGTATCCTCACCTTTTCTGATCAGGTAAAATTTTGAGGCTGAAATTTTCTTTTAGGGGGTAGAGTTGTAACACCCCAAATTTATGTAATTCCGGCTTATGTGATTTTGGAGCACAAAAATATTTGTATATGTTTCGGTAATTCCTTGACACAAATGTGTATCTGCTTCAGTGGTTAAGTGTTATGGGTGTGTGTGAGAAGTCTCAAGTTCAAGTCTTAGCTTTGGAAAATTTTGGCTTTTTAATGAATAAAGCCTCACTCTAGTTCAGTAGGCTTATGTTATATTGGTTGAAATTTTATATCAGAATGGGCCTGCTGGTCTAGAGGTTAAGTGGTGTGTTGGTGTGTTTGAGGTCTGGAGTTCGAATCCTGGTTCGAGCAAGGGAGTTTATTTTTATTCGGGGGACTGTCAGATTTTCAATTGGACCGAAATTCTGAGTAGTGGAAATTATGTAGTTAGTGAGGGAGAGTTTCAAGGGATCTGTAGCATCTTTCCATATTTTCTTTTCTTCTTTTTTTTTCGAATTTGAATTGTTTTTCTCTCTCAAGTTGAACATCAAATCTGTTCTTCCATATTCTGTCAATTTTCTCTTTTTGCTTCCCTATTCTTTTATCTTCCTAACAATTTTGCTACATTCGACTTTTGGATTACGTATTTATGTGGTAAGATTTCAATTGCTTTAAGAGAGGGCTCTCGTATAGTGTCATTCTAAGTTGATATGTTGATTCTGTTGGGCTAGTTTCTGGTTTTGGTAGCAATAGATCATGATGAATGAGACCCTTATCTTGCAGAATCGTAGTCGCAAAGTTCGGAGTGTAAGGGTAAGTGATAGTTTGTGAATTGAACTATTGTCAGTTTCATGATTTAGATTAATCGTGTATTAGGTTTGATTTTGAGCATTGATATGTTGATGTTTAACCTCTGGAGTGCTCGAGGATCGTTTTAGCATCAATCAATACTAGGTGTGTACCCAAAACACTAAAAACGAGTTTTGGTGAAAAGCTGAAAAAGCCTACTATTGACGCCACACGGGCGTGTGGCAGGCTATGTGACTGAACACGGGCATGTGAATGACGAGCCAGGCCGTGTGTGAGACACAGGCTCGATCAATTGGGCCATGTAGGCCACACAAGCATGTGGGCCTACACGGGTGAACCACACAGGCGTGTGGGATTCTGGGTCAGGCCGTGTGATCCACACGACCAAGGTCATATTGGGTCGTGTAGGCCACACGGGCATGTGGGCCTACACAAGTAGACCATATAGATGTGTGAGCCCATTTTTTCTGAAATAGTTCTGTAAGGTTCGACTGTGACCTACTGTAGGGTCGGTAAGCATTATCTGGACCCTTAAATGTCTGATCTATTGTATGATCTCTGTACTGAGTCTGATAATACTAAATTGATTGTGTGAATGATTATTGCATATTAGCATGCCATTCATTGTATGTTGCATTGCATCGAGGTGGGTTGATGATTTATTAGAGGAAGTGTCTGAAAGGTTCTTAAGCCTATTATCTGGCAGTTCAGCTGCAAATATCTATTTATGTGCCACGTTTCGGAACAGTATGTTGTGTAGGGATGGGTGGGTCGATTTTATCCCCACATGGTGTGTAGGGTTGGATGGAGATGGTGCGTAGAGGCTGGTGGGTAGGATTCTGATATTCCATTTTTCATCTATATTTGATTGGGCTAAAGCCCTAATTTATATCTAATTCTGCATCTGAATGGGCTAAGGCCCGAATTGATTCTGTAATGGGCTCCAGCCCCAGACTGTTTATTTCTGACTTCTGATGATTATTCTGTATGTTTTCTGTGGGGGTTATACACGGAGTTTGTGAAAATTCACCCTTTTCTATTTAATCATTATAGGTAATCCCCGGTTATGACAGATCGGTGTAGCGGAGGACTCCATGGTGGCGACACGTAAAATTCTAGACTGACTTTCCATTTATTTCTAGTTTTTATTACTTATTTGGTGTTTTTGATGTAATTCTAGACTTGGACTATTTGGTTTTAATTCCGGACTTTATACAATTTTATTATTATTTAAACTGCAACTCATCAAAACTCGGTTTTCTTAAAAATTAAGGTTTTTGTAAATAAAAACTATTTTTCCTAAAATAGAATGTTTCTAAAGCTTCCGCGTAAATGAGATACATTTTAATCACAATAAAGACCATGTATTTCTACTTTGTGGTAAAAAAAATATTAAGTAACTAGAACGGTTTTAACTCGTCAAATCCGATTTCAAACTCCATATCATGTGACGTCGCCAGATTCGGCCATAACGTCTGAGCCAGGTTTTGGGTGTTACACCAATGACTCAAAGAGTCTAACATATCCCATAAGTGTAGCATAAAGCTAAACACTCTCCAACACAACATTTTCCATAAGTGTAGCATAAAGCTAAACACTCTCCAACACACCAACATGTCCTAATGAATGGAGCTTAGCTCGCCATTCCCTTATCTCTCCACTCTGTCCTGAGGCCTCAATGCCCAAACCACAAAACAAAATGTGAGTATACACAATTCTATGGCATGCAACCTGTATCCAACGGTCTGAATAGATCACAAGGCCAAAATTCCACAATTACACATATTCAATTATTGTTTTAATGCACATAACCTCTGTTCGTACTCATTAAGTCACACCAGAATCTCATAAACAATGCATGCCTATTAAAATCACATTTAATTGCACTTCAGGAGTCATAATAATGTTCATTGAGCTATCATATATTAGACATCATATGTGTTCATTAAAATCAGTACATCACATATAAAATACAAATATTCTCACATATTACATGTCATAATAACATCACATATCACAACTAATCATGCACTAGGCATAATTAAAAAAAAGGCAAAAAGTATAGAAAAGGCTTACTCTCAAAACTTAAGATAGGAGTTTAGGCAAATCTTAAGCTCCTGATGAACACTATGAATCACGCATACCAGTAGCGACTTCAGAACACTCACCAATTACGCTTCTGCTTACACACCGGAAGCTCAAACAACTTTTTCCTTGCCTTTAGACTTACTCGTAGTTGCTCTCGATTGATCCAAAACTTACCACACATAACAAAACACAGTCCAAACTCATCAAAAATAGCCTTGAACACAACTAAATAGAAAGAAATAAACAATTCAAGCCACTCTTTTCTCACTATCAAAAACTAGCTAATTTTTCCAAAATTGAAGATTCGACACCCTAACCTCATTTCTAATTCTCCATTTTGATTTGAAACATCTAAAATAACACTTAATTTCATATCTAAACCACTATTTTCACCGAAATCCAATGAAGCTTTCAAGAACATGTAAAAGGGGAAAATGTTTGATTCCTAAAAATCAGATTATAAACTATTATATTGAAGTGAAATACCTTTTAATTAGGTTAAGATGAATAAAAAATCACTTTAAAAACACAAGTTTACTCAATATTTCGAAATCTACATTTTTTGAATCCAAACATGCTTTAAAGGCATCAAATCAAAATATTCTCTTTTAAAACCTGATTCGAATTAACAACACTCTTTATTTATGTAACACCCCTTACCCGTATTCAATGCCGGATCAGGGTCCGAGGCGTTACGAGACTTACCACACAAACAATCATACAATTCCGAGCCATAAATTTGTGTCCAAATTAAAACCATTTGCAATTAATCATAAATTCCCTAATATGAGCCTAAGAGGCCCTAAACATGCTTTGGGAGTGGTCTGGGACTAAATCGAGAACTTTAGAAATTTTTACAAAAACTTAGAAAATTTTTCCACTAAATAGGGGTCACACGCCCTTGAGGGCAGGCCGTGTGGTCACACACGCCCGTGTCTCGACCCCGTGTAACTCTTTGACTTGTAACTCATGAACAAATTGATGTCACATGGCCAAGTCACACGCCCATGTGGGTAATTAAATTTTCATTAAATAGGCGCAGACTTCACATGCCCGGGACACACGACCGTGTCTAAGGCCGTGTCCTTCACACAGCTGAGACACATGCCCGTGTCTCTGCCAGTGTGCTCAATTCTGAGCATTCTGTTTCTCAAAATTTAGGTGTAGGGGACACACCGCCAAAACACATGCCCATGGGACAGGTCGTGTGTCACACATGGCCTAGACACACACCCGTGTGGACAAAATAAAGGCTATTTACCAAGCCATTTGCCACCCTTATTCACACATACGCATACAATGGCACAAAACATAATATACTTGGGCAACCAAAACACCCACAATTATGACCAATACATGCCAATACAATAGCAACAGCTATCATGCTCACAACATTTATAATGCCCTAAATCAATCATGCAACTTCACATTCATTAAGCCTTAATTTACTAATTTCAAGACACCTAATTGTGCACAAGTTATTATCTCATCAACCTATCACATTCCCAAACATTTCGTACTCATGCTATGAATCACATTCCATTATTCACCAAGCATACCATGACCATATCACCAAAAACATTGGCACATAATGAATATACTTAGGCTTACAACCATGTTAGCCAAAATAAGCCAATTTACATGGCCAAATATCAAATCAAGCCTTTGACAAATTACAAGCCAATATATTGGCTAAATCATAGTGACACATATAACAAAATGACCAAGTCCCTATATATGCCATACTTCCAAAATACTAAGATCATCAATACCCAAAAATGAGAGTTTGATAGTGTGATTCGAATCTCCGACGATCTCCGATTCGAGTTAGCTTGGCGACACTATAATACATGGAAAATAAACGGAGTAAGCTATAAAGATTAATAAGCTCATATGCAAGAAATAAGCAACTTTACCATGCATATAATATTAAAATAATATAACATAATTAAATGTACATTTACCATAGTATCATAATTCAATTCATCACAAAGCTTACCACATTTTCATCATTTCAAGCATTTAATAAACATGAGCTTTATGTATATACCTGAACCATGTCGAAATGAACTTACACATAATCTCATCTTTGACATACCCGTAAACCACTTGGAATAAAAATGTCGGGTACTCAGGAAATTTGCACACTAAGTGCCACATATGTAGCCAATGCTACCTCAAATGTCATATCACATAGTTGCTTGCTCTCGAGCTATCAACGGGCCTGTTCACATAAGCTGTCAGCCAAGACGTAGCTACACGGTGCTACTCACACAAGCTGTCAAGTATCCACAACATATGCCGGTATACTCAGCCATCGGTAGGACGTACAAGACCAGCACCTGGATCAAATAACCACATAACACATACTAACCCTAGTGACATGTCATTTATATCCTAACCTATTCCTAAGGTTCAACGGGACTTCTCACCTGCCGAAACATCATCGAACTTGTTCATAGAGTTATACTCATTCATATAATAAAATATACAATTCATGCAATATTAAAGCATTTAAATACAATTATTCTAAAGCTTATTTTTAACATACGAACTTACCTCGGTACAAAATGGCTAATTATTCGATTTAGTCCACAACTTTGTTCTTTCCCTGGTCTAGGTCAGAACCTTATCTTTCTTGATCTATAATATCACATTTAACTCATTCAATCATCAAATTATTCAATTTAATGCCAAAAACACCTTTTGGAAAAATTACATTTTTGCCCCTAACTTTTCAACTTTTTACATTTTTGTCCCTAGGCTCGTAAAATGATTTTCATTCGATTTCTTCATTACCCAAGCCTAGCCGACTATTATTAGTACTCATACCAGCCAAAACTTTTCATTTATTCACATTTTTGCACACATTTTACAACTTTTACAAATAGGTCCCTATTTGACATTTTCATCAAAAATCACTTGGTAAATGTTGTTTGTCTAACACCAAACATACATTTTTTACCATTAAACATCAAAAGACACAAATATTCAACATGGGTAAAATTTTAGACTTTGATTTTCTTTCAAATTAGTCCTTAGAATAGCCAAATCAAGTTACAACATTCACAACAACGTAAAAAATCATTAAAATGAGACAAAAACGGACTTACAATCGAGCTTGGAAGTTGGCCAAACCCTAGCTATGTCTCCCTTAGTGATTTTCAGCCATGGGGGACTAAATTGGGGAAGATGACATCTTTTTATTAGTTATTTTTGTCTTTATTTACCAAATGACCAAAATTCCCTTCACTTAAAGCTTTGAAATTTTATCTAACCATGTCCATTTTTGTCCAACTTAAAGTATAATGGTCTACTTACCATTTAAGGACCTCCAATGTAAAATTTCATAGCAATTGGACAACTCTAGCTTCGAGAACACACATTTTGTACCTATTGTAATTTAGTCCTATTAGTCAAATTTGACACCCTATCGATAAAATTTCTTAAACACAATCATTCAATCATACTGTAGGCCTTAAAGAAATAATAAAATAAGTATTTCTACTTCAAATTCATGGTCCTGAAACCACTGTTCTGATTTGACCCTAAAATGGGCTGTTACAATTTAATCATAGAAAGTCAAAATATTACCTTGATTTGATAAAAACGAATATCTAAAACTCTAATTTGGGATTTGACCTCAAGAAAAAATGAAGAATTTCAAGAAAAAAATGTGATTTTTGTTTGAAATTGGTGCTTGTTTTAATGTTTTGGGAATTAATAAATCTGAATGAATGAATTGTTTTTTAAAGAAATCTCTAATTTTAGTTTTTGGAAAACTTTTGAAGGGTTTTGGGTTTTTGAGGAGAAGATGAAGACGTGAATAGCTCTATGTAAGAGACGATTTTTCAAAAATTGGGCAATTTACCATCTTGGTCTATCATTATTCTTCCATTTTCCAATTAAGTCCTAACTCAATAAAAATTCACTTTTTTTCCAATTAGATCTCAAAATTAAATTTCATTTTAAGCTAGTTTATAAAATAAGAACCCGAATATGAAACTTTCATTTTTTTTAATTACTCACATATGACCCAAATTTTAAATACTTGACTCAACCTCCGGTTTAATGACCCGAATCTATTAACCTGAAACTACTAGGCCGGGTTTTGGGACATGACAGACTGATAGTTCAAGTTTCTTGAGCTTGAGCTCAACTTGATAATTACCAAACTAAGTTTAAATTATTTTAGTCAAAATAGAAATATTGCGAAGACCAATGTCTCATTACACCCCTAACTCAAGCAAGGGTACAAGTGCGAAACATTTGATCCAAAAATTTAGTATGTAATATTCAAATCAAAATAATGTCTTCAATAAACATACCTTTCTCTCGAAGCTCAACTTTAATGCAAAAAAGTTAATTACATTGTTTCCAAAGGATAAAATTATCTTGAATGGAACTTTAATTCTCCATAAGGATTCCCAATTGAAACTCTAAGAAAGGATTGTTAAACTATGTATTTTGTGTCCAAATAAGCTCATAAGCACTTTTCATAGAAATATATCTATCAAAATGGTATTTCTCTACAAATCTATCCACCCCCATTAGAGATTGAAAAAAATGCGATAAGTTAATTAATTCAGCCAATTATTTTCAAGTTGTTCTCGTATAAAAGATGAACTTCAAACCTGGTAACTTGGATATATAAGATAAACAATCCTCCTCTTTGCTTGTTCAGAGATAGGTATTGTGTAAAATAGAAAGGAATTTGGTTCTACTACCACCTGATCACCATTCCAAATCTGAATATCTAGGCCTAATTTGCATGTGTCTCTTTTTAATTTCCATAGAGATAGAAGATTTCTAGCATATTCATATTTCATCCACAAAGCCAAAAGCTAAAACATGATATAAGAATAGAAATCCAAAGCTCTAAATCACCTGATCAAACTTGTTTCCTACTAATTCTAGTCTCAAACAACTAAGATATCCATGTCATGCTCCTAACAATACTTCTTAATAAATCAATAAAATACTTTATAGGCGATAATAAAATAAAAGGGACACTAGTAATAATTGACCTTAGTATTGCATATAATCTAACCCATCCACTACATCACAGTAGACAAACTCCACATATTCATTCATAGAGGCACCCTCATCTCATTCAATAGCCAATAGGATTTCAAAAATGGCTTCAAATTTTTTTTTACCTGACATTAAAGGATATTTTTTGTTCCTAGTTTCCATACCTTTCCCTTTGAAATCTTCTTAGACTGACCCATTTGGCTATTGAGCTTTCTGATGAGATAGAAGAACGATAAGTTTTCTTAAGCAATGTGTAACCTCCCCTCCAAGAGGTTAACTCGATACTAGTCGCCAGGTTGCAACATGAAGTATGGGATGTCCCAACATAGGGAGCAAAATAAGAAAAGTCCAAGACTATTTTCAATGTCAGGACACAGCATAAGGATGTCGTAACATTCCCCTGAAGATACCCTGAAAAAGAGTATATTACCTTCGATGTCATAACATAGGAACTGATGTGTCGCAACATCACTTTTCTACGGGAAATTAATATAAGCCAGGGGTATTTTGGTCTGCACAATCCAACTTTAAGTGTGGGAAAGTCAACTGACCTAGGGATAAGGATGATGACCATAATAAATCTATAAATAGGCTTAGTTAACACAAGTTGTAAACACCTTTTACTATTGTATAATTCTCTCTTTAGTTTTAGATCTTAGTTTTCTCTTTTCTTAGGTTTTAGATTTTTTTTTCTTGTAATTTACTTTTATGAAGAAATCAAATTTTGGAATTTCTGTCAAACTAACTCTATGAGAATTTTTTGCTTAATACAAATCTGGCTTCTTTTAAACTCTATTCTTGAATTTTTTTTCTTTTTGTTTATTCTTTTATTCAAGTTTATATTTTTCACTAGATCCATGAGGAACCAATCCTCCTATGGGGGATTAGCGAGTGGAGGTATGAATAATGAATAGGATTTTATAGATTTCTTAATGGATCAGCTGTTTAGGAGAAGCAAAACCTAAAACCCTAAGCCTGACAAACCTAGGAAGTCATCAAGGTGGGAATTAACCCAAATTTGGTATGGCCTATCCATGAACACCTCAACCTTGAACCAATCTTGACTGTGACGTTGAAAGATAAGTAGTTCTTGTTGACTCAATATTTCAATGGATGTATCAGAAGATCCTGCAGGGCTATTAACTAGTTGATTGAACAAGAAAGCCCAAAACGATAGTTGATTTTGACTATTGAAGTAAGCTAATCACCTATGCCTGTCTTTGATTCATATTCAATTATTTGATTTATTGTTTTTCGTTTAGTTACTTTTATTTTTTTTCTTATTATTCTTATTATAATTTATCCAAAACCCTTTTTTAATATTTTGTACTATAATTCAATTAATTTATTAATTAGTGTAACATCCCGAAATAGGGCCTAAATAGAATAGTGGTTGCGAAACCATGAATTTGAGGTCAAAAAATTTTATTCCGATTAAGTTTTAAGGTATATTCATTGATTGAATAATTGTGTGAAAATTTCGTGAAGAAATTTTATGTATAAGTGCCTAATTTGATAATTAGGACTAAATTGTAAAATTAGCAAAATGTGTGTTCTAGATAATAAGGGGGATTTAATTGAAATGGGTTCTTAAAGTGGAGGTCCTTATTTAGTAATTAGACCATTATATTTAGGTTTGGACAAAAATGGGCAAGAATAGGCCCAATTTGAAAGAAAAGCCTTTAAGGACATTTAGTAATTAAAAGAATTAAAAAGGGAAAATAAAGCCAAAATTGGTCCATCTTCTTCATGGAGGCCAAATATAGCATGGAGGAAGCCATGGTTAGGGTTTCCAAGCTTTCCAAGCTCAATAATCCTGGAAAGTGAGATTTGGACCTAGAACGGGAGAAAAACTAAAAATCGAGAAAGTTGGTAAAATGGTCGTTTTGGTATCGAGGTAAGTTCATATGTTTAATAAGAATTTAATTATGCATATTTTAATGATAAATTGATATTTTGGCCATAAATATTTTAGTATTGAGTTTCAGATATAATGATTAATGTTTGATAATAATTCGATATTGGAAAGAGAACTTGTATAATTTGTATGTAAAACCATATTTTGTATTATGGCTTTGTATGATAACAAGAAAGTATTGACTAGCATAGTTTGATGAGAATAAGTTAAGTTGATGATACAATGAGATTGAGAATGTAAGTAAGTTGAGTAGCATTTTATTATTATGCAATTATTGTTATTAGTATTGTTATTATTGAGTTACGTGACTAACCTTGAGAATTTGAGCAAGTATGTTTCAGCTATGACTTGACAAGGCATTGATATCTCAAAGTCCATGGTTGAACCATGGCAATTAAGGAAGAATTGACAGAAAAGTTCATGTTCATAACATTGCATTTAAGGAGGAATTGACGGTTAAGGATACCATGTAAGACCATGTCAAGACATGGCATTGGTAAGGCAAGGATACCGTGTAAGACCATGTCAAAACATGGCATCGGCATTGATTAAGGACTCCATGTAAGACCACATCAAGATGTGACATTGGCACTAAGACAAGGATACCATGTAAGACCATGTTTGGAACATGACATTTGGTAAGACAAGGATACCATGTAAAACCATCTTTGGAACATGGCATTTGGTAAGATAAGGATATCATGTAAGACCATGCCAAGGCATGGCATTGATAAGTTCTATGAGGCAAGGAAATCATGTAAGACCATGTCAAAACATGGCATTGATGAGTTACTATAAGGCAAAGGTCTCATGTAAGACCATGCCAAGGCATGGCATTGGTGAGTTCATAAGGCAAGGATACCACGTAAGACCATGTCAAGACATGGCAATGGTAAGTTCAAAAAGGAAAAGGTTCCCGAGTAATCCAAAGAGTAAGTCAAAGAAACGACAAGGTGATAACATGAAGAAAGAGTACAGGTATGCATTTAAGGCTTATTTAATATTGAGATTGTAAGTAATTGAGATTATCAAGTATTAAGTAAGTGATGAGTTTTCAGTTATGCTTGTGACACTTCATGACATGATGGCAATATGTCTATATTATGAAAGAGTACTCATGTGTTAAGTGAGATGTCACAGGTATGTAAGCAAGCTATTAAGTAAGGTGCCTTTTGTATTCTGAGCCTTTGGTAAGGTTACCGATGAGTAAGATAGGAAAGTAAGAACTAAACATTATTTAAGCAAATTATGACAGCATAGTAGTAAGCTAAATTGATTGCTAATGCTTATTATTTTACATGTGAACTTACTAAGCTTTATAAGCTTACTTCTTTCACTTTCCCATGTTTCAGAGTACTTAAAAGCAAGCTCGGGTTGGAGGTCATCGGAGATCACTTCACACTATCGACTATCAAGTTACCAAATGGGTATCTTCGTTTACAAACATTCTAGTTTATGGCATGTATAGGGACTTAGCCATTTTGTGTGTATGTCCTTATGATATGCCTAAAGAATGGTATGTAAATATTTGATAATGATTAGCTATTGAAATGGCTAACAAAGAACATGTTTCAGTGTTATGTATGCCTAAATGGTAGTTAATACAAGAAATCATGAAAAAGTGAAATTAGCATTAAAACAGTATTGAACAGCAGCAATGACGTGATCTTGAAAAATCACTAAGAATAGTAGAAATAGAATTAGGTGATGAACAAGATATATAATTAAAGCTTATTGAGTCTATTTTCATAGGAAAGAAATAGAGTAAGCACAAGAATGTATATTAAGAGATATTTGAATTTTAGTGAAACAGGTTCAGAGCGATTTCTGAATCCTCTGTTCTGACTTTATAAATTAACTAAAAATTGTACAAAAATAATTAGGAGTTATAGTTTATATTTATAGATTCCTTAGTGAATCTTCTTTCGAGAGAAACAAACAGTATGGTTATTTTAATTTTGTACAGGGAGAAAATTGATTCGTAGTAAGGAGAGGTCAGAGTAGTCAAACAGTGCAACAGGGGAAACTTTAACTAATAAACTGTACTAATTGAATAGGCCAAAAATTCTGGAAAAAAATTAGTAAGAATATATATGAGTCTAGTTTCAGGGAAAATTCACGAATTTAAATTTTGAGTTTTTTGACTCGAGTTATGATTTATTTAGTGACTATGATGCAGGTGGGTAGTTTTATAAGGAATAATGAAATAAATTGTTTTGATTTGTCTAAGTATTCGGAAAATTTTTAATGTTCCCGTTTTGGTCCCGAACTGTTTCAATTGCATGTTTTAGGGTCTTGAGGGCACTTTTTAGGGACATATTGCATGAATGTAAATAAATTAATTTTAAAAGCAAATTTTATGCCCCGAATTAGTAAGTTAAGTCAGGTAACGCCTTGTGCTTGACTCCGCCGACGGTCTCGAGTAAGGGGTGTTACAATTAGATCTATTTATGTTTAACTTAGAACTAATTTAGTGCTTTCCTCCCTTGGGGACGATCCTTGGAGTACTTACCTACTCCATTGTAACTATATTACAACCTAACCCGTAAACTTGCAGATACCACTTTTTCATATCTTTAGTGCAAGATTTCTACTCTAGAAATTGGTACATTCGGAGCAGTCAAGTTGCTGGTGCCATTGCCAAGGAGGTAATGTCACTATATTAGTTTTAATTTTTGCATGAAAATAGAATAATTAGAAAATCTTTAGGTTACAGTTACGAATTTAAATTTCTTGTTTCTACTAATCTTATCTATTTGGGTTTGGTATATGACTCATTGTAGGGGAACACATATAAAGCCAGTCACTGATCTGGAGAAAATAATCCAAAGAAATCGTTGAGAGCAACAGAAGTAGCAACAGCTAATGCAGATTAGTTACTTGCCAGAGGGAATTTACCACCACTTGACAATCTACTGTTGACGAAGCTAACGATAACAATCTATAAGATCCACCACCACCACAACTACTCGCAAATATAAACATGGCATGTCAAGAAAGGACTTTGAAGGAGTTACCTAATCTAGATATGGTTCAAAGTGAGTATAACGAGGCCAACTATCACGGCCAGTAGCTTTGAGATTAAGCTAACTATGATCCAGATGATTCAGAATAATATGCAATTTCGAGGAACACTAACCCAGGATCTGAGTCAACATTTAAAATGGTTCCTTCCACTTTGATACCTTCAAATTCAATTGGGTCATTAATGACTCTATTCGTTTTCAGTTGTTCCTCTTTTCATTATTTTATAATGCTATTTCTTAGCTAGATTCGCAAGCCCAGGATCAATCATGACTTGGGATGAACTCACAGGGAAATTCCTACAAAGGTTCTCCCCATTAGCAAGACAGTCCAACTAAGAAGGGAAATGTTGATGTTCAAAAAATTAGAAGAGGAAAGCTTTCACGAAGCATGGGAGCATTTGAAAATGCTAATCCAAAAGTGCCCACACCACGAATTACTTAAGTGGTTACGACTGCAAATTTTGTACAATGGGTTGGATGTGCATTCGAGGTCAGATTAGATAGAGCGACAGAAGGAGCCTTAATAAGCAAAATGTACAAGGATACGTACGAATTGATAGAAAGTATGGTGATGAATTCTTGCTAGTGGCCAACTAAATAAGACACATAAGATAAAATACCATCCATGGTGAAGGCTTTTCAGGAGGATGGTAGATATCAGCAACTGATGGACAGAATCAACTGAATAAAGGCTGAGAAGAGTGCACCATCTGATTATGGAGGAGACAAACCGCTCTTCCACTATATTAATAATCCTACCAAGGATGTGAAATACATCGAGAATAAGGGTGGAAATCTCTATTTGAAAATATACAATCCCGGATGGAGAAATCACCCTAATCTAAAATAGAGAGTAAACTAAAGAAGAGGTAATAGCTCAAACCAAGTTAACAATTCTAACTATCAACCTCATTATTTACAAAAACCCCAAAAAAAGGCCAACTCAAATGACCATACTGAATGTGGTCAACGTCTAGATAGAAGCAAGAGGGAGATAAAGTCAACAAGAACGGATGTGAAGCAAGTGCAATCTGAGTGCACCAATTCAACAACATTGACTAAACTTCAAGATCAGATGAGACAATTTATAAGCATGATGAGGGATATAAAAAGGAAAATTGGCATAAGTATTCCTAATAATACCAAAAATAATCCTTGTAGAGAAGGTAAGGAGCTCGTGAAAGTAATAGTGCTCCGATCAAGTAAAGTACAAAGAAACCCAAAAAACCCAACTCAGGGGGTAATAAGGAAAATTCTAATAATCTTCGAGAAACACCCCTCGAATTTGAAAATGGACCGGAATCAAAAGAAGTAGTTGCATCGACAGTTGAGCCAGAGATAGAAACAACTATAGATTCTATCGCTGCAAAAATATTTTTCCCTTCAAAACTAGAAGAGTTACAAAAATATTGTCCCCTTTAAGACTAAAAGAGAAGCAAAAACGAGATGAAACGAGTTTGTAAGCTTTCTTAACTTGTTAAAAATGTTAAATGGTAACCTGCCTTTGATTGAATTAATTGATAAATTTCCTAAGTACACCAAGTTTTTAAAGGAAATTTTGTCTAGGCGTAGGAAAATTAAGGTTGGTGAACAAGTTAATATAAATGCTTCCTGTAGTGCTATTATTTCGACATAAGTTCCCCAAAAATTGAAAGACCCAGGAAGTTATACTATTCTCAAAGAGATAGGGACCATCATTTTAGTAGAGCTCTATGTGACCTAGGGCTATTATACTTTGTGAAAAAGTACAACTTTTAAAGAAAAGTTACCTGTACGACAAGAGTCCTCTATAGAAATACCATTATACCACTTGCCCTGAATTATTCCATAGAACCTTCTATAGAAACTTAAACATTTTACATAGATGGGTCCTCTATTAAAGAAAGAGTAGGAACAAAGAAAGTGTTAATTTATCCAGTAATTCATAAGTGACACTGCTGTTTGATTTTATCATTCCTAGTAAAAAATAATTTTAGAGTTAGCTAAATCCGTAAAAGTCCAACACTTGAAAGCATACATCAACTCAAAACTCGTAACAAGACAACATACGATAATAAGGATCCTACAATGGTAAAATAGCAAAAAAAACTCTATGGAGTCAGTTACGACACTTCCCTCTAGTTGCTTAATAGAAAGAACTATGAAAAATATAAAGGTAAAGTTGATATGCTCTCAAAGATAGCTCACATTATGAAAGTAGGGTTCCGAGGGAAGCTGTTGATTGAACAAGGTTGTAAGTCAAGCTACAAATGCTTACCCTCCATCAATATAGTTAGTTTTGTAGATTTTTGGATGAAACCAATTATCAAATTTCTAAAACACACATGTGAGAAAAATAACCAATCAATATCCCAGAAAATAGAAAAAAAAATCTATAAGATATGTGTTTATTGATGGAATCCTTTACAATAGGTCTTTTTTCTAGCCTCTACTACTCTATCTCTAAAAAAAGAAGTTTGTGTCCTTAGGGAAATCCATCAAGAAGTCCACTGTCACCTGTGAATATGATATGCGAATTGTGCAAGTGTACACATTAAATCAAGTAATAAAGTGATAAGTGAGGTCGTCTCCATAGGGATTAAATTAGGTATAGAAATGGTTAAGTTTTGATAATGATTAATGTTATGGCAAAACTGAGTTAAGTATGCGGGATGAAGATGAGTTTGTGAGCTTTCTAAATTTTTTTCAAAACGTTAAATGTTAACTTTCCTTTGATTGAATTAATTGAGAATGTTCCTAAGTACACCAAGTTTTTAAAGGAAATTATGTCTAATTTAGGAAAATTAAGGTAAGTGGACAAGTTAATATAAGCATTTCCTGTAATGCTATTATTTTGAGATAGGTTCCCCAAAAATTGAAAGACCTAGGAAGTTTTACTATTCCCATAGAGATAGTAAGCATTCATTTTACTAGAGCTCTATGTAACCTAGGAGCTAGTATACTTTATGTAAAAGTACACCTTATATAGAAAAGTTACCTATACGACAAGAATCCTATATAGAAATACCACTTCAGCACTTGCCCTAAATTATTCTATATACTCTTCTATAGAAACTTGCACATTTTACATAGATGGGTCCTCTATTAAAGAAAGAATAGGAGCAAAGATAGTGTTAATTTATCCAATAAGTCATGAGCGACACTGTTGTTTAATTCTATCATTCCTAGTAACAAATAATGTTAAAGTTAGCTAAATCTATAAAATTCCAACACATGAAAGTATTCATCAACTCACAACTCGTAACAAGCCAACTTCATAGAGAATATGATGATAGGGGTGGAGTTAGTTACTACAGTTCCATTTTGTAACTTGATAGAAAGAATTGTAAAAAAGATAAAGGCAAAGTTAATATGCTCTCAAATATTGCTCACATTATGAAAGTGGGGTACCGATGGAAGCTGTTGATTGAACAAGTTTGTAAGTCCAGCTACAAACGCTTACCCTCTATCAATACTGTTAGTTTCATAGATTGTTGGATGAAACCAATCATCAAATTTCTAAAACACACAAGCAGTAAAAAGAATCAAGAAAAATCCTGGAAAATAGAACAAAATTCTGTAAGATATGTGTTTATGTAACACCCCAAACCTGGCCTAGACGTTATGGCCAAATCTGACGATTTCACATGGTAGTGCTTTTCGAAAAATATGTCGTTGCGAAATCCCTTTTCCTATTTAACCCTTTTTCATTATCTTATGTTAATTTCAAATCATGCTATTCGTTTTCAAAACATTAACCATTTGCAAATTGGTATTCGATTTCCAAAATGTTTTTCATTGTGAAAGCTTTTAAACAGTTTGTGTGGTCATGGTATTTTGATAAAACATCAATCTCATTTGAAAACCCGAGTTTTATCTATCACTAGCAGATTTAAATCATAAAACCGTATAAATCCAAATTTAAACCAAAATCCGTAAAGGCCATAATTCCAGCAAAATACCCCCAAATAAAAGTAAAGTCGTGTATAGGCAATAAACAGTGTAAAAGAAGTCGTGCCACCACCACAGAGTCCTCTACTGCATCGACCCACCTATATCTGGGGACTACCTGTACAGATTAAATAGAAGGGGTGAGTTTACGTAAACTCAGTGTGTAATCCCCATACGAATAGGTAGGAACCAGATAATCACAGTCTGGGCTTAAGCCCTTTTCAGTATCACTATCAGTCCAGGTTGGGCCTTAGCCCATCTCAGTACAAAAACGGTCATGCAGTAGGGTTTTATCCAATCACAGTATCAGTTGCAGTAATAGATATGCATTCATAGAAATCCCACCCATCTAGCCTCTACACACCATCTCCGTCCAACCCTACACTCCATGTGGGATATAATCAACCCACCCATCCCTGCACTCCAGGTAGTACTGAATGCCGCACTAGACAGTAGTTTGCAGCTGTGCTGCCAGTAAATTAGGCTCAAAGCCTTTCAGTAAACTTCCTTTGAACAATATCAACCCACAACCCAATGCAATGCACTATACAGTTATGACATCCTTTAACATGGTAACAGTACAAACAATATCAGTTTAGTGAAACATCATCACGCTCGATAACATGTATACATATACATCAATCATATAGTCATTTCATTCAATTAGGGGTCTAGGTAAGCTTACCGACCCTATCGTAGGCTCACAGTCATCTTAGGCAACCCGTGCAACCTTGGCAACAAATCAGTGCAATGGGTTCACACGCTCATGTTGTCTGCCCGTGTGGGCCCATACGCCCGTGTGGCCCACACGCCCGTGTGGCCCACACGCCCGTGTGGCCCACACGCCCGTGTGGCCCACACGACCCAAATTGGTCGAGCCCGTGTGTCGCACACGACCTACCTGGCCATTATATGGTCGTGTCGGTGCGCACAGCCTGGCCTCGTTGATCACATTCCTGTGTTATGGCACACGGCCTACTATACGGCCGTGTGGCATCGACAACATGGTTTTCGACCTACCACACCTGGTTCGATTTTGACGCATAATCACTCCTGAGCCCTCCAAAACCTATACTCGACAATAGAAAGCCCAATTTCAGTCACTTCATCTGAATTGATTTGAACAGACAATTCTCAAAAACCATCGACAACCTTACCTCGCTTAAACAACCACAATTTTGCACAACCACAGTGTCAATTGAGACCCACCAGCCCCTTAATTTGTGCCTAAACAGCAAGTGACTCGTCAAACGAATATTCATTGAATAAAATGAAAAGAACTCACTTATCACTTACCGAATACCACACGAAAAGTAGAGACGTAAAATGACAATGGAAAGGAGGCAAAAATCGAGTTTGGAGAATGAGAAAATAGCATGAAAAACAGGAAAGAAAAGAAGAAAAACGGCAGCAATGGGGAATTTCGGCTACAGCAAAAAGAAAAAAATAGAAGAAAAGGCGTCAGTTTTTCTTTCTCCGGAGAGAATTTTGGTACCCAAGTGCTTCCACAAATCCTTACTATATCAACAACCCTTAATTTTCTCCATCAAATTCTACTAACCACCACTACTCGAAGTCCACTAATAGCACAACTTGAGCCAAACCTAGAGCAAAAGTAATACTACTTACCATCGCAGAGAATCAAACACAAGACCTCCAGCATGCTAACCCCTTACTTAACCACTAGACTAGTAGGCCCATTTTGTTATATTTTAACACACTTATCCTTATAAGCCTACTGGCCAGAGATAGGGATTATTCATATAAAAACAAAAATTTTATTCAAGACAAGGCTTGAACCCAAGACTTTTCAGACACTTCCAGACTCATAACCACTGAAGTAGATACACACTTGTGTCACAAACATACAGAAATAAATATAAGGCATTTTTGGGGCATTATAGTTTATTTATGGAATCCTTTACAATAAGTCAATTTCCTAGCCCCTGCTACTCTATCTCTAGAAGAAGAAGTGTATGTCCTTAGGGAAATCCCTAGAGGAGTCTACAAAATCCATTTGGAGGCAGCACTTAAGCTTAAAAAGCATAGTGGCAGGGGTACTTTTTGCCTTCAATAAAAGTCAAAGCTACTAATATGGTTAAAAGATGTGAACGATGTCAGAAAGTTTACAAGTTACCAAGACAACCAGTTGAGATGTTAAAAAATATCTTTAATCTATAACCCTACATGACTTGGGGTTTAATATGTTGGACCCATTTCTATTGGTCAAAAGGAAGCAAAATTTCTTATTGTTTCTTGTGATTATTTTATGAAATGGGTAGAAGTACAACCCATTACAACCATCACTACAAGATTTGTAGAAAGGTTTCTCTTGAAAAATGTGTTATGTTGATTTGGAATAGGTACGCAGTTAAATTTAGCAATCAATATTTACATTTTTTTTTCAATTTGGCCCTTTTTCTTTTTATTATTATTATCTAAATTTGACTTTTAACATTTCAAATAGTTCAACTCTGATGGCCTAACAACTCTTGTGGCAATCCATATGTACTTTAATCTAACAAGACACTATTTCTCTCACGTCAAAAAATAATTCAAAATTGAAAAATATATAAGTTCATAAATTTTCAAAAAATAAATTAGCATGAAGAATGTGTGGATTGCCACCCTAGCTGTCATGCTTAAAATTTTAACATTTCAATCACTATTTTTGTTAACAAATAACAATTCTACGCTTTCTAAGAGGTTGCTAGTATAATTTAACTATTTTTAGAAGGTTGGGGGTCAAATTTAGCTCAAAAAAGAATAATGAAGGTTCATGTATGATTTTGTAATTTATCCTAAATTATTATATTGTTTTAATAATTTTATTATATAATTTTTAAATTATTTATATATTCATATAATTTTATACGGTCTTTTAAATTATAATCTGAACTCGAAACTCCAACCCAATTAATCTGAATCCAAATAGGACATAACTTGATTTGACACTAAAAGGTCAACAATGCAAACTCGTCGAATCCTAACCTAAATTGACCTAAACTTGAAATGACTTAAAAAGTAACCCCAATTATTTAAATTAAAAATAATCTAACCCTAGCTCTCAAAATCAAGTGAAATAAAAAAGTTTTGCAACTTGAATTAATCAATCAAAATTAACCCAACTAAAACAAATGTGACATGTTCAATACTGTCTAATTTTTTTTATCATTTTTTAATATTTGTACAAGTTTTCAATATATATTTTTCAACCTTCGAACATAAAAAAAACATAACACAAATATATGATTGAAAAAACACATGAATATCATCAAATGAATTACTAAAATATACTAATCCGAATCTATATAAATTATATTATGTTGAATAGAAAATTAATATGAATACCAACCAAACTTACATCAAACATATAATTTTGACCCTCATAGGAAAAAAAAAAGTCACAAAAAATCTAGTTTTACCATTCCTTAATTATCCCCCATCAGTTTTACTCCCTTCACTGACTTGTCTCAAAAATAATAAAACATCTTCCTAGATTGCTTTATAGCATGCATTAGAGATAGCTTTTATGTATTGTTATAGGAACTCTAATTCTCAAAATTTTCAAATAAGATCTAATATAACTTATGAACTTAAAAATTTCTTCATTAAAGTAATTAAGATTGAATCATAAAAAAATTTAAAAGATAAAAGAAAAACTCAAAATTAGGATAATAACATAAAAACTCTAAATTCAAATAATAAACATGACGTTTTAATCCTAATAAGGAAAGTGATATAGGTGTTTTAGTTCAAGGGAAAAGCCTATGATTTGTGACTAAAGTTCAACAAACACAACACCATCCTAACATAAAAACATAGAATCATTTTGGATCAAAGGCCATAATTGAAGCAAATAGGTAAATCAAATGAACTCTTATTTTTTCCAACGGAAAACAACATTAAACCAAAGGTCATTGCTGGGATTGATGTTGTCACAAAACTGGAACATCATCTCATCGACTCCCACATGAGTTTGAGGGTTGTCGTTATTGCTCATTAATTCCTTGATCCATTGTTTCCTCTGCATTGGATCCATGTTGTTCACATCTAGTTGCACAATGTCCTCTATAGCTTTCCTCACCATCACTTCGGGGGCTGCCATCATCATCTGTGGTAGTGCAACCATGGACGAGGACTAAGATGATGAAACCTCTTGAGGATTAAGGGGTGCCTTAGCAAGTGCATCTATCCTCTTGTCAATATCACTCATTTTTTTATCGAACAACAAGTTGATATCACTCAAGTCCCCAAAGTTCAAACCATGGATGACCCTTTTGCCACAAATGTTATTGAACATGACCTAGGTCATTCCTTTTCCAGTTTTCCTTACAATTCTTTTTTAGCTGCTCAGCTAATTTGATGATCTTTTGGGAAAAGAAAGTCTTCTAGTTCAACATATTCTTGGTTTTCTCCATCTCGAGGATCATTTCGAGCTTGGAAAAAACTTGTTGGACTCCCATGGGGAAAGGCCAAACCTCGGGTTGGGACTTATATGAACTGTACATGGTAGCACAACCCACAAAGGGTACTCATTTCAATCATTTTTTTTGTCAAATCCTTCATTCTGTTCTTTTAGGCGACTTTCCTTGCCAAATCGTTGGTGATATAAGCAAGCTTAACCTTCTTCCTCGTCATGGCTTTCAGATCAAAGGGGGATATTGGAATGGTTTCTTTTTCTTTTTCTTATGTATTTCTTTCCCAAACAAAAAAAAAATGAATGCTTTATATAAAGGTGACGAGAGTGAAAATCTTCTCAAATTAAATGACAATAATAGCCAATAATTTTAGTATATACATGGGTTAGGTTTTTTTTTCCATGATTAAATTTTCATGTAAATATATATATTTTTTAATAATAAGATGACATCATATGCATTACAAAAAAAATTATTACTTATTTATATGAATCTTATAATATCGAATAATTTGGTTTGTTATAAAACGATAAAAATGAATTTTATCATTTATGTATATAAATAATAATTATTATATATGCATGTATATATGGAAGTGACAAATATATAATTTGTATATAAGTCTAGCTAAGGGAGATCTTGATATCAACCTCAAATTGTAAAAGATAAAATAAAATGCAATTGTTGACACTATAATCATATAATATCAAATAACTTGTTTAGTCATAAAACAATTAAACAAGTGACTTTTATTATCATGAATTTATAGAAATCATGCAATATAAAAAATATGGTGCTAGTCCTTATGCAAACAAAATTTCATAATTAGTATGTGCTTATAAAGTCAAAAATTAAGTCCTCTAACTTTATTATTTACAAATATTAGTCCAATAAATAAAATCATAAGTATTTTCCATAAAAGATTATCAAATTGGCAAGTTGATTAAGTTGTTCTCCTGTGACGTGGTATATGATTGACAAAAAATAGCCATGTTAAGTTGATAACTTTTAAAGGAAACTACCAACAATGATAATGATTGGACTAGGACTTTTAAATTGAAAAAGTAAAAAGATTGAATTTTTAGCTTTTAAAGTACGAGGGCTAAAACTTAAGTTTGATAAAAGTACAAGACTAATAACATATTTTATCCATATTTTAAAAAGAATCATTAATATTTTATATATTAATTTATAAACGGTAATGCCAGAAAAAAATAACAAATACATAAGTATATAAAAGGCAAGTGTTCACACATACCATACATGTATTTACACCATGGCAATATTTAGTTATTAATGGTAATAAAGTATATAAATACAAAAGAAATTATTTTTTCAAAACAAAAGTTATTTTGGAAAATATAGAAAAAGGCAAAAAAAATAACATTATAATACATAAATAGTATGTAGTAGTTATATAATTACTATGTTAGAGTGTTTGGTATTTAAGTAATGTAAATTCTTAACTAAGAATTGTAATAATGTGCTGTATTTTTTCTTACAAATTTGGTAAATAATTGAATGTTATGACAAAAACAATAGAGAGATGATAAGTATGCCAACTAGACTAAGTATAGCAACTTTCTTTGCTATCTGAATAGCCAAACTATGTAAACAATGAGCCAACCGTTGGTTGAAAAGAGATGTTGCAATCATTTATATTATGTTAATGTTGCACCACAAAGAAGCTCAGATCTCTAGTTAAATTCAATCCCTAACGCTAACATTCATCAACTTGGCATACTTACAATTATTGAGATGGAAGCACTGGGTTGATCTATAGATCCATTTTTACGTAGTATATATTAGTCGATTTGTTTATTATTAGCTTCCAATATATTTGCTGCTAAACAATTAGTTTCAGTGTTTTTCTAACTGTCTCTCAATACCCAGTAATTCTTGTACCTTAATGTTTTGTTGGGTCCAATTAGAAATACCGGGCATATTGGAATCTTTCCATCTAGAGGATATGTTACAATCATTCCAAACAATGAAAGCTAGAGTTGTAATCGAGCGAAGCTGAGCTTGATATTATCAAGCTCGAGCTTGAGCTCAACTTTCTAAATCCTCAGTTTGAGCTAAATTGAGCATATATTTTTAAGCTCGAGCTTCACTTAAATATAATTGAGCTACTTGAGCTCGAGTTCGATTAAACTCGTTCACCAATTTTTTTCCTCAAGCTCAAGCTTGGTCCAATGATTAAGCTTAAGGTTAATAATATATATTAAGGCTAATATCATAATTTAATTATATAAAAATATGAAAAGCTCGATAAGGCTCGCGAGCCATTTGAGTCAAGTATTACTAAACATACAAACAACATTCTTACTTAACATACAAAAAATGTCCACTTCAACCAAGCCTACTATCATCATTAACCATTCTATATTGTAACACCCCTAACCTGTATCTGTCGCAGGAATAGGGTTACGAGGCATTACCTATCAATTCACAACATAAAACATACAATCTCATAAACTATTGAACACAATCACTTTGTCCCTTATAAGGGCCTACGAGGCCTTAATCATGCTTTAGAAGTGGTTCGAGACTAAACCGATAACATACAAAAATTTCGAAAAACTTAGAAATTTTTCAATCATACATGTAACACCCCTAATGTATCTGTTTTCGGAATAGGGTTACAAGGCATTACTGAACAAATCACAACATAAATCATACATTTCTCACACCTAAACTATTATCACATAAGCATCAATCAAATATAATCACATTGTCCCTTATAAGGCTCTACGAGACCTTAAAACATGCTTGAAATAGGTTCGAGACTAAACCAATAACATTTGAAAACTTTAGGAAACTTATTAAATTTTCATGCTTACAGAGATCACATGCCCGTGTGAATAGGCCGTGAACCTCACACAGCCACTAGACACGCTTGTATCACAGACTGTGTGAAAATAGGGCATAAATACTGACTTGCACGACACGGCCAGAGACGAGCCCATGTGCCATGACCGTGGGAAAACTAGAGGGTATACTGACTTGGGTCACACGGCCAGCCACACGCCCATGTGTCAGCCCGTGTGTTTCACACAGCCAATAGACACGCCCGTGCGTCTAGGCCGTGCCAAACCTGTAGGTTATACTAACTTAATTTGAAAGGGCTACCCCAGGGGATAGACGGCCGTGTACCAAGGCCATGTGTCACACAGATCAAGCCACGCACCGGTGTGCTCGGCCATGTGGAGTGAAAATAGGCTTGGTTGAAACCACATTTCTCACCTTTTCTCAAGCATACCTAAACCATAACATTTGTACCAATTCAATACAATAATAGGCAACCAAAACATGCTATTTCATACATATTTCATGCCATTTATAAACCATCCTCTTAACTACTCAAATCCATAGCCAAAACATACCAAATTAATATGCCAAAATCAACAAACTTACATAACTTCTAAATGCATTTACTCATCATCTATTTCATGCTTCAAAACATACCATTTCATCATCTCAAAATCAAGCCATAACATATCATCTTTCAAGCATTAGCTCACCAAATGACAATTAGATACTTAAGCAACCATATAACCATACCAAGCATACCAAAACATAAGGCAACTTATACATCATGTATTACTTAACAAACTCCTAATTTAAACCAACATAAATGGCCATACACACCAACATTTACATCATTTCACAAGCCAACACACATGACTAATAACATATTTCAAAAATCATCAACTCACTAGCCTATACATGCCATATACCATATTTACAAAGCATCCAAAAATACCAACAAGTAGTCGATAGTGTAACAATGTTCCCGATGATTCTCGAGTCCTAGCTATCATCGATTATCTATAAAACAAGGAAAGAACACACAAAGTAAGCTTTAAAAGCTTAGTAAGCCATATACAAATAAAATTACCACATGAATCAATATCATTTTCATCAATAGGCAACTATAAGTAAACACATATAAGTTCAAAAACATTTCTCATTGTACACATATTCAATATCATAATTGAATTCATCAAATACTTCTCTTTTCAATACTCGTATAAATCTCGTACGTACCTGAGTCACTTAGCTTATTCACACATTCTTTCTCAACTTGACTTTTCCTATTGAACCGTTTGAAATCATTAAGGATACTCGAAAATCACATAAAGCTCGCACAATGCCATATCCCAGATATGGTCTTACATGTTATCACATATCGATGCCATCATCCCAGAAAGGGTCTTATACGAAATCATATAACGATGCCAATGTCCAAAACATGGTCTTACACTTAAGCGCAATACAATGCCAATGTCTCAGACATGGTCTTACATGTAATCACATTTCGGTAACCTAATGTCATGACATTTGTATCCTAAATTCGATTTCTTTCTTTCTTGATCTATACACATTCAAAATTAACTCATTTATTCACCAAATTATTCAATTTAGTCCACAAACACATATTGGGGCATTTTTACACTTTAGCGCCTAAAGTTTCACATTTATTCAATTTACTCCTCAATTCATAAAAACACAAATTACACAATTTCTTTCTAATTTCATGCTAGCCAAATTCTTCATAGACTCCTAGTAGCCCATTATTTTCATTTATTTCACATTTCAACCCCTAAATTTACATCTTTTGCAATTAAATCCCTATTTTACATTTTTGTCTAAAATCACTTAACAAAACTTTAAAATCTATCATCAAATAGTCATTTTCCATCATCAACGTTCAAAAACATCAAACTATCATCAATGGAAACTCACAAATTCATCAACCAATTCAAAAATTAGGGTACGGCTAGCTAAAATACGAAGCAATGATCACAAAAACATAAAAATCATCAAAAATCAAGCTCAAACCGTACCTTAATCAAGCCAAAAATGTGCCAAAATGTTAAAGGTTCCAAGCCCTAGCTTCCTTTCAATTTTTAGTGAAGAAATGTAAAAGATAAACATAAAATCACTTTGGTTTTGTTTAATATTCATTAATTTATAGTTTACCATTTTATCCTTTACTTAATACATTAAAATTTCACTTAGTGAAAGCCCATTTATGTCAAATTCCATTACCAGCGGTCTAATATCATCATAAGTACCTTTCATTTAATGAATGATAGCAATTAGACACCTTTATCAAATAGAATGCAACTTTTTCATTTTACACGATTTAGTCATTTCATCAAATTAAGCACTGAAACGCTAAAACTATTGCAAGAAATTTTCACACATATATAATCACATGTTATAAACACAAAAAATAATATTAAAATAATTCTATGACCTCGGATTTGTGGTCCTAAAACCACTATTCTGATTTAAGCTAAAGCCAGGCTATTACAATATAAGGGTTACACACCCGTGTGAACAAGCCGTATGCTTAACATGGCTAGTAGACACGCCCGTGTCTTAGGCCGTGTGGAAACAAGGCATACATACTGACTTGGATCACACGGCCAAGGACACGTCCGTGTGCCAGGCCATGTGAAAACTGGCAAGTATACTGACTTGGGTCACACAGCCAACCACACGCTCATGTATCCAGTCCGTCTGCCCTTTAGGGGGTATACTGACTTATACCACACGGCCAGTGACACTCTTGTGTGTGAGAACGTGTGAGGCATACTGACTTCAATTCAATTTCAACACCAAGGGACACATGGCCATGCACACGGTTGAGACACACGCTCGTGTCTCTACCCGTGTGGACAAAAATAGACCATTTGCAAGGCCAATTTTCCACTCATTTTGCATATACCTAAAAACACTCAAATGGTACCATTTCATCACACAAATAGGCTGCCAAAATCATCTAACAAATGCACAATTAATACCATTAAACTCTCATCTATTCCAATTCTCAATTCACTACTATTTACCAAATACATGCTAAACAAAATCAAACATTATGGTTCGTTTATCATAATTCACACATACATAACTTTCGTATAAATAACCAACTTTCATACCAAAACATACCAAAATAAGCCATTACTCAGGACCTTATATATATAGCAAAACATACATCTTTACAAGCCATTTAATATTGCCAAACACACATCAATATTAACAACATTTATAAGCCAACTCTCATGGCTATATTCACAACCAAAATACTACATCTAACTTATACATGTCATATACCATATATACATAACTTCAAAAGTAAAAAAAAAATATAGATGTTCGATAGTGCGATGATGTTCCCGATAACTCCCAGATCCGAGCTAGCCTTGATTCTCTATAAAACATAGGAAAAATAACACAAAGTAAGCTTTACAGCTTAGTAAGTTCATATTAACTTAATGAGTAACTTCACCACTCATTCACAATTCAATCAATATAAATGCAAAATAATACAAATACATTAAATCTTAAACCATTCAATCATTCATTCAATAGCTTACCAAGAGTTCATTCATTTCATGGATTCAATGTTTGTAAACTTTACGTACGTACCTGTACTAACTCGTGTCAATCTCATCCTAATCCACATCTTTCAATTTCCCATTGAACTACCCAGAATAGAATTCGGATATTTAAGGATCTCAATCGATAAGTACCTATACCATGGCCTATAGCCAATTCAAGGTAACTTATCCCGGAGTACCTATACCATGGCCCGTACCCAAATAAAGGTATAAATCGCACCCGAAGTGACAATATCATGGCCCAAAGCCAATTTAATACCCTAATGACATGTCATTAATATCCTAGACTACTCTTAAGGTTCAACCGGGAATTTCCAATACCAAATCATAGTCGAATCATTTCAAATCACTGTCGAATCATTGTCGAATCATTGTCGAATCATAGTCAAACAAGTTTGTGGTCTAAAATTTCAAATTTATGCAATATCACAACATTTAAATACGATTATAATAAAGCTCGTTACATACGAACTTACCTCGTGTTTGGAATTGGCGGATCGGATCGACTATTTGACAACCTTGCTTTTCCCCCGATCTAAATCAGAATTCTTTCTTTCTTGATCTATATGAATTCAAAATTAACTTATTTATTCATCTACTCATTCAATTTAGTCCAAAATTACTCATTTGGGCATTTGTACAAATTAGCCCCTAAACTTTCACATTTAATCAATTTAATCCCTATTCTACAAATACACAAAATTCACACAATTCAGCTTGGCTGAATTACATATAGGTCCGTAGCAGCCCAAAAATTTCATTTATTTCACATTTCAACCACTCAATTTACATATTTCACAATTTAATCCCTATTATGCATTTTCATCAAAAATCACTTAATAAAACATGTAAAACTATCATCAAGCATTCATAATCTATCGTCAAACATCAAAGAACTCATAGATTCAACAATATAATAAAAATTTCAAAATTAAAGGTACGGGCTAGCTAGAATACGAAGCAACGATCTCAAAAACGTAAAAATCATAAAAAAAACCGAGCAAAAATGGTACCTTAATTAGCTATTGAACCATAGCCGAATGGAAAACCTAAAAGGATGGTTCTCTTCTCTTTAAAATCGGTTAAGGATGATGATATTAGGTGATGGTTTTAATTTGTTTTATCTATTATATGATTAATAATCAAATTACTTAAGTAACCTTTAGTAAAACATTTAAAAACACCTAATTATAAGTCCATATATGTCCGCCAATGTTTTAAATGGTTTAATTACCATTTAAGGCCTCCATAATTAAAATCCAAAGCCATTAGACACCTTTAACTACTTGAATGTAACTTTTTCATTTTACGCGATTTAGTCAATACCAAGCAACTAAAGAATGCAATACTAATATCAATACCAAGTATCAAAATTAATCTCATCCAAAGTCCGAAAACAAGTTTAGTAACTCAAAAGCCTAATCCCAAAATCATAATAATAATGTAACTATAACCCACATTGCCTTTACTAATAATGTTTAAAGAATAAAAGCCACCTACTCAAAAACTATTACCTTGCTAAGATCACTTCCTTGGCCCTCCACTCACATTGAAAAAGCTACTTATCAACAAGATATTATTGTGGAGTGTAAGATTAAATAAGCTCAGTGAATATCAGAATAACCAGAAAGCATACACAATATCATAGGTTAAGCAAGAGCATGCTAAATCACATTTACAACCATATTTTCATCAAGTCAAATAATGTATTCATGCTTCATTAATTCATAAAAATAGCATATATTCTCACATATAATTACATACAATATAACACATATATATAATTCATTTAATGATAAGTTGGCAACTTGAGATTATGAAACATAAAAGTCGGCTTTATCACCACTCATTGAATAAATGGATCTTCATCACACCAATTACTCAAAGAATCTAACATATCACATAAGTGTAGCATAAAGCTAAACTCTCTCAAACACACCAACATGTCCTAATGAATGGAGCTTAGCTCGACATTCCCTTATCTCTGCATTCTGTCTCGGGGCCTCAATGCCCAAACCACAAAACATAAAGGTGAGTACTCACAATTCTATGGCATGCCAACTACATCCAACAGTTTGAATAGATCACAAGGTCAAATTCCACAATTACACATATTTAATTACTTTTTTAATGCACATAACCTCTGTTCATACTCATTAACTCACATCACAATCTCATATACAATGCATGCTTATCAGAATCACATTTAATTGCACTTCAAGTGCCACAATAATGCTCATTGAGCTATCATATATCAGACGTCATATGTATTCATTAAAATCAGTACATCATATATCAAATACAAGTATTCTCACATATTACCTATCATAATAGTATCACATATCACAACTCGTCATGCATTAGGCATAATTCTACAACAAGGAAAAAAGTATAGAAAAGGCTTGCTCTCTAAATTTAGGATAGCAGTTTAGGCTAATATTAAGCTCCTAATGAACACTATGAATCGCGCACCAACGAATTTAGAACACTCACCAACTACGCTTACGCTTACAAGTTAAAAGCTCAAACAAATTTTTCCTTGCCTTTAGACTTGCTCGTAGTGGCTCCCGATTGACTCGAAACTTACCGCACATAACAAACACATTCCAAACTCATCAAAATAGCCTTGAACACAACCAAATAGAAAGAAATATACAATTCAAGCCACTCATTTCTCTCTAACGAAAACTAGCTAGTTTTTCCAAAATTGAATATTCGACACCCTAACCTCGTTTCTAAATCTCCATTTTCATTTGAAACATCTAAAGTAACATTTAATTTCATATCTAAACCACTAATTTCACTTAAATCCATAATCTTACATTTTTCAAAAAATGAAGCTTTCAATAACATGTAAAAGGGGAAAATGTTTGATTCTTAAAAATATGATTATGAATTATCATATTGAAGTGAAATACCTTTTAATTAGGTTAAGATGAATCAAAAATCACTTTAAAAACACAATTTTACTCAATATTTTGAAATCTACATTTTTTTTAATCCAAACATGTTTGAAAGACATCAAATCTAAATATTCTCTTTTAAAACCATATTCAAATTAACAACACTCTTTATTTAATCATAGAAAGTCAAAATATTACCTTGATTTGATAAAAACAAAAACCTAAAACTCTAATTCAGTATTTGATCTCAAGAAAAAAATTGAAGAATTTTGAAAAGAAAATGCAATTTTTGTTTGAAATCAGTGGTTGTTTTGATGTTTAGGGAATTAATAAATTTGAAAGAATGAATTTTTTTTAAAAGAAATCTCTAATTTTAGGTTTTGGAAAACTTTTGAATGATTTTGGGTTTTTGAGGAGAAGATGAAGACGTGAATGGCTCTATGTATGAGACCATTTTTTAAAAATTGGGCAATTTACCCTCTTGGTCACTCCTAATTCTTCTATTTTCCAATTAAGTCCTAACTCAATGAAAATCCATTTTTTCCAACTAGACTTCAAAATTAAATTTTGTTTTAAGCTAGTTAATAAAATAAGAACCCGAATATGAAACTTTACTTTTTTAATTACTCCCTTATGACCCAAATTTTAGATACCTGATTCAACCTCCTGTTTAATGATCTGATTCTACTAACCCAAAACTACTAGGTCAGGATTTTGGACATGACAGATTGATAGTTCAAGTTTCTCGAGCTTGAACTCAACTTGATAATTACCAAACTGAGTTCAAATTATTTTAGTCAAAATAGAATTCTTACGATGACCAATGTCTCATTTACACCCCTAACTCAAGCAAAGGTAAAAGTTTGAAACATTTGATCCAAAAATTTAGTTAAACAAGTTGGCGATCAAGAATAAATACCCACTTCCGAGGATAGACAACTTATTAGATCAGTTCAAAGGAGTGTCAGTGTTCTCTAAGATTGATCTGCAATGGGGTTATGATAAGTTGAGAGCGAAGGAGGCTGATGTGTATAAAATGTCATTTAGGACTCGTTATGGACATTACGAGTTCCTAGTTATGCCCTTTGGGTTGACGAATGCACCAGCGACATTCATGGACTTGATGAACCGAGTATTTTAGCCTTACTTAGATCAGTTCGTGGTAGTGTTCATCGATGAAATCTTGGTGTATTCTAAGTTAGAGGACGAGCACGATGAGCATCTCAGGGTAGTTCTGCAGATTCTGCAAGATAAACAGTTGTTTGTAAAGTTTATGAAATGTGAATTCTAGCTCTGAGAGGTAACCTTTTTAGGGCATGTGGTTTCTACTGAGGGGATTCGTATGGATCCTCATAATATTGAGGCTGTGTTCAGTAGGAAACAGAAGAAGAATGTGTCAAAAATTCGTAACTTTCTGGGGCTAGCAGGATATTATCGACGATTCGTAGAGGGGTTCTTTTTTATCGCAGCTCCGTTGACTAAGCTTCTGCATAAGAGAGTTCCTTTTGTGTGGACTGATATACAGCGAGAGAGCTTTGAGAAGCTCAAGACTGTGTTAACTCAAGCACCTATTCTGATTCAGCCTGAACCCGGTAAAGACTTCGTGGTATATAGTGATGTGTCACATGTGAGTTTGGGTTGTGTTCTGATGCAAGACGATAAAGTTGTTGCTTATTCATCTCGTTAGCTCAAGACTCAGGAAGCTAATTATCTAATGCATAATTTGGAGATGGCAGCAGTAGTCTTTGCTCTTAAGATCTAGAGTCACTATCTATACAGTGAGAAGTGTACCATCTACACTGATCACAAGAGCCTCAAATATCTCCTTACTCAGAAAGAGTTAAACCTTTGGCAGCGTCGGAGGGTTGAACTGCTTAAGTATTATGACTGTAGTATTGAGTATCATCCTAGTAAGGCCAATGTGGCGGCCGATGCGTTAAGCCGTAGGGCTATGACCAATTTGAGAGCGATGTTCACTCGACTCAGTTTATTCGATCATGGGAGTCTTTTGCCTAAGCTGTAAGTAAGACCAACATGGATTGATCAGATCAGGGATAAAAATATGGGAGATAAGTCTCTTGAGTTGAGGTTTCGTCAGATTAAGAATGGAGATACTACAAATTTTTGGATTAATGAGATGGGGTACTATGTTTCGAGGACAGATCTGCGTACTGAATGATGATGACTTAAGATAGTCGATTCTAAATGAGGCACATAATAACCCTTATGCTATGCATCCCAGTGGGAACAAGATGTACTGAGATCTCCGAAAGTTGTACTGGTGGTCAGGGTGTTAAGGCTGAGCATCAATTACCTTCAGGATTGCTACAGCCTATTAAGATACCAATATGGAAACGGGAGCAAGTAAAGATAAACTTCGTTAGTAGGTTGCCCCTAACACCCCCTAAGAAGGATTCTGTTTGGGTCATCATAGATCGATTGACCAAGACCGCACATTTCATTCCTATTAGGACAGACTTCTCCCTATAGAAATTGGCCAAACTTTACATTTTTGAGATAGTGAGGCTACATGGGGTACCTGTCTCGATCATTTTTTATAGGGATCCTCGTTTTACATCTCGATTCTGGCAGAAGCTTCATTAGGCTTTGGGTTCGAGATTAGACTTCAGTACTGCTTTCTATCCTCAAACCAATGGTCAATCGAAGAGAGTGATTCAGATACTGGAGGACATGTTGAAGGGTTGCATTATAGATTTCCGAGGCAGTTGGAAGGAGTACTTGCCATTAGTAAAGTTTGCTTACAACAACAGCTATCAGTCTAGTATACAGATGGCACCTTACAAGGCACTATATGGTCGTAACTGCCATACTCCCTTATGCTGGACTGAGTTGGGTGAGCTACGTATTCTGGGTCCAGAGTTGGTATCGGAGATTGAGGATAAAGTCTGCTTGATTTGAGATCAATTGAAAGCGGCTTCTGATAGACAAAAGTCCTATGCTAATTTGAAGAGGAAGGACATCAAGTATTCTATGGGGGACATGGTTTTCCTTAAGGCCTCGCCTTGGAAGAAGGTTCTAAGGTTCGGTCGCAAGGGCAAGCTGAGCCCTCGGGTTATTAGGTCATACCAGATTCTAAAGCGAGTAAGGCCAATCCCATATCAGTTGGAGCTACCTCCAGAGTTAGATCACATACATGATGTGTTCCACATCTCAATGTTGAGACGCTATGGCTCTGACCCCACGCACATTGTACCTGTGGAGGAGATTGACGTTCGACCAGATCTGACCTTTGAGGAGAAGTCAGTTCAGATTCTGGATCGCGATGTTAAGGTTTTGAGGAGGAAGTCTATCTCCTTAGTTAAGGTGCTGTGGCGGAATCATAACACTGAGGTAGCTACTTGGGAGTTTGAGGATTCGATGCGATAGCAGTATCTACACCTTTTCTGATCAAGTAAATTTTCGAGGATGAAATTTTCTTTAAGAGGGGTAGAGTTGTAACGCTCCAAATTTTATTATTATGCTTCCATAGTTAATTTTCATAAAATTTGTATCTATTTCAATGGTTAAGTGTTCTGGGTGTATGCGAGAGGTCCCAAGTTCAAGCCTTAGCTTGGGAAAAATTTTGATTTTTATTTAAATAAAGCCTTGCCTTTGGTCATTAGGCTTATATATGTTTATTTGTAAAAGCTTATAAAAATGGGCTTGCTGGTCTGGTGGTTAAGTGGTGTGTTAAATTACTGAAGGTCTTGTGCTCGAATCCCTATGCAAACGAGGGATTTATTTTGTTGCTCGAGCCGTGTGAGAGTTTGGAGTAGGATGAGATTCTAAGTGGTGGACTTAGTGGGGAGATTGTACAAAGAGATTTGAAGAGATTTTAGGGGAGTGGCTATCAGGATAGTCTTTATTGTTTTTTCCCCCATAACCGAAAATTTCTTTTCTTCCCAAAAATTTCAATCGTTTCTCTCCTCTTCCCCATGCCGACCTCTATTTTGCTACAGTCCCATATTTCTTTCTCTGTTTTCCATCGCTCGTTAGCCTTCGTCATCTCTGCTTCCCTTTCAGGCATTGTTGGTAAGTTTCGGCTTTTGTTTATCTATCTGTTTCTGAATATATTTTCACTAAGAGAAGTTCTTTCTGGTTTAGGAATTGATCTAGAGTCTGCAAATCATTCCCATTGACGGGTTAAGAGCGTGAACTTCACGTTTTGATCAAAGGTAAGGTTTCGTTGTTTGAGTGATGAGCACTCCATTATAACTTCATTTAAGTTTTAGATTAAGTGACTAAAATTGGGGTTTCAATTGTCAAATATAGGTTCTGGAGTACTCTAGAGTGTTTACGTGTCGAAATTAAACTAAGTGTGTACTCCGATTGCATAGAAAATGATATTTAGAGAAAGCCGAAAAGCATTCTGTCGACGCCACACCGGCGTGTAGCTGCCCGTTGGGTAGGCCATGTGGCAGTACACAGGCGTGTGATCGACAACCCAGGCCGTGCACACGAGACACGGGCACGACGGTCACGACCGTGTATTGGCTAGCAAGGCCGTGTGCGAGACATGGGCTCAGCCAATTGAGCCGTGTGGGCCATATGGGCATGTGAGCCCACACGGGCGTGTGGAATTCTGGGCTAGGCCGTGTGATCCACACGGCCAAGGCTAATTTAGGCCTTGTGATCCACACGGCCAAGGCTAATTTGGACCGTGTGGGCCCACACGGGCAGGCCACATAGGCGTGTGAGCCTATTTTTCTGAAATGTTCTGTAAGATTACACGGGTTGCCCAAGTCGACTGTGACTGTCGTAGGGTCGGTAAGCCTTACTTAGACCCTTGATTTTGTGATCTGATATTACGATGTTTGTACTACCATGTTTCACTTAGCATGTATATTTGTATGCTCTGAATATGAAAATATGTCTATTAATCTGCATTATAGCATGCCATTCTTGTATGATACATTGCATTGGGGTGGGTTTGATACAGTTGAAGGAAGTATTTGAAAGGCCTTTTAAGCCTGTTATCTGGCAGCTAAGCTGCATATTTATGTCATGTGCCGCTTTACGGTACTCTATGGTGTGTAAGGTTGGATGGGTTGATTTTATCCCTATATTTTGTGTACAGGGATGGGTGGATCGATTTTATCCCCACATGGTGTATTGGGTTGGTCAGAGTTGGTGTGCAAGGTTGGTGGGCATGTTTCTATTATTCCGATTTGGTATGCATGCTATATCTGAGATGGGCTAAGGCCTAAGTTATATTTGATTTTGTTTCTGAGTGGGCCAAGGCCCACATCGATTCTGTAAAAGGGTTCAGGCCCGATTTATGACTGTATTCTATTATCTGACTGTATGCATGCTGAACTGTGGAGATGTACACACTGAGTTGCAAAAACTTACCCTTTATTTGTTTTATTTGTTTAGGTAATCCCCAGCAGTAGGCGAATCCATGCAGTGGGGGACTCGATGGTGACCACGACTACATACATTTTGGTTTATGAATTTACTACTTTTGTTTTATCTATTATTTTCATTATTTTGGGGGGAATTTCAATGTAATTTTGGACTTAGGCTTTTGGTTTTAATTTAGGTTTTTGAACTGTGATTTGGAATATAGACTACAACGGCTAAACGTGTTTTTTTTAAATTAACTAAGGTTTTCGTAAGTAAAACGGTACCAAGAGTTGTTTGGATTTTAAAGCTTCCGTGTATTAAGAAATGTTTTTGCGCCAACTAATAAATTAACAATTTTTTTGAACTAAGTAAAAGATAATAATTGAAACGATTTTTATGTATTTAAACAGTTTTCCAAAAACACTCTCATGTGACATTGCTGGATTTAGCTGTAACGTCTAGGCCTAGTTTGGGGTGTTACAGTGGATGTATATGGCTATGTATTAATGAAATTTTGGTGTTAAATGAAGGTTAAGTTTGTAAATTAGTTAAAGTTGAAATAAAACAAAAAAAAGTATCATCTTCCTAAGTTGTTCATCCACTAAAAATTTGAAGGGAGAAAGGCCATAGCTAGGTTTTCATGGTTCGGTCACTTTGCTTGCTTACCTGTAAGTGACATTTGTCCTGTTTTTAATGATTTTTATGTTTTCAGGATCGTTGTAGCTTAATCTAGCTAGCCCAGGGACTAATCTAAAAAATTGTTAAAGGTTTAGGGTTTTTCCATGAATGTTATTGCATGATTTTTGAATTTTAATGAAAGATTATGAGTCCTTGTTATTAAATTAACAAGTTTTGTACAATGATTTTGATGAAATTATCATTTTGAGACTTATTTATAAAAGCAGTAAAATATCATGGTTAAATTGTGAAATGATGATTTGTATGAGTTGATATGGGTTCATAATAAATTCAGCTAGCATGTGTTAGGGATGAAAATGTTTAAATTTCAATTTTTGAGCTTAAAGACTAAATTGTAAAAAGGTTAAATATGAGGGGTAAAATTATAATTTTGTAATAATATGAAATGTGGACTAAATTGAATAATAGAGTTATTAAATGGATTAAATTTGTATATCAAGATAGACCTCGTACGGAGTTAAATCGGGGAAAAACAAAAGCCTCGGATTGTTGATCTCATTTCTACATCTTCGTTATCAAAGCAAGTTTGTATGATTATATATCATTTTAATTTTATTTATTGATCTATATGTTAATATATTGATGTCTATGTAACTGTATGATGTAAATCCAACGATGTCACGATAATTATCGAGCCATATTTGAACCTTAGGAATTCGTAGGATACAAATGATGTGTCATTAAGGTTGTCATGTTTTGGGTGTTGGTCTTGAATGTCCTACTGATAGTTGAGTTCCTGCATTTGTTATGGACGCTCCACAGCTCGTGTGAGCAGCATTGTGTAGCTTACACTCTGACCTACAGCTCGTGTGAGCAAACCCATTTCACAGCTCCTGTGAGCAATAATTTAAAGGAAATGAAAGGTTATGATTATATGTTTAGCACACTTCATGTGAGCTATTCCGAGTGTCCGATAATATTCTAAATGGTTCAATAGGCATGAAAAGGAAAGGAATGGTAAGTATTCGAAAGGAACTATGTCATGTATTTATGAAAAGGGTTGAAATGGTAACTTTCATTGAAAGCATGATATGTTAAGGAAAATGATGAATTCAAATGAATTATGTTCATGTGTAATGGTTTACCTATGTTAAATTCATGTGGATTATGTTTGAATATGCTAACATGTGTTGTTGTTGGTGCTTAGGCTTGTGCCAAGCTTATGGTGGGATTATATTATGCTTAATCTTAATGTTATGTATTGAAAATTATGTTCATGTTTTACGAACTTTCTAAGCATTATGTGATTACATAGTTTTCTTTCCTATGTTTTATAGATAATCGGAAGCTCGATGTGACAGCCCTAAATTGACCCTAGTCGGGAAGTGGTTTCGGGACCACAAAACCGAGTTAAGAAAATAATTAATTGTTATATTCTATGCTTATTATGTGTGTACATGCATATGTGGAAATTTCATTCCCTAATTTTGCCAATTGTATGAGGAATTATTAAATAGGGATCAACATGAGACATGGTGAAATATGATAGGCTAATTTTAAAGGGCTTATTAGTGCATGTCAACACAAAGGTGGACTTGCATGTCAAATTTGCCCAATTCCCTTATAGTGGCCGGCCAAGATGGATTGATGATGGGCAATTTATTTGTTGAATTAGATATTATAATAGGAAATTGGGTTATTGGAGACATAATGAATAATAGAAAGAATGGGAAGAAAACAAAGTCTTAACTTTGTTCTTCTTAGCCGAACCAAGAGGGAGAGAAAGGGGAGCAAACATTCGGCCATTTGAAACCTAAGGAAGGTTAGTGAATCAAGTTAGATTTTTTGAAATTCTAGTTTGTTTTAGGTTACTCATCATGCTACTTACTTAGCCCATGCCAAAACTTTGAATTTGGATGGTTGAATTGAACATTCGGTTATGGTAGATAAGGAAGGAATTTGATTTTTATCTTTAAGTTTTGATGAAGAAATTGTTGATGAAAGAAGTTGATCTTGTTAAAAACTATAATTTCTAATACTCATGTGTGTAATAGCCGAACCTAGACCTTGCTTAATGCCTTGAGCAAATGCCGATTGGGTGTTTTGAAATGGATAAATTAGGTGCTTGATTTCCTAAAGGTTCGGCATAGTACATGATATTTTGTTAGTATGCTTTCGAAGAATTTGAGTAGTGTTATGTATAAGTAAGATTATTACGTACGGTCTTGGCGGTATATATGTACAATTGATCTATTTAGCTAATAATATCTAGGGTGATAAATAATTAAATAATATGTATACAAAGAATGTGTGAAAGAGTGAATTGCCAATAATCTCTTTAGGACAGCAGCAGTAAAGTGATTTTGGAAAAATCACTATAAATTGTGGGAGTTGAGTTATAAGCTGAGTGAATTATGTCATTAAAGCTTGAAGAGTCTATTTTCTTACAAAAGAAACTATAAAAACAAAAGAGTTACCGATCTTGAGATATTTGAAGTATTGTGGGGCTGAGTCAAAATGACTGCTGGATTCCCTGTTCTGTTTTTAGAAAATCATTATAAATTGTACAAAAATGATTATAAGATAAAATTTATATGCTTAGACTCCTTAATGAGTCTAGTTTCAAATGAGATTAAATACAATACATTTGGAATTCTGTAAAGTGAGAAATTGGATTCGTAGTGAAGAGTGGTCAGAATAGTCAAACAGTGAAATAGGGGAAACTTTAAGAAAAATCTGGTATTGATTGGCCAAGCCTAAAATTCTGAAAATTTTATGGATGGAAGTTATACGAGTCTATATTCAGGGAAAATTAACGGCAAGTGATTTGGAGTTTAGTAGCTCCAGTTATAAGTAATTTAGTAACTACTGCTCAGGAAAACAGCTCGTAGTGAATATGTGATTTTGTTGTAAACATTAATGAAAGTTTGCCGATGAATTATTTATTGATTATTATAAAGCTTACTATAATCTATGTGTGTGAAAGTCGGATCAATATATATATATTATTCTGAAAGTAATACTTGAATAGTCGATTAATGACTATTTTAAATTTTGTTGAACTTAAGCTCAAGAGCAAAGGGGAACTAGATCCGATAAAGGGAAGGAAAAAGTAATTGAATAGCCGTTGAAGTCGTTCGACGACATTTGAGGTAAGTCTTCGAGTAATGACCCTACTTGAATTATATTGAAATGAATAGTTATACTATGACGGATAGTCGAATGTGCTTAGAGACTATCTTATAAAGCCAATTGAAATCATGCTCTGTGTGTGTGGCTACTGAGCCGAAAATTGAAAGGTTTAATAAATGTTTTGTGTTTGAGCCTTAGTAACGAAGAAATGATATGGATGTGTTATGATTATTTATATATGTGTGCATGAGCATTGGATTATATCCGGGCTAAGACCCGAAGGCAATTATGCGAGTTGATATATCCGGGCTAAGACCCGAAGGCAATTATGCGAGTTGATATATCCGGGCTAAGACCCGAAGGCAATTATGCGAGTTGATATATCCGGGCTAAGACCCGAAGGCAATTATGCGAGTTGATGTATCCGGGCTAAGACCCGAAGGCAACTATGCGAGTTGATATATCCGGGCTGTGACCCGAAGGCAATTATGCGAGATGATATATCCGGGCTAGGACCCGAAGGCAATTATGCGAGTTGATATGTCCGGGTTAAGACCCGAAGGCAAATGTGTTTGTGGCTGTATTCGGTTAAATACCGAAGAAACTTGGGTTTGAATGTGAGCGTTTTGTGCTGTAACTAATTTAATAATTATGCTTGACCAACCCGAATGATAAGGTATGTTTGCATGTGCATTGGAAAAGTCGGTTCGTTTTAAATAGTATTTGTGCGATCGGCTAACGAATTTTCGGCTTTTAGAAAGGTTGATACCTTGTGTATCTATGTTGATGAAGTGTGAAGTAAGTATGATTATGAGAATGTGTGTTAATAAAGTGATTTAGTTAGCTATGTGAATGTAATACTGTAGTCAAAGCCGATTTCATTACTTGAGACTTACTAAGCTTAAAATGCTTACCCGGTTGCTTTGGCTCTCTGTTTTATAGATTTTGTTCGTTAGCTATCGGATTCGGGATCAGCGAAGTCGAAGTCATCTACACTATCAAGCTCTTTTGGTACTCTTTTAGTTGAACTCTGGATATGGCATGTATAGGACTACCCCCTGTTGTTTAAGTTCTTTGTGATGTATGTGTGTAAAGCCATGCGAAAATGGCTCGTGGAAGTGGAGTATGGCATTAGACCATTTGTGTTTATGTATGTATATATGGTTTCACGATGTGACTATGGATTGAAATGGAAGTGTTGGGCTAATGATCAGCCATTGGAATGGCTAAATATGATCACATGTGGACCTATGTATGGCAAAACCCTAGTTGGTCCATGGTAACCACAAAATAGGTAAAGTTTATCTTGAAAACAGATTTTGTCAGCAACAGTGGTGTAGAATTGAAAAATCACATAAATTCGTAGGAGTAGAATTAAATAGTGAATAAATTATGTAATCGAACCTTGATGAACCTACTTTCATATGGAAGTAACGAAACAATCATATGAACAGTACAGTAAGAGATATTCGGGTTCTTGTGGGACGGGGTCAGAACAGTTTCTGGATTCCCTGTTCCGCCTTTGGAAATTCACTATAAATTGACCAGAGATAATTAGGGGTCATACCATATATGTATGGATTCCTCTCTGAGTCTAGTTTTCATAGAAACAAATGGCATCAGTATTGGAGCCCTGTACAAGGAGATATCCAAGTCGTAATGCGCAAAGGTCAGGGTAGTCGATCCCTGTAACACGGGTGACTTTGACTAATAAACTGTACTAATTGGCCCGACCAAAAATTCTAGAAAAAAATACATAGGTGGGGACATGAGTCTAGTTTCAGGGAAAAATCACAAAACTGATTTTCGAGTTGTGAAACTCAAGATATGATTTTTGAAGCGACTAGTACTCAGACTGGGCAGTGTCTGGAAAATTTTTTTTAAAAGTCTGTCAACACCTCGTATTCGACTCCGGTGACGGTCCCGGGTTCGGGGTGTTACACTCGACCAGTTTGGAAGCTCATCGGAGATATATCACACTATCCAGTGATTATATCGGTAGTTTTTGATATTTCGGTCAAGGTTATGATGGCATGTATAAGTGGACTCATGTTTAAATTTCAGTTGAATGTTAAATGTTGATTTTGGTATGTATATATATATATGTTGGTTGTTTGGTACCATTTGGAAATGGTTGGTTTTGTCAGTTATGTGATTTTGATGCATGTGAGTAATGGTCCAAATGATAAGTTTATATTGACATGGTATAGATCAAGTCTGGTATGTTTGAAATAGTAGCAATGCGATCAAATATTCATATGTTTAAGTATGTTAGTTTGATTATGATTGAGGTGCCTATATGGCATATTGGTTTAATGGAATTTGGTCATTTGAATTAGTCACTTTTATGTATGTTTCAATATGTTTTGATGCCTTGGTCAAGGGTGCAAATGGCTTGTAGGTTCTTGCTTGAAATGGATGAAGGAATTGGCTTGATTTTGGCCAAATTCTTGTCCACACGGCATAAGACACGGGTGTGTGTCTCGGTCATGTGTGACACACGGCCATGCGACATGGTTGTGTGTCCCTTTAGGTTTTTAAAGGTTTCAAGTTAGGCAGCTACATGGCCTGGCATACTGGTGAGTTACACGGGCACAGACACGGGCTGGGACACAGGCGTGTGTCCCTAATTCAATTGTTACACAACCTGAGGCACGGACGTATGTCTCAACCGTGTGAGTCACATGGCCTAGCCATACGGCCTTGTCACCCCTGCAGTTTAAAAATTTCTAACTTTTTCCTCAATGCTCCAAATGTTTTTTATTTAGTCCCAAATTATTTCTAAAGTGTTTCTAAAGCCTCGATGGCTCAATTAAGGGACGATATGCATGTATATAAATGGTTTATGCTATGTTTATATCAACGTTCAGAAATGTAAGTTTTTATGCTACATTTTTGTAGTAATGGTCCATAACCCTATTCTGGTGACAGATACGGGTTACGGGTGTTACATATCTACCCCATTAGAGCTTGAAAAAATGTGATATGTTAATTTATTCAGCCAATTATTTTCAAGTTGTTCTCGTATAAGAGATGATCTTCACACCTGGTAACTTGGATGTATAAGATAAACAATCCTCCTCTTTACTTGTTCGGAGATAGGTATTGTTTGAAATAGAAAGGAATTTGGTTCCACTACCACCTAATCACCATTCCAAATCTGAATATCTAGGCCTAATTTGCATGTCTCTCTTATTAATTTCTATAGAGATAGAATCTTTCCAGCATATGCATATTCCACCTACAAAGCCACAAGCTAAAACACGGTATAATAATGGAAATCGAAAGCTCTAAATCACCTGATCAAACTTGTTTCCTACTAATTTTAGTCTCAAACCAACTAAGATATCCATGTCATGCTCCTAACAATACTCCTTAATAAATCAATCAAAACGGGGTTTTTCATACCCTCTAACAATTTCAATCAAATACTTTAAAGGCGATAATAAAATAAAAGGGAAAGTAGTAATAATTTACCTTAGTATTGAATACAATCAAACCCATCCACTATATCACAGTCGACAAACTCCACATATTCATTCATAGAGGCACCCTCATCATATTCAATAGCCAATAGGATTTCACAAATGGCTTCAAATTCTTTTTTACCTAAAATTAAAGGATCTTTTCCTTTTCTAGCTTTAATACCTTTCCCTTTGAACTCTTCTTGGATTGACCCATTTGACCACTGAGCTTTCTGATGAGATAGAAGAATGATAAGTTTTCTTAAGCAAGGTGTAACCTCCCCTCCAAGAGGTTAAAGCTAAAATTTTTGTTAGCTATCACTACAAAATAGCTCAGTTTCAGAGAAGAGTCTCTTTTTCTTTGCAATAGAAATCTCCAACCCGGTGAATTTTTTGTTATTCTTTAAAATGCCTTATGCTTCAAACAAGTGACCAAATAGGCCATCTAGGTTCACACTAGCATTCAAGCCTTCTGGTCTATTAACATCCTCCAAGGCTAAGTCGTTATTTGTACTACTTTTTGAAAGCGTGGAAGTAAAATCTTCAAGCATGAAAATTTGGAAAGGATTATCAATTAGGTGATATATATGTAATAAAGGTAAAGATATTTAATTTTTGGGCGAAAATAATTTTTAGCTGATGTCTTGATAAGAAAGTGTTTATTTGGATATGAAGAGAACACTAAACTTTCCAACCTGATCTAGTAATGATGCAAGGTTAGTGGAAGTAGATGTGACCTAAAAAAAGTTTGAAATCATTGAAAAAAAATTTATTATGGATCTATTGGTGTAGGGGGCTAAAATAAACTTATGAAAAATTAATAAAGGCTTCAAGGCTTGTATCAGTGTTACTTTCTTTTAGGTTCTTTTTATTAGATCTAGTGCCCTAAGAGTAGTATTTTCGTCTATGTAAACTTTTTTTAACAGATTAGTTAACAAAATTATTTATGAGTTACATTAATATCTTTTGTATATTTTCCTCAATTATTTTTGCATGCAAATCAAAATAGAAGTCAATATTGGCTCATTAGTTGTCTACTTTTTTAACTAATACTAAGCGGTATTATGTGGTTGGATTATAATACGGAAAGACAACTTATATTAGTAGACGGACCCAAACATGTCCTTAGTCTAATCATAAATGAGAAAACTGATTGAAAGTCTAATGTGTCATCTATCAAGTCCAATTAGGGAGAGTCTTGGGTATCAAAGTGGATGACTCCTAGAAGATAGAGACATAGATGTGATTGATTGGATTGATAGTACATCAAACAAGATCCAAGTCGAATAAATCCTAAATTCGTTTATGGATTGATTCACTTGTTATGTTCATGGTATGGAATACCTTAATCTTGAGTGGATGATAAACTATATATGTGTGGCTTCTATACTTTGATGTACGTAAAAGCTTAAGTTCAAATAAATAAGGAACCGAAAGCTAGTGTATTGGGTATAAAACTTCTACAGTATGTAGCACCAATCACAATAGTGGAACTCATAGCCCAATACATGGGTAACTGAAATCCTCTCATTAGCGTTACATGATAGATGAAAAGTAAACGTGGCCACAGGTCATTTGTCTTTGTGATGAATGACTTAATTACTGTATGATAGTAATTGACTTTTTATGATGGAAGATGTAATGATTGTTGTGAGATAAAATAGGATCATATTGGGAGAACAGATTTATCCCAAAGAGATTAAGGATGTCCTATAAGCGTAACACACTTATGAAAAGGTCATTAGACGAGCACTGATCGAGTAGCTTTTGTAATGGTATGAAATTAGGGTGAGTTCAGTCATGATATTACATTAGAATGACTTCGTGGCTAAATGAGTTTATAATTAATAGATGAAAAGTTGAAACTTAATTATAAATCATTTGAGCCCTAATTACATATGTTCAATCGGTCCATCCACTAGCTCATTGAAACTAGAAATAAATTTCATGATGAATCAAATGAACAGAAATGGATAGAAATGATAAAGTTAGATAAATGTTACATTTGAAAATGAATGTGGTTTCTCACTTAGTATGGAAATGCCCTGTGAATTAATTTAAGTTTTTCGAATTATTACTTAATTAAATAGTTGAAGTTCGAAAATGAAATAAAATTAATTGGTCATTATGAAATCCATTGAATGTAGAAATTAAATATATTTACTCAAAGATTATTTTACAGCGAAATTGTCATGATTTTAATGAAATTAGAATTGGGTTGAGAAAATTATTTAATTGAAAAATTAATTTAAAAAAGAATGTCTATTTTGAGAAATAGAAAAATGTTTACTAGGTTGGATTAAATTATAAAGTATTCTATTAAAAGTCCAACAAGTACGTATAATTGGACCTAACACAAGAGAGACCTAAATCTCTATCATGATACATATAAGAGGAAGCACACCCTATTAGCCCTTCTCTCTCCTAGTTCAACTAAGGGATTGTTTTCTATTAAATAGACATTAAATGCATTATACTAATAAGGAACTGAAAGCTAGTGTATTGGGTATAAATTCTACTTTCTGGGAATAACAATTTTACTGGTTTCTGTTGAGAGAGATTTATTTTCCCACTGAAAGTAAAGAAACTATTTATGGGTCTGTGTTTGATTCGAAATTGTTTAAGGCCACATTCGAAGCAATTGTTAGTATGAGAATAGCAGAGAAGGCCATTTGATTGAAATCTGAGAACACCTAGGATCCATCTAGCCCAAACACAAGTACTATTTAACAACAACCCTTTTTCAATGGTGTCAGAAATAGTGGTTCCAAGACCACAATTTTGACGAGTGATTTATTATTTTAATATTTATTTAATGTCTACAAAATTATTTTAAGGTCATATTAAAATTTAGTTTAGAAATTTTTAAGTTTAAATGGTTAATTAGGTAAAACGGACTAAACTGTAAAATGTGTAAAAGTTAAATTCTATTAGTTAAAAGGGCTAAATGGCTATGGAAAGGTAAATTGAAGGATGTAGTTGGTAAATATACCATACTGTGTGTTAGTGGATGTCCATGGATAGGTTTTATTGAAATTTTTTATTAATGATAAGGGTAAAGTAGTGATTTAGTAATTAAAAGAAAATTAAGAAAAGAAAAGATGAAACAAAGTCATCATCCTCTTTATTTTACCTATTTGTAATTGAAATTAATCATTGAAGGGGAAAAGAGCTTCGATTTTGAGTTTCTTCATGCACGGTAGGTTTTCAAGCCCGTTGTTAATTATTTTTATGTTTTTGAGGTCATTTTAGCTTAATCTAGCTAGCTCGGAGGTTAATTTGCAAAATTGTTAGGGGTTAAGGGATTGCCATGGTTGTTTTTGAATAGGTTTTGAAGTTATTTGATAGATTATTAATCTTGGTTGTTAAATAAACATGTTTTGTTAAGTGATTTTTGGTAAAATTGTATTTAAGGATTTATTTGTGAAATTAGTAAAATTTCATGGTAAAATTATGAAATGATGATTTAATTGGGTTGATATGAATCCCTAAGAAATTTGGTTGGCTTGTATGAAGGATTAAAATGGTTAAATTGCAAATTATGAGCTTAAGGACTAAATTGTGAAAAATTAAAATGCTAAAGGTAATTTTATATAAATAGGAATTATGGATTAAATTGAATACTTGAAGTACTTAATTGAATGAAATTATATATTTAGATCAAGATAAGCAACAACCAAACTTAAATCGAGGAAAGGCTAAAGCTTCGGATTAGTTTGCAACTCTACTTCTACGACCCTAGTTATTGATGTAAGTTCATATTAATTATGATCGTATTAATGTTAGCTAAATTGATTATTTGCTATGTTGTGTTAATATAATCAGACTTGAAATTTTACATGTATCGATGTATGAATAATTGACGGATAACGAATCCCTTTTGAACCTTAAGAATCTTAGGATACGAATGACATGTAATTAAGGATTTCATGTTCCGGGTGTTGGTCTTGAATGTCCTACCAATGGATGAGGTCCTGCATTTGTTGTGGGTTTTCCACAGATCGTGTGAGCAGTATCGTGTAGCTAACATTTCAACCCATAGCTCGTGTAAGCTAGCCCATTTCATAGCTTTAGTTAGCACCATTAGAAAAGAAAGGTTACAGTTATATAGAAATCCACACTATGTGTGAGCACTCCCGAGTATCCAATATAATTCTAAATGGTTCAACAGGTAAGTAAATGAATGGCATGGTAAGTACACAATGTGATATTGAATCACGATCTATGAAAAGGTTAATGTAATAAATGATGTGCATATGGATATCTACTTATATGATGGTTGAATTCATATGTATGATGGATGAGCTTACTAACTTGTGAGTTTGATGATGTTTATATAGGTTTTTTACTCAGTTTATGGTCCTGGTAATGATATTGTGCTTAATATATGAATTGTGCTAATGAAATAGCAAGTTATGTTTGAGTTTATATGAACTTACTATGCACTAGTTGCTTATGTAGTTACTTTCCTTTGTTTTATAGATTATCAGAAACTCGATCAATTAGAAGTTTGTCAGGGATCAATCACACTATCCAGCAACCATTTCGGCATTTTTTGGGTGCATTTTGGCCAAGGTTATAGATGGCATGTATAAGATTTATATATGGTCTTTCTTGAATGTGTAATGGTTGATTTTGTTTGTATATGATTTTAAAGTTTATGTTTGTTTTGGTCAGCTTTGGAAACTTGCCAAGTTAGGTCATTTTTGCATGATGGCATGTAAATGTTCATATATGATATCATTTGGTAGATAAAAGAACTAGGTTCTATGCTTGAAATGTGGCTACGTTGCTTTGATTTGGTCAATGATCTTTTGGTATAAATGTGGTGCCTTTGAATGACATATTGGTTAGATGATATAGGATGTTTGAAATGGTATGTTTAGGTGTGTTTGAATGATGTTTAAATCCCTTGAATGTGTGCACAAATGGGATGGTTGGTTATGTGTGTTTTGGTTTTGAAATGGCTTGAAATTAGAGTCAACTTATGGTTCATATAGCCTGAGACACGGGCTGTCACACAGCCGTGTAACACACACGCCTGGCTACATGGTCGTGTTTCATTTGTAAATCCTTAGTGTAATAAGTCAATAAGTTACATGGCCTAGCACACAACCTACAACACGGTTGTGTGTTGCAAGTCAGAGAGTTACACGGCCTGCGACACGGCTGTGTGACCCAACTCAGTGAGTTACATGGGTGAAGACATGGGCTAGGACATGGTCGTGTGTCTCTTTGTTCAAATGTTACACGGCCTGGGCTGTGTCACACAGCCGTGTGACCCCTGTTTTCAACTTTTTTAACTTTTTCTTAAATCTTCTTATTTGTTTCAAATTAGTCCTAAATTGCTTCTAAGCTATTTTTAGGGCCTCGAAGGCTCGATTTAGGGACCAAATGCATATGATTGATTGATTTGTAATAATATTAATTTAATTAAATGTTATGATGTTAAATTTTTCTAATTGTTCGGTAATACTCTATAACCCTGATCTGGCGATGGAAACGGGTTAGGGGTGTTACATATTTTAAGGAAAAAAATATTGCTATAAATATCTCAAACCGGCTCTATAACATCCCAATTTTTAGCTTAAAAGAATGTAGAATTATTTCAAAGATGAATATAGAATTATTTCAAAGATGAGTAAGTGACCTAGTGGATAAAAGAAAAATGAGAAGTCAGTGCAAATATATCAAGGTTTCGAGTTCGAATCCCTTCCCTTGTAAAATAGCTTAATTTTGCAAAATTTTCTCCTTCTCCCTATTTTTGTGCCGCACATACCTTATAACCAAGTATAAATAAAATCTTTAAAAATGTCCCTAATTTTTTATCTGGAGATCTGGGTATTCAACTTACAAGATCCATCAAGAAATTGAAAGAAAACAAAAACTTACATAAGCTAGAATAGAGGGACGGTGTAACACCCTATACCCAGCCTAGTCACCAAGCCTGAATACAGGATGCCATACCACCATCTCATGTCATATTCAACAAATAAAATTTTATTCTAAAAGAAACGTCTTTCATATTATCGTCCATATAGGTTTTAAGTAAATTATACTAGCTAGTTATTAGTGTCATGTGCAAAACTTACATTAAATAGTCTTATAAACATATTAAAACATGCATAAGGTCCACTCTGCAAAATTCTAAAACCAGGTCCATAGGTATCGATACTAACACCAATGTATCGATATTTTCTTTAAGTGGTATCGATACCACCTGGAAAAATGATACCAAACTTTCATTTTGTTTCTTGATTAAAAATCAAAGTCTCAAAAATTATCGGTACTAGTCGTGAAGTATCGATAAATTTACCCCAAGTATCGATACTTGAACAAAGGTATCGATACCAAATCTCTATTCCTACTTCTTGTAAGTTTCAAAACACAAAAGTATCGATTTTAAAACCTGATTACCGATACCTCTGCTCTAGACCTCAAAAATGCAGCATACATATGTAATTAATCCATTCCAATTTAGTTTCTAAACATCATACATCAATTACTTCGACAAATAATCATTCAATGATCTCCTTAACAATTCAATATCACAAAACCATGTCCAAGCAACTAATGCCAATCCATTCTCATGTTCATGAATTCAAGCATAAAAATAACGTTTAATCCGAATAAACCGAACCAAAAACCAACAAAATGTCTAGAAGTTAACATGGCTATAAACAAGTCTACCACATTGCCTCGTTCCTCAAAATGTAAATAAATATAGAACATCTACGAAATAATGCAAAAGTCTTGCTTGGATCACCTCTCAGAACCACACCGCTCACACCGGCACACGACTAATCTACAATGGTTAAAGAAGGGAGTGGGTGAGCTTAACAAGCTCAATAAATACCTAGAACAACTATCATGCAAACAGTTTTTCAAGCATTAACGAAATAGTTGTATAGCATAGCCTTAACGGTTCCAACTTTAGTGTCATAATATACTTACTTGTGCATTATTATTAGTTCTTTTACATGGTAAACATATTCACTTTTAAGCATATATCCTATTACACATGTAATCACCTAACATTCAAGCATATATCACAATATTCAAAACATCCTTATAGATAAACTACATAATGGTCACACACCCATTTAGGCATACATCGCATTAACATATATACATTTTAAGATAATTTGGCACTTGAGCTGTGAAACATAAAATTGAGTTATATCATCACTCATTGGATACGCAGATCTCTAACACACCAAACATAGACTCATAGAGTCAAACATGTCCCATAAGTGAAGCATAAAGCTAACACTCTCATTATTTCCCCTCACATGTCCCGTTGAATAGAGCTTAGCTCACATTCCCTTATCCCTCCAACATGTCCCAGGGCCTCAACGCCCAAAATCACTATATCTAATAGTTTCAAGATCACTAGGCCAAAATATTCGAAGTCAAACACATATCACTTACCGATTATCCGTGCATAATCACTACATATTTGCATCTTTAATAAAACATTGTCACTCTCATTTAACATATACATAACATGTACATATTTGCACTTTCACAACAATTATCATAACCATATATCACATGTTATAGCATCTCATCTCAATTCACATATTCACAAACACATAAGCACTTTGTTCACAAGATAACATAGGTATGAGAAAACTTACACTCAGAATTTATAATAGGGGTTTAGGCTACTACTAAATTCCCAAATAACACATTGAGTCATGTCCACAAGAAATTATTCCAAACACTCACCAATTATGCTTTCGTCGAAAAGCCAAAAGCTCAAACCAGCTTTTCCTTACCTTCATCTCTACTTGTAGAAGGTTCTATCAAATCCGAAACTTCAAAAAAAAATTTCACACAATAATACATCCAAAAACTAGTCAATGACTGATTACAAGCATATTAAACATAAGCTAAACTAAGTTCTCATGTAATCGAAACTTATAACAGAACAAACTTTAAATTTGAATATATCAATCTATACTTAATCTTTTCGCCTAAAACCAATTTTGTTCATCTTATAATTCACCTACGACTAATTTCCAACCTTTAAACTACAACAAAATACTAAACTCATAGTATCGACTTTTTCGACATGTTTTATGGCTATTTTCTGAAAATTCATTAAAACTCAAAAAATCATTAACGAAACTTCAAAGTAAGTTTAGAAACTTTCTAACCATGTTAAAACTAATTGAAAAACACTTTGAAACCACTTTTTTATCCACAAACTCAAAATTCACCATTAAAGACCCAATTTTTGACTTTTATTTAAAACATACGATTTAATAGCTAAAAACTTGGTTTTAAAGAATGAATAACATTTAAGACTAATAGGAAGATGAATGGTTACATTAGATGGAAGAAAATCGAGCTTTGAAGCAAATAAAAAAAACCCACGTTTGGATAAGATGGTGTAGATGATGAAGTTTTTGGGTGATTTTCTTAGTTTTTATAGTGGTTTATAACTTAAGAGATGATAGAAATCAAAAGGAATTAGGATTTTGAGTTCAAATTTGATTGAAATAATAAGAGAGAATCAAGGGATGACAAACACAAATTTTAGGTAGTTTTTACATGAAATAACTTGGTGAAGAGAGGTTATTTAGCTTGGATTTTAAAATTTGGTTTAATTGCTTCATAAAGACTCACAATTTTGAACTCTTTTACAAATTAGTCCTATTTTCAAAATTAAAGGTATTTAAAACTCATTTTCAAAAATTAATTTAGTTTTCTAAAAATCATGGTAAAAAATATTATCAGTAAACCATGTCGCAAAATTTCAAACACTTTAAGGCTAAAATTCCAAAAATACCCCTAAAACTCCTAGGCCCTATTTTAGGGTGTGACAACAAAAATTTTTCTTGGAGATTCAAGATTTCATATTTGGGCTGGAAAATTAAGGGAAGAATGGCAGTAAGAAAAAGGGGATAATGATGCAAGATTTTGTGGAAAAAGAAAAGAAAAAGAGATAGTGTTCCAAGGTTGTTTGGGCTGCGGCAACAAGGGAGAAAGAAAGAAAAAATTGAAGAGAAAAAGGAGGAGAGGGATGGCTATGGTGGTGAAAGAATGATTAAAGGTTGATCAAATTAATTAAAAATAATATTTATACCTAGGTTTAATTAGGAATGGGTGGCACACACTAAAAAAAAGGGGGATTTTTGCAAATTTTAATTATTTTGCAAGGGAAAGGAATCAAACTTGGAACCTTAATCTAATTTCAATGCTTTTACAATTATCAATTAACCACTGGGCTATTTCCTTATTTTTGAAATATTTTTGCATTCTCATTAATCTAAAATTTGGGATGTTACATATATATAGTGTTGGATTCTTGTGTACATTTCTCTAAGTTGTAAACCATTTATAAAGGCAGTGGTGAAAGCTATGACACATGCCAAGCTCCAATACGGGCTTATGTTAAATATATGGATATTAAGGTTAGATTAATGGGAAGCTTTTCCTCTTCCTTCTTCAAGAAATATTGTTATCTGAATCTTAAAGAGCCTAAAGTATTTCTTTCTCCTTCAAACCAGAGTTATAAGTCTGGATCTTTACCAATGGTTACTTCCTGTCAAGGTAAGATTTATGGCTTTACATGTCACATTATGAAAAATTAGATCTATGAGAGTGCGTGAACAGTAAGATGGAAAAGTAAGGCCTTATATGAGGGTTTTCTGAGTTTGTGATGTTGGTAAAGGTTATACGAATGAATTTTAATGGTGTATCTATGTTTTATAAGCAGTAGTTGCTGCAGTTTCTTGTTGGATGTTGAATCTAGAGTTCAAGCTGTTACTTGTGAGTGCCAGGTTAGTCCTCACTCTGGCTCCTATTTATAAACAGTATAGGTAAGATGTACTGAATAATAATGATCGCGTGATTTCGTGATAGGTTTTAAATATTTATAATTAATCGTTCTTGAAACTAACTATTATCACGATGTAGGCAAGTGTACCTATCGAATAGTAGTATAGTTTTAGCAAAACCAGATTGTTGAACCCAAAGGAACTAAAAGTACTAGTAATGACTGTCTTTTTATTATCTATCCTAAGAATAAAGAGGTTTTTTTTTTAACTAACTAATTATCTAAACTAAGAACTCACAGAGAATAGAATTGGGGAATTGCTTTTGGGAAAATCGATTGAATTAAGACAATACCTAAGGAAAAATCCACCTAGACAGTACTTGTTATTCTAGCCCCGAATCGGACGATTTATTCATTTAACTTGTTCCGTAGAGATCCCTAAGCTATGTTATTATCCCTATTCAATACTAATAACGTCTAATCCCTAGATTGAATAATTGAGACCTTTCTCTAATTAACACCCTAGGGTTACATTAACTCAATCTATGGATCCCCTTATTAGGTTTCACCCTAATCTGGTAAAATCTTGTCACCCTATGTCTAGGCGTGCAAACATCTCCGCTTAATTATGACAAATGTACTCTTAGACAGGGTCTATTCCTCCTCTGAATAAGAGCTTATCTTGAATCAGTATCCTGGGATATCAAAACAAGAATTAATAACACATAATTAAGAACAAGTTAAATATTTATCGTACAATTCAGAAAATAATAACAAGATTCGTCTTAGGTTTCATTCCCTTTAGGTATTTAGGGGTTTTAGTTCATAACTAAATAAGAAAACATCTCAGAATAAGAAAGAATACAAAACATAAAGAAAACCCAAAACTTCTAAAGGGGAAATTGAGGAGAGATCTTCAGTCTTGATGATGAATCCGGCTTCTGAGATGGATCAATCGGCTTCCTCGAAGTAATTTCTTACTCCCTCCCTATGTGTCTCTTTTCTTCCTCCTCTAGGGTGTATTTATAGGCTTTGGAATGCCTAAAAGCCCTCAAAATTAGCCTTTTCTGAATTGGACTCAACTTGGGCTCGGCAGGGACATGCCCGTGTGACACGCCTATGTGCGATTACTTCAGGTCGTGCTCAAGCCTACCAAATTGACACGGCCATGTGGTCTGCCTGTGTGAGGAGGTCCAGGCCGTGTTGATTTTGTACTTTGGCCTATTTTCTCCATTTTTGGCCTGTTTCTCGTTCCTTTTGCTCTCCTATGCTCTCCTAAGTATAAAACATGAAATTAAAGCATTAGGAGCATCGAATTCACCAATTCTAATGGGAAATCATCCATAAAATGCATTAAACGTGGGGTAAAAATATGTATAAATTACGGTTTATCAAATACCCCCACACTTAAGCATTTGCTTGTCCTCAAGCAAAATTTTCAACTCATGATCAAAATAAATTCTTCTCAACTTATAATTTCTATCGATAATATCTCAAAATAATCCATAGGTAATCATACATTGAGAATTCAACTAAAAGAACATAAAAGTTTCAAACATTCCAAGTTGAGTATTTAATCATGCAAACATAGGTGTCTCCCCTCATCTAAGTAATTACCTTTGATCCAGAATATCACAGAGTTTCACATCCTCACTAAAGATTCACTCAAATCACTCGAGGTGTTTAAGGACAATAAATGGAGCACTCAATAGTCAATAATGAAAAGTCATTATCATAGGCTTGCATGAAAATCAAATCTCCACCACTATAATTTAAGATGATACATCAATCAAAAGGTCTTTAGAGGGTTGTAATAAGACTTGGTTAGGGGGTAAGGTCACAAGCTAAAAGAAAAGGTTAGAATCGAGATTGAGTTTGAAAAATTACTTAACTAGAAAAATATTTAATCATCACTTACGTACAATATAACTCCTTCTCTGAATATGGAATTTAAATACTGAAGCTTACAAACAGAAGATCACTACTAATATATATACTTTTTTTTAAGAACAAGTTAAATAACATAGACTAACTATTAAGAACAAGACATAGCTAAGCAAATTATTCAACTCAAATCTCGACAAAAATAGGGATTAATTTAGGGGATTTCAACGATAATGGGTTAAGGGTTACTATTAAAGATAATACAAGAAATGGCTTGTTAGGCTCAAGGGGGTTTAGTAGGGGTTAATCATGGAGGTAGGCTTTTAATGGCATGAGTGGGTTAATCCTAAGTGCCTTAATCGTTTTGACATATCAAATCAAATGGTGTGGTCTTGACATGCATAATCAAGCAAGTTCTAGAATAACAGTTCAATACTGACGCACTAAAAGCAATAATAAAAGTGAGCATGAAAGAATTAATAGATGCTCAAAAGGCTCAAGAATCTCACAAAAATTATGGCTTTTTGATGTTTAAAACTTGTGAATTCTAACTCAAAGTAATACCTAAACTCTTGAGGAAACAACCTAAAATTTTAAATTCTTAAAAATCAACTTATCATGCTTGATTCTCTAATGTCTTAAGGTTTCAAAAAATCAATGCATAAATGCCTATGTTTTAATTCAAGATATATCAATCAACGTCATAAATCAATCAAAATTTATCCTAAATACGATATGAGAGCTTTCCAAGAGAACAAGGCAGTCATTCAAGGATTTTTCTAATAATGAAATAAATACCCCCCACACTTAAGATGTACATTGCCCTCAATGTACAAAGATAGATATTAGAATATAAAAATAAGATAGGGAGAGAAGTGAAACTTCTTCTATGATAAATTCCTTGAACTGGTAGAGGTTCATTAGTCCATAAGTCCTGCGCCAAAAGAATATTATATCTAGTGGTAGCTATGGTCGTGATCGATTAGGACATGGCAGTCGTGGAGAACCTTTCCCGGTGGAGTTTTTAGTTCTTATACGATGATGAGCTTAAGAGCTCTACATAACTGTGATAAAATCAGGAACTTTTTAGGGGATATTAGGAAGAATAATTACTCATAAAGAAATAACCGAAATTGATAATTAAAAATAAAATTCGAAAATCTAATAAAAATAAAAAGTAGTTTCAATAAAAATTAAAAACATAAAATAATAAATAAATGTTTTTAAACATCTTCATCGCTGGATGGTTCGAAAGGTGGGACTGGCGATGAGATGTGGAGGTGCTGACAAATCTGCTATAGAGTAGCATCAATGTTGTCAAATCGTTGAAAACACCGTTGCTCGAATCGAGTGAGGCGCTCAGAAATGTCAGCATATGAAACCGCCGCATAAACTAGACGAGAGGGTGGTGGTGGCTGAGTCGGTGGGTCCTCGTGCTGTGGAGAGACATCATCAGGAATGTCCTCATAGGCCTCCTCCTCGGTAGATTGGGCGAGACGATATTGAGGAAGGTAGGTTCCTCGGTGCTTTTTAATCATCCTCATGCTAAGCATGCTCGAGATGTCTTGTGGAGACATCTAGCCAATGAGGGTTAAGGATGATTCTTGGGTTGCGGTGTTGAGGAGCCCAAAGTTTCGAGCCAACCGAGTAACATAGGGGCCAATGGAGATAACCCCCTTCCTCTACCGCTCCGTCTGGTGCTGAATCGCGAGGGCGATGAAATAGGCAAGGTCAATGACGTGCCCGTGCGACATACACCATAAAAAATAGGCGTCATGAGTGTTGACGACGCCCGTGCTCATGTAACCGTTCATGCCATAGTTTCGGCTTTTCATCGATATTTTAAAGGGGTGCGGTTACACACCTGTTAACGAAACAACCCAAGTTCTTCAACTATCCAACCTTGTCCCAAGATATACGATTAATAACACCTAGACCATCGATTGAAGACGATCGTACAACTCCTGCCGATTTACTGCAAGAATAGCCGACTTTATTAACAATAAATATAGCATCCAAGGCATGGTATCTATAGTTCAAAACAATCCCCAAACAAAAGTTAGAAATATTTGCCATCTTTTTACCCCAGTGATTAGATCAAACGCCAAAGAGGGATTTGAACACCTTTGAGTGTTGTAGGATCCCTTTATCCCTTCGAGAGTTAGAAACCAGAGATCCCAAACATACGAAAAGGAGTAGAGAGTAAGCATCCACAATGAACATACCACTAGAGAAGGAAACGAAAGGCCAAAAAGCACAATACGAAACACTTACCCCAAAAACCAAACGATAGGCAAGGAAAGATGCTGGAACCACGTACGATTGACAGAGCTTGCTGCTCAAAAGAAACGAGTGCACAGGGACAAGCGGCACAACATTCGGCCTAAGAGGGGGAAATTGGAGGAAGAAGTAGATGAACAGAGAAGAAAGCAAGAGTGGTTCGGCTAGCAAGAGTGGTTCGGCTAAAGAAAACTGAAAAGAGAAAGTGAAGAGGGGAATGAGATCAAATCGGCAAATGGTAACAGAGTATGAGAAAAGAACCGAGGGGAAAGGAGAGAATCAGCCACCGCAGAAAATAAAGGAAGTAGTGCTTCTCAAAACGGAATAAGACCCAAAAGAGAGAGGACACTTGCCTGACTAACACAAAAAGATACCATCGAGAGAAAAAGAGAAGAGAAATATGCCAACAAAAGAGCCACCACACAGCAGAGTACCAAAATTGAAGAATTTGGCCACTCCACACTACACAAAAACGTCCCAATCCTTTCCCAAACCGAAACCAATAGACCTTAGTGTTCCATTTGGCCACAACCTCCTACCAATACCATATCCATTGATTATCTCCATAATTCTCTCCCCCTATCCCTCCACAACCACACCAACCTTCCATTCAAATTCAAACCAAATTCCCTTTTGACCAAGTCTCCAACCACCTCTGTAGAGTTTGAGTCAAACTCCACCTCTTGCACCACCAAAATGAAAAATAAAGCCCCCCATTGTGTTAACTGGGATTCGAACGCATGACCAAACGCACACACTTAACGCCTCCTTGCCACCTGACCACATGCTTCATTTGTGTCACCCATCAACCACGAATATTTATAGAGCCTAAGTGCCAGCGTTTAGGCTCTTTTAAGGGCAAAACAAAGATGCTGTAAAAGTTGAAACTTGAACCCAGGACTACCCAAACACCCCCAAACACACTTAAATCAACTAAGCACACAAGCAAGTATGGAATATATGCTAAAACACGTAAAATTACAGGCCCCATACTTTTTGGGCGTTACAATTCTACCCCCTAAAAAGAAATTTTGACCTCGAAATTTACCTAGTCAAAATAAATGGGGGTATTGATATCGCATCGCCTCTTTTGATTCCCAAGTGGCCTCTTCAGCGCCGTGATTACGCCAAAGTACCTTGACCAGTGGCACAGACTTTTTTCTTAATATCTTAACATCACGCTCCAATATCTGCACTGGTTCCCCCTCGATGGTTAGATCAGGCCTAACTTCAATTTCCTCGACTGGTACAACATGCGAGGATCAGAACGATACCGCCTAAGCATTGAAATCTGAAACACATCGTGAATTTTCTGCAGCTCCGGGGACAACTCAAGTTGATACGCAACCGGTCCTACTCGCTTATGTATCCGATAAGGCCCAATAAACCTATGGCTCAGCTTGCCTTTCCGTCCAAACCTCATAATTTTCTTCCACGGCGACACCTTAAGGAAGACATAATCCCCCATAGAATACTCTATCCCTTTGCGTTTTAAATCTGCATAGGACTTCTGCCTATCGAATGCCTCCTTTAACCACTCTCGAATCAGCTCTACCTTGTCTTCTGTATCAGCAATCAACTCCGGCCCCAGAATTCGATGTTCACCCAGTTCAGTCCAGCAAGTAGGGGTACGACACCTACGACCATATAGAGCTTCGTATGGTGCCATTCGAATACTGGACTGATAGCTGTTGTTATACGCAAATTCTGCTAACGGCAAATAATCCTCCCAACTACCCCTGAAATCCAATACACAACTTCTTAACATATCTTCCAATATCTGAATTACCCTCTCAGACTGTCCATCCATTTGCGGATGAAACACAGTACTGAAATCCAGTCATGTACCCAAAGGCTCGTGTAACCTTTTCCAAAATCGAGATGTGAACCTAGGGTCTCCGTCTGGTACGATAGACACTGGTACCCCATGCAGTCTTACAATCTCAGCCACATACAACTTGGCCAACTTCTGCAATGAATAGTCAGTGCAGACCAGTATAAAATGAGCAGACTTAATCAGTCGGTCCACAATTACCCAAACCGAATCCTTCTTAGATGGCGTTAAGGGTAACCCACTCACAAAATCCACGGTCATCCTTTCCCACTTCTAGAGTGGAATCTTAATTTGTTGCAGCAATCCAGAAGGTACTTGATGTTCCGCCTTAACCTGCTGACATGTCAGGCACTTACTCACATAATCAGTAACTTCGCGTTTTAACCCAGGCCACCAATACAACTCACGAATATCTCGGTACAGCTTACTCCCACCAGGATGCATGGCATAAGGACTACCATGCGCCTCTCGCAAGATAGCCTACCTCAAATCGGAATCCTTCGATATACACACCCTTCCATGGAAACATAACACCCCTTCCCCATTCACTTCAAAATCTGAAGTCTCACCTTTCTCCACTCACTGAAAATGAGGAATTAATTACTCATCCAACCACTGTTTTTCCTTAACTTGATCAATCCAAGTCGGTCTCACTTACAATTCAGCTAGCAAGCTACCATCCTCGTACAAGCTAAGGTGAGCGAACATTGCTCTTAAATCAGAGACCACTCTACGGCTCAGTGCGTCAGCTACCACGTTAGCTTTGCCTGAATGGTACTCAATTGAACAATCATAGTCTTTAAGCTACTCAATCCATCTTCGTTGCCTGAGGTTCAGCTCCTTCTGAGTAAAGAGGTATTTGAGGCTTTTATGGTCCGTAAAGATAATCGTTCTTTCCCCATATAAATAATGCCTCCAGATTTTTAGTGCAAACACCACCACTGCCAACTCCAAATTATGAGTGAGGTAATTTGCCTCGTGGGGTTTAAGCTGTCGCGACGCATAAGCAACCACCCTTCCTTCCTGCATCAACACACAGCCTAGTCCAATGTGTGACGCATCACTGTAAACAGTAAATTCCTTTCCAGGCTTTGGCTGAATCAAAATAGGGGCCTCAGTTAGAACTTTCTTCAGTTGCTCAAAACTCTCTTGTTATTTATCGGACCAAACAAACGACACTCCTTTTCACAACAACTTAGTCAACGGTGCAGCTATCACTGAAAATTCTTCCATAAAACGTCTATAATAACCCGCTAAACCCAAAAAAACTTTGAATCTCAGATACTGTCCTTAGTGGTCTCCATTCTAACACGGCTTCAATTTTCTAAGGGTCGACCCTAATCCCCTCGACAGACACCACGTGACCTAGAAATATTACCTCTTGCAACCAAAACTCGCACTTACTGAATTTTGCATACAACTGCTTCTGTCTCAGAATTTGAAGAATAGTCCGCAAATGTTCATCATGCTCGTCCTAGGTTTTCGAATACACCAAAATATCATCTATAAATACTACCACGAACTGATCCAAATAAGATTGAAATACGCGGTTCATCATGTCCATAAAAGCAGCTGGTGCATTCGTTAACCCAAACGGCATCACTAGGAACTCGTAATGACCGTAATGAGTCCTAAACGCTGTCTTATACACATCAGCTTCCTTAACCTTTAGCTGATGATACCTAGATCGAAGATATATTTTGGAGAACACAGCGACTCCACGTAACTGATCAAATAGATCATCAATCCTCAGCAAAGGGTACTTGTTCTTGATGGTCAGCTTATTCAGTAGTTGATAGTCAATACACATGCGCATGGACACATCCTTCTTCTTCACGAACAATACTGGTGCTCCCCACGGAGGCACACTAGGTCGGATGAATCCTCGGTCTAACAGCTCTTGAATTTGAGCCTTTAACTCCACTAGTTCTTTTGGTGCCATCCTATACGGGGCGATAGACACCGGAGCTGTTCTAGGTAGGAGCTCAATTCTGAATTCGACCTCACGGTTTGGAGGCAAGCCTGGAAGCTCTTCAGGAAAAACATCCGTAAAATCCTTAACAGTTCTAACATCCTCAACAGTGAGACTTTTAGTCTCAGAATTACTAACATACGCCAAGAAAGCTTCACAACCTTTGCGAACCAGCTTCTCGGCTCTTAACGCCGATATTACATTAGACAAATAATCCCTTCGCTCCCCTATTACAGCCACCTCCTCATCCTCTGAAGACCTCAACACCAACCGCTTAGCAGCGCAATCCAACCTCGCACGATGCTTTACTAGCCAATCTATGCCTAAAATAATATCAAATTCCCCGAATGGCAGCTTCATCAAATTTGCAGGAAATACGACCCCTTGAACTTCTAATGGCACATCCTTGAACAATTTATCCACCCTGACCAATTGCCCTAGCGGGCTCAACACCATCATTTTACTAGCAGTGCTCTCCGATGGAATACCCAACAACCTAGACACAGTTCACGTAACATACAAATGCGTGGGTCCAATATCAATTAAGGCAACATAAGGTAAATTATAAATTAAAAATGTACCGGTTATGATGTCAGGGGCGTCACCCTCCTCCCGGTAACGAACAACATAAACCAAGGCTGGTTGCCTCGCCTCAGTATTATCTATGCCCCTGCCCGGTACTCCACGTCCTCGTCCAAACCCATTTCTACCTCTAGCCTGGCCACGACCTCTTAGTAGCTGACCACCTCTCACCGACTGAACAAGACCCTGTCCTGCAGCTTGCGTCTGAGTAGGCCTCTGAGGATAATTCCTAACTTGATGCTCTCTGGACCCACATCTAAAACACGCTCCAATCTTTTTCCAACACTCAGCTAAGTGAGATCTCCCACATTCAGCACAGGGCTGCGGTCCTACAGAAACAACAGGATCTCCAACTCAAACTGGCCCATCAAACCTGGCCCTCTTATTAGGCCTACTCACTGCACTTTAGAACCCAGAATCCCTTTTCCTCTGCCCCTATCTTTCTCCCGATTCTGGCGCTCAGAGCGCTTCACGTCCTCAGCAATATTTAGTTTTTCAACAAGGGCAGCAAAATCTCGCTCCCTCTGCGGAGCTATCAAAACTCTTAACTCATCCCGAAGGCCATCTTCAAAATGCACATAGCATTCGTACTCTGTCGCTACCATCCCACGAGCATAACGACTCAACCGTAGAAACTCTACCTCATATGCCACCACAGTCCTACTCTCTTGGGTCAAGTTCAGAAATTCCTTCCTTCGGGCGTTCACATAACTTGCGCCCACATACTTCCCTTGAAAGGACGCCTTAAAGAAATCCCATGTCAGACGGTCAGTTTGTGTACCTTCCCTCATAGTAAGCCACCATTGGTATGCCTCATCTCGCAGCAATGACACTGCCTCCTTCAATTTCTGCTCCACAGTACAGTCTAGATTATCCATTATCCGTTCTGTAGCCTCCAACCAATATTCTACCACGTTCGGGGCTACTCCAGAAACAACTCTAAAAATCTCTGCCCCATTGGACCGGAGTCGCTCAGAAATTGACCCTTGGGCCACTAACCCCGTACTCGCTCCAGCAACCCTTTCAAGAACCCGCGGCATTGCCTGAGATAGGGCGTCATCTCCCACTACTCGATCATGAGACCCGATCTCAGTTACTAGTGAAGCCAGTGTCTCCCCCGCAGACATGTGACCCGATGCTGAAGACCCAGCCCTAGCGCTCACTCGGCCTCTACCACGGCCTCGTGTACCCCTTCCACGAGTACCTCTAGCGCTCATAACGAAATACGCTTTTTCTGTAATTATAAGTTTTATGCTATCAGTTTATAATTTCGATTTATTATTAAAAGATATTTTATGATAAGCAATATTCAGATTTTTCTTCTCGTGAATCAAAATTTCGCTACCAATACCGGTCTTCTACAGCCTCAGTTTGCTTTAACCAAAGATTTAATGCTATCAACTATAACAGTTTTCCAGTATTACTCTTACAACATCAAATAATAGCAGAGAACTTACAGATTTGGCGCCGGAGACTCGGTGTGCCACACTTTCTTGAACTATATTTCAAAACACCTTACATACTTTGAAAACAGTCTTATTATCTACCAAAATTTTAAAACCCAATCCACAGCCAAGTTTTGTAACCTGGCTCTGCTACCACTAAATGTAACACCCCAAACCCAGCCTAGACGTTATGACTGAATCTGGTGAGTCACATCAAACCATTTTCTAAATTTAAACTTTTCGGTGAAAATCCATCACTAAATCTACATTCTTTTAATATTCATAAACTAAAGTTCTCATCAAAACGTTTACCAACTTGATTGTCTTTGGTGTATTACCTCATTTAAAACCGCGGAAGCATTTTGAAAACTTTATTGTTGGGAGCTCGTGCTCCTTAAAATAAAACCATGCCTTTTTTAAATCTCGAGTTTTCCTAGACTAGCAGTTTAGTATAGGAAATCACAAACCAAATTAAAACTTAAAAAACCACCAACGGCCTTATTACATAAATTAAGAAAAACCCAAAACAAAATCTAGTTGCAACTAAAGAAATAGAAACAGTAGTGTGGCTGTCTCCTAGTCCCTCGCAGCTCCAAATCAACAAGCTTAGAGATTACCTGCACATTAAGAAACGTGGTGAGTTTACGAAAACTCAGTGTGTAATCCCAAACAAATAATCAGTTGCTAGCACAGTATCAGTACAGTCTGGGCCAAAGCCCTATTCAGTAACAATATAGTCTGGGCCTTAGCCCTTAAACAGTAGCAATGTGGGCCCAAGCCCAATACATTATCAGTATAAATGCAAAATGCAACCCATACCTTACCCGCCAACACACCACCCGTACTAACCAACACACCTATGGGGATATCAATCAACCCACCCAACCAGCATACCAATATCGCAGCAAAACTGCCAGTAATAATAATATCGCAGCATAGCTGCCAGTAACAGTATGTGTGGTAAACTACCAGTAATAATCATCGTGACATAGTCACCAGTACAGTACTTCCTCCATGTCATATACCAAACCTATGCAGTATGTCATGTCATAATTATTAAGTGTATGCATTATGTTGTAACCACAACTAGTCATATAACTATCAACACATACCAGTTAACCAATTGCTAGGACATAGTAATCATCTCTTCAGCTAGGGGTATAATCGTAATTCTTACCCTCACCGGGGTATTTCAGTCATCTAACCAATCTTAAGGTTTCAATATCATTAACAACCTCCCGGAGGGTCTACAATCATCTCGAATAACTCAAATACTCTATATGGCCAAAACAGTGTTAGTGGGTCGAGGCCCATTACTCGGCCCAAGTGGGTCCATCCGCTCGCGTGGCCCATCTAGCCCCTTTTCCCGATCGCGACTAGACAATTTCACAACCCAAACTATATCTTGGTACTTACCGTACATTTTATCGTGTGGGCCTGCGAACCCTTCGGCCCACACAACTCGTTTCGGCCCTTATGAGGCCCAAAGTAACCCAAGTCCACAAGTTTGCCATGGTGACCTCTTCGATGGTCACCCGTAGTACATGGCTCGGTTTACCCATAAGTATTCGCATGCTCGTGTAACCGTTCATGCTACAATTTCGGCTTTTCATCGATATTTTAAAGGGGTGCGGTTACACACCTGTTAACGAAACCACTCAAGTTCTTCAACTATCCAACCTTGTCTCAAGATATGCGATTAATAACACATAGATTACCAATTGAAGACGATCACACAACTCCTGCCGATTTACTGCATGAATAACTGACTTTATTAACAATAAATATAGCATCCAAGGCATGGTATCTATAGTTCAAAACAATCTCCAAACTAAAGTTAGAAAGATTTTCCATCTTCTTACCCCAGTGATTAGATCGAACGCGAAAGAGGGATTTGAACACCTTTGAGTTCTGTAGGATCCCTTTATCCCTTCGAGAGTTAGAAACCAGAGATCCAAACATACGAAAAGGAGTAGAGAGTAAGCATCTACAACGAACATACCACTAAAGAAAGAAATGAAAGGCTAAAAAGCACAATAAGGAACACTTACCCCAAAAACCAAACGATAGGCAAGAAAAGATGCTGGAACCACGTACGATTGACAGAGCTTGCTGCTCAAAAGAATCGAGTGCACGGGGACAAGCAGCACAACATTCGGCCTAAGAGGGGGAAATTAGAGGAAGAAGATGAATAGAGAAGAAAGCAAGAGTGGTTTGGCTAGCAAGAGTGGTTCGGCTAAAGAAAACCAAAAAGAGAAAGTGACGAGGGAAAAGAGATCAAATCGGCAAATGGTAACGGAGTGTGAGAAAAGAACCGAGGGGAAAGGAGAGAATCGGCCATCACAGAAAATAAGGGAAGTAGTGCTTCTCAAAATGGAATAAGACCCAAAAGAGAGAGGACACTTGCCTGACTAACACAAAAAGATACCACCGAGAGAAAAAGAGAAGAGAAATATGCCAACAAAAGAGCCACCACACAGCAGAGTACCGAAATTGAAGAATTGGGCCACTCCACACTACACAAAAACATCACAATCCTTCCCCAAACCGAAACCAATGGACCTTAGTGTTCCATTCGGCCACAACCTCCTACCAATACCATATCCGCTGATTATCTCTATGATTCTCTCCCCCTATCCCTCCACAACCACACCAACCTCCCATTCAAATTCAAACCAAATTCCCTTTTGACCAAGTCTCCAACCACCTCTGTAGAATTTGAGTCAAACTCCACCTCTTGCGCCACCAAAATGTAAAATAAAGCCCCCTATTGCGTTAACTAAGATTTGAACCCATGACCACAGGCACACACTTAACGCCTCATTGCCACCTGACCACATGCTTCATTTGTGTCACCCATCAACCACAAATATTTATAGAGCCTAAGTGCCAGTATTTACGCTCTTTTAAGGGCAAAACAAAGATGCTGCAAAAGTCAAAACTTGAACCGGGGACTACCCAGATACCCCCAAACACACTTATATCAACTAACCACACAAGCAAGTATGGAATATATGCTAAAACACGTAAAATTACAGACCCCATACTTTTGGGGCGTTATAATATTTATAGATTTTAGAGCACACGGCCAGGCAACACGCCCGTGTTCCCCAATTTAGCCCGTGTGATTCGCGAATTTTGAATTTTGGCGCGTCTGACATTTAGTACACGCCTATGTTCCTTGGGCTTGTAGGAGCACACGGTCGTATCGCACGGTCGTGTCCGGCGTTGTTCGCTTCTCCCACGCCCGTGTCAATCTAACAGGTTCGACCATGGGTGCTAGACACAGGTGTGTCACACACCCGTGCTGTTTTAACAGGTTCACCCATGGTTCTTCTACACGGGTATGTCGCACGGCCGTGGCGTTTTATCGTAGCCCATGTTTAGGGAAATCTTTGCCCTATTTTTACATAGCCCTAAGCACACTCGTGTGCTTGGCCGTGTCTATGTGGAAAACTTGTATTCAAGAGCTTCGTTAGTAAGTTAGGTGTTGAAGACTAAATTTTAAAGAAGTTAATACAGTTTGTGCTCGGGTTGCCTCCCGAAAAGCACTTATTTATAGTCTAAGCTCGACTTACCTCTCCGCTGAATGATCATGGTAGTTTGAGGAGTTTATACTCCTCATTCCTGCTATCAATCTCATCAAAATAAGGTTTTAAATGGGTGTTGTTTACCCTAAAAGTGCCAAACTTGGGATGACTCACCTCGACTGTACCAAATGGGAAAATGTTGTGTACCTGAGAGGGATTTCTTCATTCAGTGTGGTAGCGACAATGTAGGGATCTGCGGCATCTAATAAGACTCTATCTCCGACCTTAAGTTGATTTGGAAAGGTATTGAGCTTGTTCCATCGTAGATTCGGTTTGTCGGGTGTTCTCAGTTTATGCGTTCACTATTCATCTAGCTCCTCGATTTGTAGCCTTCAATCTTCATGATTAGGTCCTCTACTATTGCTTGAGAATGGCTCATGTACTTCCTTCAGATTCATTTCCTACAAAGAAGGTTGCACTATATTGTCAGTTTTAGTAGAATGGTTTAGACGATCACCTTCAATTTCTAATGTGTTACCGGAATTGCGAGTTTGAAGGGTGATTGTTTCGTCTCCCACATGGAGTGTGAGTTCACCTATGCCAACATCAATAATTGTTTTAGCAGTTGCTAAAAAGGGCCTTCTTAGAATTAAAGGAGTGTTGCTATCCTTCTGTATGTCTAGAACAATGAAGTCAATGGGAAATATAAATTTATCGATTTTAACTAACACATATTCAATAATACCCCTAGGGAATCTTATAGTTTTATCTGCTAATTGAATGCTCATCCTAGTTTATTTGGGTTTCCCAAGACCTAGTTGCTTAAACATTTTGTAAGGCATGACGTTGATACTAGCCCCTAAATCAGCTAATGCATTATTAACATCTAAACTACCAATTAAGCAAGGAATCGTAAAACTCCCTGGATCTTTTAATTTGTTCGGTAGCTTATTTTGCAGAATAGCTGAGCACACTGCGTTTAGCTCTACATGTGACACCTCGTCTAACTTCCGCTTATTTGCTAAAAGCTCTTTTAAAAATTTTATTGCGTTTGGCATCTACGATAGAGCTTCAATAAACGGTAAGTTAATGTGTGATTTTTTTAAGAGCTTAAGGAATTTACCAAATTGTTCATCTAAGCGCTCTTTCATTGTCGTGTTGGGGTATGGCACACGAGGTTTATATTCAACATTCACTGATTTGTTTTTATTATGACCTACCTCACCTTGACCTTTGCTTGCCACAGTTTCTTGCCTCGGTTCTGGTTCAGGATCAACAACTCCTTCGTCATCTTGAATATTAATTGCGTTCAGCTGTTCCCTTGGGTTGGGTTCAGTATTACTTGGCAAGCTACCTTGTGGTCGTTCGGAGATTAGTTTGTAAAGCTAGCCTATCTGAGTTTCGAGCCCTTGGATCGATGCTTGTTGATTTTTAAGTGCTGTCTCAGTGTTCTGAAAATAGGTTTCTGACACCGATATAAACTTTGGGAGCATCTCTTCAAGGTTCGGCTTCTTTTCCTATTGATAGGGTGGTTGTTAAAAACCCGGAGGATGTTGTGGTCTTTGATTTCCTTGACCGCCCCACGAGAAATTGGGGTGGTTCCTCCAACCTGCATTGTAAGTGTTACTATATGGGTTATTTTGGGATCGAGAGTTATTGTTACCCATATATTGGACTTGTTCCTCCTCAATGCTAGGGTTGAAGGGTTGATACTCTGTGCATGCTTCTCCTCCATTCGTCTCGCACCTCATTACTGGAAGTACCTGAGTAGAACCTGGTTTGACAGCATAGTAACCGAATCGATGTTATAAATGTCTGCTATTTTAGTTGGCTTAGTCCTCATGACTTGCCACTGATAGTTATTCAGTGACATCTCCTCTATAAACTCATAGGCATCTTCAGGTGTTTTATTATTGATGGTTCCGCCAGCAGCTGCATCAACCATTTGTCGAGTCGAAGGATTCAGGCTATTATGGAATGTTTGAACCTGTAGCCAAAACGGTAACCCATGGTGAGGGCAACTTCTCAGTAAGTCTTTATATCTCTCTCATGCATCGTAAAGAGTTTCTAAGTCCATCTGCACGAACAAAGAGATATCATTACGTAATTTTTCCATTTTAGCCGGCAGAAAATATTTTAATAGAAAATTTTTCGGTCATTTGTTCCCAAGTAGTGATTGACCCCCGTGGTAACGAGTTTAACCACTGTTTAGCTTTATTTCTCAATGAAAAAGGGAATAACCGAAGACGAATAGAATCATCAGAAACACCATTAATTTTAAATGTATCGTATAGTTCTAAGAAGTTTGCTAAGTAAGCGTTGGGATCCTCATCCTGCAAACCATCAAACTGAAAAAATTGTTGTATCATTTGAATAGTGTTAGGTTTTAGTTCAAAAGTATTTACAGCTACAGCAGGTCTAACTATGCTCGATTCAGTTCCTTTTAAAGAAGGTTTAGCATAATCATACATAGTGCGTGGAGCAGGATTTTGATTAACCGCAATTGTAGGAGGTAGCTGATTATCTTGGTTTTCAGCCATCTCTTCGGTTAGGGGTTGAGTATCGTCCTCTTTCTATTTCTCTGTGTATCTTAAGCTTCGCTTTATTTCTCTTTGATGTCTGCGAACTGTACGATCGATTTCTTCGTCAAAAAGTAGTGGTCCTGACGGGTTTCTTCTAGTCATAAACTATAAATACTTGTCAAGAGAAAGAAAAAAAGTAAATTAATAAATAATAATAACAAATTAAATTAAATTAAATTGCAAGAAAAATAAATGGCTAAAGTAATAAAAATTGAGCGTTCCTAATATCTTAGTTCCCCGACAACGGTGCCAAAAACTTGATCATGTGATTTCGTGATAGGTTTTAAATATTTATAATTAATCGTTCTTGACACTAACTATTATCGCGATGTAGGCAAGTGTACCTATCGAACAGTGGTATAGTTTTAGCAAGACCGGATTGTCGAACCCAAAGGAACTAAAAGTATTAGTAATGACTGTCTTTTTATTATCTAGCCTAAAAATAAAGAGGTTTTGTTTTAACTAACTAATTATCTAAACTAAGAACTCACAGAGAATAAAATTGGGAATTTCTTTTGGAAAAATCGATTGAATTAAGACAATACCTAGGAAAAAATCCACCTAGACTGTACTTGTTATTCTGGCTCTGAATCGAACGATTTATTCATTTAACTTGTTCCGTAGAGATCCCTAAGTTATGTTATTATCCCTATTCAATACTAATAACGTCAATCCCTAGATTGAATATAAACCTTTCTCTAATTAACACCCTAGGGTTACATTAACTCGATCTATGGATCCCCTTATTAGGTTTTACCCTAATTCGGTAAAATTTTGTCACCCTATGTCTAGGCGTGCAAACAACTCCGCTTAATTATGACAAATGTACTCTTATACAGGGTCTATTCCTCCTCTGAATAAGAGCTTATCTTGAATCAGTATCCTGGGATATCAAAACAAGAATTAAAAACACATAATTAAGAACAAGTTAAATATTTATCATACAATTCAGAAAATAATAACAAGGTTCGTCTTAGGTTTCATTGCCTTTAGGTATTTAGGGGTTTTAATTCATAACTAAATAAGAAAACATCTCAGAATAAGAAAGAATACAAAACATAAAGAAAACCCAAAACTCCTGAAGGGGAAATTGAGGAGAAATCTTCAGTCTTGATGATGAATCCGGCTTCTGAGATGGATCAATCGGCTTCCTCAGAGTAATTTCTTACTCCCTCCTTGTGTGCCCCTTTTTTCCTCCTCTAGAGTGTATTTATAGGCTTTGGAATGCCTAAAAGCCCTCAAAATTAGCCTTTTCCGAATTGGACTCAACTTGGGCTCAGCAGGGACATACCCGTGTGACACGCCCATGTACGATTACTTCAGGCCGTGCTCGAGCCTGCCAAATTGACACAGCCGTGTGGTCTGCCTGTGTAAGGAGGTCCAGGCCGTGTTGATTTCGTACTTTGGCCCATTTTCTCCATTTTGGCCCGTTTCTCGTTTCTTTCGCTCTCCTATGCTCTCCTAAGTATAAAACATGAAATTAAAGCATTAGGAGCATCGAATTCACCAATTCTAATGGGAAATCATCCATAAAATACGTTAAACATAGGGTAAAAATATGTATAAATTACGGTTTATCAAATAACAGACCTGGAGTATTTTGCGGTCTAGTAAAACTTACGGGAAATGATGTAAGAATGGGAATAGTGTATGCAGAATTTTCATGACTTAACAGTGGAATAATGAGTATACAGGTAAATATTAAATGTAAATATATATGAACTTTCTAAGCAAACCCTTAAGGTGAACGTCTACGATTCTCTTAAGTGAGTACATTATGAGCTATGATTTGGTAATCTGATTGAGGTATTTAAATGATTGTTTGTATGTTTGACAAAAAGGTTAAATGGAACTAAATGCATGGTGAATTGTGTATGAGTAACTGTTATGCTAAATTTCGTACACGTGAGTGTGAAATGGATGATATATAAGTATTAATGTCTGAACATGGTTGTATCCAAAGGTCTGGAATGTTTATGTGTCTTAGATATATGCTTTGAGGTATGTTCTGCTAAGAGTCTATGTCTATCATCGCGATATTGTCTAAAGGGGTTTGTTGAGACTTTAAACATGAATTCTGAAAGGAAAAGTCCATGGCCATGGCACTCTCTAAAGAAACCTAAAGGAAGGTTATTACCCAAAAGGGTTTTCTGCGTGTCCCATGCAATGATGGGCAAACCTCACATAAGTGAGTTTAGGAAAATTCATATCGGAAAAACACTATAGATAAGGAAAGCCTTTGTTGTGAGTCATAAAAAGAAAAGACTTTGTGGCAATTCATAAAAAGGGAAGTCATTGAAGTGATTCATAAAAAGATAAACCTTTATGGTGATTCATAAAAAGAATAGCCTTTGTGGCGAATCATAAAAAGGAAAGCTTTTGTGATGATTCATAGAAAGGAAAGCCTTTATGGTGAATCATAAAAAGAATAGCCTTTGTGGCGAATTAAAAAAAGGAAAGCCTTTATGGCAAATCTTGAGAGGAAAGTCTTTGCAGCGTACATTAAATAGACTACCTTAGTGGTGTACCATGATAAGACCTTCATGGCATACTTTATTTCTCATGTGACAAGTTCTATATAGCTCCTAAACGTTATTAACATAATACAAGGACAAAACGTATCTATGGACTATGTGGTAAGGCATTTCATGAGAATAAGACTCGATTGTAAATAGTGAGTTGAAAAGATATAGAGATGTAATGGGTTAGTATTGAAAATGTATTCTGAATAAATATGTGAACTTTGTAAATTCAAAGAAGTATTTGTCGTCTATGTATATATGTCTTATTGAATCATGATGAGGTGATCACTCATAGTTTGAAGGACATAAGTGATGTATCGAAGACATTCTGTCAAAGAAAGGGGAATAATTTCAGAGTAAGGTATAAATATTGGACAAGAATCAAGGAATAGAACTTGAGGAAGTATTCACCAGAGACAAGGTTGAAGGTCAAGAACGATGAAATCGTCTATATAAATTATCAGTTGCATCATGCAAATTTGACTCAGGTAAATGATGTTTTTCTCACTAAGTTCTCATGAACTTATCTATGTATGTTATGTTCCAGGTAATTGATGTGGGTCTGCACCAGGAGGGATGACGTCAAGATTATACCAATAAGTGGCGCATCAGGTTATTATGCATCAAGAGCAAGTTTGGCGGCATGTTTAAAGACTAAAATGTTACTTAGAAATCTACACTTCGGATATTGTTGTAATTTAATTATCTCGTGTTGTAGCTGTAATTACTCATTGTATCTACTTATGTAATTTAGTTTGCAATTTTATAGTTAAGTAAGTTGTCATTATCTATAAATCGTATAAGTAAATTAAGCTTGTGTTTGTATTTGTGTGGTAATACCCAAGATCTAGATCTAGTTAATTGAATCGACTTGAAGATGTTACGCATTGAGCCAATATTTACTTCTATTTTGTTTTACATGCAAAAACATTGAAGACAATATACAAATGGTACTAATGTAATTAATGGATAATACTATTAAACCAATTTGTTCAAAAAATACAAGTATACAAAACAAATATACTACACTTAGGGCACTGGATCTAACAAAATGTCCGTGTAGCAAGGGATTTTTCTGGGTGATTTAATTCAATCCAATCTTCCATATGAGTTTCCTAAATAATATGTCATTATTTGTAGGGCTAAATATCCTATAAGTAATCAACACAACCCATTCAAATCATTCAATAAATTGTCAATACTCAATTATGAAAATTGTCACTCAACAACTCTAGTCCTAAGGAAGTGGGCACTTCCCTGGTACTTAAGGCCAATTTCATAATTTTCAATATATTAATTTTTGGACTCACTTAAGTTGATTGTGTGTTGTTAGTTATAGACTCGTATATCTCTCTTTCTATTATCATGGCTAATCTCTCACTTGAGCAATGTAAGCTAAGAGAATGTTTGCATTTGAAATTACTATGCTTTTATGCTTATTTTTGCTCGTAAATTTTGTGTGAAAAAATTAAGCTCAACTCATCTCTTGAAACACTATACTATTGTGAGGCTTGAAGAGTATGAAATTAGTGTTTATGAGATAGTGGTAGTGGCATGTGCTAGAAAGTTCATTTCTTATGGATATATATTAGCTACTTGAGAGTCTTGAGATTAAAGTGTTGATTTATTGATTTGGTTTCATAAGCATTATTATGTTTGGCCTTGGAGGCATCTCTTGAATGATTGCTTAACTTATTTTTGCATGTATGATTCATGGTTTCATGGTTGTAACTTGTTGAATGATATATTTAGCTAGTTCCATGCTAAAGTATGATTTGTTGATGAATTTTGGTATTTTCCATGCATTCTATTGATCTATCATGTGTTTACATGATTGAGAGATGTTTTGAGATAATTTTTAAGTATCTTAAACTTAGATTATGTTTAAGGTTCGTACCTCTTTTAAATTTTAATTCCCATTATTCTACGTTTATTTAAAATTTTGAAAAATTACTTGTTTCAAATTATTTAATGAATCCTTTAATTTTTTGTTTTAAGTTCTTTTTTCTTAAATTTTATTATAGTTATAAATTTTTTAAAACTTTAAAATATTAGTTCTTTCAAATAACCCATGTAATATATATTGTTATTTCTATGTAGTTTTCTTTATTTTTAATCATTTAGAGTGATTTTTATGTGTTGAATGTTGTTGGTTTTTTTTTTTTTTATCTAAGCATGATTCTTTTAACTTGTATGTGATGGGTAAATAATTTGGATGTATATTAGAATTAAAATTAAGTAAAATTTAGAGCAAATATTAGCATAATTAGAACTTAAGTCCTAATAAAATTGTCACAAAATTAAAGGTAGTACTGTTTTAGGACGGACGTTACAGGAGTGCTAATGCTCTTTACATGTAGTTCAGCTTTTCAACTTAGACATATATTTTTTTAATATTTTTTAAGAATAATTCTAAGATAAATAGACTTACAATTAACTAAAAAATTACGACGACTCTCATATTTAAAATAACCCAAAATTTTGTAAAAAAAATACCCAAAATTAGGTCATCTAAATTTTCGGATTACAATTGCCAATCTATAAATAATTTAAAAATAAATATAAATATAAGATTGATAATATTATACAATTTTAATCTCACATCTTTCGTGTAATTTGTGATTAACGATTAATGTTACAAATTATATTAAACGTAATATTTTATTTATACTATTTATAAAGTATTTTTCGTTGAGTTTGTGGGTGTTTTGGATTTTTTATATTTTTTAAAAAATAAATATTTATTTATAAGACTTGAATCAAGTACACATAAACTTTCTTCTTTTTCCATTTGAACTAAAATTATTTTTAATTTTAATATTAAACTTTAAAAAAATATATTCATTATATAAAATTGTTAAATATTTATATATATTAATAATTATGTTAATTGAGTTGGTATCACAAATTAACTCGACACCAATATAAAATTATGACTATATCATGAGAAATGATCATATTCATTTAGTATTTTCAATTAGGCATGTAAATGCATCAAGCTTGAACGAACAATCATGTTCGTTTGTTTATTTTTAAGCTTATTCATGTTCGGTTTGTGTTCGTTAAAAATTTTAAAATTTTGTTCATATTCGTTTATTTAAATATTCATTTGTTTAATGTTAACGACAATGTTCATTTAACTTAATCGATCATGTTCACGAATATTAAACAAATATGTTCATGAACATATCATTAAACATGTTCACGAACAATGTTAATAAATAATAAACAAACAATAAATAAATACACACATATATTATTTAGATATAAAATAGTCAAATATAAATATTAATAATTATATTATAAATAAAAAAATACAAACCAAAATAATTTTATTAATATATACTAATGGAACAATAAACTAGTTTTAAGATAATTTTATTAATATATACTAATAAAATTTTTATAAGAAAATATCATTAATAAATAAAAGAGTCAATAAACGAGTTTATTCATAAACATAAACAAACAGAATACACATCTGTTTGTATTCGTTGACATACAAATTTTATTCAATACTCATTTATTTAACTTAATAAACAAACATAAATAAATATTATACGAACGGTTCACAAACAGTTCATCGAGCATTGTGTTTATTTGCACCCCTATTTTCAATATAATGTTTATTAATTAATTTTAAACTATATTATTTTTAAGTAATTTTCTTAATTAAAAATGGAATGAAATAAAATATTAGTACTTTTAAAAATTAAATGTATAGTAATCAATAGTATAACAAATTAATAATACAAAAACAATAATGGGAAGTTGGTTCGAAACCCGAAAGGATGTTTTAGCCAAAAGAAAAGGAAAATCTTTCTTTCTTCAATGTTTTGCTGGAACTGGGCTCAAATTTTTGGTTTTTTTATTAACTAGTGTTTCTTTTTTGTTTGTTTAGGCTATCTATTGATCTATTTCTCTTTTGAGTAGCTCTGGATTTCTCATGGTGATTTTGTTTTGTTTCAATTTGACAAATATCTCGTTTTATTGAGGTGAGATTGAATCGATTGGCTTTGATTTTAAAAGGGTTATCTGAAAAATGTTCAATTATCTGTCTGGTTTCTCTGAAAGTCGATGTAATTGTTTGAAGTTACCGCATTGCTTTAAGTTATGGTTTTTAAGTCACTTTTTTGGGGGATTTGTTGCATTTCTTGGTTTTTGTTAATTGAACCATGACTTATGTAATGTTGATGTTTTTAAGCTAATTATTCGGATCAAAATCTTTAATTTGGCAGATTCTGGCGGTTAGGGTTTGGTAATTAGGGACGACGTGGCTCAATGACAATGAGTGAGAGGAAGACAATCGACCTTGAACAAGGATGGGAGTTCATGCAAAAAGGAATTACAAAGCTGAAGAATATTCTTGAAGGCTTACCTGAGCCGCAATTTAGCTCTGAGGATTATATGATGCTTTATACGTATCCAATTCAAAGTCGTACATTTAATTGTTTTTATCGTTTTTAAGGGAATAATGTTTATAATTGCAAACATTACCCTTTTCATATGTTTCAAGTGTTTTCATTTGTTGCCCCTCAACCCTTATTTTGTAGAACCATTTACAATATGTGTACCCAAAAGCCTCCTCACGACTACTCTCAACAGTTGTATGATAAGTATCGAGAATCTTTTGAAGAATACATCACTTCAACGGTGAGCAATTTTGACGTTCAAGTTGTTTACATTATGTTTCAACTTAGAATTGGTGGCAATTTTTTTCTTTTTGTTTCTTTTGGTATCAAAATTTACTTCAAGGGGTTAATCTGTTGGAGTAAGCATAAGCTAGTTGAGAGATTTGTGTATCAGATAAGTCAAAGGCTTTAAATCTCCTTTGTTCTCTGTCTCATTTGTTTAAAAGGGATGATCACTTATGCATTTATTTCTATTTACTAGTGTAGCAAGTGCCTTGTCAACTCCTCGCCCCAACCCCACCCAAAATCCAGTTTTTCCTTTATCTTAATGAAACATATATGCTTGCTTTGGAGGCACATGAATCATACATGTATTAATTATAGTTGTATGATTTTAAGAAAAGACTTTAGTGGAAGCAAATTCATTTCAAAGGTATAATACAGAGGCATTTGTATATATTCTTGTTCCTTGTTGAGCATTGTGGCGAACTTGCTATATATTTTCCTTTGATTCTTTAGTAATGTAATTCATAAAATCTCCTCCTTAGGTACTTCCATCTCTACGAGAAAAGCATGATGAGTTTATGTTGAGAGAGCTAGTGAAAAGGTGGGCTAATCATAAAGTAATGGTCAGGTGGCTTTCTCGGTTCTTCTACTATCTTGACCGCTACTTTATAGCCCGGAGGTCATTACCTCCCCTTAATGAAGTTGGACTCACATGTTTCCGTGAATTGGTACGTGTATATTGAATGTTGCCTGATACTCCATTGTATTATCTTGCATGTAGAGTGATTTTGGCATCTTTATGCTTTGTGGTTTTAGGTCTACCTAGAGCTAAATGCAAAAGTGAGGGATGCAGTAATTTCTCTTGTAAGTTTAGTTTTCTTTTTCAAATTCATTATGCACTTTCTTTTTTCTTCCAAATAGTGATAATAAACACCCTAATCTTAAACCAGATTGATCAAGAACGTGAGGGTGAGCAGATTGATCGAGCTTTGTTGAAGAATGTTTTGGATATTTTTGTGGAAATTGGGATGGGGCAAATGGATTATTATGAGAATGACTTTGAGGCCGCTATGCTGAAAGCTACGGCTGCCTATTATTCTAGGAAGGCTTCAAATTGGATTCTAGATGATTCTTGTCCGGATTATATGTTGAAAGTATGTGTACCATACAATTTTACGTTGCACTGTTTTTTCTGTCTACTCAAATGGTGTCTAAAAAAATCATTTTTTCTCATTTCAGGCAGAGGAGTGTTTAAAACGAGAGAAAGATAGGGTCTCGCATAACATGCATTCTAGTAGTGAACCAAAGTTACTTGAGGTTGGTAATTGCTTTTGTCATACAAACCCACCCTTGGCCTTGGAGATACTCTTATACTCAAGGTAAATGTTTTTCTAAAATGTTGTTTCTCACTATGTTCTTTTTTTTTTTTTTTCATTTATAGAAAGTTCAACATGAGTTGCTGGCTGTATCTGCAACCCGCCTGCTTGATAAAGAGCACTCTGGATGCCACGCGCTGCTCAGAGATGACAAGGTGCTTACTGCACAATAATTTATCTACTTGTTTTCCTAATTTGCAGTTAATCACCTTTCTCTTTTAACTCTTAGGTGGAGGATTTGTCAAGAATGTTTAGACTATTTTCTAAAATTCCTCGAGGTTTAGAACCAGTGTCAAGCATCTTCAAACAGGTTAGTCATTCATAGCTTGCCAACTGATTAATTTATTACTTAATTGTTTATATTTGAATTATGTTAACAGCCTGCTCAAGTATGACCATACCTTTTTTTTTTTATTACACTCACTTGGATGTTTGTTTATTCATCCCTTGCATATTATTGCCCGTCTTTCACTGTGTAAAATAAAATATGGTATCATTTTCTACTTCAGCATGTTACTGCTGAAGGCACAGCTTTGGTCAAACATGCTGAGGATGCCGCTAGCAGCAAGAAGGTTTGTACTCTACTTGACATTGTCTTTTAGCTTATAGTATACAAAATATTTGAAGTTTCTTTTTGTGTTGGAATAAGAATTTAATATTGATATTTTTATCTCTAATGATATCCAAAATATCTTCTCGCTTAAATAGGCAGATAAAAAGGACATGGTTGGGATGCAAGAACAGGTAAAATATCTTTTTTGTGCGTTTTATTCTATGTCTCACTAGACTGTTTCAAGATATAAAGGTTGATTTTTGTTTTTGGTTTTCAGGTTTTTGTGAGGAAAGTGATTGAGCTTCATGACAAGTACCTAGCATATGTGAATGATTGTTTTCAGAATCATACTCTCTTTCACAAGGTCCATAATAGATAGTGTTTTGAAGATAAGTTTTCAAGATAATTCCCATCTTGTTATGTTTTATGTTATCAATATTATCTACTTCCTTTAGGCTCTCAAGGAGGCTTTTGAAGTCTTTTGCAACAAGGGTGTTGCGGGAAGCTCAAGTGCAGAGCTACTTGCCACTTTTTGTGATAATATTCTCAAGAAAGGTGGAAGTGAGAAATTGAGTGATGAAGCAATTGAAGAAATGCTAGAAAAAGTTTGCCTTGCTCTCTACATTACTTCTTTCGACTCTTTATAAGTCTTGTTAAACTTGGACTTCATAATCTTATTGTTCTAAATTTTCAGGTTGTGAAGCTACTTGCTTATATTAGTGACAAGGACTTGTTTGCCGAATTCTATAGGTAGATGTTTTGCTTTATTTGAAGATTTTTAGCTCATAAATTTCTGCTCATTTTGTTTCCTTGAATTATTTTCGGTAGGAAAAAGCTTGCTCGAAGACTTCTTTTTGACAAGAGTGCGAATGATGACCACGAGAGAAGTATATTGACAAAGCAGAAACAGCAGTGTGGTGGCCAGTTCACTTCAAAGATGGAAGGAATGGTCTGTTGCCAGTTACTTTTTAACTGAAAGTTTCTGTTCTTGTCTGCAAATGTTCTTAAATGTCTCAAATAGCTCTCTTTGGAAATTGCTTCTGTGTTCTTTAGGTCACAGATTTGACATTGGCAAGGGAAAACCAGACAAATTTTGAGGAGTACTTGAGCAATAATCCAAATGTAAATCCAGGGATCGACTTGACGGTAACTGTTTTAACAACTGGCTTCTGGCCAAGTTACAAGTCTTTTGATCTCAACCTTCCTGCTGAGATGGTACGCACATAGATGTTGCAAACAAGAACCGTATTTCATTTATAACTTGCCAGTTTAAGTTAACTGAAGTCACTGACACCATTTTTCTTTCTTTTTTTTTCCCTTCTTCCTTGAAAATCTCTTTAGGTCAAGTGTGTTGAAGTTTTTAGGGACTTCTATCAGACGAAAACCAAACATAGAAAACTTACTTGGATATATTCTTTGGGTACTTGTAACCTTATCGGGAAGTTTGAGCCAAAAACTATGGAGTTGATTGTTACAACATATCAGGTAATGTGGTCTAAAATATAATTTCTAGTCTCTTTTCTTGTTATTAAATAGCCAAATGGAGTTGAAGGACTTTTTTGGCTAATACCAAGCTTTCATGGTTTGTAGGCCTCTGCCTTACTGCTGTTCAATTCCTCGGATAGGCTCAGCTATTCAGAGATCATGACACAGTTGAATTTAACTGACGATGATGTAGTTAGACTTCTTCATTCGTTGTCATGTGCAAAGTATAAAATTCTTAACAAGGAACCGAGCACGAAAACCATCTCTTCCACTGATCATTTCGAGTTCAACTCCGAATTTACTGATAAAATGAGGAGGATCAATGCACTTAACGAAAAACCCTTCTAATATCTGATTTTACTCTCCATTTGGTTAAATGATTTCTTCTGATGCATTTCTTTGTTCATTGTTCAGATACCTCTTCCTCCTGTGAATGAGAAGAAGAAAGTAATTGAAGATGTTGATAAGGATAGACGGTATGCCATTGATGCTTCAATTGTGCGCATCATGAAGAGCAGGAAAGTTCTGGGTCACCAGCAGTTAGTTATGGAGTGTGTCGAGCAGTTAGGTCGCATGTTCAAGGTATTTATATGACTCGTTTCCTCTTGTATGGCATGTGCACCACACAAGGGTGTCTGCTAATTGTTTATTTCTTTACATGGCTGTGCTAAGTAAAACTTGAAATTTGCAGCCTGATTTCAAGGCAATTAAAAAGCGAATAGAGGACCTGATTACTCGAGATTATCTTGAGAGGGACAAGGAGAACCCCAACGTATTCAGGTACTTGGCATGATTTTGCCTAGTCATTATGCTGATGAAGTGGTGAATATTACTTGGAGCAAATAGAGCTCAAAAGGACAGGATGTGATTGGTCAGTGGTGAAAGTGGCGTAAGCATAATGAGATGCCACCTAATGAGTGCTTGAGCAGGAGCTAAGATACTTGTACAGTAGGAGCCAGGTATGGCAAATTTCATTAACTTATGAAATCAACCCGGACAAATTGTGATTGATCTCATAATATGGTCCGGTGTGGCATGAGAAACCACAGGGTATCTGGTTTCTTATTACTGCAAAGATGACTTTGATGCTTGTTTGTTTTGCCCCATCAAAAGAAAGAAAAATGCGTAATTTTAGTTATATACTGAAAGCTCCATTATGATTTTAAGTTTGGGAAGTGTTGGGTGATGATCTGCTTGAATCCAACCACCATGTTATGCCCTTCTTATGTTGTTCCTTCATTGGTCTAAGCTAAGGGTGTAAAGAAAATGAGTAAAAGTTTGAGCATATTTATGTTGGACGTAAGCTCAGACTTGGTGTTTTGGAAATAGTGTTTAAAGTCTTATTTAACAATGCGTTTTATTATGAACAATCTTTTGTGGTAGGCTCACCACTTTTACACTTGTGAGAGTGCTCTACACATCAACGACCAAGCACTACAACCAGAGTACAATATGGACATAATATATATTAATAGAAGAATTATATAGTTCATTGGTCGAGTTTGATCTGGGCAATTTAACATAATAAAATATATAAATATGATACGAATAGTGAAAAAAAAAAAAGAAGATTCCATCTAACTTACAAATAGATGGAACCTCGTGAATCTTGAAAATTACCTTCTTCCGAAATCTGAAATCATTGTAGGGAAACTAATGGGATATATGATTGCTGGTGTTGTCTCAACTTCAAGCTTTCTAAATCTACTATCTTTGTCCTAACTGGGGATACCTGGTAACTTATATTTTTCTTCCAGAGTTTGTTACATATTTGATGTATGAACACTGTAATTAACGTGGTTTTTAATTATTTAAGAAATGCATTTTAGCATTCATTAAGGTTGATGGTAGTGGATTGTCCACCGAAAATGACTTCACCATCGAGCCGTTCTTTTTCAACGTACCAAAATGGAACTTGTTTCTGTCCATTCTAAGCACGAGGGGTTTCAGGAAGTTGACTATTTCAAAGAGGTTCAATGTATTTGCTTCCAAATTCCATAATATACGTATCTTACTCCGACTCTGAGTAAAGGTGTTGGATATGAGTATAAATATGATAAAGATATGTGCAATATGACAATGAAAGGCAGTGTTTGAATATTAGAATATAAATTTTTGGTCTTGGACTTTCCAAAATCTTTATTTGGGAATTAAAATATTTGAAATTCAACTAAATTCATTGTTTGCATAATTCAAATTTTTATTTAGATTTCAATTAATTTTAAGTTTTATAAAAAATTTTTCCAAATTTTGACCCAAATTCAAATTAATTTTTCTTTTACCCAAATGATAGATTTCCAAATAATAAAGGACCAAAGACTGGAAACAAATTTTTGTTAATAAATATATTAAGAAAAAGGGGTAAATGGAAGCAAAATCAACGGTTCTTTTTATAGTTTTGTGTTACAAAGAATAAAGAAAATAATGAAAAACGAGCAAATGGCACCATGAAAGTCGCCAATATTGGCCCCGGGACCCTCTCCAATACATACTTGCCTTGTTAGCTTGAAACTTTAAAACTTTCTCCCGTTACCAGTGAAAATTAGTGCTTACTTTTTTCAGTCTTGTTTTTCTGAACCAATTTGTTTCTATAATCATGTCTTTCTTGACACCCTGCAAGTCTGCAACTTCTCCTATAAGTCCTCCAAAAAGCTTGCAATTTGAACGGGGCCCTACTGCTTATATCATTTTCCTCATTCTCTCTCCACTTCACAGACAAATTTTCTTTGAAAAGATTGTTTATTTCATCAGTTTGGCAAAAGGGGATTGTTGTTGAACATTATAATTAGTTTATATATGACTTTGTAGAAATCAGTATGCCCAGTGTTTGTAGTTTTGTTCAAGCATTTCTAGAATTAACTAAGATTGCATATATATATATATATATAGGTGAATATGTAGATTTTGGTTGTGGGATGTTTTGGTGAACTATAATTTGGCTCAGGTTTCAATATTTGCTTGATGAACTTTGTTCATGTCTTTCTGGTAGAGTTGGGTGAGTTTTTAAGGGCTCAAATTACAATATTTAAGTTAGTATAGGTTGAGAGAATATTCACTAAAAGTAAAAATTTTAATTAAGGATTCAATGTTTTCTTTTAATTTATTATTTGTTACGTAAAAAAATAAGTACGACTATCATGAAGATATTTATATTAGGAGTCAATTGCATTTTTTTATTTAAAAAAAAAGGAGAAAATTAATCACAGTAAAAATGAATGTAATTTTTAACTAAAGGATCAGTTTGTATTTTGGTCTAACATATAATAATTAATTTTTCTATTATTTTACTAAAAGAGACAAAATGCAATTCACCTCTTAATATAGATGGTATTTTTACCCAAAAAAATAACTTAATTTTATGATAAAGTCATTTTTTTTTCCCTTTTTCCTTGTTTTCTTCAGAGTTCATAGCTTTAGCATGATTGTGATAAAGACATGTGAATTGCACCTCCTGTCATAAACCAGCTGTTCTTAACAAAATAATCCATGGTTAATTTCATTGGTGAAATATCAAAAGAAACCTTTTTATTTTCTCACTCAAAACTTTTTAGTTTGTAGAAAATGATGCTCAGTGCTTGCTTTCTTTTTCCCATTGGATGGGGGATTGATGGGAAATTGAGGCCATTTAACCAATTTGAACCATGATTTCAGTATATCATGGAACCATTTTGTAACACAAAAGGAGGCCTCAGTCTGCAACAGTGGAAGAGATTACTGATATCAGGGCTCGAATTTCATCTCTTAAGGATGCTATGGCTAGATGAATGAATCAAGTCATATATTACGGTTCATGGAACTTTGTGGTTAGCCTTCACCAACATATTATTTTTAAGCATGCATACAAGCATCGTCAGCCTTTACCTCACATCATATGTCATATGAATATATGGAATTCTGCTTTGTGCTTTATTTTGGTGTTAGCAATTTTGTCATTTCAGCTTAGAAGTCATCCATCACAACTTGCTTCCCTCACACCTATAGAAATAATATATATTATATGCACATTAAAATACATGCATATAAAAATCATTGAGCGTGGGCTCTCCTGTCTTTGCCACTAAGCAAAAAAGGGGTTCTCTTTTCCCTTGAACAATGGAACACCCATGGTATTTTGTCAGATTTCCTGTTTGATTCCTTCACTAATATGATTGCCATGTTTCTTTGCTTATTATGAATGTGATGAGAGAAACAGTAAAAAGTGGCATCTTTTTCCTGCTTTACTTATTAGGGCTAATCCGTAATTTTGACCCCAAACTATACACATTTTATTTTGTACTTAAACTTGTATTTCCTTAGCGGATTATTCTAATGGGCTTACACAATTAGATGTGACATGATTGATGAATACTGAGCTTAATACATTTGATTTACTTGTTTGATGACAATAAAGTTCGGGTATTTCTTTCCTTAGATACCAGGTCATTATTATTTTATCAATCAGCTTGCAGGTACTAATTTGAAAATGTTGTTTAGAGACAAAGCACACAATTTGACAAGAAAGCTTTACTAAACAAAGGTCCCACCAAGCTTCCATAAGCTGATATGCATTTGGGAAAACTTTGTTACAGAAGAAACAGCGCAGTCCACCATGACAGAAGCTCATTTCTTACAGTTAAATAGTACAAGAATAGTGATCTAGTGGGGGGGGGGAGACCAAAGTGGAATCCTTGTTAATTCGAGGTCTTGGATTGGATCTTTGCGAAATCCAGGGTTCTTTTGCCTTGCAACTTGTTGGTTACGTAATGTTTACTGTACTCTCCATGATTGTAACTTCTGTATCTGCATGGATTCTTCTCATCCACCAGTTCTGCCATTGGACCAAGTTCTATTTCATAGCTTGGAGCATAGAAAGTGACGATTGAAAGGCGGTCTCTCTCTTTGTGAGTTACTGCTCTATGCTCCACACTCTTGTATTTTCCATTTGTAAGTACCTGTACAACAAGAAATTTCAGAACTGATATTGGAACATTGTTATTAACAGAGTGTTTATCCATAATGGTTCCGGGTTTCTTACTTCTAGAGTGTCACCGATGTTGATGACGAGTGCATTTGGAATAGGCTTAACAGGCACCCACGTTTGGCCCTTAAGGATTTGAAGACCAACTGAGCTATCTTTTCCCTGCTGCAACACTGTAAGGGCACTTCCATCTGAATGTGGACTAAGGCCTAAAACAAGGTCAGGTCTTGAACATGGAGGATAATAATTCATCCTTACTGCTTGCACAGCCACTCCGAACATTTCTTCAAAAACATCCCCTTTTAGTCCAAGGCTCACTGCTATATACTTCAGAAGTGTCTTGCAAAGTTTCCTCACTTCTCTTGAATAAATTTCTAAAGCTTCTCTGAAAAACAAAAAGAGAGTTACATCTGTATACTTCAAGGTTCATATTTAGTGTTATTTGTGATTACCTGAAGTTAACTGGTTTTGATGGCCAGAGTTTTGGGTTCCTTATACAAGGTGGCTCAACACCAAGAGCAAACATATTGCACCAATCCAACTTTTGGTTCTCTGAGAACACAAAAGCTTGACCATAGCCCTGAACTGTCCCTGGAGCCATTGGATACTTTTGTTTCTCCTGTAAAGGTAACATGAAGAAATCCTCGGCTACTTTTTCGATGTCTTCAACAACATTCAGATCAATCCCATGGTTCAGTACCTGAAATGCAATCAGTCATTAGCTTCCATACTTAAAACAAAATAAAGACAATCTGACTGTTTCAGTACCTGGAAAAATCCCCATTCTTCACAGGCAGTTTTGAGCTGCATAACTTCATCTTTGTCTGTTTTCATGAGCTTAGAAAGATCAATGATGGGAATGTCAAGAGATGATGATAGATTTGGAACAACTTTTGGCCTATCAGCCATGTCTCTGATAAATCTTTCAGGAACCGTGGCTGGTTTAGCTTTTCTTAGTTCTTGGACATCATCAATATGTCCAACTTTAATTGGTAAACTAGGCACTGGAGCCATGTTATAGAATTGAAAGACTGGTAAATATGTAACCAGGTTTACTTGGAAGTTCTCTCAGATGGAGCCTGTATTTATAGACGGAGAAAATCTGTAGTTTTGTACATTATTGTAGTGTTAATGTGAGTTGAGGGGCTAACAGTTGTGTGATGTCACTTTTGTTTTGTAGCCCTACGAACGAACTTGGTTACGCCCCCAGGTTGATGAACTTACAGATGGAGTAAATCAGCAGTTGTGCACATTGTATTGTTGCAGTGTTAATATGATTTGTGGAGCTAATAGTAGGCTGATTTTGTATTTTATTATAAAAATAATATATTTTTAAAAATTATGATTTTTTTCAGAAAAATATCTTATCACCATGGGTTCAATGTTACATGTTAATTCGGTTTAATATTTTTTTTTTTAAATTTAAAGTGTGACACATTATTACATGCATAATAAATAGGCTATATGATATAGTGGGATTACTTTTTTTAGAAAGAAAATCTACCAAATATTTTTGAATAATTTAAATATCATCATACATTGTTAAATAAATTTATACAGTAATCATGATTTTGTAAGTGAAATGTTGAACTCTTCGTACTAATAAATAATTGAAAGAAGTGAAAATGAATTTTTTCTCTCAACATTTGAACTAAATTCAAATATTAAATTCCTCATTATTGATCAAGCTTTATCTGAATATCACATTTGTAATTATACCAAACAAAAAATATTAGATTTTTCATTGCAATAATCATTGGAACTCCGGTACAGTTGGCTTAGATTTCACCTTGGGTATATGAACCCACCTGGGTAAGCCCAAGGTTCAAAAGTTAGATATTGAAAATCTCAGTTACAAAACCCAAGTCTCCATCAATGCAAACGAAGCTTCAAATTTTCTTCGGATAAGATTGAGACCGACTCTTCTTATCTAAAAAAACTCAAACTCGAGCCACCACATGAACCATCAATGGTCCCTATCTTTACTTCATTTTCATTTTAAAATGTGGTCCTTACTTTCCCATTTTGTTAACAGTTCACCGTCTGTATTTTCTTTAAGAAAAGAAAAAAACAGGCGTGAATTGCAACAGTTTGATGTGAGAACTCGACACACCATTGGGTAGTCTAAATGGTCACTCTTGAATTGGCCTTTCCCAATCAAGTGACCTGCTTAAATGCTTTCATGTCTTTACATACATACATAGCATAACATGCATGCATGCGTGTTTCTGTGAATTTGTTTGATTGTAAGTTTGCATCAGATGATGAGTGAATGAAATGGAACATGTGAAGAAAAGGAAAAGAGTTAAAAAAAAAAGGGAATGGAATCTAGTAGTGGGTAAATGGTACACTAAAATTGTGTATCATTGCAGTTTTTTTTTCAGACTTAGTGAGTGGCAGTAGTACCCGTAGGGGCCATCTTCATTTTGTGGTGAAGTTAACATGTCCCCTTTTCTGCAGACCAAATCTAGTGATATTTTTGTCAATTTGCCTTTGTTTATCCCCTCTTTTTTTAGTTTTTTATTTTGGTATCTTTTGATCATCCTAACTTAACCTTTTAGGCACTAATACATTAGTTTTTAGTATAATTTTTTTGTAACATTTTTTAACTCTACGTTATTCGGATTTAAGTCTCAGTGTCTAAATTTATAGAGGACATTCATATTCGAATATGTGCCCAACATGAATATTTCAAAAACAACGATTTAACTTACACTTGTTATTGAAACTTCCTGCATGTTGTTGATCCACATTAACTAGGCTACCAAGTAGCAACTAGAACTTTGCAACAGGGGTTTGAATGTATCAGTGGCTTTTTATTTATCTTCTTGACTCCATTAAGAACTTGAGAAATTCTAAATCGATTGTAAAGTTCAATTAAACTTATACATGACAAGACTTTGAGTAAATGCACCATGGAGTTATTTGTACTAGAAATCGATTTGCATTTTGTTGTCTTCACTCAAAAAATGGACAAATTAGTTTTTATTAAAAATTAGCCTTTACAAGTTGTCATGTTATTTTATCAGTAAGACTAGTTTTTAACAAAAAAATTGAGAACTTTTTTATTAGAAAATATCAATTAATTCTTTAATCTAACGAATATAAATTAATTTACTCATTTTTTAAATAAAAAAATTTAATTTAACTTTTTAATATAGAAGTCTTAGTATTAAGACTTCAAATTTTAAAGTAACTAAATTGAACTCGTATAAGATAAATAAGGTAGTGGAGCCCACAAACTGAGTCTCTTATCCACAAATTCAAGCATTAGAATTGAGAAACTTTGAAAAAGTAGAGAAATCTCTTTTTGAGAAGAGGTGAAAGTGGAGGTAGACTAGGGTTTATCAAAATCTAAAGGTGGATCCTATGCCCATAAGTAGTACTTATAAAAGGTACTAAATTCAGCGCCAATGAACTAAAAGAAAAAAAAAAGCCTTTTTCCAAACAAGATTTATTGTTCCTCCTTTTTCTTCTTTAGTGCAAATTACTCTCCTTTTTCCCTTTAGTAAAAAAATTAAAATTGCAATTTTAAAATATGATGAACAACTGAATTCAAATTTAAACATGTTAAATATGATGGAGTTTATAAATTAAATTTTTTAAAAATTTTGAAAAAAATGAATAGTGGATTAATAAATCATTTATATTATTTTAATGGGAATTTAGAGCACCAAGGAAGCCCATGATTATATCTAGCAAATTAGGGTGGGCCAAATCTTTCTATCTTTTCCTTTGTTTTTTTAAATCCTAATGGTTAGTTTGCTTGCTTTCTTTGTTGGACAAAATTATGATGCTTTTCTTTTTGAAAATTTTGCCTTTCCTCACACTTCCGTCATACATGAAAATTTCTATACAAAGCTTATTGTCCACCTCAAAAGACTGACTTGTCAAATCTTTTAGTAATTTTGAAAAAAATATTTCAAAACTATTTAATTTTTAATAATTTTCCGAAAACATTACAAGATTATAACAAATTCAATAATTTTAATTAGTCAAAATTTCCGAAAACATTACAAGATTATAACAAATTCAATAATTTTAATTAGTCCACACTAGAACTCCTTATCTCATATATATATATATATATATATATATCCATTTCACCAACATGTAAAATTTGCAAATTGGTTGTAAGGGTTTAACTTAATTATCTAAAATGTCATATCATTTACATCCAAATAAGTAGTTTATAGTTAGATAAATCTATCGTGCAGTCTCTTATATGTTAGATTAAAGAGTAATTTTTTTTTTAAATTCATTCATTTTTACTGTTAAAAATTTACCCTTATACGTCGACACGAGGTATACGTGCCAATTTTTAATAGTGTAAATGAATAGAATTTTTAATAGAATAGACCACTTTGCTCTTTAATATAATGTGCAATGATTAATTTTTTCAATTTTTGAATAGAAAAAACAAAATATAAGACTTTCATAATACTTTTTACTTTTATCATCCATATATTTTCATGTTAGTGTTTGATCTTTTAATTCTATATTTGTTTTATTTTTATACTTTTTTTCCTAAATATATTATTTGTATATGAATTTTAATATGTTAATAAACTATATTTTTCTATATAGATTTTGATATACTTTTATATTTACATTACTTTTTTATGTTGTGATAATAGAATGTCAACAAGGGTAATATATCACAAAAAAAATAGAATATACAGATTTTACGTGAAACCCTTTTCACGAAAAAATTATGGGCAGAAGAAAATAAAATTTACTATGTCAAATTTAAATGGTTCAAGAAGAGAAATGTCTATTTATAAGTTTGTAAAACTATATTCTAATTAAAATCAAATAGAAATAATGCAATAAGGTTAAAACACATTATTCTAACCAAGATCAAATAGAGGTAGTATACTTCTATACGGATTTCATTTGTGCAACTTGTACCATAATATTTATTTTAACAAGAATTTAAGCCAATATCTTTAATATATGTCATTATTTATTTATTTTTATTCACGTCAAGTAATCTTTTGTAGATAACTAAAGAAAGATGGTTCGTCGTGAGAGACACTTCTCTCTATTAGTAAAAGTGTTCTGAAAAATAAGTAAGTTAATGTTTAAATATTTCAAAGATCAACAAAATGGTCCCTCTATTAAAATTTTCTTCCGAATATGCTTGGTCATAGAATTTTAATATGTTTTTTAAATTAAATGATGCAGAAATTAATGCTGATTAAAGTTTAACATATATTTTATACATTTCCCTTACCCATGTATCTTTTCTTTTTTAACATTTCCTCCAAACACAAAGCATCTTTCTTCAAAATCAAAATCCAAGAAAGGAAATCAGTAAAATTTGTTCTTTTCTGGGAAAAAGAAAAGAGTAACTTACATTACTGAATTGTAGTTAAAAGTCCAGCCTTTTGAAAAAGAGAAAGTTAAGTAGATGAAGGAATACAGAAAAAGAAGCCATTTTCGGCTGAAGGTTGGGAGGTTACTACAAAAAGCTGTTTTGCATACAAATAATACACCAATTCTTGTCCTTATGGCGATTGATGCATATTTCAATTCATGAGTAGAGCTTTGTCTTCTCTTTTCCACCTTTTTCACTTCCCTATGATGATACTTGTATATCGTTCATAAATACAGGGGATAAATGGATTTTCTTCGCTACATTTTCATCCAATTTCACACGGTGGGTTTTCTTTAAACTTAATAAATGGGTGTTCTTCTAGCGTGACAAGTTCCTGGTAGAAGTGCCATCATTTTAGAGATTTAGAGAAAATGTTAAAAGACAAAAATGGGTAAATATATTTTGAGAAAATATTTGGTGGTCAAGTAAAATTAGAGTGATAATAAATATATGATAAAAAATAAGACAATAATTTTTGAACTTTGTATGTGAAGTTAAAAAAAAACATGTTAATATATCAAATATTAATACATAAAATAATTGTTTACCCTAATCAACATTAATTTCCACATTATTTAATTAAAAACAATTTAAAATTCCATGCTAGAACATAAGGGCAGAAGTTAATCATTTTTAATGGAGGGAATATTTTGTTCATATTCAAAATGTAGGACTAGTTTTTTCATTTTATTTTTCCGCTAGCATCAAAATTCAAACCCAGATACAATATAAAAACTACCAAGGTACTTTCACCCTCTACTGGAAAATTTCATAAAAGGGTTACATTTCTATTCTGGTCTTAATCCAAGATTAATAACTTACTTTTTAAAAAAGAACAAAAATTTGTGAGGAAATTGATTGAATCTGATTAACAAAGTGGATGGAACATAAAATGCAGCTCACAGTTTTTCAGGCTAGAATGAAGCTAACTAGAGTTTACAAGGAACTTGCCTGCATTCCCAATAAATAAATATAATAATATGGAATTGCATAAAATGAATGAAGAGATTGCTTGTTAAAGTTGTATTGAAAGTAAAATGAAAGTTCCAAAATGAAAAGAATGATCATTTTCCATTCCAAAATTGTGAAGAGAACATCGAGGCATTAATGCATAAAAAGAAAAGTGTCATCAGGCAGTATTCAACCCTCCCCAAAAATGGTTGCCTAAAAATGATTAACAATATCTCTATGTATATTCCTTTTCCTCAGGCCCCAAAATAAAATGGAGCAAAAAATTAGATCCTATATGGAAGTGATATCTTACATAGAACTCCAAATCTCTTTCCCAATAAGGCTAGAATTTCATCCTCTTTTTTTTTTTTTTTGCCAACCCATAATACCTAAGGTTGAGCCTCCTTAAAAAAATGTCAAGAAGAAGGTGAAAAATAAGAAATATACATTACCAAAATTTGCAGATTAGTCTCACTTTGTACACATGTACAGAGAGGCAACATGCTGTTGGTGACCCGACATCTTTGCGTGTTTCCAATTGCAGGTCTAAGCAAGCATCTTTTTCCCCCTTTCTTCTCCAAACCGAAAAAGACACTGTATATATACACGAGTAACTTAATCTCTAGCACCAGCTAAACCGGCACGAGTAATGGCCTCCATAGCCTGCTGAACCAAGCATATAAGTCCCTCCACATCCTGGAAGCTGAAATCAATCACCTTTCTAACAGAAATAATACACTCTGTATTTTGTGTTTCTTCCAGTGATGCAGTTGCAGCTGTAAAAGCATTCTGGGACTTTCTTGAAGCCTCCATAGCAAAGCTTACATCCTGTGTCTGCAAAACAGAAAATATGCACACATTTACCCACTTGAACCACCTTATTTTCTTAACATAGACGTCCAGAGACATGGTATTCTTATCAACTACTGCATGATGTCTAGCATTATTTTCAATAAAGATTCTCCGCAGATGTCAGGTCCTAAATTAATTTTCTCAAAAATTTTCAGTACAGGCAAATCCTCAAGATATCCATCGTAAATCAGAATGTAACATTTACCAAGGAAAACAGATAAGCCTATAAAGTCAACAAGAAGTTCAAAATGCAGATATCATCAACCAATTGAACAGTCAAGAAAAACAAGCTTCTCAATTCCCTCTCTTAACCATCCAAGGACTCTTCAAGCGGTCATAAAGTTTGGTTTCCAACAGCAGCTTGGGAAAGAACCTAGATTACCTTGAACACAAGTCGGATAATGCAAATTGTACTGCAGGGCCAGTGACTAGGTATTTACTCATTAGCCTTTTGGATACTTCAGAGTATCATTTTCATTCCACCAAAATCACATATATCCAAATCCAACTACCTCATAACAACTTTAGGGATGTCTGACCATAATAGTTGGTGTTCATCTACCTAGGAACACTCTTGGAGTAAAGCATATTTTATAAAAACATATAAAATCACTGCCTGATAAAAACATACGATTTCTGAAGTGAATAATCAGTGATCACTGCGTAATAATAAATAAATATACAAAAGCGAGAGAAGAGGAAAAAAATGGCAGTCAGTCTGAATCAACTTACAAAGTCAAGCAGCCGGACAAAACTAGGGCGGTTTCTAGCAACAATGACATGGGTCCCACCATGTGAAACTAAACCCTTGGCTAATGGAGCCTTTTCCACTGATTGTTGATTATTTAAGTTATCAACATCTGATGCAGAAGATGATGGAGATTCACCTGAAAGAAGCCATCCCAGAAAAAGAAAAACTAAGGTTGCATCTTAACCAAACAAAAAGCATCTGTTACAATAAATATTTTATGCTGGATCCATTAAAGCATGATATGCAACAAGAGTTGGGGCTCCAGCCCATCCAGGAAATATCCAGACGTGGCAGCTTCAATGGAACCTAAACCAGCCACATGCACTGCAGATTGCAATTAAATATATAACCAAAGCCCTGGTGCTCCTCCACCCAGAGAGAGAAAGAGAACCACCTTCATGCTGTAGTTTGATGTCCTTAAGTTATATAATTAGGTAAATTCTCTAATTAAACCAGCCAAGGAACTAGATATGACATTCTCTGGAACATGATCACAGCACTTATTGCATATGATTAGAACTAAAAAAGTAGACATTACCAAATAGAACTGTCTCAAGATACGTGCAATCAATCACAGAAAAACAAACCTGGCTTACCTTGAGGAACCATCTGTAGAGTTGCTTGTAACTCATTCCGGTCTCGACTGCTAGTAGACTGTTTACAGTAAACTATCCTCATGTATGCTACCTCCATGCATTTATAGGCCAAAGCAGCAGCAGCCATTTCTCTACGTCTTTCATATTCGAGGGCACACATCCTGTGAACTTGAGAAGCTCAGCATTGTGCAAGATATTGAAATCTATAAAAAATCTATTGCAGTTCAAGAAACAATAGTTTCCTGAAACTTTGAAAACATTTACATACTCGCAAAGTTTAGTGGCAGTGTTATACACTTGCATTTGGTTCAGGTCGCAATGTCTACCACTCTCGCTATTGCTTGTCTCTAGATGGGCAGCAACGCCAAGATACTTGAGAGCAGCTTTAAAGTAAATCTCATTGCTTTCAAAAGCAAAACCAGAACTCTGAAAGAAGACATTGAAAGGGTAGCAATAACAGTTAAAAACATTTTCAAATAACTTCTACAAAGAGGCATATTTATGTCGGAACAAATCTGAAAAGAAACCTTAAGACGATCAGCATAGTTTCTAAGCTTTTCAGCATCATTCAGGGCATCATTTGCCGTCTGATTGGAGGAATTTACTCTCACTGGACTGTGAGCCACACGCAAATCAGGTATATGCTTCCCCAAACTGTGGTTAGATCCATTCTTGGTGCCAGCTTTTCCAGGCAGCTTTATAGCCTTAGACAAATCAACATTGTCAGAGCCATTAACTGGAAACCCATCAGAAACAACTCCTTGTTCGGCTTCTGGTGCTGTTAGATGGCCTGCTATTTCTTTCTGACTTTCATTTTCACAATGCATGGATGATTTTGAAATTCCATTTCTTGTCTCTACTTGCCTTGTTTGACCATCAAAATCCTGAATCACATTTTTCTGAGGGGCAGTCTTCCCCTTTGTGCTGCATGCAGCAGCAGCAGTTTTTGCATCAACTTCATGCTTTTTATTTGATTGGGCTTCCATTCTATTGTCACTTGACCACTGACCGGAAGGATCCCTCCTTCCAACATTGTTCTTCCCATCCTTGCTAGGTTTTGGCAGATTGAGTTTACAATCAGCAGTTGTTTCTTGAAGACATGCATGACCCTCAGGGTCGACATCTGATTGATACTTCATGTTCTTTCTAGAACACAAATCTTCCTGTCGATCAGCTGGATCATAAACCTTCATTTTATCTGCAGCAGAACTTCTTCCGTTATTCTTTGTCTGTGAAATGTAACCCTTATCAGATTTCTGAGGAAGCACAACCTGGCACTCTTTGTTCACTCTATCCTCACCATGGGGCCATTCTAGAGCATTCAGCCCATTTTCTGAAAAATGAGTATCACCATTGTGCAAATGGCTTTTCCCCAATCTAGAAGAAGGTTTAGTTTTAATGCTGATTTTGCTAATGGAATCTCTATCCTGACAACCCACGGTAGAAATTTTATGTGATTTAGGATTAAAATCACCTGATACTCTCTCTTTCATTTCTGAAACAGACTGAGCAAGCTCAACAGTACCTTCTCTATCCCAAGATCGAGAATTGCCACTTGGGGGAATGCCAGTATTTGCAGCAGCAGCATACCCTGAACCTTCCCCCTTGGTTGATGCAAGCTTTTCCGGATATGAGGTCCTCATGGGAGATGAAGAAACTGACTCAACTGGTGAACCCCTTGCTTCTTCAAAGTTCACTCTTGTTTTATGAGAACCAGAAACCTTAGAAGAGCTAGAGGTTGCTGCCTTCAAATTTTGCCCAGTTTCAGAATCCCTTCTCAATAAATCAAGGCCATCCAACGTTTTCTTAAAAGACTTTTTCTTGTGTTTTCTAAGTTGCTGGTTCCTATCAATGCTCCTGACTTCATTAGCACTACCAATCAAATGATCCATGCTTTTCCTGTACATCATACCATCAACATCATTTCTATGGGGCTGCTCCCCCTCAATCTTTGAAACTCGTGATTTCTTTCCATTCCTAAACCCACTCTCACTACTTTCTTCCTTAATATATAACTCATTCCCATTTTCACTGTCCTCCCGGTCCTCCAATTTTCTTTTCTTCACAAAAGCCTTTTCATCACATTTTTTCATGTCTAGTGACACACCATCTGATGAGACCTGAGTTTGATCCACAAGTTTTCTAACAGAAACTACTGATCTTTCTTTCAAATCATGCTTTAGATCCCCAGAATTAGTGCACTCATTATACTTTTGCATACTTCTTCCATTTGCTTGAGTTGGCAAGCCAGTGCTTGAATTAAGGCCCACCGTTCTGACATCCAAGTTAGCACTCTGATGTTTATCAGTCGTGTATACAATTTCTGTTTTGACTTTCTTTGAACTTCCATTCGCATATAGACCAGACTCCCTCTTGTTTTTCATCTTTGCTTGCATGGTCACTCCTACAATCAAACAATTTCCCGAAACATAAACAAAAAAAGGGTTTCTCAATATAAAAGTTTGACAGATAGTTTAGGCTCCCAAGTGGACTAAATACCTGCAGCTGGATACTTTTCTTTTTGCTGGAAGCTGGATTTCTTTGTGAGATTTGATTCGATAGGGATCTGGGTCACGTTCTTTAAGCGCCTACTTTTCAAAGGTTCCTGCCGTTGGTTCTTTTTAGAGTTTGACATCTGACTCAGGCCACTGCTTCCTGCTTTGCACAGTTCCTTCTGGCCATGGTTCTTCTTGCCTTGAATAGATGACACCTGAGAATTGAAACTAGAGTTTTTCTGATCAAGATGCTGTAGATGAGCTGAAGTGATCAATGGCATGGTTCCATTTGCATGATTTTCTGGATTACTTTGATTCTCAGCTACTGGAACCTGGTACAATGCTCTGAGAGCTTTTGTTGTCTCCTCCTCACTGATGTCACACCTGTTCATTCCAGGCCTATACAACAATTTCGACAATAAAAATTAGCAAAAGAAAAATATACAAGCATATGTTCACAGTTCACAACATAGACAATGTACCTATGCATGCACCCATTATTCACCAGGTTTTTCTATTTATTTGCATGTCAAGAAGCATCAGATGCACTAGCAGATAAATGCATATGGCTTGTACTCAAACAAAGGAAAAGCATATTCTACAAAAACGTTATTTGACACTCATCTAAGGAACTTACAGCCAATTAAGCATGCTACACAGCCACTTCTCAGGGAGTTGTTCCGGTCTAGTATCAAAAGGCAAAAGTCGCCAATTGTGACAACGATCACACTGAACCCAGTTTTCTTCTATGAATACAGAAGCAGTTGTTGCCAATGCTGTTGTCTGAGAGGCAAGTGTCTGGTCAGAAAGGTGAGGAACCACACCTGGAGCATCCACTCCCAACAGCTGGTTATCAACTGTTCCACCACTAAATATTTCTTTTGACTTGTCCAAATAACCATTGTGCCCCCTCTCAAAATCTGTAGTAGGTCCAGCATCTTTTGGTCTATTGTGAAAAGGCCTCATTGATGGATCCATTTTGTCACGTTTTTGTTTGAAATTGGTGTCCAATGCATCTCTATGATTATCTCGGACCTTATTAATATCCTTCTGCAACTTCAACCTATTCATATTACTTTTACCTGAAGAAAAACTCTGACTAGAACTGGTTGTATCTTTAGGTGTTCCGCTCACATCGAGCCTTAAACTATCCTTCATTGAATCAGCAATTTGTCCAGCATTATTGCTACCTTTTGACTTCTTCTTGCCCACAAACAATGTGTTTTCCATCTCAGATGGAATATTTGTTTCTTTCTGTACAGGAAATGTAGCTTCCTGACCAACCTTTGTTTTTGACTCTTCCTTACACTTTAAAGGGGCAGTATTTTGGTAGCATTTACTCCCAACATTATCCCCAAGGTCAACTGAAGCATTCTTACTGGTATCTACTACACTCTGTTCCCAAACCTTTTCAACTGAACTACGCTGTATATCCTTCTTTTTCTTCTTGCCACTAGCTCTACTCCTTCTGGATATTGACTCCAAAGAATCCTTCTTTGATGAGTCAGATGAAAATATTCCACCTCTTGATCCATCCTGATTAGCCTCTGCAGAAAGATCACATACCCTAGGCATGGATTCCACAGAGTCAGCAACATTAACTGAATTAGATAGAGCTGTGTGTTTCAAATCATGGGACAACAACTCCTTCCCTCCTGCAATCTCATTTTGCAACTTATTTTTTATGAGCAACTTCTTATCATTCTCAACATTCATGCGGTTCCCTTGCTTTGACTCCACCACCTTTTTGCTTTTCCCAATTAAAAATTTTGTTTTCTTCTCCCTGAGTTGTTTTCCATTACCCAAAATGGACTCATCTATTAACCCAGAAGAATTTTCTGGACATGCCTTAAGCAAGGGGATAGATTTACTCTCTCTAGAAGGACCTTCCTTCTCCTTTCTTAACAAGCATAGCAGGCTTTCATGAAGAGGAGATATGAGTACACCACCAGGGACATGATAGGAAGTCATAACCTGTATAAAGGCATAAAATATCAACACATCCTTCTTAGTTCATAGGCAGACATTGAAAACAACCAAGAGAACCTCTACCTGAAGAATTTTCGTGGGTGATTCATTTGTGGTTCCTTGCGAGCCAGTTACCATTCCTCCACTTTCCTCAGGACTGTTTCCCAATGACGAAGATGGAGAATCATCAAGCCCAAGACCACTATAGATTGCAGAGTTCTTTTGAACTTTGTTATCAGATCCCACTTTAATTCGGACCTTTAGGGTCTTCTGGTCAGTAGGAATCTCTGCTCTGTTAAAACTATCATCCTTTAAGGCAGGCTTCTCAGCAACATGATTAAAAGACAAATGTAAGTCATGTTTAGCTGCAATACTGCCACTAGGGCAGGTAGCATTTCCAGGTCTCCCAGATGGGGGTGCATTTGGAGGAGCTTTCAAATTCTGGAATGCACCCTGTATGGTAACAGAATCCACGGCACTCAAGTAAACTAGGATTTCAGAAGCTGTCTAGGCAACAGCTAAGTACATTATCTTCCAAAGAAATGACCAAAATATATAAAGGATATTGTTCATATACCTCCATGGATAAATTGTTTGTAGACCTTGGTGTGCTGGAGTTTCCCTGTGGTGTCTTTGGACATGATAATCTTGTCGGAGACCGTTCATAGGTAGGCAAAAATGAGCCATACCCACCAAATTTTGCCCCTGTTTAAATATTTTAGTCCAGCTCGTCATCTTCAAACATTAAGCTTGCAATAAGATTTGAAGTTCGTCAAAACCATGACCACTTACCCAAGTTTTCTGCAGAAACACCGCCTTCAAAATCTTTCTGAAAATGTCCCAAAATGTTTTTGATCTTTTCATCCTTTAAGAAATGAATTCCCACATTACTAATGGAATTGCACAGAGAATGTTCAAAATGTATGTTAAAGCTGATATATTGACCAGTATTATTATCATCTCGAAGTCCATTCTTTTCAGGAGCTCAATAATAACACGCAAAACTAATTATACCTTAATATTGCAAATATGAAATAGACCAAATAAATTAAGAGAACTGATAAAGTTTATCACATTGTGCATTCAAACCAACACTATCATCAACATAAAAAATTCTAAATGTTGAATAAGTTTCAAAGATCATCCAGGCAAAGAAGCTTCTATCATGCACCAAATTATAGCTGAGAAACAGGACAATATTTAAATACTATCACATTGCATCACCAACTATAAAAGTGAACAAAGACACAAAATGGGGCTTTAATACATACTCTTCTTGTTGTTCTATTATATTCCTAGTGATGAAAACAAACCTACCTAAACTAAGCATTTATCTAAGTATATCAAAATAACAATTTTTTCTACCGAGTTCACTAAGAAGCAAATAACTTCATCCTCGCACATCCAACTTCAACACTTCAGTGAATCGATGATCATACACCACAAACTTAAAGCCTTCTAGGGTTCTAATTCATCTAAGCCACAGCTTGTTCTAGTTAGTAATTAGTTAATTTACACTTTCAGTCTAATAACCCCAAAATTAAACATAATTAGCCACTCCTTGCAACAAAGCTCAATAGAACTGCATTGCCTACAAAGAGGCATAAATGCTTAATCAAACTCAGGATTCAGAATAATTCCTATAATAATAATAATAAACCCAAATTGCATAAACTAAAGCATATTCCCAAGTTTTAGACATAAAAAGGATGTAAAATCTATAGAATTTTCCTTAAAAAATATATAAAAAAATTAAACCCTTACAAGGTAGGAGAAAGCGGTATCAGGGTTAATGTCGCCGTCGTCATCTCTGTGATAGCAAGCTTCTCCTTCTTCAGGCTCAGAATTTTCATCCATCTCCAAACCCGCCCTCCAAAAACCCTAATCCTAACCTACCAAAAAACCTTGGCCCCTCACCCCTCCAATTCCCCACCTTCCCGGAAATCCAACATCACCAAAATTTTAAAAATAAAAATAAATCCGATAAAAAATATATTCTAAAAACCACCAAAACCCACAACGAAAATCTCCCAAAACCGAATTGGATCCTACCAAATTAAGGGGGAAAACAAAGTAAATAAACAAGGTTTTTTAATCAATCAATTTGATAAAATTTGTCTATTAATATTTCAATTTTTTTTCTATTTTTTTATTAAACTCACTATCAGAGATATTGATGATCAAATGATGGGGGTTGAAATCGATCGACGAGTGCCGCCGACTCCGGATTGACTCGTTCCGTGTCGCGGTGCCGAGTTGGTTTTTTTGGGGTTCCAGAAATTTGTTCACACTTTCCTCTGAAACAAAACTGCAGAAACAAAGAGCTGTTGTGGTTCTTGTGGGTCTTTTTTATTTGGGTTTCTTTTATTTATTTATATATATGTATATTTTTTCTATTATGTCCTTTATTTCCTTTTCGTCTATATATATATATATATTTATATATATATTCAGATGATAGTGAATTTATCTAATTCTAACAAAAATAAATAAATATTTAGCCCAAACAGAATGTAACAAAGTAAATAAATTATTTCGTTGATGAACTTGTGGGCAAAGATCTTGGTGGATCGGGCCGGATGAAGTACCATCAACTTCCTAAAATGTTTCGTCTCAATTAGACTTTGTTCGGCCTAACTTAAAATCTTCTTTGCATAAAAATATTAAACCCAAAATTAGTTACACCTCTCTAAACACGTGATAAATTTATTTTATATATTATGTAATTTACTGATACGAATATTATAAATACTAGATGTCATTATGGGTTGTCCGAGTCGTAACCATATTTCAGGCCTGTTTGATAGGTTTGAGTACAAAAAATAGGTTTAAAATTTTGCTCAAACTCAGCCCGAATAATAAAGCTAAAACCCGAGCTCAACCAGGCCCACCCATATTAATTTTTTTATATAAAAATTTAAAAGTCTAATACATCAATTACACTAAAAATATTAAAATAAATGTTTCCCAACAAATTTAAAATATATTGAAATATATATTTATACTTAAATAATACTAAAATATATGTAACTTAATAAGCAAATACATCTAAAATATTAGCAAAATAAGAGTTATACAATATCTAAATAATAAAAATAAAAATAGTAATATAATATTGAAATGACAACAAAACAATGGAAAAACACATCAATTTTTTTTTTGCAAATTCGGGTCGCGTTGGGCTCGGGCAAAAAAAGCTTACTCGAGGCCTGACCTATTTGCTAAACGAGTCTTTTTTTTTGCCCAAGCCCATTTTTCAAGCCCTATATTTTTACCCAAACCGTTCCACTTTTCGAGCGAGCCTTCGGGTCGAGTCAGGTGACCCAACCCATGATTAGTTCTAATATATAGTATAAAATAATGTAAATATTAAAAATATGGGTAAAAGTATCATAGAGGCCCCTTTACTAGAAGTCAAATTGCATTTTGTCCTTTTTACTAAAAAATAGACAAATTAGTCTATGTATATTATATTAAAAAGAAATTTGGTCTTTTCAATTAAAATTTTTATCCATTTGTACTGATAAAAATTGATATGACTGATGGAATAACTAAACAATAATACGTGACGTGCTATGATTACCTCATGTTCACTTATAGGGACCAATTATTAATAATAGAAATGGATGAAATTTTTAACAAATGAACAAGTTTGCTCTTTAATCTAATGTACAATGATTAATTTTCGCATTTTTTGAGTAGAGGGAACAAAATGCAATCTAACTCCTAGTATAAGGGTCTTTATGATACTTTTTACCCAAAAATATGTTGAGTTTATTATATTTAAAATTTTAAAAAATGAAAAAATATATAACGATAACAGAAATTTGCATATATAGTTACTACGTATTAAATAAAAATAATATATTTTTGAAAAATTAATTTAACCAGTGGTGGTACTCATTTATAAATATGAACAAATTTATATAAAATTTGATGTCAATATTTCGAGTCTAGTCAGACTTGAATAAATATGCATGAAATATGACTCGACCATGGATATTTTTAGTCTGAATCAGATTTGACTCAAATTGTTAACCTATTTTATATATTTAAAATTAAATTATTTTCCATTAATTAGTGAATTCAAATTTGCTCGAGAGTTTAGGTTAGAAATAGTAAAGATGTGTTAAATAGTTATTAATGCAAACCATGATGCATGTCAAGAGTTTTGTTTCAATTTGTGTGGAACACCCAAGTCTAGTTTCTATTTCGCTATAAATTTCAATTCCTATCGCTTATCGTTTGAAATATAGTGCATCATCAACAAGAAAAAGGAAAAACTCATATTCCAAATCCATTTAATATAACTCTCACCCAGGTTAATTATTTTTTAATTAAATACTTCAATTTTAAATAACCTTTTCAAAAAAAAGTAATTAAGTTCTACATTGTTTTTGCATTCAATTGGGTACTTAAATTTTTAAAATATATCAAAAATACCCTCAAACTTTTTCAAAGAAAGTAATTAAACTCCTGCTTTTATTAAAAATTTAAAAATATATAAAATATTAAAATCAATAAAAAGCTATAAATATTATTAATTTTAATAAAAATTCAAATATTAAAAATTAGAAAAATGATATAAAAATTTATAAAATATATAGAAATATAAAAAATTATTAAATTTTATAAAGTCGTAAGAAAATTATACAAAATGTAAATAAATATAAATTTCGTAAAAAAATTATAAAAATTTTCGTACCAAAAGAAGCATTTTATACTTTTTCTATAACTTTTATTGATTTTTATTTTTTTTATTATTTTATGCTACGTTGTGTTGTAACATGTGATAACTTTAATTGAAAAAACTAGAGGTCATTAATTTTTTTATGATTTTTATAAAATTTTACAATTTTTTTATGATTTTTATTAAAAAATTCTAATTTTTAATAATTTTTAAATTTATAATTTTTTATTAAAAGTTAATAATTTTTCTAAATTTTATTATTTTTTATCATTTTTTTCTAATTTTTAATAAGAGCATGGGCTTAATTGCTTTTTTGAAAAATTTTGGTGGTCTTTTTGATGCATTTTGAAAGTTCAAGTGTTCAATTGAGTGCAAAAAAGAAGGGAGGGGCTTAATTTCTTTTTTAAAAAAATTTGAAGATTTTTTACACCTTAAATCAATTTTAAAAGTTATAATATATTTCAAGTTTTTGTATTCTCTGCATATTTCAAATTTAGTCTTCATAGTTTTATCTTTTAAGGACCTGGTCTCTTTATTTTTTAATTTAAAATTAAAGTCTAATTGTTAACATTGTTAAAATTCTTCTATTAAATTTGTTGGTGTGGCATTTTAAATTTTAAAAAATTACTCATTCGATAATCATGTCACAGAAAATGGTATTGTAATAAAAAATTTAATGATGTTAACCATTTATTTACGTCAACATTTTTATTAGAGTCAAATATTTATATTAACTAATGGCATTATAAATGTTAATGTACGAAATTATATTAAAAATTAAAGTATAAATATGAAAGCTCAAACTTGAGTATAATATATGGATAAAATTAAAATTTAACCATTATTGTTAATAGTACAAAACAAAAAGCAATGATTGGTGTCAAGAAAGGAAGGCATCACTTTATATATAGTAGTATAGATTACTGAATACATTATAAGGTGAAATACTTATTCATACTTAAATTTAGTTTTAAGGTTTAAATAAGTATTTAAAAATTCTTTATTTAATTTATTACTCAAATTTAACTTTATCACACATTTTAGTCCATTTTCGTAGCCTTATTAAAATGAGATGTTATCCTATGAGGTTTTTATACATGACATACAAGCCAGATCATCAATTGAAAGTACTTGCCACATCAACAAACACTTAATATATATATATATTATAATCTTAAACTAAAAGCACATGTAATCCTTATGACATACCAATTGTATTATATTATTTCACTAAGTTTACTAGGGCACGTTATGTTAAAAAAATTTGGCTAAAAAGTTTGTTGCATAGTAGAGATTTTTTTTTCTAGCAACTCGAGTCTTTGTGTTATTTATAGTAATAAAACTCACAAAAATTGGTACCTATGTTTTCGGCAAAACGATCTAGTCATTTCCCGACTTTCAACCAACACTATCTTCTCTACTACTCTTGAACCCTCGGTTTGCTTAAAGAGTGGGCTCTAATCGCACAAACCAATCACATAATGGAAAATATTAATTTTCCAATAAAAAAAATTAATTCTCTCTATGGGTTAAAAATCTAATACGAGCTCTCACAAAAAATAGAATTTACTTCTAAAATAAATCCCACTATAATCCGATAGAGTAACTGCGCTCAACAAAGTATACTTTAACCTAGCCTATAGCCCCTATTTATAGGGAAAAAACACAAGATTTCTACTTGAACAAGAAGAGATAAAATAATAATATTTTAATAGACTATGTGGTGGGTGACGACTCTCCCTCTCTTGGAACCTTAGGTGTCACCCATAATATGTTTAGTGGATTTGTTGGGCTCATTTATGTATTAGGTATAATTATTTGCGTTATTTAGACTTTAAATCGACTCATATAGTTTTATCTAACCCAATAACAAATTTTCTATTCCAAAAATATTATTTATTTACTTATTTAAAATAAATTTAATAAATTTACTTAATTAAATTATTTTCTCAACTCAATTCTAATTTTGTTAAAGTAATGACAACTTTACCATATTAGAATCTATGAGTAAATAAATTTGTCTTGTTCTGTAAAACTAAAATGACTAATTAATTTAATTACCACTTCGAACTTTAATTATATAATTACAATAAATTAGATAATAATTCCAAGAAATTAATTTAATCTCTAAGTCATCTTTTGTTCTCAACGAGAAAATGCATTTATTGTGAATAGTGATACATGAGATCTATTTCTCTATTCATCATTTTCATTCATTCAATATATCAGTTCAAATGCAATTTGTATAGTGTTATGCTAAGCTAGCAGAAGGATTGATTTAACATATATAATTAAGGCTCAAATAATTTGTAATTAAATTTGAAATGGAGTCAATCCACTAAAAGTATAATGGCTAAACTCTCCATTATTATATCCATTACAAAAGCAACTTATTTTATGCTTGTCCAATGATATTTTTTCATATGCGTGTTACCCTCATACTTTAATCTTTTTATGGTAAATCTGTCTATCTAATATGATCATATTTTATCTCATGGTAACCATTACATTTTTTTATTATGAAAAAGTAAATTTCTAACATATAGTAATCAAATCATTCGTCCTAGATAAATGACTTGTGGCCAAATTACTTTTCCATCAACCATGCTATGCCAATGAGAGGATGGATAGCTTTTACCTTTTATTGGGCTATGATGCTATTGTTGTAAATGAAGTTATGCCATACACAAGTTATATACCAACATACCAACTTTAGGCTCTAGTATCAATTAAACTTAAACTTTCAATATATAAAAGTATACAAGTTATATACGCATAGGCAATTACATATTCAAGATTGAGGTAAGTCACGCTATCAACATCATTAGTGAATAATTTCGTAAACGGATCTAGGATAAATTCAACTTGGCTTCTGTCTAATTTATTGTCAATCTAGACATTCACATCTATGTCTCTATATTTTGGGAGTCACCCGCTCCAATACCCAATACAACGTATGTCCCGGATTGGACTTGATAGATGACATAATAGTCCCTTGATTCGATTTGCTCAATTTCTATTCTTCAGACTATGGATCATTTAGAGTACCTAATAATATAAATTATCTTTTTACATCATGACCCAACCACATGATGCAACAAAATATTAGTTAAACGTTAGGTAATCAATAAGCCTATATTTGATTATACATATTTCTTTGCATGCAAAAGCTGTTGGAAAAATCGATTAAGAAAACAGTTTAATAGTTATAGGAGAAGTTTAAAAATTTTCAAAACCAAGCCACTTTTTTATATTCATAGTAATAAACCCTTATCGAAAAGTACTTTTGCTTTGTGCTAAACGGATTCAAGTCAATCTTGGGTTTCAACCAAACAACCTTATCTACTATCCTCGTACCTCGAATTGTATCGAGTGTAGGCTCGAGCAACACAAACTAAACATAGAAAAGAAACAATGTAATTACTTTCATAAGGAAAGTGATTTCTCCTAATAAAAATCAGTAAATATTATAATTTCCTAAAAATAGAATTTATTATTAGATAATAAAATTTCATTATTTTCTAGCAGAATAACAGTGTATCAAACTTATGATTAGAAAACACTCTCTTAGTGTAACTGAAAGAGAGGGGGTGACAGACCCTTTTAATTTCCCTTAAGGTTGTTGCCCTTCATATGTTATGTAAGGCAGATTGACATCTCAGGTATTGAGTCAATTATATATACTTCTTGGACATTCGATCAAATACTTTATAATTTAATCCAACGCAATACTTATTTTCTATTTCCCAAAATAAATATTATTTATTCAATTAATTAAATTAACTAAACTAATTTCTCAATTAAATATTTTACTCAATCCAATTCTAATTATGTTAAAGCCATGAGAACTTTACAGTAAAAAATCTATGAGAAAATATATTTTCATTATTCAACGGATTCATAATTAATGAAATAATAATTTAAAAAACCTTAAATTAATTCTCAAGTCATTTTTATACTTAGCGAGAAAACATATTCATTTATGAATACGACTCATTTCTCTTACATCATCATTTCCATTAATTTTTGTTCATTTCTATCCATTTGGTTCTACATGTAATTCACTTATCGTTTTAACGAGTTAGAAAAGGGATAGATTGGATATATATAATTAGGTTTTAAATAATTTATAATTAAGTTCCATCTTTTCACCTATTAATTATAAATCTATTAAGTCATGAAATCATTCCACTATAGTATCGTGACAAAGCTCTCCCTAATTATATACCGTTACGAAAACTACTAAATAAGTGTTCATTCAATGAGATTTTCATAAATGTGTTACCCTCATAGGATATCCTTAATCTCTTTGGGATAAATTTGTTCTCCCAATATGATCCTATTTTATTTCATGGTAACCATTACATCTTCATTCATGAAAAGTCAATTACTATCAAATAGTAATCAAGTCATTTATCACAAAGATAAATGAATCGTGGTCACGTTTACTTTTCATCTATCATGTAATGCCAATGAGAGGATATCATTTACCCTTTAATTTGACTGTGAATTCTATTATTATGGAATAATGCTACATAATGTAGAGGTCATATACCCAACGTACCAACTTTTGGTTCCTGAACTCAGGTTTTTACTTACCTCAAAGTATACAAGTTATACATATATAGTTTATCATCCACTCAGGATTAAGGTATGCCACACTATAAATGTCACAAGTGAATAAATTTTAGTAAATCCATAAATGGATCTAGAATCTATTCTACTTGGGTCATGTCCAGTGTACTCCAGTTAGTCACATCTATGTCTCTATCTTTTGGGAGTCATCCACTCCGGTGCTCAAGACAAAGCATCTCCCCAATTGGACTTGATAGATGACATATTAGAATTTCAAATTGGTTTGCTTATTTTCTGAGTAGACTAATCACATTTTTAGATTATCTACTAATACAAGTTGTCTTCCCATATTATAATCCAACCATGTAATATTGTTTACTATTAGTTAAACATTAGATAATCAGTAAGCCAATATTTTCTTCCACTTTGCTTTATGTACAAAAATTACTATGGACTATATAAAAGAAATATTAATGCAATCAATGGATATTTTATTAAATCACTTTGTTTGAAAAATACAAGTATGCACAGACAAAAATCTTACACTTAGGGCACTAGATCCAATAAAAACCCTTGAGGACATATACAAAAGATAATAATTTAAATGATGAAATTTTATTAAACTAATCTATTCGAAAAATTAAAAACATATATGATGAAATAACTATATTGAAGGCATTAGATCCCAATACATTTTGCTTACGCTAAGTTGAGTAAATGTGAGTTCTGGTTACGTGAAGTGGCGTTTCTGGGACATATGGTTTTTGCTGAGGGGATTAGGGTCGATCCTCGAAAGATTGAGACTGTCTTGGATTGGAAACAACTTAAGATTGTATATGAGATTCGCAGTTTTCTGGGACTAGCAGGGTATTATCGATGATTTGTAGAAGGGTTTTCAATTATTGCAGCACCCTTGACTAAGCTGTTACGTAAGGGTGTGTCATTTAACTAGACTGATGCGCAGCAAGGGAGCTTTGAGAAGTTCAAGACTATTCTGACTGAGGCCCCTGTCTTGATATAGCCAGAGTCTGTAAAAGAGTTTACTGTCTACAGTGATGCATCACATGTCGGTTTGAGATGTATATTGTTGCAAGAGGGTAAGGTGGTAATGTATGTATCTTGCCAGCTTAAGACTCAAGAGGTGAATTATCCGACGCATGGCCTAGAGTTGGTAGTAGTGGTATTCGCACTGAAAATATAGAGGCATTATCTGTATGGTAAGGAGTGTATCATTTACACGGATTACAAGAGCCTCAAGTATATCCTCACTCAGAAGGAGCTAAATCTTAGGCAGTATAGATGGATTGAGTTACTTAAGAACTACAGCTGTACGATTGAATACCACCCTGGTAATGCCAATGTGGTGGCCGACGCACTGAGCCGTAAGGTTATGACTGATTTGAGGGTGATGCTTGCTCCTCTCAGTTTATTTGATGACGGAAGTCTGCTAGCTGAGCTTCAGGTTAAGCCTATGTAGATTGAGCAGATTAAGGGTAAGTAGTTGGAATATGAATCTTTAGTCTTTCGGTTCCAACAGGTTGAGAGTGGGCATACTGGAGACTTTGGACTGAATAGAGAATGGGTACTTTGTTTCCGTGGGAGAATCTGTGTACCGAAAGACACTGAATTGAGGCAGTTGATACTAAGAGAAGAGCATAGTAGCTCCTATGCTATGCATCCTGGTGAAAATAAAATGTACCGAGACCTATGTGAGTTATACTAGTGGCCAGGACTCAAACGAGAGGTTACTAATTGTGTGGGTAAATGTCTGACTTGCCAGTAAGTTAAGGCTGAGCATTAGTTACCTTCGAGGTTGTTGTAGCCAGTTAAGATTCCACTTTGGAAGTGGGAGCGAGTGACTATAGACTTCATTAGTGGGTTACCCCTCACGCCCACTAAAAAGGATTTTGTATGGGTCATCGTGGATAGATTGACCAAGTTTGCCTATTTCATACTGGTTCGTACTGACTACTCTCTACAGAAGCTGGCTAAATTGTATGTGTCTGATGTAGTGAGACTGCATAGGGTACCGATTTCGATCATCTCTGATAGGGATCTTCGCTTCACGTCTCGGTTCTGGAAGAAGCTACATGAAGCTTTAGGTACTAGATTAGACTTCAGTACTGCGTTCCATCCTCAAACGGACGGTCAGTCAGAGAGGGTGATTCAGATACAGGAGGACATGTTAAGGAGTTGTGTGATTGATTTTCGTGGTAGTTGGGAGGAGTACTTGCCGCTAACAAAGTTTGCTTATAACAACAGCTATCAGTCTAGCATTCAGATGGCACTTTACGAGGCATTATATGGTCATAGATATCGTACACCTTCATGTTGGACTGAGTTGGGCAAGCGTCGTGTCCTGGGCCCTGAACTGGTTTATGATACCGAGGATAAAGTTAGATTGATTTGAGATCGACTGAAAGCGGCATCTGATCGATAAAATTCGTATATAGATCTGAAGCATCGAGAGATAGAGTATTCTGTAGGGGACTTCATTTTTCTCAAGGTCTCACCATGGAAGAAAGTACTAAGGTTTGGTCGTAATGGTAAGTTGAGCCCTAGATTTATTGGGCTACCACATTCTGAAGCGAGTAGGACCGGTTGCCTACCAGTAAAAGCTACCTCTAGAGTTGGATCGGATTCATGATGTTTTCCATGTCTCGATGTTGATGCACTACCGCTCTGGTCCAACGCATATTGTTCCAGTGGAGGAGATCGAGGTTCGGCCAGACCTGACTTTCGAAAAGGAGCCGGTTTAGATATTGGATCACGACGTAAAGATTCTGAGGAGAAAATCCGTCCCATTGGCTAAGGTTCTATGCCGTAACCATAGCACTGAGAAGGCTACGTAGGAACCTGAGGATGCAATGCGTCAGCAGTATCCTCACCTGTTCTAATCAGGTAAAATTTTGAGGCCGAAATTTTTTTAGGGGGGTAGAGTTGTAACACCCCAAAAATCTTTTATCTATATTCTGTTAAAATATGATACAACTGTGTATTTGCTTCAGTGGTTAAGTGTTCTGGGTGTGTGTGTGTGAGGTTACAAGTTCAAGCCTTGTCTTGGGGAATTTTTTTTTTTATTTTTCTAAGTAAAACCTTAACCTGGCTTATAGGGCTTAAGTTTAATTATTGAGAGAAACATTTCAGAATAGGCTTGCTGGTCTGGTGGTTAAATGGTGTATAGACTTGCTGATGGTTCTGAGTTTGAATCCCTGCGTGAGCAAGGGTAGTAATTTTTGCTCATTTTTGTGAGGGTGTTTCAGTGGAAATTGAATTTTGAGAAGTGGGGTTAGTGGGAGGAAATCAGAGGATATGCATCATATCTTTGTTGTTAAAAATTGAATTTTATTTTTCCCAATTTTTCTCTGCTTTTGACGTTACTTCCCTTTCAAGGAAACAAATCCCTATTTTCATTTGGATTGATTTCTTTTCGCTGCCAAACCAAAAATCCTCCTCCGTTCTCGATTCTCTTGTTAATCTCGCTGTTGGGTTGTCGGGAATTCTTGCTTTTCTTCGTGCAGTCGGTAAGTGAGTTTTTATTGGTTTTTTTCGTATCGTTTTTCTAAAGGTCAAAACGTTGGTATATTTTTATAGAGTAGGAGAAATCAACGAGCAGTGACTTTTGTTTCATTCATAAATCGGTGTTAACAGTGTAATTCGTCGTCGGTAAGTTGTGATTTTGGGTCGGTTTATGATTGAATAGTTAGTAAGTGTAGTCACTTAATCACTGTTTGTTACGTTACTTTTAGGTTCTGGAAGGCTCAAGATAATGGTCGCATCAAAACATATCAGGTGTGTACCTGGAAACGCAAAAAATGAAGTTTCGACAAAAGCCAAAAACTATTCTGTCGATGCCACACGAGCGTGTGATCGCCCATGTGGTAGGCCATGTGATAGTACACAGGTGTTTGATCGACGAGCCAGGCCGTGCGTAACAGACACAGCCCTGTAATGGCCAGGTGGGCCGTGTGTGACACACGGGCTCAACCAATTTGGCCCGTGTGACCACACGGGCGTGTGGACCCATACGGGTAAATCACACGGGTGTGTGAGATTTTGGGTCAGGCCGTGTGATCTACATGGCCAAGGGCAATTTAGGCCGTGTGGGCCTACGCGGGCATACAACATAGGCGTGTGAGCCCAATTCTACTGATTTGTAGCTAAGGTTGCATGGGTCGCTTGAAATGACTGTGAACCTTCTGTAGGGTCGGTAAGCTTACCTAAACCCCTAACTGAATGAAATAACTGAATGACTGTAATATCCATATATGATATATATATGTATGACTGTATACTGAGCATGCTGTTAATACTATACTGAATATATGCATGATACCATGATTTGGCATGACATGGTTGTATGATGCATTGCATGGGGATGGGTTGGTATTGATCGAAGGAAATGTACTCAAAGGCTTCAAGCCTAAATTACTGGAAGCACAGCTGCAAATTACTGTCTAGTGCCGTATTCGGTACTATATGGAATGTAGGGATTGTGGGTTGATTATATCCCCACATGGAGTGTAGGGTTGGATGGAGATGGTGTGTAGAGGTTAGTTGGGTAGGATTTTATGACTGCATATCTGATATTGCTACTAATACTATGATAGGCTAAGGCCCTACTATATGACTGATTCTGTACTGAGACGGGCTAAGGCCCCAAACTGGACTAACACTATAATGGAAGAGGGCTTAAGCCCAGACTGTGTTTGTCTATTTATTTGCATGGGGATTACACACTGAGTTTACGTAAACTCACCCCTTTTATTTTATCTATATAGGTAATCCCCCGACTTGACGGATTGGGCAGTGGAGGACTCGACGGTGGCCATGCGCATTTTAAACTGTTATAACTACAGCTTTGGTATTTTGATTCTTAATTATTTTCTGGGTTAATTTTTTATGTAACTTGGACTTTTAGAATATTGTATTTTATGTTGGGTTTTAAACTGTTTATGGGTTTTAAACTGCAAAACTCAACGAACAAACGATTTTCTCTAAGAGAAAAAAGGGTTTTTTTTATAAAATAGACAGATTTACCTAATTACTTGGTTTTCCATAAATTAAATGATTTCTTAAGCTTCCACAACGAATTGAATTTTAACAACCGATTAAGCAGTAAGCGATTTCGGAATAATAAGAGTAAACTAATAAAAACGATTTTATCGTAACAGCGTTGTTCCAACATGCTATCATGTGACATCACTAGATTCGGCCATAACGTTTAGGCCTAGTTTGGGGACGTTACACAATGCCACTTAAAATTTTATTAAAATAGACTCAATCATGGCGTATAATACTATTGGCCATTTGCAAACATATTCTCAAAAGTGCTCTCTGTATTCCTAATATTGCTCTACAATCATTTACTTTGGCGCATTCCTAGCTTGGTCCCCTTTAGAGAACTGGTTCAAACCCAATAACCTGCATTGCAAATATACACTCATAAGTTCAATGAAAGTTCATGAGTCTCAACCAATATTACTTTTAATGTTATGTTGAAATCCTTGACTTTCAGATTCTAGACTTCCTTTCAGACCCTGATGAATACATTTCTGATTCCTAGTTGGCGGATAACCATACGCCAATCTCTACATTTAACCATATTTTACACATTTCACCCAATTGGTGAATCACAGACTTCACCCCATATTCCAAATCACATTACACAATTTCTTTACAGATAGTAGTTGAATACACTTATCAGAATGATACCCAATAGGTTCTACTCTTGACGGATTCCTTTATAGGATCTAGCAATTATCAGAACACCATTTATGTCGTATTTTCAAATCATTCCAAATAATTAGACTTGCTTAAAAGAATATAATGTTTTAATTTAAGAAATAGAATCCTAGATGACTTCAATACAGAACTTAAGAAATTTCAAGTTTGCACAGACACTTGCACCACCAATATTCCAAATACACAAAGTTCCCTGACATGGAGGATCATGATGGCTGAATCATTAAATGGGTACACTGCTAAGAAATCTTTTAGATAATGACTCATAGACATGCCCAGGTCTTGCCTCAAGGATGGAATATGAACTCTTCGTTTAGGCATTATGGAATTTATAATACAGACCTTCTAGAAAACTTGCCACAAGTATTCTCTATATTACTTCGCCACTAAGGCTTTCTGAGTAATACGCCAAGAAGATTTTAGAGAATTCACACAGGTTTCACAAAGAGTTCGCCACAAAAGTTTTAGAGAAAGTTCGCCACAAAGGCTTCACATAGAGTTTGCCACAGAGGCTTTACAGAGAGTTCACCATAAAGGCTTTACAAAGAGTTCGCCATAAAGGCTGCACAGTGAGTTCGCTACAAAGGCTTCATAGATAGTTTGCCATTAAGGCTTCACAGAATATGCCATGGCAATTGTCTTTTCACAATGATTGCCACATTGGCTTTTTCTCATGTTTACTGTCCCGATAGATGTCATCAAAGCACCACCACGGGGTCAGTTACTATATCATATATTTTTTCGACACTCCGTTTGAACCCCCTAAACACCAACATACACTGTCATGCACCATTAAAATAACTTAATGGATACATCTACGTAGATTTCACTCATAATATTAACAGAATCATACTTCTTAGTATATAACTTCCCATGCATGCTTACCACATATTTTCATATTCATGCAATGCATCATGCATTTTAGAGCATACATGCAAATACTTCACAGAGAACATATAACCATACACACAACAACTTCTCAAAAAGATATGTGCATCGACCATACAAGGAATCATTATAATATAGTGTACAAAATTTGAGTTTAGAGGCTCATCGAAGACTCACCATTACTTTGTCTCAGAGTTTCTGTTTCGATTATCTTTCTCAATCCAGTAGCAACAACATCTTAAAATATCATAAGATTTCCATTAGAATCCCCATTACAGACATTTTACTAACATTTCTGTAACACCTCTTACCTGGTCTGATCGCCAGACCCTAGTAATAAGATGCTATAACAATATCCAATAATCAACAAATATTTTACAAACAAGATCTCAATTATTTATCATTAAATCACGTATAATCAAACATATTAAAAAAATTGAATTCTACAAGGACTTAATTGTGAAATTCAGGCATGTAATAGGATTTAATTGTAAAATTTTAAAGTTTAAAAATCAATATTGAAAATTCACAGTTGATATTGATACCGAATTGATACCTTATTGAAAATCGATACCAAAATCCAATTCTGTTTTCTTTGCAAAATAAGGGTATCGATATTTATTTTATGGTATCGATATTCTATGAAAAAGTATCGATACTTAAACAGAAATAGATACCATTTATGTATTCTATTTCTTTTAAAACTATTCATTTGGTTAAGTATCCATACTAGATGTAAAAATATAGATACTTGAGTTCAGAAATGGTGAAAACTAATGCACTCATGCTCAAAACTTGTCTAAACTCAAATAACACGCCTAAACATAAATAAAGGCATACAAATCATCATCTAAACATCTTATCCATGTACAACTCAATTCAATATATCAAAATCTAATCCAAATATATATTCTTAAGATCAACCAACATAAATAATTCACCATTAAGTCATTAACGTACCTTAACTTGAACAACTAAGCATTCAATTTCATTTATAAAGCATACACCAAAGCATTGTCATATATTGAGATCAAACCATATATTAACTATCATTCTCACAACTATGCATTAGCCAAAAACTCATTCAACCTAACAACACCTATACTGTCTAATCATCATGCATATCGCCAAATTACTCTAGCAAAACATCTTCAAAATGATTATTCCTATCAACCGCACATATATACATAATAATTGCAAACTAAGAACTCAAATACCATCAAGACACAAAATGAACATTACATATATCTAGAACATCCTAGGTACATGCCAAGATCAAAGAACATTTCACCAACAGTTGAGTTCGGAATGGTCGTTGGATGCTAAGTAGACTATCGAACCGATAAGTACCTAACATGTGCACAGAAAGTAAAACTGTACGCTAAGTATAACTCAGCGGTATTTCTATAATCTGAACATAGACATAAAATACAATACAATTATATGTTCAAATCATAAAAAATGTTATGTAATATTATCTCAATCATAGTTCAATTCATTTCATACTTAATTAAACATCGTTCCTTAAATACATATCCATTCACTACTATAGTTTCCAATTCACATTTCATTCTATATTTCACTCTACTCTATCACATTTGCTATTTATTAACATTTCCATTTTCAAATTATTACCATCTCAAGTCGTTATTGTAACACCTCAGATTTTTGGGGTTAGAAGTTTTGAGGTTTGTAGTGAGGGTCAGCGAGTAGGTCGAACAACTGGGTTCATTTTTGCATTTTAATGTCAAAATGAACCTGCTAGTTCAGTGGTTTGATGTGTGTTAGTTTACCTCTGGGTTTTGGGTTCGAATCTTCATATGAGTTTGGGGGAGTAATTTATTTTAGATTTTTTTAAATTGCCAAATTATTTATTCATTTTTTAGCTTTGTTTTTGTTTTGAAAATAGAAAATCTCACAAAGTTGCACGTTTTATTTTTCTTCATCCCATGTTTTCTGTTTTTATTCTTCTTCTTCTTTCTTTTTGCATTAAGTTCCGTTTCCATTTCTCTATTTTCGAAATTGAAAATTTGCTTCTAAGAATCTTTTCCCTTGACACCAATTTTGTGTTACTCTCATTGTTTCATTTATATTTTTTGGTCAATTTTCGGTTACGCCTTCATTGACAAAAGTATTGAGTAAGTTTGATTTTGGGTTTGTTGTCTTTTCAGAGTTTTAGGTTGATTCCTAGTGGATTCTCTGTATCGATTTGGATTAGTTATAAATTAGCAAGTTGGTTTTCTAGTTTTCAGTATTGGTGGAATTGAAGCACTTTGGTAGATCGTGGGTGCGTCAAGGAGCGTCCTTCAGGTGTGTTTCTGAACCCTAAGTAATTAGGGATTGCATTGTAGCTGCCAATTCATAATTTTCAAGCTGTTTTAGGGTGATTTTGTGACCGTACAGGTGGCCACATGGGCGATCTACACGGCCGTATGAATTTGGGAATTAAGGTTTTTGGGCAATTTTTGGTGCCATACGATTTAGTCGATATTCACACGAGCGTGTGTTCTGGACACACGGGCGTGTGAGACTTCCACATGGCCGTGTCTGCCCTACACCTTATTTTAGAAATTTCAGACAAAGAGTTACATGGGCTGTTCACACGACCATGTAACTAGGTCACGCGGGTGTGTCCCCTTCACACGGGCATGTGCAACTTGCACATGGGTGTTGTAATAGCCTGTTTTCAGTCAAATTAAAATAGTGGTTTTGAGACCATAAATTCGAGGTTAAAATATTTATTTTATCAATATTTTAATTTCTATAACATGCTAATAATGACGTATAAAATTTCGTTTAGAGATTTAAAAGTTTGCATCCTTAATTCGATTAAAAGGACTAAATCGCATAAAGTACAAAATTTGTGTTCTATTAGCTAAAGGTATTAAATAGCTATATAATTTTAATGTAAGGGTCTTTATAAGGTAATTAGACCATTTAAATGGATAGTGGACATCTATGACATAGTTTTATGGAAATTAAAAGATCATCTTCTTCAAATCAACTAGGGAGAACTAGCTACCATTGTTAAACTAAGGAGGAAGTTTTGGCTAAGAAATTTCCTTACATTGTAAGTGATTTTGAGCCTGTTTGGTTTCTATGTTTTTGGAATCCTTGTAGCTTAATCTAGCTAGCCCAGGGACTAATTTGCAGAATTGTTAAAAGTCCAGGGTTTTACCATGAATGTATGTTACTTATTTTTGATGTTTTATGGATGAAAATGAATGCTTGATGATAGTTGAACAACTTTAATAAAGGAAATTTGATGAATTTTGTCAGGTAGGGATTAAATTAAAAAAATAGAAAAATATTCACGGTTAAATTGTGAAATAAAGGAAATGTAGGGCTTGCTAAGGGCATTAGTGAAACTCGGCTAGCATGGGTGTGGATTAAATTGCATGAATTTGCATTATGAGCTAGGAATTAAATTGTAAAGAATTCAAAATTTAAGAGGCAAAAGTGTAAATTTGTAAAAATGTCTATTTTGGATTGACTTGAATAGAATGAGATCTAATTGGATTGAATTTGATTATTTAGATCAAGTTAAGCCTCGTACGGATCTAGATCGAGGGAAAGATAAAGTATTAGACTAGTCGATCCTGTTCTGACGTTTTTGTGATCGAGGGAAGTTTGTATGTCAATAAACATTAATGTAATTGTGTTTTAAATGCTTTATTATTGCATTATTGATAAATACAACTTCACGAAAATATTTGACAAAGATTTGGCGACGTGTGAAATCCAGATTGAACCTTAAGAATAGATAGAATACAAATAACATGTCATTAGGGGTTATTGTGTTTTGGGTGCTGGTCTATACGTTCTACCGGTGGCTGAGTTCTCTGGCATGTGTTGCGGTTACTCATCAACTTGTGTGAGAAGCACCATGTAGCTTTGTTTTGACTGTCAGCTTGTGTGAGCAGACTCAGTGATAGCTCGAGATGAGCATTTACATATGAGATATGAGATTGAGATGGTTTAGACCATATATTGACACTTAGGGTGCGAGATTCCCTAGTATGCGATATTATTCCAAATGGTTCAACGGGCATATCGATAGTATGAAAGAATAAGTGATTGATACGTATCATAACAGGTATGTATATGAATCATATAAGCTTTGAGTCTATGAAACTTGTGAATTTCATATTTAACCTTGTGAATGAATATGTGATAGGTTTGTGGATCAATATGAGTTATATTATGATATGTTTGATTACTTAAATTGTGTTCATATGGTTAGTTGAGTTTATTGCTATACGAACTTACTAACCTTAATAACTTACTCTGTTTAATTTTCTGTGTTTTATAGTTATTTTGAAGCTTGTTCAGATTGGGAGTTGTCAGAGATCTCATCACACTTTCCAACCGTCGTTTTGGTACTTTTGAACTTGTGTACTTGGTTATATTGCATGTATAAGTGTTGTGGTTAATATGGCCCATATGTTTGTAATGTATATAGCCAATTGATTTAGCTTGTAAATGATGTATTGTAACACTTCTTACCCATATCCAACGCCGGGACAGAGTTCGAGGCATTACCGGACTTAAACGTAAACTAACATACAATGCCGAGCCATAAAATTTCATCCAAATTTAAAACTTTTCAATCACATGCAAACTATCCCTTATAAAGGCCTACAAGGCCCAAAACATACGTTGGGAGTGGTTTGGGACGAAGCCGAAAACTTTCGGAACTTCTACAACACTTAGAAAATTCTCATGCTTTGGAGTGTCATGCGCCCGTAAGGGTAGGTCATGTAGTCACACACGCCCGTGTCCTCAGCCCGTTTAACTCTTTGACTATGACGTTATCAAAAAAATAAGGTCACACGGCCACGTCACACGCTCATGTGCTTAGGCTGTGTGGCAAATTAAAATCTCGAAATTAAGTATAGACTTCACAAGGCCTGAGCACACGCCAATATCCTGAGGCTGTGTCCTCCACACAGCTGAGACACACGGCCGTGTCTCTATTCGTGTGTTTACTACTGGGCATTTTGTTTGCATTAATTACGGTGCAGGGGACACACGGCCGGATCACATGACCATTGGGTGGACCGTGTGTCATACATGGCCTAGACATATGCCCATGTGTCTAACCGTATGGACAATTTCTAGGCTATTTTCCAAGCCATTTGCCACCCTTAATCACTCACATACTTACACTCACTTCATAACATGCAACATGGCACATTTGATTACTCAAGCATTCACATTCATGGTTAAATTATGACTTGGTAATGTCTACATATCACCTATTCAAGCTATCATGCTTTCATATGGCATTCCACACCAATTTCATATTTGTTTATCATCTTTACTAACCTATTTTTAAGTTACACTCTTGCATCATCTTTATTGTCATGCACATTAAATCATATTTCATACACCAAACATACATGCCATCCATCACATTCATTAGCCATAAGCAACCATAACCACGTTAAAGCCTAAGCACATTTGCATGCATATACCAATAGTTAGGGTTACAACCTAATAATCAATACGAGCCACCTCTCATGGCCATATACAAAATAATCGTAATACCTTCATGAGCCAACACATTTGACTAATCAATATGACACATAACAAATAGACCAAGTCCCTATACATGCCATACTCAAAATGTTGAAACAAACTATACCCAAATATCCAATTGATAGTGTGATCGAGCCTACGACGTCCTTCGATCCTTGAGCAAGCTTGGTGATACTATAAGAAAATGGAAAAGAGAGGGGAGTAAGCATAAAGCTTAGTAAGTTCACATGCATATAAATAGCAACATAATAGTATATATATAATACCAATGACATAACATAGTTTACTTATGTGTTATCATAAATTCATAGGCTTAACTTACATAATTTCAATCTTACCCAAAGTTCATCACATACCGAGCTCATTCATATAATTTTTTCGTACATACTTGTACCAAATCGTAACACATTGTCACATTTCCTCATCATTGACTTACTTGTCGAATAACTCACAGGTTTACCCTTTGAACACTTAGAATACTATCGGATACACGGAAGACTTGCATATAGTGCTTCAAACGTAGCCACATGCTACCACATATCACAATCACACATTGCTCGCTCTCGAGCTAATCACGGGCTTGCTCACACAAGCTGACAGTTAGGACGTAACCACTCGGGCTGCTCATACAAGTTGACAAGTACCCGCAACATTTGCTAGGCTACCTAGCCACCGGTAGAACATACAAGACTAGCACCCGAATTCACATAGTCACATATACACATAATATCATGAGCTCATAATCAGATATTTCCTAGTGACATGTCACATTATATCTTAAATTATTCCTAATGTTCAAACGAGATTTTTCTCGATATCACATATTCATCGAACTTGTTCACAAAGTCGTTCTCATTGACCATTATGTCATTCATACACTCATCATAACAATTAAACATAGAAATTAATACAATAATAAAGCATTAAAACTTGATACAACATTGCATTATTTACACATGAACTTACCTCTGTACAAAATATGGACAATTAATTCGATTTAGTCCAAAATCTTGTTCTTTCCCCTGTCTAGGTTCGGACTCCGTTTTTCTTGATCTATAATAGAAAATTTAGCTCATTTAATTATCACATTATTCAAATCAGTCCAAAAACTATATTTAGGCAAAATTATAGTTTTACCCCTAAACTTTCACATATTTACAAATTAGTCCCTAGGCTCGTAAAATGAAATGTGTTCATTTTCCTTGTTACCCAAGCCTAGCTGAACCTATTCCATGCTCATATCAGCTCACATTTTCCTTTATTTTACATTTTACTACTCATTTTTATACCTTTTTACAAACAAGTCATTTCCATGAATTTCTATCAAAATCACTTAGTAAAAGATGTTAAACACACATCAAACTTTCATATTCTTCCATAAAACATCAAAATACAAACATGTCATACATGGTTCAAATTTCATACATAAACTCTAGCTCAAAGTATGGCTAGAAATGGATAGATCATGCTTCAATGACTTCAAAAATGCAAAGAACATAAAAAAGGGGCTAGGGAACACTTACAATCAAGCTTGAAAAGTTAAAAAACCCTAGTTATGAAGAGTTTGAGAATTTCGGCTATGGTATAGAGAAGATGAGCAAATTTTACTTGATTTTTCCCTTTTTATTATTTTATTAACCAAATGACCAAAATTCCCTTTTTACTAAACTTTCAAATTTTATCCATGCATTCCCATTTTTGTCCATAAAAATAGAAATTGGGAAAATTGATATTTAAGAATCTCTAATTAATAATCCAAAGCTATTTCATACTAAAAGCTTCTGGAAACACGTACTTTGCCACTTATTCAATTTAGTCCCTAAAGTCAAATTGGACACTTTACTTATAAAATTTCTTCATAGAATTTTCACACAAGCATGGATCATATCATAAACCTCGTAATAATCATAAAATATTTATTTCTATTTTGAATTTATGGTCTCAAAACTACTGTTCCGACTAGGCCCTAATTCGGGATGTTACATGTATGTTTTGGTTATGTGTATAACCATGTGATTTGGCTTATTTTGGTATACTTGGTTATGTATATATGAGTGAATGGCTTTTAATATTTGGTTTATAATTGCTATGTGAATACCTTGTTGTGAATTGGTATTTTGAGTACAAAATGATTAAATTTGAGAATGAGGTATGCATGTAGATTTAGGCACTAAGTCTAATAGGTGAGTTTGATCATTTAGGTGATTTTTGGATATGAAATTGGTATGAATTTGAATGGCTATTTGGGATGCTTATGAGCATCTTGGTTGTTGGTATGGGTAGTATATGATTTTGGCTTGAAATTGGTTGGTTATAAGTGCCTATTTATGCATTTGGTTGTTTGTGCATTGTTGAACCTAGGTTGACATCATTTTTAGGTGAGAAATGTAGCTTGAAACATAGCCTATTTTTGTCCACATGAGCGTGTTTCTCGATCATGTGTGACACATGACAAGGTGACGCGGTCGTGTGTATCCTGGTACTTATTTAGAAATTAAGTCAGTAGCTTCACAAGGCTTAGCACACGGGCATGTGGTTTGGCCGTGTGGCATAAGTCAATATACCTTCCAGTTTTTGCACGGCCTGATACACAAGTGTGTAGGCCATTTTCGAAAGGTACACGGGCTAGTCACACGGGCGTGTGGTTGGCCGTGGAACTCAAGTCAGAGTTTTACATAGGGTCAGACACGGGTTGGGACACGGCCATATGATCCCATTTGGAATGTCAACACGACCTGTGACACGGGCGTGTTTTTGGTCGTGTGAGACACATAGCTTGGCCACATGAGCGTGTCCCCTATACTTTGAAAGTTTTCTATTTTTTTTCCAAAATTTCACTAAGTTCTTAGTTTAGTCCCTAACCACTTTTAATGTTTGTTTTAGGCCTCGAGGGCTAGTATTAGGGACAATATGATTGATTGTGAATGACTTTTATTTGGATATGAAAAATGTATGTTTGTTTAAGTATTAAGTTCAGTAATGGTCCGCAACCCTATTCCGGCGATGGATATGGGTTAGGGGTGTTACAGGTGTGTAGACCACCACATAGGCGTGTAGACCTCTACACAGCCTAGGTATTTTCCACACAGCTCGTGTGACCCTGTTTCACATATTTTTGTTTTGTGACGTTAATTGACCCGTTCCAATTCTTGTGTCATTTAACATCCGTTGAGGCCTCCATATAAGTGTTTGGGACTCTGTTACTGCTTAGAGTCATGCGATTATTCGTATCTATAGCGTTAATTTTACTGTTTGTTCAAACGTGTTTGTAATGTGATTTATGTTTGTAATGTGATTCATGAATTGAAACACTATCTAATGATAGAATCTAGTTAATCTGATACTGAGCATGTGTAATTGAGTAAGAGTATTTCTAATTCTGCCATCCGTTTCTTTATGTTTATCTACAAATAGTGTGCATTTTGCATTTGCATAAAAATTATGGGATTTTGGTTGTGAAGAAAAGGGATTCTGTTTGAGCAGTTTAACTACAATATTTCTGTACAACAGTATGTCCACAAGAAACATATGTCAGCTTAACTGCATATTGTTATCAGAGTGGCTTAGTTCCACCATTTATAGTGTGTAGGGTGGATAGACCTAACATGGTCCTACGTAGTGTGTAGGGTGGATGGGCTTTGATATAGCTCATAAGTGGTATGCAGGGTGGTTGAAGTGGTGTTCGGATGGTTTGGGTGGGTTTTGTATTCATTACATTTACTGTATCATTGAAATTCGTTTGACAAAAATTTGTTGGAACATCATGCTTATTTTTTATTGTGAAAGCCTCAAATTGTTGCGTTATAATAATCTGATGTGTTTAGTACTTCGATGTGTATAGAGTAGAGTGTTTGTCTCTGTGAATGACTTATGGAAATGGTTCGTGTGTCTGACTTCCAGTGTAAGATTTTCATACATTGCTCGTGTATTCTTAACTGAAATATAGGTGTTTATGAAATTTCATCATTTGTCTTTTATTTACGTTTCAAACTCACACTGAGCTCGTGTAGCTCACCCCTTAGTTTTTCCCTTTCAGGTTCTCTCATGTTCTGGAGCTGGACTAGGTGATCGTAGGTTTCAGACGAATAAGATTTAATTTTATAAAATAAAATGTTTCATTTTAGTTTTTTTTTTAGTTTTCGAATTGTTTTGGACTATACATGTTAATAGGGACTATGATTTAAGTTTTATTTCTGGATTTTAATAAATTTTTATTTTGGACTGAATTTTAGAAACTACGGAATTATATTTTCAAACATTTTTAACGTAACTTAACTTTCTATTTTGAATCTTAAATGGTTAAGTGGTTTAGTTCAAATTTAGCAAACCATGTTCGAAACGAGATACTAACAATTCGTTTTTTGTAAAATCGCTTTTAGATCACTTCGATGGTCAATGTAACCTCTAGGATTTGGTCTAAACTTATACGCCGAGTTCTAGGGTGTTACAGTTATCTCTAGTTTACCATTTACTTCCTCTATTAACGTGGCTCGGACTCGGACATGTAGATCCAACCATCTTATTTTCATATCAAATCCACATCTCATGAAATTATTTCAGAGGAATAACTCTCCTTATATATACATATATACTTACCAAATAATGCAATGTATAAAAGCAACGTTCTAAAATAGTTTAGATTATAGAAACACAAACCATAACCTCTAATCTATTCATCAACGACTTTGCCTTTTTCCTTATTTTTTGAGGAATTTGAGTTGACAATAGATACAAAAATAATAAACCATACATATCATTAATACACAAATAATTTCACATTTAATTTCTAAATTATACAACTTTTACACTTTATTCAATTTAGCCCCTAAAGTCGGAACTAACTTAACTTCCACATTTAACCCTAAATTTTAAGGTAAAATTCACTCTAAGTCAAATTTAATTCCATAATTCTCATTACTACCCCTAAATTTTGAAACTTTCTCAATTTGGTCCCTATAGCTCAAAGTCAACAGTTAACTTCACAATTTAGTCATATTTCATTTCTAACCTAAAAATCTATCAACTAAATCCCTAAAGCTTTAACTACTCAACAATAGTAACATCTAAAAGCTTTAATAGTACTGAAAAATTCAACATGGGTCTGCTAGTTTATGGTGTTGGGATTTCAAAAACATAAAAATGACGAGAAAATGGCTAAATTACACTAACCAATTTGAAGTTGAAAATTTTAAGCCATATTGTCATTCTTCCCTTTTCTGTTCTTCTCCTTTTCAATTTTGCATGAAAGAACATATGAAAATGTCTTTCATTTATTCCACTAGTTTATTTTATTAATTAAAATATGTTTAATTTCATTTCATTTATTATTATTTTTATTATTAACACTTATAACACAATTCATCATTTTAAACAGCCACATAGTCATCCATTATTAATCTATTGGTATAATTACCTTTTAAGTCCCCTTTAATAAGTTATAATTAAAATTCTTTAGTAAATCACACGTTATCGCTTACGCGATTTAGTCCCTGTACTTAAATTAAACACTAATTCTACGAAATTACCTAACCGAGACTCAATTCGCCTCTAGTATAACTCCATAAATATTTATAAATATTTACGAGTTCAGTTTACAGAAACAAAGTACTGATACCGCAATTTCCAAAACTATTGACTTTAGAACCAATACACTTGTACCTTGTCTAACTTTCCAAATAATTAAAATTATTAGACCAAACCTCAATATAATATTGTAATACCCTCGTAAATATTAATAAATAATATTCACAAACTCTATCATTAAAAAATGACATTCCGAAACCATCATTTTTGACTCCACTAACTTTTAAGTCCTTACAATTTCAACTACATGTGACCCACAAGTAGGGTCTTCCTGTAATACCTTTCCATTCTATAATCGTAACGTGCAAAGCTTTAAGACTTATTAGAAGGTTGAATCATATACTCATTAAATGAGATCTTAGTTTAATCTTAACGAAGAAGAAAAATAAAATGTTGAGGTTAGAAAGAAGAACTTGAACATTAAGAAGATAGGAAAACCATCCAAAATATCCCATTCCTATAAATATAATCTAGGTCCCCCTAATTTCCCTACCAAATCCAAAAAAGGTTTAACTTACTGTTAACTAGTCATAAGGAGGGTCAAATCAATCCAATTGACTCTTGTTCATAAGTGACCAACCATACTGCTATGATGATTTGTTTAGTTGGCTTGTTTTAGTGTACAGACAATCTTTCATATATCTTACTATTGTGCTCTTTACTTCGATCTTTGTTTCTATTGTTGTAGAATCCTAACAACTCCTAACTAAACCTGATAAAAGATCCACTATGTTTTGGTAATGTTTCACGTTCAGCACAGTCTTTAAGACAATTAAGTTTCCTAGAACTTCCTCATACACTCGACAAGCTCTTAGTGCTCAAACAAAACTCTAGGGCATACTCTTCTTAAGTGTGCACTTTCTTGGGTGTAATCTTTCTTCACTTGAAAATATCCAAGTCTCATTCCTGCAAGCAAAATTTAGGATTAAAGGCAATGTATTCCCATTCTTACCACACATACATTACAAACAAGAGATATCTTATACAATTCAAGCAATCAGAATAATTTAATCACTTGGATTTCTAGATCAATGGGTTGCGAAACCCCAATCAGCATATCAACAACAATCACCTAAGTTTGAGTGTTATTGAACCTAGGTTTTGATACTACCAAATGTAACGCCCTATACCCAGCCTGGTCACCGAGCCCGAATACTAGGACGCTACACCACTATCTCCCACTTGTATTTATCACAATCGTCACATTATTATACATGCATCATTTTTTAATATAATAGCATTCATATGAAACGTAAGTCATTCACACTCTAAGGAAGTTGGATCATGCTAAACATTCATTGAATAATCATAAAATAGGTATTCAACATGCATTAGCACTTAGCAAAATTTCCCAAATATGTTACGTAGGTATCGAAATTGGTAGTGTGGTATCAATAATTCTCTCAGGTGGTATCGTTACCTCTTGGAAAATCAATGCCAAATTAGCTTACTGTTTCTCGTCTTAAAAATCCAAATTTCAGAAAATATCAGTACCACTGAAAAAGTATCGATAATTTTACCTCGAGTATCAATACTTGTGGCAAAATATCAATACCAACTAGCGAAACTGATTTCTTGCACTTTAAAAATTGCAGAGGCATTGTTTTTAAAACCTGAATATCGATACATCTATTCCAAACAATGGAAACATAACATATATCATTACATAGATCATTCCAAACTAGATCAAAACATCATGCATCAATTGTCTCATAAAATAAACATCTAAATGTCTCAAATAACAATCCCAAACATCATATTTAAAGTCCACAAAGTTCCTAAGCACAATAGGTATGAAAACAACCAAAAATCATAGCAAAGCCAACGTAACATCTACTACATTGCCTTTTTATGCCCAAAACAAAAATATTCAAATAACACCTAGTAATAGCAACTAAAATTTCTAGCTTGGATCACCCTTTGAGACCACATAGCTCATACCAGCAATGCTTATATTTTATGGTTTAAAATGAGTAGGTGAGTTTAACAAGCTTAGTGAATGCTCAGAACAACCACTATGCAAACAATTCATTATGCATCGACTAAGCAAACATGTCACATATTCATAACATATTTAACTTTAATATCATTTTTCACTCGTTTAATTATCTTCTATTTATACTATTACACATTTATTACATTAACCACATTATTATTAAAGTATATATCACAACATATATAAATCACATTTAATCACATTCAGTCACATTTTATGATAGTTTTGCTCTTGAGGTTATGAAACATAATGTGGACTCTATCATCACACATTAGATACACAGAGCTCTAACACACCAAAATGACTCATAGATTCGATCATGTCCCATAAATGAAGCATATAGCTAACACTCTCCAACACACCAAACACACATATATCGGTGAATAGAGCTTAACTCATATTCACTTATCTCTTTGAAAATTGTATTTGGGTCTCAATGCCCCAAAATCACATCACAAAGGTGAGTACTCACAATCATAGGACATACCAACTGTATCCAACGATCTCATAAAATCATAAGGCCAAAATATCCATATTATCATTACGTATTTACTTACAAATTTTTTTCACATATTCATTGTATATTCACATCATTAGCACATTTTAATCAATATCACATGGTATCAAAGGACACCCATATTTTTATTATCACATGACATGAATAACATACCGACATATTCTCTTTCACAATAGTTATCACAAGCTTATGGCACATGTCATAGCATATTATATATGTTCATATTTTCACAATTGCACAAGCACACATATATCACATTTAATCATAGGTGTGAGAACACTTACATTTGGAATTTAAAGTAGAAGTTTAGGCTAACCTCTAAATTCCCAATTACACAATGAATCATCTATGAGTAGTTATTCCAAAACACTCACCAGAAATATGCTTTCATCGAAAAATTGAAAGCTCAAGCAAGCTTTTGTTTTCTATACGTTGAAGGTCCTATTGACTCCGATACTTCAACAAGACAAACCACACAAATATAAAATTAACAACCAGTCATTGACTCATCTTAAACAGTAAAAAACAATAGCCTAAGCTACGTTCTCTTTTCACCGAAACCTTCGACATAGAAACTTTAAATTCGAATATCTCGGCCTACACTTAATCTTTTCGTAGAAAATGAATTCCATTCTCTACATAGTCATCTATTACTAGTTCTCAACTTTTAAACTATACAAAACTACTCAGTTCATGGTATCGACATTTTTTGACAAGTTTTGGCTATTGAAAATTCATTAAAACTTGAGAAATTTTTAACAAAACTTCAAAATAAATTTAAAAGTCTTCTAATCATGTTAAAACAAGTTGAAAAACACTTTCAAACCACATTTTAATCCATAATCTGAAATTTATCATTTACAACCAAACTCTTAGTTTTGACTCTTTTACAATTCAGTCTTATTTTCAAAATTAAAGGTATTTAATACTCATTTTCAGAAATTGACTTAATTTCCTAGTAGTTATTGTCGAAAACATCATCGGTTACCAAACTTACAAAATTTCGAACACATATAGGCTAGAATTCCTAAAATACCCTCGAAATTTCTAGACTCATTTTTGGGGTGTTACACGACATCCAAGATAGAACACCACATCGCAACATTAAAAGGTCAAGTTTATCTAAATTCTTTTATTTAGATGTTATATTATTTATTATCAACACTTCTTCATCTTCTTATATTTATTTTTATTTTCTTTACATTATACTTTATAGTTTTTTTTTTCCGTAGAATTCTTATAGATACTTTTACGTCTGCTTGGAGCACACAAATTCTAAGATTATCATAACAATAAGGGTTTGGCCTACTCAAGGAAATTTTCTTGTTTGCACTTTAATTATTTTACATTTAGGGCAATGTATGTTCTAAAGTATGTGGGAAAGAACATAGGATTAGTTTTATGTGTTATCTTTTGTGTCTTTACTTTGTTTTAGTTGATTATTTACAAAAAAAAAAGTTTTTGTTTTTGTTGCATGGTGCTTGGATTATATTAATGTTGTGAATAACGGTTGAACGTAATAAATCATGTAATGATTTTTGTCAAGAATTTTTTTTATTGGTATGAGATAATTTGATTATTTTTAAGGGAAAATGATTAGGTTACTTAGTTAAATTGCATAATAAATTAGAAGCACATAAGTAAAAATGTTTGATGATGCCATGTGAGATATAAATCTTATAGATAGTCGTAGAAAAATGAATGCTTGAATTGATTATTATTTATTTGGTTTAATTTGAAGCATGAAATAAGCTATGTATGGCGGGATGCTTAGGGACAACTTAAGGCGTTATTTGAATAGCCAGTTCTCAAATGACCATACCTTAATGTTATGAACCCCTAGTCTCCTTATGTGAGTCTAATAACTCCTTTTTGATGAACCAACGAAATTGAAACCCAAAAACCAAACATAAATTGAAAATTTGAACTTTCCCTATCCTTGGTCCTTTAATACATTACGAAATAACGACAGGCCATAGATATTGAGGGTTTAGGTAGATACACCATGGTGGTCTCAAAATATTAGAGCAAAAAAGGAAGAAACAATGTGATACAGTAATTATAGGACAAGAAAAAATGTGCAAAAAAAAAATCTATAAAAAGTCAAAAGTAAAAATGAGAAGAAAAAGTTTAGAACATAAACAAAAGAATTGTGAGTGAGAAAAGAGTAAAAAGTCATGTGACAAAAAAAAATTCACAAGACTGAGAAAAAAATAAGTCATCAGTGCACCAAAACTCGTTTAGCTTGCCATAGTTGCTAGTATTGTATTGTGCCTTCCTACATGGAGTGATAAGGAAGGTGGGAGAAGAAGATAAAATGTGTGAGCTTGGAAGGGACACTTAGGGGGAAGAGAGGGAACAATTTCATGTGCCTAACTATTTCTAGTGTTTGAACCATGTCTTCCTTTAAACTCATATTGTCCTATGCCTCAGAACATTAGAAGTCTAGAAGACCAATGTGACTTAAATGTTCTTTGTGCATAACTTTCTGGAATTACTAACAATTATACTTTAATGAATATTTTTATTATTCACATGATTGTGTCTGCTACATATGTGTTTGATTTATATTAATGGTGATATTGTTACACATTTAGTCATGAAATTATTTCTAAGTTGTTAGCAATGTAAATTTGTAAACTAATTTAATTTTACTTTAAAAAGTTTTCAAGGCATTGAACTATCAAGATTAAGCTGCATGTGCGATAAGAATCATTATACCTTTAATATTTGACAATCATGTTCTTAGTAGTAATAAAATCCAATGGGCGTTTTCTTATTACATACTATGTTTAGAATTGGTTTGCTTGAGGACAAGTAAAAAGTTAAGTGTAGGGGACTTTAGGTCTGAGGTTCTTATTTACATCCATCTTTACTAACTTTTATTTTTTTTATTTTTTTTTCTTTTTGTATATTTTTATTTGCAACTAATTTTTTTTCCTTTTTGTCATCATGTTATTTTTCTTTTGTCTTTTTTTATTTACTTTTAAGTATATGATTACATTACTTGAGGACAAGCAATGACTTAAATGTGGTAGGGTTTGATTTGTCACAATTCGTTGTAGCAGATTAGGCCCAATTCTATACTTAATGTGCCAGTCTTATAGCAAATTAATATAATTTTTATTAAGTATCCCTTTTTAGGACCTAGTGAACAAAAGAAGCATTTTTATGTGTTTTATGACCTTCTAGGCCAATTTGGGCATAAAAGGGATACTAACATGTTGATTAAGTGTGCAACATATCATTCGAGGGCAAAAAGATCATAGACTGCTCCCGATGTTGCAACACGGAGCTGGGATATTGTAACACAATAAGCAAAATACCGAAAGAGCAGTCTACCGAGGATGTAGCGTCACAGGCGAGACAGTGTCACGACACAAGCTTGAGGGTGTCATGACATTGCTACGATGAGGCCAATTTAATAATCAAAGATGTTTTCGTCTACACAACCTAAATTAACATGCTTAGCCGTCCTTACTTGAAATGACGATTCTTAGGTTTTTATTCTCGTTCTTAATTTTTACTTAGTTTACATTATGTTCTTGTAATCTGAAGATCCTATTTCGAAGTGAGACTTTTACAAGCGGATATTGTTCTGGAGTTATGCTTTCATCGATAAATCCATGAGCATCTCTTTCCTTTATTCTATTCTTTATATTTTTTTCTTTAACATTGTTAAATGGATGTTTGTGTAAAAATTAGAATCAATTTATACTTTATACATATTTCGCATGTTTTAATTGTACTAATCTAATTAATTGATTGACAGGTAGAGTTCAATGTAGATTGGTTAGATATAGTTGAGTGCAATTAAATGCTAGGATTGATGATCCTTGGAAGTCATTTAGGTAGGAATGAACCTGAAATCGATATTCCTACCAAGCATCACTCAGCAGATCAGTAGTTAGGAAAGGAAAAAATTAAACCCTAAACTTACCGACCTTAAGAAGTCATATAGGTGGGAATTAACCCGAAATCGACATTGTCTATCTGTGGAAACCTTACCCTGCCCCAACCTGAACTGTGTCATTGAGAGGTAAGTAGTTCTTTCCGACTAATTAAGTTAGTAGAAGGCTGAAAAACCCTATTAGGTTAATTAGTAACCAACTATTTAGAATCCTACATTAATAATTAAACAGGTAAAACAATTGTATCTAAACTAAAGGAACTCGCATAGTCGAAACAAAAGATAGGAGAAGTCGATCCATGAACTTAGGAGGAGATTTAGGTTTAGTTCAATTCATTTAGTTTATTATTACTATTATTATCATCTTGGTTCCAGATTAACACTATTAACTCGTGACTCAAGTAGACTAGTAATTATTTTTTGTAATTGACTTAATAGTAGTTTTTCTCAAATTACAATCCTTAAGGAACGATCCTCAAAATACTTACTAAATATTTCGTTGTAAACAAACTATATTACAACCTAACATATATATACTGCTTGCGGACATTACCTTAATTCATATATTTAGTGTAGTATTTTCACTTCCGATGTTGGTACGCTGGGGATGCAGTAATTGTGTTGATAGCAGAGGCCTTGGCGAGCATCCAAGCCCTCAGATTTGCTCAAGAAACAGGCTTCTAGTCTATGGAGGTCGAAGGTGACTCCACGGTGGTGATAAAGAAGCTGAAGGCGACATGCACCGACAGATCAGAGATTAGCAATTTTCTTCGGGATGTGAAACAATTCTCAATAGGGCCCGAAATGATTAAGTTTCAACACATAAAAAGGGGGAAATTGAATAGCTCACCTATTGGCTAGAGAAAGATTCAGTCGAAAACGGGATGCCTGGTGGGTGGAGGAAGCTCCGACCACGATTCAAGAACTGGTGGCACTGGAAAGACAGACCAGGCATCACCCCAACTTAGGTTCACGGGGCAGTAAGAAGCTAGAAGAGGTATGAAATATTCAGATTAAGAGCGGTTCATCGATTTTTTCATCAATCTGAAACGTTTACTGGCATGTTGAGGTTTTTAAGGCTGGGAAGAGGAAGGTCTGATTTATTTATTATTCTACTCTTTTGGTTGCCCGACAACTATAATTATCTTTGTATCGGACCGGTACTTTTTGCAATATTAATGAAGCATGCCAATTTTGCAGTGTATATATATATATATATCCAAATTCTCACTTTTGATACATTGGCCTTGTTGCAACAATCTTTAATCCACACTCATAGGCAAGCTCGCTTAACTAAAGCAAAGATCTAAAAGAAACTAAAAAAAAAATAAGTTTTTTAATTAATTTCGTAAAATAACACTATCAATTTAATCTTCAAAGATTTATTTAATTTCTTAAATAGCAAGGTTAAATTAAACATTAAACATTTGTTTAATTTAATTTTTTTATTAAAAATTCAAGTTGATACTAGTTAAAATAATATGGGATCCAAGTAAGAAATAAAGTAAAATAGGATACCAGAATTGCAATTCTTAGTATTTCGCTGTTGGATGGTGATGATGAAGATAAACGGATTTGGCCTCAAAGTACTTTGGGAAAATTTTCTAAGCAACAGGCCATCATCTTTGAATGTGATAAATGAAAAAATATGGAAGATTACATAGAGCATGAATCCACCAAGTAAGAATAAAATCTTTGTTTGGAAATATTGTACAAATGCTATTCCTTCAAGAGTACGTCTTTAGAAAAGAAGTGTTTGCTTGATCCTATTTGTAATCTGTGCCATAAAGTTAAGGAATCGGTAGAACATATCTTATTTGGCTATGATTGGGTTAGAGGGGTTTGATTCGAAGCATGCTTTGGAATAAGAATTTTTAGAAAACAAGTTAGAACTGTTGCAGACTGGTTGTTTGAAAAATTTCAAGATATTGGAGAAATGGGCGAAACGGAGACAATTGGCATTTGAGTGATATATACTATGTGGTATATATGGAAGATGCGCTATAAAGTTGTCATGAATGGAACTCAGATTGACATTAAAGTTGTTTGCAAGATCAAATCTGCTTCCAAGGAGTTCATTAATAGTAAAGAGGCTTTAGGAGATAAAAACAAAGGTTTTCATTCTTGTTTTCCAGCAGAGGTAACTTGGAGCAAACATGAGGAAAATTGGTTTAAAATTATTTGTGATGTAGCTTGGGATCAGAAGGAAAGAATGGTTGGTGTTGGTATTGTCGTGAAGAATGAGCAGGGTTTGTGGGATGGGGAGAAGATTCTATGCTGATTCTCCTTAAATGGCTGAAGGCTGAAGCAATGGCTTTTCTTATGGAGGAAGCTGGATATTGAAAAAAAAGTATCAATAAGGTATCCTGGAAACTGATTCACAAATAGTTGTTAAGGAAGCACTGCAAAAAGACAGAAGGAAAATATGGAAATTGAAGCCTCTTCTTTATAAATTGGATTTGTTCTGAAAGAAATGCCATAGGTTCGAATGCAGGCTGTGAAAAAATTTGCCAATATGGCTGCAGACTGGGTTGCTACTCGGTATAAAAATGGGATGATCAACTTGAATTGGATGAAAGTTTTGCCATCTTTTCTAGTCCACATTTTGGATAAGGATGGACTTCCTACTCCTTGTTGAACTTTGTTCCTAAGTTGTTTAGGAGATGAAGCCTTTTGTTTCAGTGTTCATACTTAGGTTCTTTTATGAGGTTTCTTTGTTCTGATATTTGTAAGTTTTTTTTAATCGAATATATTACCTTTTGATGGAAAAAAAAATCCAAAATGTACCCCCAAACATAATTGAAGCATCCAATATGACATCACTTCAATTAAAATTATAAATCAAATTGTATGTCAATCAATAGAATACAATTAAATATTCTGTCACTTAATAGAAGTTTACAATGATTTCTTTTTGGCTGCTCATAAAGGCATAAGACAAAAGCTTATTTGTATAAAGGTAAATGTTGTAACCTTAAGTTGTCAACTGCTCAAATATACATGTTTGATTGCAGTGATTGTTACGACATAACTCTGCAAAAATTGAGTAAATAAAATAACAAATTCTTCCTAGTTTAATTTTTTTAGTTTAGTGTGTAATTTCATTATTTTTATACGTAAATAGTAGAAGACTCACCTCCAAATCATACACTTAAAAATTTAGATGGTAAACACTAAAAGTTTACACTTCCGTTACACTCGCACAATTAATTCCACTATGAACAAATAAAATTCTCTCAATATGTTCTCTTGCATAAACTATACAAGCCTTGAAAATATATATCAATATGGACTTACTAATATATTAGTGATTGAATACAATTCAATCCTTTAAAATCAACCATTATAAGATAGCAAAAATAAAATAGTAATAGAGTCCAATAAAACCTAATCTAATGGAAATTCAATATTCAAGGTAAACAACAATTCGATCTCGAATGATTCTCCGTATTACAAAGGTTATAAATTTTTAATCCAATCCAATTTTCACATAGCAATGATTTAATTTTCACTTTTATTTATTCAAAATATCATCAAAGTTAAATAGCTCAAAGATTTTGTTTCACAATATTACCAATACGAGAAATTTTACTTTATTTTCGCAGTGATGAATAATAATGGGCACTACCAAGTACCACTCACACTGTATTTTCATCTAACAATAAAGAAAAGTAATAGACTTTTAGGAGGGATGATTTATGTAATGAGAGCATTTACAATGCTTCGTACCTTCTTTCACTGCATGAACAACCCCTAAAGAAAGAACATGATGTAGAAAAGACAGATACTTGCATTAAAGCAAGCAACAATGGAGATAAAAAGCAATGAGGTATAGTTAAATTATATCCACTTGAATGACATTCCGAAAGGTTCTATAGGTTTAGTGGGCATCTAGTTAACAAATAGGTAAAGCTTGTTTTGGTAGATTGAACTTTTTCTTTGCGAGATTGATTAAAGACAAAAACAAAAATGTGTAATAATGAAAAGCAATAATGCTTCATTTAAAAAGTTTCATAACTATGGGACTCGCAAACATAAAGAGCTCCGTAACTATGGGTAGTATCCATAAGAGCACTTGCTTTTGTCTAAGTTAAATGTACCCTTCCCATTAGATTCCTAGACTGTCAGGACATATGAGCATGAAGCAGAAGAAGAACCAAACCCGAGTAGAAAGAAGCACAAGTTCAATAAAAATAAAGGATAAAAAAGCTCATAATACATAGAATAGAAAGGAAAAAAGAAGAATAAAAAGTAGAGTGAACCCATAATACCCACATGAAGAGCAATTCTCTATTACTATTTTCAAACAAACATATCAAATAGAAAATAAATCATGAAATCCTAAAAGATGGCAAAAAGACATGTGTCCTCTAAACTAAAGCAAATGAGTTGCATGATAGTCGTGGTTTACCTCTTTTTATTTCTCCTTTTTTCCTACCCATTTCACATTTGTTTCAGAAATATGCGTTTTTCTCAACTCCAAAATATGTCTTTTTGCATTTTACTTTCTCCTCTTAATTTCAAAATTCAACGTCTCTTTTTCTTATAAATATTTTTATTTTTGTTTTTAATATATTAAAACATTATACTATTGAATAGTTTTTTAATGAAAAAGAATTAATAAAATTTAAATGGTATTCTTAAAAAAATATTAATATATTAATAATAAATATATATTAAAATTTATAAATATTAGTATAAAATATGAAGATTTTAATTATATAAATATGAGTATCTATTTAAATCATGCTTATCTTTATTTATCTCTTCCAACTCTAATGTGTCACTATCCACGCTCATATATGTAATACATGTCATTTTAAATTAAATTTTAATTAAACATTGTTTATTATTTAGTTTATATATGATAACCAAAAGAATGTATATATATGATATTAATTATGATGAAATATTATTTTATTATCAAATAAATTTTAATTATTAAAAAGAAATGTTACTATAATATTTTGTAACAAATATATTTATATTAGGCGTAAAAAATATTTTATGAAAAAACCACATATTGAAAACTTTTTCAAAAAATCAAGTTAATTTCATTGAATCAAACGCAAACTTAATTTTTCTAATTTTTTTTTAAAGTTTTTCAATACATCAAAAAACTCAAAAGAAACACTCATAAAAGAACCGACGATGAAAAGATACCAAACTCAATTAAATAGTAAACAACTCATCAGCTCAAACCATATATTTCTATCCAGGTGTCAATCCCTCATCCATTTAGGGACAGTTTTAATATATATGGTATAGGTTATAAATTAAGTATTATTTATTTTCTTAATATTTTAAAAAAATTAAAAATTATATCTGTACTTTTATTTAAATTTTTTATAAAATTAATATCACTATTAATCGAATTTAGTCTAATTGTTAAATTAAAAAAATTCATAAATACAAATTTGAAAATATTATTTTATCTTTTTATATAAAAACTAAAATAATAAATTTAAATATGATGATTTTTACTATCTCAATTTTATCCTTATAACATTTTTATAAGTATGTTAACGGAGCATCATAAGTGTGTTATATTCTTGTAATAATAATAATAATAATAATAATAATGTACTAAATTTGATTGGTGTTTATGAATAATGGGTCCTACCAAGTAACCGCACGTGGTTAGCAGCCCAAAAACAAACATGAGACATTAACCGAAGCAATTTACAGGTTAGACAGTTGAAAACACCGTTAACTTACCCCCAAACTCCACGGTAAAAAAATGCCCTTCAGCTTCCAAATCTCCTTATTATTTATTTTACGCCGACACAAAGACGATAATTACCGTTCAACGTCCCTTTCAGAGACTTATTTATCTATTTTCTAATTAGGGTTCTCAAAATTAAAAAGAAATTATTAAAAAAGAAAAACAGATTCGATCATATCGGAAAAACCCTACGATCTTTAAACCTATGTTCTATACATTCAAGTAATTTTCTTTTCTTTTTTATTTTCCAATTCCATTTTTAGGGATTCGACATTTAACTGAATTTGTCATACCAAATTCAAAGTTTTTTTTTTGTCTCCATTGTTTTGGTGACTTGCAAATTCGTTTGTTTTGGTGAGTGTCAAATTCGCTTCTTCTTTTTTTCAAAATACAAAATCTTTTAAAGTTAGGTTTTGCGTGTACTAAAAAGCCAAGGTTTTGATCTTATGATAGTTTTTTTTTAATAGGTTTTTCTGCGGTGGTTAAAGGAAAAGAAAAGTTTCAAAAACACTGATTGCTAGGAACTTTTTTTATAGAATTATATATACAGCTGTCAAATGTTTGCTTCGGATATGAATTCAGTCCGGGAGGCCAGCAGAGTAACCACTGCCGGTATGATGCTGTTTCCAATTCAATTTACATGGCCATATGGTGGAAGAAGTGTCTTCATTTCTGGTTCTTTCAATAGGTGAGACCTTTTTTTTTAAAAAAAATGTTATTGTTATTGATATGAAAACTATAATGTTTAGGTTTATGATTAGTATTTAGATTAATGATTAATGGTTTGAAAATTAAGGTGGGCCGAGTTGGTGCCAATGTCTCAGGTTGAAGGTGCCCCCAATGTCTTTCAAGCCGTTTGTGCCGTATCACATGGTTGCCATGAGGTTAGTTAGTTTGCTCTATAGGAACTGGAAATTCTAAAATTTTTAGAAATATTATATGGGTAATTTCTATTTCGCTCAGTGGTAAGTTTTATCAGTTCAGCATGTCAAGTACTATTGTTGATAAGATTTAGTTTAGGATGGCTTTGTTGTCAAGCTATTATGGAACGTGTCAATCCTAGTATTTTAGGTTTGTGTTGGTTCTCCCTTGCAGTACAAGTTTCTCGTTGATGGTGAATGGCGACATGATGAACGGCAACCTCACAAGAATGGTGAATATGGAATAGTTAATACTTTCGAAGCTTTACCTGTACCTGTAGAGGTTGCTCAGGTGCAACCTCGTTTGGATGTACTGAATAGCATGGAAGTGGATACCGGTCTCACAGTAAGCGCTAGTTATATTCCATAATTGTGTACATGACTTACTGAAAATATTTTTAGTTTTAAGGCCTAGTTTAGGTTTGTGATTGAGTTTAAAAATTGGTATAAAATGAAAACTCATAATACTGGCAAAAGTAGATTGCAAAAGCAGGTAGGAAGTTGCTTTTTGTGATTGCTAACAGCTCATTGCAATTGAGGTTCTTTTTTTACTGAAAATGTGACCTTGTTTGACTTTGACATTGCATTTGCAGACAAATGCAGTTCCAATAGAAATACCAAATGGAGTCTAATGATTTGGACTTTTTTTATATTAGTTTAAGTTGTCACAAATCTAGTTGCCTGTGCAAACTCTGTAGTCTGCTTATGATTGGTGCTTGCTGCATTTTTGTTCTTAATGCATGCTCATCATGCAGCTTGTATACTTTTTCATTCACTAATGCCTCTTTATTACCTTGTATATTTTTCATTCACTAATGCCTTTTTATTACCTTGTATATTTTTCATTCACTAATGCGTTTTTATTTCCTTTAACTTTCTCGTGCAAGTGGATTTTGATACCTTTCTGCAATGCAGCATCGAATCTCTGCAGTTACATTGAATCAAGCAATGCCAAGGATTTCAGAAGAGGATGTCCAGGCCTGCCGTCATCGCATCTCTGTATTCTTGGCAGCGCATACTGCTTATGAGCTACTCCCCGAGTCAGGCAAGGTTTGGATGCATTCCTACTGACCCTCCTTCACAATTTACACATTCCCTGCATGTTTGATTCTGATCAGTGCATGTTAATCCACTTTGCTAATTTAGACAGATTTGCCTTACAGGTTGTTGCCTTGGATGTTAATTTGCCTGTAAAGCAAGCATTTCATATTCTGTCTGAGCAGGTATCAGTTATGGGATGTCTGAGGAATGAATATGGTTATTTTCATTTAATGCTTCCTGAATTTTTTTCTGGATGAGATACATGTTCTGCATAGCCTTATACTTAGCCACCATAGAAAAACAAATAAAGAAAGAAAGAAAGAAGCAGAAACCTCTGTAATTTTCTTTTGCTAATGCTTCTTAGAGCCTTTTCCAGCCATAGATGTGTTTACTCTCGATATTGACATCATGTATGTTTTTGGTAACATTCATGCATATTTGCTTGTTGCTTATTAATAGTTTGGATACATAGTATTTCTGAGTCTAGCTGTTATTAGGGTATTGCTTTGGCTCCGCTTTGGGACAATTGCAAGGGGAAGTTTGTTGGAGTTCTGAGTGCTTCGGATTTTATATTGATTCTGAGAGAGGTATGTTTCCAATGCAGAAATAAATGTTTTGGTACTATCAAGTTTTCAAAAATTTAGCAAGAATTTTCCTTTTACTCTAATTCCAAATAACTAGAAAGTTTCAGGATATTAATATTAGATAGTCTGGTAGATGGATCTTCTGTCCTGTATATTTCTCTTAATGCTAAAAATTTTAATTATGCAGCTTGGAAATCATGGATCAAATCTGACAGAGGAAGAGCTTGAAACACACACTATTTCTGCTTGGAAAGAGGGAAAGGCATACATGAACCGGCAAGTTGATGGGCATGGGAGACCAATTCCAAAACATCTCATCTATGTTAGTGTTTAATATGGTGATTTGCCTTGGATGATAAATCACGAAAGATGTTATTTTTATGCTCATGCAGATGCATTTTCTGTTTGTTTGTACAAATGAGCGGAGCTGTTTCTCCATTCATGTTTGTATGTTTATGTTTTAGTATAGACATGCATACATCATCTAGGTGTAGTGTGAGGTATGGATGGTGACCGGCCTAACTAGATATTTATTCTGCTATTATGTTTTCCTGATTCTTGTTTTGGCTCAACTACCAATGCGGTTATACTGCATTTTAAGAATTATATTAAGTGAGAAAACAAGTTTACAGTCATATTCTGGGAATGGAAATTATATAGCTGCAAGAATTCTAGTGACATGGAAAGCACATTTCATTATGAGTTAACAAAGCTGGCCAAAACATAAGTAAAGTGCTCCTTGGAACATTATCTGGCAATCATGTCAAGAAAGAAAATTTCAGCCTGAAGTATATAATGAGACTGTTGAAAGAATTAGGGCAAGGTTGGAGTAATTCCATGCAGCGATGCTCCTCCCGAGGCAACCTTGTTCTATGTAATGATAACAATGAATCAATAACCATTTGAGTAATGATTATTCTATGTAATAATGACAATGGAAAAGAATCAATGATCATGCTCCTCATATGACAACTGTGTGCAAGTAAAATGGTCTTCATTAGGAAAAAGAACACCCTATCATTTCCTTTCTTTTTTTCCCATCTTTGGTTGCCAATGCCTATTTATTGCATGCTATGCTCCCTTTTGGTTGGTGTTTTGAGAAGGCTGCCTCTTTGGGTTCCCTTCTGTTATATGTTCTAATTTCATGGCTTTCTGCTTCATCTCTTGTTTCCCTTGTTCTGTGCCATTTGAGAAAAAGCATATTTTTTAATAGTTGTGTTTACGAGGGCCCTTGTTGATCATACAGGCTGGGTCATGTGATAATTTGAAGGATGTAACTTTGAAAATTTTGCAAAGTGGAGTAGCTATAGTTCCTGTTATCCATTCACCCTCAGAAGATGGTTCATTTCCCCAATTATTACATCTTGCTTCTCTTTCTGGAATACTAAAATGTGAGGCTTTTATTATTTTTCTATTAATAATATATATGTTTTTTTACTTATTTGTTGGGAAGTAAATGATTTTCCTAACCAATGGAATTTGATTTTCTAGGCTTATGCAGGTATTTTAAACATTGTTCTGATTCTTTGCCCGTACTGCAATTACCTATTTATGCAATGCCTCTGGGTACATGGGTTCCAAGAATCGGCGAATCCAGCAGTCGGCCATTTGCAATGCTGAGACCTACTGCTTCTCTTAGTTCAGCATTAAATATGCTAGTTCAAGGTATGAAAGAGAAGATATTTCTGGTTTTGTTTGAAGTTGTGGACAAGGTTAAGCTTAATACCTTGAGATTCAACCTAAAAAGATAAGAGATAATAATGTGCTTATGTTTTATATGTAGTATAATAAGGTTTTTCCCTTTGTCTTCACAGCTCGAGTAAGTTCAATACCTATAGTTGATGACAATGACTCGTTACTGGACATATATAGTCGGAGGTAAGGCGTCATTCTCGATTGATTTTCTTTCTCGCAAGCAGAACTTACTGTGATCTTGGATTGAGGGTGGTAATTGTTCTCAGTTTTGTTGTCTTATTTTCAGTGACATAACGGCTTTGGCAAAAGGCAGAGCTTATACGCATAATCTAAACGAAATGACCGTTTATCAGGTAAGGTTCTGTCTTCTTCCTGGTATCTGTTTTATGCATTTGGCTACCAAAACAAGGTTGGATGTGTCAAGGATGCTTTGAAGCTGATAATCCTTAGAGAGGTAGAAATTTTAAGACTTCTTACCCCAATTTCTATCTGTAGTCTTGGACTAAAGTCTTGCAGTGTAATTGCTTATAAAAATGTATTGTAGGGCTGGGCCGAATTCAAGCCTTTGGCTTAGAAATTTTTTTGGAGCTGAGCTGCTGCACAGCCTGACCCATGGACAAGTCTATTTTATGACAATAAATAATGATAATACAATTTCAAGTTACAAATTAAATAATAAAAATATAAAACAAATTAATAATTTAGGTTGTAAGTATTGCGTTTAATCAATTATTTTTTTAAAAGAATTATACATAATTTAAGTTTGATCTTTTGGATTACTTGTTTGGGTCATTTTGAGTTTGCTCAGTGTGAGAGAATAGTTAGAGGAAAGAAAATAAAGAAGATGACCGTTTTTCTCTCTTTTTCGGAAAACAAATTATTCGAAAGTGGAACATATGAGGAGAGAAAATGGTAGAGTAGTGAGTCAAGTTTTTGCATATCTACAAGATTGTCCATCATGTTTAAAATTGACCTTTTCCGTGCTTAAAATCATACAAGTTTTTGTTTTTTTTCTTTTCAATTTTCAACCTGCCAAGCAATAGATGGAAAGTAAATATTAACTTTTTCATCTTGCACTCCTATGGAAATATGTATATTCTATCTTTTCACTTTTCTCTTCCAACATTTTTTTATCTTTATGTTTTTGGCTAGCCACCCTACCAAGCGAAGGTTAAGATTTTCTCTGATTATATGAATCCATTTCACTTTCTTACAAAAATGAAAAGTAAGAATATTTGTCATTTCTTAAGTAACGTACATTAGATCTACTCAAATTCAGATGATCTTATTTGGTTCAAAACCATTATCTTCTGATTTTGCAGAAAACTTGTTTCCTAACTTTTCTTCTCTATGTACTCATTAGGCATTGCAATTGGGACAAGATTCTAACACTCCTTATGAGATGAGAAGTCAAAGATGTCAAATGTGTTTGCGCACTGATACATTGCTTAAAGTGATGGAACAATTGGCAAACCCTGGTGACTTTCTCTCATTTTTTTATTTATTCTAAACTCCATTTAAAAAAGAAGGATGATGATTTTATGGATGGGTCTTTTTTTAAATGTAGCACTGAAATATATATGGACACGTATTGGCCTTCAAGTCCTATAAATCATGTACTATAATTTTGAATATATATCACTGTATGACATTATAATATTTTCCCCATCAGGTGTTCGACGGCTTGTCATTGTGGAAGCCGGCAGTAACCGTGTAGAAGGCGTCGTGTCGCTTACGGATGTTTTCAGGTTCTTGCTTGGTTAGTTAGAAGTAATTGCAGATAACTTTTATCTAGAAGCAGTTTTTTTGCATTGGACTCCCATTTCTTGTGGGCACCATACCCTGCCCCTAATGTTTCAAAGAGACTGCAATATTTAAAAACCAATGATCGTCGAATCTCATTCAACAATTCGATTAGCCTCTTGCTTTGTTGCCTGCTTTTTAGAATTTTAGGCCAAAGAAAGAGGATGTAATTTACGAAGATTCTGTTTGTTTCTGAAATTGGTTCATCTCCTCCTTGCTCATTTTATTCTCAGTATTAAACCCATTTGTCAATCAATGTAGATGCCATTATCTGCAGGGAGCATGAAACCTATAGTAGTTTATAGTTATCTTCAAAATTATATGTAAAGAGATGGGGAGGTAAAACTCTGCACCATGCTTACTTCATTAAGCTACCTTTCTTGTTTTGCCTCAGTTTTTGATTCTTTGAATCTTGGTATGCCTACAAGGATAATGCTCCGGGCTTTTTTTTTTCCTAGGCAATAGCCAAGCCAGCTGCTTGAATTTCTTGACATTAATACTAAAACACGGAGCTTAGCTCATTTGGTTAATACACTTACCTTTAATAGGTGATTGTCAGTTAGTTTGAGATTCGAATCACAACTCCTACAACCTTTCTCCTATACTTGGATTGTCCGGAAAACGAAAAAGAGTAAAGCAGTAATGGTCTAGCCGAAATTTGTATTATCTGACTCTATTCTATATTTGATCTCCAATGCTTGGACTGAAAATGCAGATTGATAAAAAGCAAATAGAGAATTATGGCAACACATGGTATTTGATACCAGTTTTAATGAGTTACGATTGCATGAAATCATTGGATTATGTCTGTATTTAGTTCATAGGCTAATGTTTGTCTATGGTCAATGTTTTATCCTAATAAGTATATACATGTTATATTTCTCTCTATATATATAATATTTATGTCAACTATATAAGTACAAAAATATAGTGCAAATTAGGGTAAAAATCACTAAACCCCCTTAAGGTAAGGTTTCATTAAAAACATTTACCTTTATAGTTTGAGAAATATCCATTTGCCCCTAAGGTTGACGAAACTTAAATCAAATTCTTTTTACGTTTATTTATTAAGGTAGCGTTTGGTATTTTCTCATGTTGATTTTAATGGAATATGATTGTTAGGAATGTGATTGTTGAGACATTTACTTTACAACATTTGGCATACATTGGAAGGTATAGATTAAAATCCAAAGTTACATTATTATATTTGGTTAACTAAATACTTTTCTAAGGGTGTAATGATAATTTACGAATTTACCCTTATTGAATAAAAGATAATTTTTATATATTTAATTTTTATGATAAACTTTATTCTTAAAAGATTTTTGGATTAAATATTTAATAATAAATTTTAATTGATTATTTTCTAAATTATTTTTTAATTTATAAATTTAATTGAAAGCAAAATTGTTTCAAATTTATTTTGCATATATTAAAAAAATTACTTAGAATCATGTTTTGTTTTAATTAAAGGCTAACTAATAGGAATATATAAAAAAATAGTTGATTCTAGGTATTAGTGTGAGTAAAGTTACAAATAATTAAATTGTACGAATGTAAAATCATAGGTGGCTTGCACAACCTAAATAGAACAATTATACCCATATTTTATATATATATATAAAAGTATTCATACAAATACAAGTATTAAATCAATTTTGTAGGTGAGAAGAGTTGGTTGGCCTCTTTTGGATTCTTATTGTTCTTTCTTCAAAATTGAAGGTGGTTAAATTTAAAAAAGAATGAAGATGTTTCAAAGAAGTCTCGATTTTACAATGAATTAAACCTATGATCTAATTCTCATAAAAGAATTGTCGTTTTTGTTCGAGTAGATATCAAAAAGTGATTTTTTTTAAAGAAAAGGTCAAGAGAATATAATCAACTTATAATGTTATAAATAAAAATTTATTTATGCTGATTTTTTTTAAATTTAATAGACTAATATCCTAAATCAATATAAAATAGGGTTAAATTTGTCTCAATTTTTTTAACTTTTCAATCTATGTGGAAAAGTAAATTTATCACATTTTATCATGGGAATCACATTATCATATTTAATGGAAAGTAACTCCCAATAAAAAGTTAGATTTCAAGCGAAAGTAAATAAAACTTAACTTATTAAACGTTAGAATCACTTTCCAACGAATTGAATTTATAGGAAAGTGACTATTTTCTATCATAATAAACACTACCTAAGGGTATATTTGATAAACTGGAAATTTAAGTGTTGAAAAATTAAGTACTGAATTTTTATTGTTAAATTTTATAAGTATTGAATTTATATTAAAATTTTGTTTGGTGAATTAGTAAATATAAATACTGAATATAGTTATGTTGTTTGACTAAAGTAAATATTGATTTCTAAAAGAATATTATTTTTTAGTTTTAACCTTATTAATATAATAGTTTATATTATTTGGATAATATAATAATTTAAATGTCATTTTTTTAAAAAGGGTAGTTTATTTTAATTTTTAATAAAATAAAATAAAATAAAATAAAATCAATTTAATCTAATATTTTTTACATTAAGTGATAAACAGTGACCTATCTATTTATTTCAACACCTTTTTATTAAAAAATTTCAATGGTTTATCAAACACACACTAAATAATTTTTTTAATAAAAAGACATTTATACCTTCGTTTTTTTTATTAATCATGCAATTTATATTTATTCTTTTCTTTATTTTAATTAAAAATAATATTTCATCGAAGTATTATAAAGTAAAATTCGAATTAAATTGTGTTTTAAGTTAAATTTAAATTTTATTTTATGATATATTAAATTGGAGGTGAATCCTTTAAACTATTTTTATTAAAATAATTATTAGTATGTAGTTTTTTTTTATTTCTCAAAATATTTATCGAAGCGAGCTCAATAACTAATTTTTTATAATCTATAGGTCCATTATGGAAGAAGGTACTGGTCACGAGTTTTAAAACTGTTACATACCCAAGTTGAAGATTGAACCCTCAACCACTGGTTAAGATAAGAGAGATCTTTGTCTTCTCACTTAATTCATGTAGTTAGTATGTAAAAGAATTTAATGATGATAAATAAAATAAACGAGAAAAATAAAAAATAAAATAAACGAGAAAAATAAAAAATGAAATTGCAATTATAACAGATAACATTTTATTGAAAGTAAACTTTAATAATCGAACTAATAATTATTCAAATTTACTTTAATTATAGACATATTATTTAATTATTTTCCTCTTTACATTAAAATTTTAAAGATATTTAACTATTTTATTTTAAATTAAAAAATTTAATGAATACTTGAATTAAAATTAAGCTTAAAAATATAAAATGTATTTATATAAAAATTGAATAAAAAAATAAAGAATAAAGAATAAAGAACACAAAAAAATAAAATTAATTATCATTAAAAATATATTAAAATAAATTTGTATATATATTAACTTGAAAACACATCATATTTAACCTATGTTTATATTAGAATATAATTTGATCATAATTCAATTTAATAATTTAAAAAACTAATTAGATTTTTATTATTTAAAATATAATGTTTTGTAAGTGCTTTTTTATTTATTATCAAAACACTTTTTCTTTAAAAAATTCAAAAAAAAAAAGAAGTAAATTGAATAACAGAAATTATAAATGGTAAATTTTGTCTTTTCATTTAAATATTACCTTTTCAAAGATAATTTTTTGGTTAAAATTGCTATAGGTCCCCATACTCTTTACAAATTTAAAATTTAGTCAATTTACTTTTTAAATTTTAAAATTTACATCAAATTGTTAACATTTTTAATTTTTTTGTTAAATTTGTTGGTGTGACATTTTAAAATAAAAAAAAATAGTTTTTAGCAATATAACTAAAAGAATGATATTGTAATGAATTTGAATTTAATAAAATAACTTTAACAGTTGAATCTAGATTTTGAAATCTAAAAAGTAGAGCAACTAAATTCTTAAAAATAAAAAATATAATAATTAAATTCTAAATTTACAAAGAGCACAAGGACTTATAACATATTTTTAGAGACTTTTTTAATAATTTAATTATAGGCTTTGATTATATCTATCTTTTTTAACATAATATCTAAGACTAGATATAGTCCCTCCTGAACTCATAAATAGGAGGACAATGTGCTTTAACACACTCAAATTCACGTTTTCTTGCATTAACAATAATACCCATGTTAATCGAACTAACACTCAATCTATTTTTGAGATAACTTTTTAAAATTAATAATCATTGTATTTAACACCCCCAATCCACTCCTCCAACCTTTAAACTATTTTTATTGTTCGGCGGTAAAGATGAAGGCAGGCATTACATGTATTGTTGTTTCCCACATTGATAACAGCTGCTATATATCATCTGTGTCGTGTACTGGCCATTATGATAAATAAAGAGGTGAACTTTTTTATATTAAAATTTTATTAATACACATATTTGTCTAACCATATTTTTAATCTATTTACGCACATTAAGATTCGAAAATTTTGTTCAGTATGATAATTAGGAGGTTTACTATCTCAACTGCAATTTGAATTCAAATTACATGTTATTAAAATTTTATTGATATAACATTAAAGAGTAGTTATATATATATTTTAAAAATACAATAATTCCAAACCCAACTTTACGTAATAAAAACCACCTCAAATGCAAACCTATTCCCCAATTTGAGAAAACCCTTGAATTCAAAATTTTCCAAAAAATTAAAATTTATAAAAAAATTATTACAGTCACTAAATTATTAACTTATATCGTAATCTTAAAAACAACTAGTTGCACGAGAATCATTGAAAAATCACGGATTGGAATCTTGCCCATGCTATTGCCACCGAAAAACACATCTTGGTTCGAAAAATCGAGCTCCCCTTTATCCATTGCAACTAGAAATCCCTAGAAAATAATATCAAAGGAAAACGCGCTTAATGCATAATTTGGTAAATTAGTTTCATACTTTTTTTAATGTCACACTTGCGTTGTTTTTTATTTTTAATGTTGTATCTGTTTATTGATAAAATTTATATATTTTTAGCATTTAATTTAAGTTTTAGAGTTGATTTGATAAAAATTTATAATTAACAACTTTAAAATTCGAATAAAATCACATCTATTATATTGTATTTGATAAATTAAAAGTAAAATTAAATAAATTCACAAATAACACTAAATTTATTTTATTAATAAAATCATAAAAAAATTAAAATATAATAATATTAGCAATTAAATTTTAAAAAAATCTTAAAATCAAAATTAAACACTAAAAAATTAATATTACTACATTTAGATACCAAAGTAGGTAACTTTTACCAAATACATATATTAAATTGGAAAAAAATAACACAAATATCACATTAAAAAATGTCAAACTCATGTAACCAATAATATATTAAAGGAGAAATATATTTAGGGTTATAAACCTGAGCCAAATAATAAATCGCACCTAATTAACGAGTAACAACACCGTGAAAAAAAAATAAAAAATGTGTATTGTTGATATTAATTTAAAAGATTTTGGATAAATAAGCAAAATAGTTTATATAGTGAAATTTATTTTCATTGATATGGCACTATTTTTATAAATTAAATATAAATTTACCATTATACTTTAACTTTATATTGAATTTTGTTATTCAACTTTAATTTAAAATAATATGAAGATAAATTTTAATAAAAATAATTTCTATACTTTACTTTAATATTAAACAACAATAATTTAATTTATACATTATTAAAATTAAATAAAAACAATTATTTTATAAAATAAACTTATTCTTATATGATATATGTATTTTTTATTTTTGAAGTTTATATTTCATTAAATAGAAATTCTAATTTAAATTATTAATTATTTATATTTATAAGTTAAATTATTGTTAACTATTAAAATAAATTATTAGAAAGAAATTTTCTTATTAAATTATGTTTTCAAATCATCAAAATTAATATTGAATGGTGAAATTCAATTGAAACTCAAAGTTGGTGGCAAATTTTAATAAAATTTAAAGCTTAGTAGTAAAATTCAATCACATAAGAATCAAATGCTAAATTTACTCATATTTTTCAAAATATAATAACAAATATAGTATGATGACAAATTTGCACTTTGACCCCTCCTTTTTTTTAAATACAACTTTGAAAAGGATTTTGGTTACCTTAGAATTTTTTTTTATATTTTTATTTAGGTTCAAAGAATTATGTGCTTTAAGCAAGGGATTATACTTTAATTAGTCAACTTTGAATTTATTTTAGGCTTAACATACAAGTTAGTACATGAATTTGACGATTTTTTTAATTTGGTACCTATGGTTTTTTAGACCAAGGTGGTACCATAACTACGCAAAAGTTACATATATTAGTCCAATATATTTAGTCTCGATACTATGCCCATGGTTCTGACATCAGATCTTTAGTGTCGATACATCAAAGCATTCCATCACCATGAGGACATGAATTTCAACAATAAAAAATTGAAAGTGAGTTGGTGATGGAGTCGTGACATTGAAGGGTTTAAGTCGCGACATTGAGCTCTATGGTTGTGATATTAGGCTTCTAAGGTCATGACATCGAGGGCAATCACCAAGGTTGAGAAATTTCAGCCATCCAAGGTGTCAGAGTTGCGACACCATGAACTAGAGTCACGACATCAAGGCCATCAATAGCCCTGGGAGTAAGTTGTTGGGGGTGTTGCGACACCAAAGTCTTGGTGCCACGACATTGAAGCTTGATGGGACAAATTCTACAAGAGCATTTCTTAGTCAAAACAGGCCAAGCCAACTCTTAAATAAGGGCATTTTTTTCCATTTTAGGTTAAACCTATATAAGTTTTAAAACATTTTTTTGGAAGAGCTTTATCATTAGGTTAGTTTAGGTTTAGTGGTTGTGGCTTTTATAATCTTTTTCCTTGCAATTTTGTCTTTTCCACTCAAAGGTACAAGGATTGTGTTGTATCTTTGAGTTCTTACATAAAACTTTAATAGATTTTTAATTGGTTTCTTAATCCAATCTTGCAATTGCATGATTGGAGTCATGGATTATTTTTATGCACAATTTCAGCAAATAAATCAAGAAGTTTATCACAAATTCTGAGCATTTCTAAACTCTATCAGTTTGTGTGATTTAATTATTTTAATGAATATAAAAATGATTGGGTGTTGTTTGTTGAGTATGGGCATGAATTAAATTCATATAGTAGTTGATTAATTGAAATGTTAATTAATTAATTTAGAGGTTAGAGACTGAATTGGAATATTTCAGACTAAATTGAATAAACATATAAACTTGGAATTGACAACTCTAGGTGAATAAATAGATAAGTGACAAATAGTTCAGGACCTTAAAGAAATTCGGGTGTGACAAATAGTTTGCATGCCTAGTGATTTGCCATAATTTGATATGGCAAATTAGGCTGTCCCGGTATACTTAAGGAGCTTATTCTCAAGCAAAGTAATGTTTTTTTTTTTGTAGTTTTTCATAATTTTTAGATTTTAAGTTAATAAGTGTAAATTTCTCGTTTTTACTCATATTTTGACCCAAATTGGTTAACAGTGCCATTGGGGGGCCTAACGTGTGGTTGAATGGCGTAGGGACATGTTGGAGGTTGAAATGAGCGAAAATAACACCAAAAGAAAGGGTATTGTGATATATATACCTTGGAATCGCGATAGCTCTAACAAGCTTGAAGATTAGAGACTGCCCTTCAGTGATATCGAGATATCCACTTTTGATATTGTAATATCCATTCTTAAAGAAGACCCCGAAGTTCAAAATTGCTTGGGGTATTGTCATATCCTTTTCTCGGTATTGTGACACTGATATCATGAGGGGGACAAACTTGGACAATAAGTGTAGTCTTTGTCTACTTGATGCACTAATCACATAAGGCCTATGTAAAGGCAATTTTGGCAACAAAATTTCATCAGCATTCAGCCTAGAACATTACTATAAATAATATATTCCTTTTTGGATTTAAACTAAATCAGTATCGAAGCTTTTGTCAATAAAGTTTCAACTAATCAAAACTCTAATAACACTTAACTGATCAAACAAATTCAACGTGTCCCTATAAAAGCTTCATCATCAGTAGTATAATTATCGAGAAATTCTTAATAATTCATTTGTCGAAAAGTGGTTGAAAAACATGATTCATTCGATCCATTAATGTCATTGGAACATTATTCAATCCAAAAGACATATCTATAAACTCTTAGTATCTGCAACAAGTTCTAAACACTATTTTCGATGTATCAATATCTTTAACTTGCAACTGATAGTAACCAAATCTGATATCAAACTCCATAAACATTGTAGTATCTTATAGTCGATTGAATAAATCATCAATACGAGGCAACAAATATTTGTTCATTACTATAATTTTATTCAACTATTGATAATCTATGCACAATTTTATCCCCATTTTTCTTTTTCAAAAACAAATTAGGTGCGCCTCAATGTGATACACTCGATTGGATAAAACCTTTATCAATTAATTCTTGCAATTGAACTTTTAATTCCTTTAAATCTGTTGGAGTCATTCTATACAGAACAATCACAATTGAAGCAGCCCGTGACACAAATTCTATAACAAACTCAAATTCTCACTTTGGTAGTAAACTTGACAATTCCGCAAGAAAACATATGTAAACTCGCAAACTATCAGTAACTGATCATCTTTCATTTCAGATTCTCCAGAATTCAGGATATAAGTTAAAATATATCATAGTCTTCTCGTATAAATTTTTGTGCGGATATCACTAAAATCATATTCGAAACAATCATACATAACATATTCAATGAAAATTAATTCACCATTCTAGCATTTCAAATTAATCCATTTCTGAAAACAATTCACTATAACATCATGGACAGTCAACCAACTCATTCCCAGAATAACGTCAAATTCATAAAATGACAGTAACATCAAATTAATAGAAAAGTCATAACCTTGAATTTTCAATGGACACTATTTTTAAATCAGGTTGTTTATCCAATGATTCAACCTATAAATTTTTTCTGCTACTAACATAGTGCATGTATATACAAATATCTCAGCCCAGAATCAATTAATGCATATACTGTAATATCAAAGATAGAAAAGATACCAACAATATCATTAGGAGCTGAGGCCTCCTCGTATGTATGGATCGTATAAGTTCTGTGAAGATCTTAAGCTTCAAATCGAACTGCTATGTCTTGGTCTCACTTCTACTGACTCCTTCCGTACCACTACTTCCTGGTTGTTTGCCTCTAGAAAAAAATAACAACAAGTTTTTGCATTTTGATCTCTATTTAACTCAGTTTGATTCGTGCAATCTTTTTTAAAATGATAGGGGAATCCACGAGTAGAACAAAATTCATCTTTCAAACTACACACTCCCGAGTGATTTCGGCCACAATGGTTGCATTCAAGTCTATTTACATTTCGAACACTACCGCACTAACTACTAATGCATCGGTGATCTCATACTATTCTGTTAAATTCTATCTTTGACGTAAAACCCTAATGGCATTGAAAATGGCTACTCAATTCTTTCATTTTCTTTGGCGAGAAAGTAGAAAATGTTCTGGATACATTTTGTTTATTGAAGTCTCGAACTTTGTCTCACTCTGTTTTTTATAATAACTAATTTTTTCCATGTTCTGAGCTCGTTCAAATAAAATTATGAACTCCTGAAATTTCATTACACTCCTAAACATTTTAATCTCATTATTTGATCCATTTTTGAAACAAGTACATAATTCCTCTTCAATTGGTACTATCTTAAAAACGTATTTTCTGATCTGAACAAACTCTCACGCATATTTCGCAACTGATCTGATTCCCCACTTTAACTCAAGAAATTATTTTTTTCTTCTTGTTTAAATATCATTTGTTAACATAATTCTTTCATAAATCAATTCAGAAGAAATCTCAGTTAATCTGTTCTTTCGATACCATAGTAGCTAAAGTCGATTACTAGCAAATAGCCTCTTCTTTTAACAGTGACACAACACACTTTAGAAAATCTTTGAAAAGACATAACATTTCATCTTAAATTCTCTAAGTTTGCTAACCAGTACTCGGCTCTGACTAAATCATCACTAAATTTACCTTTAAGCTTTTCGGTCTCGCATTTTCGAATTTTATCAATAAAAAGATTGTGAACATTCTGTCATATGAAGCTTTGAGGACGAGGGGATGGAGGTCATTGAGCTACGAGATTAACTCTCAAATTCGCGTTAAACATATTGTTCATTATTAAGAAAAATACTATGAACCTCTTTTTTGGACTCTTAAATTTCAGCACATAATAAATAGTCACTTGACTGAAGGCTTGAGCATTGCTCTTAGCTTCATTGGAATTAGCTCAGTTGGAAGACATATTTTATCCATGTGAAAAAACAAAATCCACATAATTCAGGAAACATCCATGTGAAAAAACAAAATCCACATAATTCAGGAAACATCACACTATCACAAGTTATAAAATGACATGTATTTTTAGACTCCATACATGCTACGTTCAGCCCGAGAACTGACTAAACCGTAGCTTTGATACCACTAAATGTAACATCTCCTAACCTATTTCTATCATCGGATTAAAGTTACAGAGTATTACAATACAAATCAGAACATCTATCTTACAATAGAAACAATCATGCAATTTAATAAATAACATTCGATAACACAATTTAATTATAGTAAACATACACTCATAGAATTTAAATCGAGTTGACGGGGTCCTAAGAATAGTTTGAAAACATTCTGGGGGTCATTTTGAAACAAAATTGAAAATTTTAGAAAAACTTTAAAATAGGAGTCACATGACCGTGTGATATAGACCAAACCGTGTGGACATTCGAAGTCTGGACACACAACCGTGCCCCAGCCTGTGTGTCAACCTGTGGATGTTCGAAATAGGGGCACATGGCCGTGTTCCGGACCGTGTCGTATATGACTTGAATCACACGATCGTGTGGGATGACCGTGTAAAACACACGATTGTGTAACAGCCCGTGTCCCAAACCGTGTGCAACATAAGTTGCCCCTAAAACAAGTCAAAACAATAACCTTTTCTTGCAGAACAAACCATACCATTTCCAAACATTTCCATGACCAAAACACTTTAAAACATACAAAAAAAATACCAAAATCAATCAACTTAGGCACCTAACCAATATACCTTCAAATGACACCACAATTTAACACATCAACTTGACTCAATTCAACATTTCAAGTTCATTCATTAAGTATAAATCATATATACCAAATAACCATTTCAAAGCATACCATTCAACTATATTTTACCTACTTTCATATGAACATACATAAATGTCACATCCATATATTTTCACTTGCATTTACAGTTTATCAACTGAGGACATTAAGACACATATAAGCTTGGCAAAAACTCAAAACAAACCAAGTTATCAAATCAACATTCAAGCCCTATTACATGCCAAAGCACACATATATCATTTAATCTAAATGTCTATCCAGTGTACCCTCATTGGTACCACAAGTTAATATCCAAATCAACTCAAACTCAATGTCATAAATTCATACTTTAAACTTCATCACGCATCTACCATTTAATAACTTCATTCACACTTCAATGAACCAAAAGCCATCTAAATCACAAGGCATTCACAAGTGACCAAAACCTATACTTACATATGTACATTTATAAGCCAACATCAAGGCATATAGGCAAATAAACTTAAACCACATCACATTGGCAAATAGTATAAAATAAACTCCTATTATATGCCATTTATAATCGTTAACCAAAGAAACCAAAATTACCAATATGACGAATGGATAGTGTGATGGTTGTAATGCCCCTAACACATATCCATCATCGAAAAAAGGTTTTGGAGTATTACCAGAACTTTCAGAAACATTTACAGATAAATCATGCAAGTTACTATTCATTTTTCTGAGATCTTTCATAACGTCTTTTAAATGGACCCTCAAAGTCTATTATGAGCATTAGAATCGAGTTGGGACTTAATCAGAACCTCTAAGAATTTTTCACGAAATTTCAAAAATTTTCCAAGGTGCAGGGCTCACATGCCCGTGTGGTCCAAGGGACACGCCCATGCTGGAGGCGGTGTTCAACCTCATGTACCTCTTTGACTTGTGCATACGGCCATGCCACACGCCCGTGTGCTAGGCCATGTGGTTAATTAATTCAATTCGAAATTAGGTGCAGGTTTCACACGACCAAGACACACACCCGTGTTCTAGACTGTGTAGCACACACAGCTGAGACACACGCCTGTGTCTCTGCCCATGTGCTCAATTTTGAGCATTCTGTTTCTCAAAATTAAGGTGTAAGGGACAAACGGCCTAACCACATGCCCATGTACTAGGTCGTGTCACATACGGTCTAGACACACGTGTAACACCCCCTACCCGTATCCGTTATCGGAATAGGGTAGAGGCATTACCGGTGCTTATCGAATCATTATTAATTAGGGGAAAAAGTAAAATAAAGTAAACATGTAATATTTAATAAATTCGTATAACATGGTAATTAACTTACCGCTTCTCTATATTTAACATAATTATGCAAAGCATAATTATTCGAATTGATCATGAGCCCTAATACCTATTCTTATCACATTGTTAGTCATATAATTTATATAAATATCAAGAAACATGTACGGGCTCAACTTTCATTAAATTTCTCATATGCATATACTTTTACACATCATTTATTCACATAACTTATAACAATCATATCTATGTATTTTAAATATGCTTTCATAACAATTTGTCTTGATTTCAGACTATCTCATATTGGAGCTTTACTCATCAAATCATTTGAAATACTATCTTTATACAAATAGTACACTTGAGTTGCACAATTCTATAATTATGAACGAACACAATTATAAAATATATTCCATATTCATATATCATAGTCTCATGTCTCCATATATCAAATATATAACCATCATTTTCTTGTGTTTCAGATAAATACATATTTCCATACATAAGCATGTCATTCACTATTTCTTCCTATGTATCACAATTTCAAATGACAAATTCATGTGAATGAGCTCAATAATAACCATGAAAATACTTACCACATTCTTTCACACATATTCCACTTATAACATATTTTTTTTTATATTTGGCTTGACATTTACTAAGCAATATCGGATATTCATTTATTAGGCAATATCAAATATTCAAATTATTCTTTAACATATATGACATTTAATTCAAACATGAATTTATAACATTTTTCATTTTAACAAAGTTTCACATTTACCAAATATAATCGAGCATGTGATCAATTTATGCATAAGTCACTCACATATTTTCCTCCTCCTCCTCTCCATTCCACATCCTTAATGTATATAACACGCTTATACGTAACATTATCTATAATTTCACTATTTACTTATATTTATATTCCAAAGTTTTTCATCCGTGTCATAGTCACTAAATTATTTTTAACCTGAGCTATGGAGCTCCAAATTAAGATCCGCTAATTTTCCCTAAAAGTAGACTTACATATATTTTTACCATAAAATTTTCAGAATTTTTGGTTTAGTCAATAAGTACAGTTTATTCTTTAAAGTCACCCCTATTCTGCTGTCTGACAATTCCGACCTTTTTTAACTAAAAATTAATTATCTCCTCGTACGGGATTCAAATAATGTTTCTGTTTATTTCTCTTAAAAATAGACTCATTCAAGATTCTAAACATATAAATTTAAGCCCCTAATTATTTTTTTAAATTTTTTATGATTTTCCAAAATCAGAATAGGGGAACCCGAAATCATTCTGACCTTGTCTCACGAAATTTATTATATCTCATGATTTACAATTCCATTACTTACATCGTTTTTTCTATAAGAAACTAGACTTAATAAGATTTAATTTCATATTTTATTCATCCTCTCATTCGATTTCTACAATTTCTGGTGAGTTTTTAAAGTTAGACTACTACTGCTGTCCAAAAAGTTTTAATGCATAATGTTGATTTTCATTTTACCCCAAATTTCACAGTTCATACAATTCAGTCCTTGCTCAATTAACCCCTCAATTGAGATAATTTTTCTCAATTAATACTTTATTCTATCATTTTAAACTACTTCATAACCCTTGAAAACCAGAAATTTAGCACTAGACCTTAATTCCAAATGCTTTCATAATTAGGTCCTAAAATCAATTTCCATCAATTTTACTTGATAAAATCATCATATATCAAAATTAAAGCTTTAATTCTATATTTATTCATCATATTCTTCCAGCACTCATCCATAGCAACTTTAAAAATTAGCCATGGAATCATAAACTAATGACATAGTAAGTTGGACCCAATTGTAAAAGTCCAAAATCTTAGAAATTTCAAGGAGAAAGCAAGAATTAAACTTACATGAAGCTAGAGTGTGAAAACCAGATTGAACTCTCTTCCATGGATTTTTTCCAGTTGATGAAAATGAAGAGAAAATGAAGAGAATTCTAGATATTCCAATTTGGTCCCATTTTTATTTAGCTAATTTTGGCAATTTTCTAATTTTTCCCTTATTTCACCCATTTCCTGATTTTTCTCAGCTATTTCTGCCCAAAATATTTCCTTTGGGCTTCTTTTCACTTTAGGTCCTTCCTCATTTGACTATTGAGCTATTTAATCCTTCAAGCAACTTTTACACCTTTTTCAGTTTAGTCCTTTTTATTTAATTAATCACCCAAACATCAAAATTTTCTAACGAAATTCTAATACTACCTTATTGAAACTCCGTAAATATTTATAAAAATATTTATGGCTCGGTTTATAACACCAAGATCTCGATACTTTTTTTCTCAATTTCTTGACCAAATAAATCTTTATAAAACACAATTTACTATTTCAAAAATCTTTTAAAAGCTACATTTGGCTCATAAATATTAAATAATATAATCTACGAGTTCATTTTTAGGATTTGGTGGTCTCGAATCACTATTTCTGACATCACTGAAATTTGGGCTATTACACACGCTCGTGTGTCTGCCCGTGTAGACAAAATAAAGCCATTTCCTAGCCTCATTTGTCACCCAAATTTACCATTTTCCTGCACTAAGTCATACCAAACACATTCCAACCATTTCAAGCATTCAAATTAATCAATTTCCATCATTTAACATGGCATATCATTGCATGCATACATGTTTACAATCTTACCTTAGTTCAATCCATGTGTTAAACATGATTTGATCAACTACTTAACATATATATATAGCTACCATAGCATCACATTACAAGTATATTAAAATAAATCATTACTAGCCATTCCAATGGCTAGATTACAAGCATCATTTACATTTACATGCCAATATGGCCAATATAACATTTACATGCCATTACAACCATAATTGATTTACCATATTGTACCGACATGGGCCGATGGATAGTATGAGTGATCTCCGTTGAGCTTCCAATCCAACAAGCTTCCAATAGAGGATTTGCATGACTGAGTTTCTCACTTTAGGGTGCTCTTGTTCTGTATGAAAAAGAAAGAGGTATGGTGAGAATATGTATTAATTATCGTCAGTTGAGCAAAGTGACTATCAAGAACAAATATCCACTGTCTCGAATTGATGATTTATTTGATCAGCTGAAAGGAGATACCGTGTTTTCAAAGATAGATCTCAGATCGGGATATTATCAGTTATAAGTAAAAGATTCAGATATTCCGAAAATTACTTTTCGAATGAGGTATGACCACTATGAGTTTTTAGTTATGCCTTTCGGATTAACAAATGCACCTGTTGTTTTTATGGATTTGATGAACAGAATTTTTAGACCGTATTTAGATCAATTTTTTGTTGTATTCATTGATGACATTTTGATATATTCACATAATGAAACCGAACATATCGAATATTTGAGAATAGTGCTACAGACTTTGCGTGATAAGCAGTTATCTACGAAGTTTAGTAAATGTGAGTTCTGGTTACACAAAGTTGGTTTTCTGGGCCATATTGTATCAACATCTGGTATACGAGTTGATCCGAGCAAGATTTCCGCTATTTTGGATTAGAAACCTCTGAGAAATGTTTCTGAAGTCCGCAGTTTTCTTGGACTTGCTGGTTATTACCGACGGTTTGTAAAAGGCTTTTCTATAATTGCGACTCCGTTGACAAAATTGCTTTAGAAATATGTGAAAATTTGAATGGTCAAAAAAGTGTCAGAAAAGATTTGATCAGTTGAAAGCTCTATTGACAGAAGCTCTAATGTTAGTACAACCAAAATCGGGTAAAAAAATTGTGATCTATAACGATGCATCTTTGAATGGTTTAGGTTGTGTTTTGATGTAGGAAGACAAAGTCATAGCTTATGCACCGAGACAGTTAAAGCCGCATGAAAAGAACTATCCGACACATGATCTGGAATTGGCAGCTATTGTGTTCGCGTTGAAGATTTGGCACCACTATCTGTTTGGTGAGAAATGTCATCTATATTCAGATCGTAAGAGTTTGAAATATCTGATGACTCAGAAAGATTTGAATCCACGACAGAGAAGATGGCTAGAACTGTTAAAAGACTACGAGCTTGTTATTGATTATCATTCAGGAAAAGCAAATGTGGTTGCTACTGCTTTAAGTTGGAAATCATTGTTTACATTATGTGCTATGAATGCTTAGTTGTGTATATTTGATGGTTTGGTTTTAGCTGAATTGAAAGCGAGACCGTTATTTATTCAGCAGATTTACGAAGCTCAGAAGGTTGGTAATGAATTATTAGCAAAACGAGCTCAATGTGATTTGAATACTGATTTAGACTTCCGAGTTGATGATAATGATTGTTTGAGATTCCGAGGTCGGATTTGTGTTCCGAGAATTCCAGAGTTAATTCAGATGATTTTAAATGAAGCTCATAGCAGTCGTCTATCTGTTCATCCAAGAAGTACTAAAATGTATAATGATCTGAAATAGCTTTATTGGTAGCATGGTATGAAACGAGATATCTCAGAATTTGTTTCGAAATGTTTAATTTGTCAGCAAGTTAAAGCTGAGCATCAGATTCTGTTTGGGTTACTTTAACCAATTATGATTCTTGAATGGAAATTGGACAAATCACGAATGATTTTGTATCGGGTTTACCTCTGACATCGAGTAAGAATGATGCAATATGGCTTGTTGTTCATAGATTGACTAAATCGGCTCATTTTATTCCGGTTCGTACAGATTATTCACTTGATAAGCTTACTGAGCTGTATATTTCTCAGATTGTGAGATTGCACGGAGTACCTATTTTTGTTGTTTCGGATAGAGATCTGAGGTTCACATCACAGTTTTAGAAGAAACTGCAAGATGCATTAGGTACGAAACTACATTTTAGCACTACTTTTCACCCACAAATGGATGGTCAATCTGAACGGATTATTCAGATGCTTGAGGATATGTTGAGATGTTGTATTTTTGAGTTTGAAGGTACGTAGGAACGATACTTGCCATTGATTGAATTTGCATATAATAATAGCTTTCAATCGAGTATCAAAATGGCCCCTTACGAGGCTTTAAATAGTCAAAAATGTCGAACACCATTGTACTGGACAAAGCTTAGTGAGAATAAGATTCACGGGGTTGATCTGATCAGAGAAACAGAAAAAAAAAGTGAGTAATACGTGATAGTCTGAAAGCAACCACGGATCGTCAGAAATCGTATGCAGATTTGAAAACAAAAGACATTGAATTTGATATCAATGAGAAAGTGTTTTTGAAAGTATCCCCGTGGAAGAAAGTATTTCGGTTCGGCAGAAAAAGCAAATTGAGTCCAAGATTCTTCGGGCCGTATGAGATTATCGAGTGAATTGGACCAGTAGCTTATCGACTAGCATTGCCGTCTGAGTTAGAAAAGATACATAATATATTTCATGTATTGATGCTACGAAGATACATATTAGATGCTTCGCATGTCATTTCCCTGACTGAGGTTGAAATTCATTATGATATGTCTTATGATGAAGAACTGATACAGATCTTAGCTCGTGAGATAAAAAAGTTGAGAAATAAAAAAATTACATTAGTGAAAGTATTGTGACATCAGCATGGGGTTGAATAAGCCACGTGGGAACCCGAGGATGCTATGAGAAAACAATATCCAAACCTATTCACTGGTAAGATTTTCGGGGACGAAAATCCCTAAGAGGGAGAATTGTAATAGCCCGTTTTAGACCCTAGTCAAAATAGTGATTTCGGTACCACAAATCTGAGTCAAAAAAATATTTTAATATTATTTTTCGTGTTTACAGTATGTGTTTAAGCATGTGTGAAAGTTTCATGTGTTAATTTTATCAATTGTATGCTTAATTTTATAAGAGGACCTAATCGCGTAAAATGTAAAAGTTGCCTGTTGTTTGTTAAAGTGCTTAATTTCTATGTCTCTTTAATTGAGAGGCCCTTATATGGTTAATATTCCATTTACATGTTTAATGGACATTAATAGCCTTAATTAACATGAATTGTATGCTAATTAATAAAGGGCAAATTAGTAAATGATGAATTATTATGTTTTTAATAAAAAAAAAGCATGAAATTAGTCATTTTTGTGTTCATCCATGCCGAAAATTAAAAGAAGAAGAAGCCAAAGCTAGGTTTTGATATTCGACCCTTGTTCATTTTGATTAAGGTATGAGTTTTGCTCCATTTTTGATAATTTCTACGTTTTTGTGATCGTTGCTTAGTAAACTATCAAGCCCATGTCTCAATTTCTGATTTTTTTGATGATTTTGAGTTGTGTCATTGTTGATATTATAAGTTTTATGAAGTTTGATGATAGTATATGGAAGTTTGATGTTGGGTTAACATGTTTTGTCTTTGAATTTTTGATGAATTTGAGTAATTTGGGCAAAACTGTAAAAATGAGATTTTGAGGGATTAAAATGTGAAATAAATGAAATGTGTGGGCTTACATGAACACCATGTATATTCGGCAAAGCAAGTGTGTATGGAAATTTGGTGTAATTTGTGTTTTTATGAAAAATGGACTAAAGTGTTAAAATGTGAAAATGTGAGGGCTAATTGGTAAAATTCCCTAAATATGTGTATATGGATTGAATTGAATGATTTTTTTTGAATAAAAGGGTTAATTTTGAATACATATAGATCAAGAAAAGAGGAATTCGAATTTAAATCGAGGAAAATCGAAGATTATCGAGTAAACGATCCTAATCGTCAATACTGAGTACAAGGTAAGTTCGTACGTGATAAATGATAATACAATTTATGTTTTAATGTTTTTATAATAAATTAATTGTCTATATTTGAGCTTGGTTTGGACATGATGAAAAATCGACTATGTTCGGCACTAAGTGTGCGATTCAAACAGCTTCGGCTATAAATAGCATTAAGTGTGCGAGTTGAAATAGCTTTGGCTATATGAGGCACTAAGTGTGCAATACTGAGATAATTTCAGTTAGTTGAGATGACACTAAGTGTGCGATATCTTTATAGCTTGGCTAATCATTACTGCACTAAGTGTGCGAATTCTTAAAACATGGAAAGACTTCCGAATAACTTAATGTATTTGAATGGGAGGTGAGAATGAAATGAATAAATACGGAAAAGATCAGGTATGTATAATATCTATGTGGTAGATGATACTATGTGTATGGAGCTTGATAAACTTGTATGAACATGTTAAGTGTGATGGAATAGAATTGAGAGATGATTTGTGAACTACTAAGTAATTATTAGATGATGTTTAATATTATATAAACTGTTGATTATATTTGGTACGAACTTACTAAGCTTTTAAAGCTTACTGTGTGAAATGTTCTCTGTTTTACAGTGTTATAGAGCTAGCTCAAATTTGGGGATCATCATCGACATAAATCACACTATCGGACATCTATTTTGGTACCATTCTGAGAGATGTATATATGGTATATGGCATGTATAGGCTAGTGTCATTTTGGTATGTTTTGTGATGTGAATATTAGCCATGAGTTTTAGCTTGTAGTAGTTGATATGTATGGCCTTTTAAGTTGGCCTAAATGGTGTGTTTGTTAAATAGGTTATATGATGTAAGTATTGCTTATGTGATGGTTTGATTATGAAATGTTGAAATGATAAATTTTATGGTATGAAATTGTGATAAGATGATGAGTTTATACATTTGAAACTCATATAAATTGTAATGATTTTGGTATATTGATTTGGTATATTTAGGTTGTGGAATTGAGTAGTGAATTGGATAGTATTTGGATGTTATGGATTATGTATGAAATGGTTGATTGGTTGCCTATAAATGATGAAAAATGTTGTGGTTTTGATGTGCTTGAGATAGGTGGGAAATGTGGCTTAAACCAAGCCCAATTTCATCCCACACGGTTGAGCACATGGGCGTATGTCTCGATCATGTGTCTGCTGTAACTTAGTTATACAAGTCAGTCTTGAGCACGACCTAGACACACAAGCGTGTCTGGTGGCCATTTGAGGTACACATCCTTGGCACATGGGCATGTGTGGCCATTTCGAAGGGTACACGAGCTAGACACATGGGCGTGTGATCGGTCGAGTAACCCACGTCAGTTTCGACCATGGCCAAGGCAAACGGGCGTGTCTTGTGGTCGTGTTGTAAAGTCAGTATGTATGCCCTGTTTTGCCATGGTCTAGACACACGGACGTGTCTAATGCCGTGTGAGGCACACGGTCTGTTCACATGGGCGTGTGACCTGTATAACTTTGAAAAATGTCTAAGTTTCGAAAAATTTTGTATGCATTCGGTTTAGTCCCGACCCCTTTCTAAAGCATGTTTAAGGTCTCGTTGACTTATGTAAGAGACTCTGTATTGATGTATGACTATGATGCTACGATGACTGTGAAATGAACGTTAAACGTTTCGATATGTCCGGTAATGCCTCTTAACCCTAGTCTGACGACGGATACGGGTTAAGGGTGTTACACCCAGTGTCTCATCAGTTAAACTAAAGCAAATTGGCACCTAGTTCCTCATCGACTAGAAGTCAAAGAAATCTCTAAACTTTTCCTATCCTATGGTATGCCATTTATATTCGACTCAGCCTGATACAGTTATTTCACTTTTCAAATATAACCAATATCCAATTATCATATTTGCACATTATCACATTTACACATATATTCATTTCAATTCAAATAATCAATACATTTATAATGTATATACCAATTCAATCCATTTTAATCAACTATAATTTCAATTCACTATCAAAGTGCCAAAATACTCACCTCAATCACTTACCATATGCATTAAATCAAAATACAACAATTAACAACTAGGTTCAGATTATAGGAATACAAACCGTGGATTCCGAGCTATTTGACGTCGATTTTATCCTTCCCATTTTTAGTCGAGGATTCCAGTACGACGTTAGCTACGGAATTAAAACAATTAAAATACATCAATACAATACAATTCAATTTCACATTGAATATTTTAATTTTTATTCAATATTGGTTTAAATTCCAATTTAGTCCCTAAACCGAAACTAATTTTATTCTTCATATTTAGTCCTATATTTTATACTAATTTCATTTTAAGCTAAATTTAGCTTCCTATTTTCAATTAAACCCCTAAATTTCAAAAATTTCACAATTTATCCATATTACCCAAAATTTACAATTTATTCTACAATTTAATCCTTTTCTATTTCTAGCTTACAAATTTATCAATTTAATCCCTAATACTAAAACTATTCAACATTAATAACATTTAAAATCTTAATCAATGCTAAAATTTCAACATGGGTCGAGTAATACTAAACACTTGGATTCCAAAAATATAAAAATGACAAGAAAGGAGACTAAATTGACTAACCAATTAAACTTGAAAAGTTTTGAACCTTTATGTTCGTGCGTTCGCCTTCATTTCTTTCTTTATTTTTTTCTTTCTTCTTTTTCTCTTAATTTTGCATGCTTCCACTTACTATTCTATTATTATAATTATAATTATTATTTTATAACTAATACATATAAATTTTATTTCATTTAATTAAAACATATAACATGTACATATAATAATAAGTTAACATATAAATATATATAATCATCATTACACTTAAAGAAACAAATGTATAATTGATTCTTTAATCCCTTTAATTATTTTTAAATCATAATTCAACTTTTACCTTATACGCGATTTAGTCCTTATACTTATTAACTTTTAATTCATGCAAATTCATTTAACCAAGATCTAATTAACTACACAACTAACTTCGTAAATATTTTTCGTAAATATTTATTAAAAATATTTACGATATAAATATTTACGAGTCCAATTCACGGGAATAGAGTCCCGAGAATGTACTTTCCAACACCCCTGACTATAGGGTCATTATATATCTAGTTACTAACTTTAATAGTTCACCAACTAAATTCAAAAACACGTTAAAATCATTCATGGCAAGTCCCTAAAATTTTAACAACTTTACAAATTGATCTCTGAACTAGCTAAATTAAGCTAATACGAGTTCAAAAACATAAAAATTACTAAAAACGGAGAAATATACCATACATGCTATGAATTTAAGCTTGGACCAAACTTGCTTCTCCCTTACCCATCGCTATTCGGTTTTGCAACAAAAATAAAAGGAAAAAGATTATGATATTATTTTATCATCTTTTATTTTAATTTTAATTTTTCTATTTACCTATTTACAATTTTAACGTTTTAAAAACACCAAAATTACACAAAAAACCAATCCATAGACATTCACCAACTTAAGATATGGTATTATTACTCGTTAAGTCCATTAATTTGAGATTTCATATCATTTGATCCTTTTTACTAATAGAAATGAACTTTTACATATTTTTTAAATTAGTCTTTTTTACCTAATTAACTATTTAAACGCTAACATTTCTTAACCAAAATCTTAATACAACTATATAACCACTTCAAAATATTTAATAAAAAATATTAAATAATAATATTTACGAATTCACTTGTCGAATTTGTGGCCTTGAAACCACTATTTTTGACACTACTGAAAAACGGGTTGTTACAAGCACTGTTGTTTCTCCTTTGCTACTTTTATAATCTCATTTTCACTCCAGACAATGAACATGGGAAGAAAGCCAATCCTTAGGCTCTTCACATAATCCCAAAAGAATCTCCGCTATTATGTTGTTATTCCCACGGGGCCAAGCTTCAATACGCGACTTCACTCCAACAAATTGATTTTCATTAAGAGTATTGAAGTTCACACATAGAAATAAGATTCCGATACTTCTTTTTTTTAAACCACTTGATTAAGGGACTAACCATTTGAACTTAGCTATTCATTCAAATAACATAAATTATCAAATCAAAATTTATTAAAATACTATATTTGACTCATAAATATTAAATAATAATATTTACAAATTCACTCGTCGAATTTGTGACCCCGAAACCACTATTTTTGACACCACTGAAAAACGGATTGCTACAAGCACTATTACTTTCTCTTTTGCTACTTTTATAATCTCATTTTCACTCGAGACAATGAACATGGGAAGAAAGCCAATCCTTAGGCTCTTCACATAATCCCAAAAGAATCTCTGCTATTATCTTGTTATTCCAATGGGGCCAAGCTTCAATACAGGACTTCATTCCAACAAATTGATTTTCATTAAGAGTATTGAAGTTCACATGATCGAAATTGTTGGGACTTTTTTCCATCAGAAAAATTACCACACATTCCTTAGGTTGTGCACTTGTTCATATCTTATAGGTGAACTTATTTACAACCTTTTCAATTGAGCCTCCTCTACTTGGTTCAATGAAAGGGGATCCTAAGTGCTTCTCTCATTGGAAGGTTTCATCCAAGCGAAAGGGAAGGGAACTCACCACCAGAACTTTGTTTGATCTTGATGTATTTATCTCGCATCAAACGCGGGTTACTAGTGGTATTATTAACGATGGCCTTTTGTCCCTTTCGAGTAGTAAACATCATAAACCCCTTATGATTAGCTTTACTGGTAGGATTTACTATGTATATGCTCCTAAATACATTCACAATAGCTTCGTCTCCATGTAAGTGGCAATCCAAAATATAAGCCATTAAAATCCACGAGGAAGAATCCATCAATTGTCTATGAGCCACTCTATAGGAATTCAAAATTTTGAAAAAAAAAGGATGTAGGGGCAAATGAAACCCTGCTTAAAATACATACAAGGGTAGTAAAAACTAAGTATTCTTTCTTTTGTGGTTTTCCATTTCACTCAAATAGTGTCTCCTTGTCATAGTCTTAAATTTATACTTGAAATTGTTGAAGCAAGTGATTCCTCTACATTCTAGTAGTTTCCACATCTCCTCTAGTGATGTAGAACACAAACTCTACATTCTAGTAGTTCTCAAGAGTCGTGTTTCAATAAAGATAAAATAAAGCTAATAATGGTATAGAAAAAGAAAAGACAAATGAGACCTACCAGTAATAATTGCACTAGGAAAATACTTGGGCAAATAGACGATAAAAGATAAGCGATAGCAGATGCAAATTGCAGAAATTAGAGAAGTAGGAAAAAGATGATGCTAAAATTCCACATTTTTATCCATATTTATAAGTTAAAACGAAAGTCTTCAATTACTTTGAAACCTTATCAAGTAAGTTATCACGTGCCCACACGCATTATTTTCTATACCTAGAAACATAACACATGTATTAGAATATAAAAATTAATGACAATTACACTAGGAACCCAATAAATGCACCGCAAGATATCAAATATTTCGTAAATTTTATCATTAAATTTAAATGAATGTGCATAAAAGAATAATTTATTTTACTACAATTTAATTAATTTAAAAATTTCAATTATTTAAAAATTTAAAATTCAAATTTTAAAATACTTATATGCAAAATAAAAACACTAATACAAAATGTCATACTTCACCACAAACCTCAAGTTAACCACCTAGACCCTCATTATTTACACCCGTACTATGAACTTCCCAATAAATTTGCTAATGTTACTTTATAACCTTTATTCGCTTGGGGTAATTGTTATACCCTATGTAGCAAACCTCATAGACCTTATATTCTAATTTGTGAATCTCACAGAGTATCCATAAAGAGCTTAACATGTGTCTTCTAATGAAACCAACGACACCGCAAACCTATATAGTTAGCTAACAAAATTTAGCCTAACAAACTATTAAAACCATGCACCATTGCTAAGACTATATGCAGGCCCATCTCTGGGGTCGTTTAGAGGTGCAGTCGCCCAATACTCAAAGCTGAGAGGGGTCTAAAATATTATTTTCTAATTTTTAAGAGGTTCAAAAATTATTATTTTTTAGCTTTGAAGGGCCCAAAATTTTTTTTATTTAACTTTTAAGGGACCTAAAGAAATTTTTCTCCAATTTTTAAGAAACCTAAAATATTATTTTATTATTTTACCTAGAACCCCCAAAATATTAAGAACGGACTTGATTAATTGAAGACCACAAGAAAACACATAATAATTGGTCATTAATTACCTTGACATGTCTCATCCTAAAATGTTATATCACTGTTACTATCAAAAGTATTAATTTTCACTTTTTACTTCAGTTAAACAACTCATAAAACGTAGACACCCTACTAGAAGAACTCCAAATTGAAACTTCCCCAAGAAACAGAAAACTCTTCCCATCCTTCTCATTCTCCACCACCCAACCATCATTTTCCCCCTTTGTTCATCTCATTGAGTAACATAACTGCTGTGGATTTGAAAGAACGAAATCGAAGAGTAAGTAAGAAAAAGAAAAAAAGAAACAGATGGAAATTTGGATTTGAAATGATTCTGGATGGAAACATATTTAGTGCAAACTAAAAACTTAGAATAAAAAATTGAAACCCGTCAATTAATCTCGCTGGAATCATATTAAAATTTAGTACTTCAAGTTAAAATTTTAGATTATTCTCAAGAACTCATAAAAACCTTCCTAAAAAACCCACCCATCGTACAAAGCTTCAATTTACTTTTCAACAGCAAAAAAGAGAAAAAAGCATAGAAAACTCCTCCATGAAAACCCACCAATTATTTCAGTGAAGATTTAATTTATTCTTCAACTACCAAAAAAAAAAAAACTTCAAACATGGGAGATTCAACTTGACATTGTGAAGAAGATTCAATCTCTCAGATCACGTTGTTCCGTCTCTCAGTAGAATACATAATTGATATCCCAATCTTTAAACCACCAAAAACACAACGCGACCGAGGATTCACAATGTTCTTGAGAAATTGGGTTTTTGTAAGTACTTAAAATTGAAAGAAGTGAAAGAAACGAAGAAGTGGAGTTTTAATCCTTCTGGTTAAAATTTTATTTGGAATGGAAAGAAATGCGGGAAACTTATTGGTGGGATTTTGAAAATTTTAGATTTTTTCAATCTGAGTTTTAATTTCAAAAATTAAATTCAGTAAATTATTAAGAATTAAAACTAATTTTAAAATTTATAAATCACGAGGACTAAATATGTTTGTGAACCAATAATTTCGTCGTTTCTATTAACTATTAAAGAGACGGTTACCATTGTAAAATCAAATGATAATATTAGTAACGAAATTAAAAAATATTGTAGTTAAAATTTACTAATAATTAAATGATTAATAGTATATTTTATTTTATTATTTAAATTGAGGATCTTATAATTATCCATTAATAAAATAATAAATGATAATTAGTGATTTAGCTACATAAATGTAACTCTGCGATGGAAATAACAGGGAAATTGAAGAGTTCCAAGCTCTGGGTTTCAATGAACCTGAAGGAAAAGCGTCTAGTTTTAGCTATCAAGTCCAAACTCGTCTCCCGTTTGCCTTGAGCTTCTTTTCAAATTTGAAAGCTTTTCAGTTTCCAGGGTGAGTAGTTCAATCCATTTCCACTCCTAAAATGTTCAATCCTAGTGTTTTCAGTAGACTTTCACACGATGTTATGAACAATTCCTGGTCGAGGCCATTGATATCCCTCACTGTTAGATTCATCTCAAAATCCTCTTCAGACCCATCCCAATCTTTTGTAGTCGCTTACCTCAAAGACAAACTCGGGTTCTCACCCGAATCAGCAATGGCGGCTGATAAGTATCTCCTTTTCAAAACCCCAGAAAAGCCCGATTCGGTTCTTGAGTTCTTGCAGAAACATGGTTTCTCGAAAACCCAAATCGAAAAAATCATCAAAGTTCGGCCTGGTTTGCTCTACTCCAATGCCGAGAAAACCCTTTTGCCCAAACTCCAATTCTTCCAATCCAGAGGTGTTTCAAGCCCTGAACTTATCAAAATCCTATTTTATAACCCTAAAGTTTTAACTCGTAGCTTAGAGAAAAAAATTATCCCTTGTTTCAATCAACTTAGTAATCTGCTACAATCTACAATGCTGTTCAAGCTATAAAACGTTACCCATTTCTTACCTCATGCCCACTTGATGTTTATATGTTACCTAATATAAGTTTTTTGAGAGATAATGGAATGCCTGAGTCAAACATCATATCAATGTTTATTTGTCACCCTAGGTCATTTGTAGTAAACCCTGATACGTTCAAGGAGATTGTGAAGGAAGTGAAGGAAATGGGGTTCGATCCTTTGTTGCCTAAGTTTCTTTTTGCTGTGGTTGTGTTTAGGAAAATTAGCAAACCTGCAATAGAGAGGAAGTTTGAAGTTTATAAGAAGTGGGGTTGGTCTGAAAAGGAGATTTGGGAAGCTTTTAGACGGTATCCGGGTATTGTGTTGGAGGAGAAGATTGCGGGGATTATGGATTTTCTTGTGAACGAAATGGGGTTCGAGTCTTCGCTCCTTGCCGATCAACCGTTTCTTTTGGCTCGGAGCTTGGAGAAACGGATTGTTCCAAGGGGTTTGTTTGCTCAAGATTTGTTATCCCAAGGTTTGATTAAGAGCTTTGGATTGTCTGCATTGTTCAACACTTCTGAAATGGTTTTTGTGGAGAGGTTTGTTAACCGATATGAAGACAAAGCTGCGGAGCTGTTATCATTGTACAAAGAAAAAACGAATCTTGCGGTCGGAGGTACATATAGATCAGGCTATTTATAGATACATTACATTTTAATTCGAGCTGACGTTTCTTAATCGAATTGAATTCTTTCATCTCAAACTTTTCCGAGTTTGAACTTAACTCTACGCATTGACTGTTTTTCATGGTTTAATATTTATATTGCTCAAAGTGCAACTACGAAATGAGTCTTCATTTGCGGAGCTTACCAGTCTCTTAGTTTATTATGTTTGTGTGATAAGGATTTTAGCTCGAAATGATGTTCAGTTTCATGCATCTTCTACTTCTTGTTTGTTGTTTGCTTCAAGTTATGTAGGTCAAAACACCTGTTGTTTTGGTACACACCTTTGTGACTGTAGTTTTGATTGTAGCATAGGGTGATTAGATCTTTCAAGGTTTACGTGGTTTCTATTGTTGTTGTCTGGTTCGATGGCAATCGGTAAATCTGCACCGGAGAGAGTGTTAAGTGGTCATGGGAGTAGTTGAGTAAAGGTGCCTAGCTTTTAGGAGGTTTCTTGGAAACAAAATCAAGAAATATATTGTTAAAACTTAGGACAGCATAGGACAATAAGAAGCTTAACTCAATTGATTCATGTAGTTACCATTAAAATGTGACATCTAACAGGGCTGGTGTTCGAATCCCCTTAATCTTCATTAGCTGCCCGAAACATTCAGGAAATGGGATTGAATTCTTCAAAAGGTTGTTTTTGTTAAACCTTTCATAGGACTATAAGTTGTATTTGGTTTGTGCCTAGTTAATAAGCCCATTGCTAAGTTTGAATTCATGAACACAATGATGTAACACTCTTTTTGTCTTGTCAGTTATTCAAGCTTGTAAAAGTGAACCTGAAACAGAGATTGATGCCTGGAAATATTGAAAGAGATTAGCTTAAAAATTATCGGATAATCGGGAATGAAAACCAATCTATGTGGTTTCTGCTAAAACCGTAATATGTCAAATGTAAAATTTAATTCATCAAGATTTATATAAATTAGATGTACATCAACATCTTGAATATTGTGGTTTTTATCTTTCCAATTTTGAAGAAGGTATTTCTGTTTTTAAGATGGATGTTAAAAAAGTTGTGTAATTTTAGGGACTAACATTGTTGTTGTTGTGGTTGCTTTTGAAAAATTTAATTTTAAAAACTAAATTGCTTTTGGAAAGTATTGTGAAAAAGAGTAATTTCTTAATTTCAGGCAAAAATTCTATTTTAGACAAGATGTTGAAAATTAAAAAAAAATAATTTAGATAATATTTAAATAATTTAATATAATTACACATAAAATATACATTTTAAATATTTTTAGTAATTAATAAATTATTTGTAAATTTAATGATACATGAAATATTTAAAAAAATTAAAATATAATAATAAATTATATTTTGATCTTCAAAAAGTTGATATTTAAATAATTTAATATAAAGATAAAATATAAGTAAATCTAAATTTTAAATAGTTAATATATTAATTTAAATTTTAAAATATATTTTAAGTAGTTAATATATATAAATATTTTGATAATTTAAGATTCTAAACGCGAAAGTCAAAAGTTAAAAGTGCTTAAACTCCGTAGTATCGCATTTGCTCTTTATAGATGACTGTATCCTCTTTGGAGAAGCTATGAGGGAGAGTGCTATGGTTATGAAACATATTTTCCAAGAGTACGAAGATTCGTTGGGACAGTGTGTTAATTTTGAGTCTGTTATGTTTTATAGCTCCAATGTCCATACAAGGACCAGGGAGCAGATTTCGGAGTGCTTAGGTGTTCGGATGTCTCAAGATTCGTAAAAAATACTTAGGCTTACCAAATATGGTAGGGTACAATAAAAAGAAATCGTTCTAATTATTGAAGGATCGTATGGCTTGTCGTATTAATAATTGGTGCGTAAAACCATTGTCTCAAGGTGGTAAGGAGCTTTTTATTAAAAGCGTGTTACAAGCTATTCCCACTTATGCAATGTTCTGTTATTAATGGCCGAAATCATGATGTTTGGATTTGGAAAGTATAATAAGCCGATTCTGGTGGCAGAAATATGGGGGAAGGAGAGGAATTCATCGGTATGAGTGGTCAAAGATGTGTGAGCTTAAGGAGAATGGGGGGTTAGGTTTTAGGAGCCTAGCAAAGTTTAATATTGCACTTACTGCAAAACAGGGGCGGCGATTGCTGCATAATCCAGATTCATTATTGGCTTGTTAGTTGAAAGCTAAATATTTTCCGGATTGTGATTTCTTAAGTTCAAGTTTAGGTGCTTACCCATCTTATACCTGAAAAAACATATGGGCAACGAAAGGTTTATTTCAGGCGGGTCTTTATTGGCGGGTAGGGAACGGTGTTAGAATTGATATTTGGGCTGATGGGTGGGTGCCTGGATTAAGGAACGGTAGGATATAATCAATCAATAGAGTTAATTGATCATCAAGCTAGAAGGTGGAATTCTCAACTGATTACCAGAATTTTTAATGTGGAAGAAGCTCAACAAATTCAGTGTATTCCCTTAGCTTCAAACTTGCTGGAAGATATGATAGCTTGGCAGGGAGAGGCGACCGGTGAGTACTCGGTTAAAAGTGGGTATAGGATGTTATTACAGCAGGAATCCCTAGAAAGTCTACTGAATATCAAAGCTCTTACAGTCTTTTTTACAAGAAATTATGGAGGCTAAATCCGCCAGAAAAGATTAAAATTACAAATTGGCGAATATTTCGTAAATTTATCCTTAATTTCTATAATTTGTATAACGGACTCTTGATGGGGTCCCCGATCTGTCCGAGATATTCGAGCGATTCAGAAACGATAGAGCAGTTGTTCTGAGAATGCCTTATAGCAGAAGAAATATGGCGGAAGTTAAATGTCTAGTAGCCGCAAGAAGTATCAGATTATAATTTCCAAGACTGGATAACAAATTTGTTTTCAAAATCCTCTAATCAAATCTGTAGGGTAATAGTGTGCTATGTGGTTTTTGTGGGCATCAGGGAATAGATCGATCCATGACGGAATCGCACAAACATCACAAGAGGTAGTTGATAAAGTAGGTGCATACATTGGTGAGCTCGACGCTCTAAAGACAGGTTGTCTGCAAACATAACTGGAGAAGAGGTGAGATGGAGTCCTCCGGGAGACGGATCCTTTAATATTAACTATGATGCATCATTTCAAAAGCACTTTATGTGTTCATGCACAGGGATTATTATCATGAATCAAGTAGGAGATACCCTGGTATCCTCAATAATACAGAATAAAGTACATACCTACTGAGTTTGCGGCAGAAGCCCTCACATGCCTTCAAGCAGTTTGGATGGGGCTAGATCTGAAGCTCCAAGAGGCTATAATTGAAGGGGAGGCGCTCAGTGGTTAAAAGACTTCTGGATACTAAATAAGAGATGGATCAGTTATTAGTGCATACATTGAAGAGTCAAAATCCCTTAGTCAGATTTTCATGCAACGCATGTTTAAGCATGTTTCAAGAAAGGGGAATGAAACGACACATTATTTGGCAACAGAAGGTCTGAAAAGGGGAAGGGATACTTACCTTACTGGAGGTGTGCCAGACTTTGCAGAACCACAAGTTGAGGAAGATCGCCGAAATCTGTACTGAGAGACGGTGCTGAGGCCTGTTTTCTGAATGCTTAAAGGTGGCAGTCATGGCTGAAACGAGAGTATGCTTACAGACTTTAATCTTTGTGGAGGAGTTGGGTTTTCGAAATCTCTCGTTTATTATATGACATCCATATTATTCAAAAACCTCTCGTTTGGACCTCACACATATACAAGTATCATCGTATAATTACATGTTATAATATAACCTTATGAGTTCAAAAATTTATTATCATAACTAAAAGTATTCCGAATTATCTTGTTTATCAATTATGTTAACATAAAACCAAATTCAACTTTTGTTAAATTCATATTTTCAAAACAAAAAAAAAAAAAACACTTTTGTTAAATTCATCTCCAATTGTGTATATTAACATAAGTACATGACAGGAATAAAGTATGGATTTGTAGCATGAAAATTATATGCAATGCGATTTAAGCATGAATATTTCCAATTGATCTTCTTTAAAACTTAGTGAGTTTACAAGAATTAGGATGTGAATAAACCAAAATAAATTTTATTTTTATACAAAATAAACTTAAAATATCCATTAATTGAAATAACTGAAAGTGTGTCTATTATAAACAAACATTTAAAATTTAAACTCCCATTAAAATTAAATATTTTTAAATGACATATACCTATATAAACAATGCAATGTTTTTAAAATCAAACTGGGTGTAAAATCGATTAGATTATTAATTTTCAATTTAATCAGTTCTATGATGGCCCAACCAATTTTATTTATTACTCTAAAAATTCTAGGCTTTTTGTTTTTTTTTTCTACTTTTAGTATTAGCCCATATCAATAAAACCATATTCACTTTCCATAAGCCAGCTAATTTATCCATTTGAGCCCAATAACAAAAATTTGAGGCATTTACTTCTTTTATTTCTCACTTCCAGTGTGCTATTTTCTTTGCTTTAACGCGGTTTTCATTCATCTTATCTCAGTATCTTCACTTTACTTCGGGATCTTTTGGGTTGGCGTTTACTTTTTGTGTAGTGTATTTAGTTTTCTTTTTATTTCATACTATAATTTTGTTAAAATATCTAATCTATCTCTATCATTATTTTTACATTAACTGTATATTAATGCACCATCTATCTAAAAGGACCATTCATTCATCCATCTATCTATCTATTTCTTTCTTTTTTTTCTTTCGTTCATTCCAACGCCAGTTTGTTCATCACTATTAATATTTAAAATTTTTAAAATCTAAGCATTTGTTATATATAGCAATAAATATTGTAAATTAAATCTATGTTCTCGACTAATCAGCCTTACTTGTTTCTCAATTTTCAACCAACATGATTTTTTTACTCTTCTTGAACTATTGGTTTACTTAGAGTGTAACACCCCGAACCCGAGACCGACACCGGAGTCGGACACGAGATGTTAACAAACTTTGAAAAAATTTTTCCAGACACTGCCCAGTCTGAGTACTAGTCGCTTCAAAAATCATATCTTGAGTTTCACAACTCAAAAATCAGTTTTGTGATTTTTCCCTGAAACTAGACTCATGTCCCCACATATGGATTTTTTTCTAGAATTTTTGGTCGGGCCAATTAGTACAGTTTATTAGTCAAAGTCTCCCATGTTACAGGGGTCGACTACACTGACCTTTTCCCATTACGACTGGGATATCTCTCTGCACAGAGTTTCAATACTGATGCCGTTTGTTTCTATGGAAACTAGACTCAGAGAGGAATCCATACATATATGGTATGACCCCTAATTATCTCTGGTCAATTTATAGTGAATTTCCAAAGGCGGAACAGTGAATCCAGAAACTGTTCTGGCCCTGTTCCACAAGAACCCGAATATCTCTTTCTGTACTGTTCCTATAATTGTTTCGTTACTTCCATATGAAAGTAGATTCATCAAGGTTCGATTACATAATTTATTCACTATTTAATTCCACTCCTACGAATTATTGTGATTTTTCCAATCCACACCACTGCTGTTATCAGCTTCTGTTTTCAAAGTGAACCTTACCTAATTTGGGGTTTCATGGACCAACTAGGGCCTTGTCATACATAAGCCCACATATGATCATACTTAGCCATTCTAGTGGCTGATCATTTGCTCAACACTTCCATTCCAACATAGTTACATCATGAAACCATCTATACATTCACAAATACGAATGGTCTAATGCCATACTCCACTTCTACAAGCCATTTTCGCATGGCTGTACACTTATACATTTCATAAAGTACTCGAAAGACAACAATGGGTAGTCCTATACATGCCATAACAAAATTCAACCAAAATAGTACCCAAAAGAGCCTTTGATAGTGTGGGCGACTTCGACTTCAAGATCCCGAGTCCGATAGCTGGAGAACCAAAAATCTATAAAACAGAGGAGCAATGTAACGAGTAAGCAATTTATGCTTAGTAAGTTTGAGCAAGGAATTCCAGCATGCACAAAGAATAGCACACATTTAGCTAAACGGAATAATTCATAATACGCAATTTACCGATATCAAACTTGCTTCACAACATTAACAACCCTTATGTACATACACAATAAACTAACTTGGCCGAAGGCCGGTAGCTCGTTTATCAACTGAGCGAACATTTATTTGTAAGGGCTCGATTAAATTCAACACATACGTAACATATCCCCATATTGGGATGTTTTTCGAGTATTCGCTGGAATTTTACAGCAAGCTCATTCATTACCAAATCACGTACCTTCGGGATTTAACCGGATATAGCTCCTCGTTCAAATGCCTTCGGGACATAGCCCGGTTTTAGTAACTCACACAATGCCTTCGGGACATAACCCGGATTTAACAACTCGCACGAATGCCTTCGGGACTTAACCCGGATTTAATAACTCGCACGAATGCCTTCGGGACTTAACCCGGATTTAATAACTCGCACGAATGCCTTCGGGACTTAACCCGGATTTAGTATCTCGCACAAAGGCCTTCGGATCTTAATCCGGATATATTCACTTAGCACAAAGCCTTCGGGACTTAGCCCGGACAGCATTCAATTAATCATGCACATCTAACAATAATTCATAGCACATTCATATTTCATTTTCGTTTACGAAACTCAAACACAAGGCACATATTGTCCTTGCACATTCGGCTCAATAGCCACACATAGAGCATGATTTAATCACATCGAAATTTAAGCTCTCTTACTCAAGAACTTACCTCGGGTGTTGTCGAACGATTCCGCTAGCTATTCAACCACTTTTTCCTTCCCTTTATCGGTTTTATTTCCCCTTTGCTCTTGAGCTTAATCAAACAAATAAATTGATTTCATCATTTTAGGCATCAAAAGATGAACACAAGGCACTTAGCCCATATTTATACATTAGACATTAAAGTCTCATACATGCAAAAATCATGCATCAACACAACATATTAGCTAATTTCTTGCCCTTGGCCGAATATGCATGTCCATTTTTGGGGTCGATTTCAACACTTAATACACACATGTACACACTAGTAAAGCATCCTCCCCCTTTTCATCAATTTAACACATGCATTGCTCATTAACATGCAAAGTTACATTCGGCCTTAGCACACATCTTGCTAGCCGATTCTTCTCCATTTAGCAACCAATGCACATATGTGCTCACACAACAAAAAAAAATGCTAAAAAGGAGGTTCAAGAATCATCAAGCCATCATCACATGCATCATTAACAAGCTTCATATTTTGCATGCAATGGCATTAACACAACCTCCACCTAGGCCGAATCTTAACTCATCCTCATGCCTCATCACCACAACATCAAACATCAACCAAGAATGATTCATCCATGGTCAAGTGCCATTTCCATCACATAGCAAGATTTAGACCATGGGTTAGGTAGAACTCAAGCTAACAACTAAAACATGCATGCCTCTCATGGAACATCATCAAACATACCTTAGCCTAGCTACATGCATGGCCGAATCTCTTCACCTTTCTTCTTCTTTCCTCCTTAAAATTTTTGGCCAATGATGAACCAAAGGATGAGAAAATTTTTCTTTGTTTTTCTTTCTAGTTTTTGGCAAGCATGAAGATGAGAAAAGGATGAACAAAATTCCCCCTTTCTCTTGTTTAGCTCACGGCAATGGGGGGACAAACACCACACACACATTTTTTTTTCTTTTGTTTTCCATTTCTTTATTACCCATACTCCTTATTTTATTCTTCCACTAACAAAACATGTTTCATGACATGTTTTGCCCATCCTTCCTTGTCATGGCCGGCCACTACTCATTAGGGGGGGAATTTGACATGCAAGTCCCCCCTTTGTCCACATGCACTAGTAGGTCCTCACACATTGACCTATCACATTTTAGAATTTTCTCACATAAGTCCTATTGACTAAATTCACATGAAATCAACCCAATTGAAGCTTGAAATTTTCACACATTCATAATTACATATTCTACACAATAAGTATCACATTCAAACATTTCGGTGACTCGGTTTAGCGGTCCCGAAACCACTTCCCGACTAGGGTCAACTTTGGGCTGTCACAACTCTCCCCCACTTAAGAAATTTTCGTCCCCGAAAATCTTACCGGTAAATAGGTTTGGGTATCGTTCTTTCATCGAGCTCTCGGTCTCCCAAGTAGCTTCCTCGATCCCGAGTTTGAGCCATAACACCTTTACTAGCGGAACTCTTTTGTTTCGCAACTCCTTCACTTCACGAGCTAGGATACGCATCGGTTCTTCTTCATAGCTCATGTCGACTTGAATTTCAACCTCCGATGGGCTAATTATGTGCAATGGATCAGATCGATAGCGTCGAAGCATCGAAACATGAAAGACGTCATGAATCTTTTCAAGCTCCGGGGGCAAAATCAATCTATACGCAACCGGACCAACTTGTTCGGAGATTTCGTACGGCCCAATGAATCTTGGGCTCAACTTGCCCTTACGGCCGAACCTGAGTATCTTTTTCCAAGGTGAAACCTTAAGGAACACTTTGTCTCCCACCTGATACTCGATGTCTTTTCGTTTCAAATCTGCGTACGATTTCTGACGATCCGTGGATACCTTCAGACTTTCACGGATTACCTTTACTTTCTGTTCAGCATCTCTAATCAAATCAACTCCGAAAATTTTGCTTTCACCGAGCTCGGTCCAAAACAATGGTGTACGGCATTTACGACCGTACAAAGCCTCATAAGGTGCCATCTTAATACTTGATTGAAAACTATTGTTGTAAGCGAATTCAATCAAAGGTAAATACCGTTCCCATGAACTACTGAACTCGAGGATGCAACATCTCAACATATCCTCAAGTATCTGAATTATCCGCTCGGATTGACCATCGGTTTGGGGGTGAAAAGCAGTGCTAAAATGCAGCTTAGTACCCAGAGCTTCTTGCAATTTCTTCCAAAATCGTGAGGTGAATCTCGGATCTCTATCCGACACGATAGAAACAGGTACCCCGTATAATCTCACAATTTGATAAACGTACAATTCAGCTAGTTTATCCAATGAAAAATCCGTACGTACGGGGATGAAATGAGCCGACTTAGTCAGTCTATCAACAATAACCCATATCGCATCCTTCTTACTTGCTGACAAGGGCAGTCCGGACACAAAGTCCATTGTGACTCGATCCCATTTCCACTCGGGTATCATGATCGGCTGGAGTAATCCTGAAAGCACTTGATGTTCCGCTTTCACTTGTTGACATATTAAACATCTCGAAACAAAGTCGGAGATGTCCCGTTTCATACCATGCCACCAAAATTGACGTTTCAAATCGTTGTACATTTTCATACTCCCCGGGTGAATTGACATTCGGCAACAATGGGCTTCGTTCAGAATCATCGAAATGAGTTCCGAATTCCTTGGAACACACAAACGATTTCTGATCCTCAAACAATCATCATCATCAATTTGAAACTCCGATTCCTCGTTCGGAAAACACTTAGCCCGTTTTGCAACCAATTCATCATCGACTTTCTGAGCTTCACGAATTTGGTGAGTCAATAATGGTTTAGCTTTTAATTCAGCTACTAACACACTGTCTGGTAGAACAGACAAATGCACATTCATCGCTCGTAAAGCAAACAATGACTTTCGGCTTAAGGCGTCCGCAACCACGTTAGCCTTTCCCGGGTGGTAATCAATGACAAGCTCGTAATCTTTCAACAACTCAAGCCAACGTCTTTGTCGCAGATTCAAGTCTCGTTGAGTCATCAAATATTTGAGACTTTTGTGATCCGAAAATACATGGCACTTCTCACCAAACAGATAATGTCGCCATATTTTTAAAGCAAACACGATGGCAGCTAGTTCGAGATCATGGGTCGGATAATTCCTCTCGTGTGGCTTCAATTGTCTCGATGCATAGTCCACGACTCGACCTTCTTGCATCAATACGCGACCCAACCCAAGTAGGGATGCGTCACTATAAATGACAAACTCTTTACCTGATTCGGGTTGCACCAAAATTGGAGCTTCAGTCAAATGAGTTTTCAGTTGGTTGAAACTTTTCTGACATTTCTCCGTCCACTCGAACTTAACATCCTTTTGAAGTAGCTTCGTCATTGGTGTGGCTATCATCGAGAAACCTTTCACAAATCGTCGGTAATAACCGGCGAGCCCCAAAAAGCTCCGAACTTCAGTAATATTTCTCGGAGGTTTCCAGTCAAGTATGGCTGAAATTTTGTTCGGGTCAACTCGAATACCCGACGCGGATACCACATGACCCAAGAAGCTAACCTCTCTTAACCAGAACTCGCACTTACTGAACTTAGCATATAACTGCTTATCCCGCAAAATTTGCAGCACTAGCCTCAGATGCCCAGCATGTTCGGTCTCATCTCTTGAATAGACCAAAATGTCATCAATGAACACAACTACGAACTGATCCAAATACGGTCTGAAGATCCGATTCATCAAATCCATAAATACCGCAGGGGCATTAGTGAGCCCAAACGGCATCACTAAGAATTCGTAGTGACCATATCTCGTTCTGAAGGCAGTTTTGGGAATATCTGGATCTCGAATTCGCAACTGATAATAGCCCCATCTCAAATCTATTTTTGAGAACACTGAGGCTCCCTTCAGTTGGTCGAACAAATCATCGATGCACGGCAACGGATATTTGTTCTTTATCGTCACTTTATTCAGCTGACGATAGTCAATGCACAACCTCATGGTTCCGTCCTTCTTTTTCACGAACAATACTGGTGCACCCCAAGGTGAGAAACTTGGTCGAGCGAAACCTCTATCCGTCAGTTCTTGCAACTGAGCTTTCAACTCCTTTAACTCAGTTGGTGCCATACGATACGGAGCTATCGAAATCGGCGTAGTCCCAGGTACATGCTCAATACCAAACTCTACCTCCCGAACAGGTGGTAAACTCGGTAATTCTTCCGGAAAAACATCCGGGTATTCACAAACCACCCGCACAGATTCGGGTTTCTTTTCTAATTCTTTGTCATCAAGCACATATGCAAGGTATGCTTCGCACCCTTTTTTTTTTACATATTTCTGTGCCAACATTGCTGATATTACAGCTGGCATCCCCTCCAAGTCCGCAGACTCAATTCGGACTACTTCGTTATTTGCGCACCTCAAATCAATAGTCTTGCTCTTGCAATTCACAATCGCATCATGCGCGGTCAACCAATCCAACCCAAGGATAACATCAAATTCATCAAACGGAAAAAGCATCAAGTCCGCTGGAAAACAGGAACCTCGAATTTCCAGGGGACATTTCTTACACACTTTGTCGACAAGCACGTAACGACCCAAGGGATTTGACACCCGAATTACGAACTCAGTAGACTCAATAGGTAAAGTCTTACTGGATGCTAAGGTTTCACATATGTAAGAATGAGTAGAACCGGGGTCAATCAAAGCAATTACATTAGTATCAAAGAGGGTGAATGTACCGGTAATAACATCAGGCGAAGAAGCATCCTCGCGGGCACGTATAGCATAAGCTCTAGCAGGCGCACGGGCTTCGGATCTGGTTATATCATCTCTAGATCCTCTCTGACCACCACCAGCATTGCCCATATTTCCAGATGGTCTACCTCGAGCAGTGGTAGCACCCGGTCTCCCACTCTGATTTGCATTCTGTCCCGACAACCTCGGGCAATCTTTAATGAAGTGGTCCACTGATCCGCATTTGAAACAGGAGCGGTCAGGAAATCTACAACTCCCCGAATGCCATTTACCGCAATATCGGCATTTCGTCCTGTCTCGACGTTCATTCCCAACACTGGCGACCGAAGTGCCTCGTGTACCCACAGGGGGTCGATCACGATCTCATCCAAAAAGGCCCGAAGTGCCTCTAAACTGGCCCGCATCATCTCGATATCTCTTCGATCATCTCGAAATCTCTTCGATGTCTGTTGAAGAGACCTCCCCGAGGATGTTTTACGAAACTCTCCAGTTCCCTCATCAACTCTTTGCTTTTCTTTTCTAAGCTCTTCGGCTTTACAAGCTCGTTCAACAAGTACCACGAACTCTTGTATTTCAAGAACGCCAACGAACATTTTTATATCTTCATTCAGCCCATCCTCGAAGCGTTTACACATAACAGCTTCGGACGAAACACATTCCCGAGCGTATTTGCTAAGTCTAACAAATTTTCTCTCGTAATCAGTAACCGACATGGAGCCTTGCTTAAGCTCAAGAAATTCCTTCCGTTTTTGATCAACAAATCTCTGACTGATATACTTTTTCCGAAACTCAGTTTGGGAAAAACTCCCAAGTTACTTGCTCTCGGGGCACAATAGAAGTCAGAGTACTCCACCAATAGTAGGCAGAATCACGTATCAAGGAGATAGCACACTTTAGGCATTCATCGGGTGTACAAGATAGCTCATCGAGTACCCGGATAGTGTTGTCCAGCCAAAATTCAGCTTGCTCGGCATCATCGCTATCCATAGCCTTAAATTCAGTAGCCCCATGTTTTCGGATTCTGTCAACTGGGGCTTATGTGACCTTATTTGGTCCGTTACCGGCGGTATTGTAGGTGCGGGGGTAGTATTTGTTCGGGAATGGAGGTTGTGGAACAGCCATATTAGTTCGAATGTATTGGTTAAACCAATCATTCATCACGCTATAGAATGCTTGTCTAGCTTCATCATTCTGATTACTAGCATTAGGTTGAGAGTTTGCCGGCACTGTCCCTTGTGCGGGAGCAGGCGCTACACTCTCAAGATCATCAGCTACCTCTCGGTCACGATCGGGATCCATTACTATAAATAAACACATTTACAATTGTCGGAAATCACCACACTATCAAGTAATCACATAAAATGGCATGTATAGCTAGACCCAAAACATTACGGTAGTCCTAGAATCGACTAAACCGTAGCTCTGATACCAATAAAATGTAACACCCCGAACCCGAGACCGACACCGGAGTCGGACACGAGATGTTAACAAACTTTGAAAAATTTTTTCCAGACACTGCCCAGTCTGAGTACTAGTCGCTTCAAAAATCATATCTTGAGTTTCACAACTCAAAAATCAGTTTTGTGATTTTTCCCTGAAACTAGACTCATGTCCCCACATATGGATTTTTTTCTAGAATTTTTGGTCGGGCCAATTAGTACAGTTTATTAGTCAAAGTCTCCCATGTTACAGGGGTCGACTACACTGACCTTTTCCCATTACGACTGGGATATCTCTCTGCACAGTGCTTCAATACTGATGCCGTTTGTTTCTATGGAAACTAGACTCAGAGAGGAATCCATACATATATGGTATGACCCCTAATTATCTCTGGTCAATTTATAGTGAATTTCCAAAGGCGGAACAGTGAATCCAGAAACTGTTCTGGCCCTGTTCCACAAGAACCCGAATATCTCTTTCTGTACTGTTCCTATAATTGTTTCGTTACTTCCATATGAAAGTAGATTCATCAAGGTTCGATTACATAATTTATTCACTATTTAATTCCACTCCTACGAATTATTGTGATTTTTCCAATCCACACCACTGCTGCTATCAGCTTCTGTTTTCAAAGTGAACCTTACCTAATTTGGGGTTTCATGGACCAACTAGGGCCTTGTCATACATAAGCCCACATATGATCATACTTAGCCATTCTAGTGGCTGATCATTTGCTCAACACTTCCATTCCAACATAGTTACATCATGAAACCATCTATACATTCACAAATACGAATGGTCTAATGCCATACTCCACTTCTACAAGCCATTTTCGCATGGCTGTACACTTATACATTTCATAAAGTACTCGAAAGACAACAATGGGTAGTCCTATACATGCCATAACAAAATTCAACCAAAATAGTACCCAAAAGAGCCTTTGATAGTGTGGGCGACTTCGACTTCAAGATCCCGAGACCGATAGCTGGAGAACCAAAAATCTATAAAACAGAGGAGCAATGTAACGAGTAAGCAATTTATGCTTAGTAAGTTTGAGCAAGGAATTCCAGCATGCACAAAGAATAGCACACATTTAGCTAAACGGAATAATTCATAATACGCAATTTACCGATATCAAACTTGCTTCACAACATTAACAACCCTTATGTACATACACAATAAACTAACTTGGCCGAAGGCCGGTAGCTCGTTTATCAACTGAGCGAACATTTATTTGTAAGGGCTCGATTAAATTCAACACATACGTAACATATCCCCATATTGGGATGTTTTTCGAGTATTCGCTGGAATTTTACAGCAAGCTCATTCATTACCAAATCACGTACCTTCGGGATTTAACCGGATATAGCTCCTCGTTCAAATGCCTTCGGGACATAGCCCGGTTTTAGTAACTCACACAATGCCTTCGGGACATAACCCGGATTTAACAACTTGCACGAATGCCTTCGGGACTTAACCCGGATTTAATAACTCGCACGAATGCCTTCGGGACTTAACCCGGATTTAATAACTCGCACGAATGCCTTCGGGACTTAACCCGGATTTAGTATCTCGCACAAAGGCCTTCGGATCTTAATCCGGATATATTCACTTAGCACAAAGCCTTCGGGACTTAGCCCGGACAGCATTCAATTAATCATGCACATCTAACAATAATTCATAGCACATTCATATTTCATTTTCGTTTACGAAACTCAAACACAAGGCACATATTGTCCTTGCACATTCGGCTCAATAGCCACACATAGAGCATGATTTAATCACATCGAAATTTAAGCTCTCTTACTCAAGAACTTACCTCGGGTGTTGTCGAACGATTCCGCTAGCTATTCAACCACTTTTTCCTTCCCTTTATCGGTTTTATTTCCCCTTTGCTCTTGAGCTTAATCAAACAAATAAATTGATTTCATCATTTTAGGCATCAAAAGATGAACACAAGGCACTTAGCCCATATTTATACATTAGACATTAAAGTCTCATACATGCAAAAATCATGCATCAACACAACATATTAGCTAATTTCTTGCCCTTGGCCGAATATGCATGTCCATTTTTGGGGTCGATTTCAACACTTAATACACACATGTACACACTAGTAAAGCATCCTCCCCCTTTTCATCAATTTAACACATGCATTGCTCATTAACATGCAAAGTTACATTCGGCCTTAGCACACATCTTGCTAGCCGATTCTTCTCCATTTAGCAACCAATGCACATATGTGCTCACACAACAAAAAAAATGCTAAAAAGGAGGTTCAAGAATCATCAAGCCATCATCACATGCATCATTAACAAGCTTCATATTTTGCATGCAATGGCATTAACACAACCTCCACCTAGGCCGAATCTTAACTCATTCTCATGCCTCATCACCACAACATCAAACATCAACCAAGAATGATTCATCCATGGTCAAGTGCCATTTCCATCACATAGCAAGATTTAGACCATGGGTTAGGTAGAACTCAAGCTAACAACTAAAACATGCATGCCTCTCATGGAACATCATCAAACATATCTTAGCCTAGCTACATGCATGGCCGAATCTCTTCACCTTTCTTCTTCTTTCCTCCTTAAAATTTTTGGCCAAGGATGAACCAAAGGATGAGAAAACTTTTCTTTGTTTTTCTTTCTAGTTTTTGGCAAGCATGAAGATGAGAAAAGGATGAACAAAATTCCCCCTTTCTCTTGTTTAGCTCACGGCAATGGGGGGACAAACACCACACACACATTTTTTTTTCTTTTGTTTTCCATTTCTTTATTACCCATACTCCTTATTTTATTCTTCCACTAACAAAACATGTTTCATGACATGTTTTGCCCATCCTTCCTTGTCATGGCCGGCCACTACTCATTAGGGGGGGGGAATTTGACATGCAAGTCCCCCCTTTGTCCACATGCACTAGTAGGTCCTCACACATTGACCTATCACATTTTAGAATTTTCTCACATAAGTCCTATTGACTAAATTCACATGAAATCAACCCAATTGAAGCTTGAAATTTTCACACATTCATAATTACATATTCTACACAATAAGTATCACATTCAAACATTTCGGTGACTCGGTTTAGCGGTCCCGAAACCACTTCCCGACTAGGGTCAACTTTGGGCTGTCACATAGAGAGTAAGCTCTAATTACATAAATCAAATCACACAATGAATATTTTTAATTTTTTAGTGAGAAAAATAATTTTATGGGTTAAAAACTTAACTTGAGTAATCATGAAAAGTAGAATTTAATTAAAAATTAAATTTCACTATAATTTGACAATATCAACGCTCAAGGTGATATATATTGATTTAGCCAATAAATTTTATTTAAAAGAAAAATCATAAGAGTTCTACTTGATAAAAATGTTACAAATAATAATATTTAAATAAAAAACTTATATAGGGTGGACGTCACACCCTCTCTAGGATACTAGGGTTGTCGCCTATCACACATAGATGAGCTCTACTGAGCCTCTCATGTATTAGATATAATTATATATGTTATCTGAATTTTAAATCAACTCATAATTTATTCAACCCAATAATAGATTTTCTATTACCAAAATATTAATTAATTAATTCTCTCAATCATGCTCTTAATCTAATTCTAATTCTGTTAACATCATATTGACTTTACCTTACTAGAATCTATGAGTAAATAAATTTAATTGTCTCGTTTCTTAAAATTGTGATGATTAATCAATTTAGTTTTCACCTTTGAACTTCAATTATTTAATTACAATCAATTAATAATAATTCAAAGAAATTAAATTAATCACTAAGTCATCTCTTACTCTTATCGAGACAATGCATTCACTGCGGGTAGTGATATATGCAATCTATTTCTCTATTCGTCGTTTTCATTTAATCGACATATCGATTTCCATAAAGGTTTATGTTGATCTAGCAGAAAGACTGATTGAAAATATATAATTAGGCTCAAATAATTTATAATTAAGTTCATACTCTTCATTTATTAATTACAACTTATCTAGTCATGAAATCAACCATTAAATGTATTAAAACTCCTTTTGTTATATGTCATTACGAAAGCAACTTAACATATGCTTGTCAATAACTTGTCATATGTGTGTTACTTTAGAAATATTTTAATTTTTGGGTTAAATCTATTCATGAAATATGATATCATTTTATCTCATAATAACTATTACATCTTATTTTATGAAAATTTAATTACTATTACACAGTAATTAAATCACTCATCTTAGACAAATGACTTGTGGCTATATTACTTTTTCATCAACCATGTAATGTTAATGAAAGGATATCATTTACTCTTAACCGAATTATGATTCTACTGTTGTAAGTAAAACTATGTATACATAGTTATATACCAACATAGCAGCTTTTGATTCGATTATCAATTGAACTCAAACTTTCAATATATCAAAAGTATATGAGTTACATACATATAGTCAGTTACTTACTCAGGATTGAGTACATACACTATGAAAATCACAAGCGAATAACCAAAAAACGAATTTAGGATAAATTCAACTTAGGAATTGTCTGATGTATTGGCAATACAAACAATTACACTTATGTCTCTATCTTTTAGGAGTCATCCATTTCGAAACCCAAGATAAGGTATCTCCCAATCGGACTTGATAAATAGCATAATGACCGTTCCAAACTTGCGAACATCTGGCTGAAAATACTGCAACAAAAATATAGAAAATAGATAGCGATGTCTGCAATTATACTGTAAATTGTAATATAGTTTGTTTACAACGAAACACTTCGAGAAGTGTTCTGAGGATTGTACCAATGCTGATTGAAAAAATCACTATTAAATTAATACAAAAAATATGTACTAATCAGTGAGGATGAAATAGTGTAATCAAAAAAAAAAAAATTAATTAATCTAAAAAAAAATAAAAATTAATAAAATAAAAAAACTAACCTTACGTTAACTATGTTTTTTTTTTATTTCAAGCGAGCCCCTTAGCTAGATCATTGTACCTAATGATTAATTATCACAATTAGTTAAGTACATGTAGAATATTTGTTTCTCTTCAGCAAGGATTACCACATAAGATACCTCTTGGCCTCACTTAGGCATATAAATACCCTCTCGGTCTCACTGCTTGGCATAAGTTCTACTCAACAGGATACCCTCTCGTTCTACATGTCTAGATTTTTTACTAGAGCATCACTTCATAATATACTAAGTCTCTTGAATAAACCTTAATTTTAGGTTATTATTTACTCACTCAATGAATTAACGAAACAACCAGATCATATGGAATAAATATTAGCACAAAATATATTCAAATATTCATACAAACATTCAATTGGATGAAAATAAATAGAAGAATGGGATAAGAGAATGCTCATGAATTGATCGATGAAATAGGGTGATTTGAAACATCCTCTGCTTGCGATTATCTAATTGTGGAATAGGATCTCCCGATTAGCAACATAAAAATAGACTAACTAAAACTAAATAAACTATGTAAGAAATTTGTCTATTAAGTCAACTCCCCTTCTAATGAGGTTATAATGGAATTTATATGGTACGATCAAGGTTTAGTGCTAAAATACCCTTGAAGAGTGGGTTTAATAGGGAACAAAACCTAATTGTACAACATGTCACACTTACCTAGGTTTTCTCGTTGTCATGAGTCCAAGCACCCTCGTCCGATGTGTCTGTTTGTATTGTTTTTTGATATTCGGTGTTGCAACATTAGTGTGGGTGGACACTGAATTTTCCCTTGTGTATATGGCCTAAAACGATGTTTGCAATTAGTAGTCGTGTGTACTATGTAAACTGGCCTAAAGGGTTATCGGAACCCTAAATATGCGTAAAAACACTTATTTATAAATTTAAAATTAAAAAAAATGTAAAACTAATCAAAATGACATTAAATTGCAAAAAAGCTCATTAAGTGTCGAAAAGACTCTAATTTGCCCACAAAGAATTGTGTAGACAAACTTCCCCCACACTTAACTGGTCGTTTGTCCTTAAGCAAGCAAAACAGAATGCAAAGAAAACAACCAAAACACTTAAAAGAAAATGTACTTGAGCATGATTCATACACGAAATTAGTTCGAACACCTGAGATAGGAAAATTTGGCTAAACAGACATTCTTACTAGATTAACAAACGATTTGCAATTTTAATTTCAAACATGTTAGTTTAATAAGTTACACAGGCAAATAGGTTTAGGGATAGTTAAGCATATGCTTCCATCAAAACACATATACGGCGAGTACCACATCTATGTTTGATGAATATAGGCAATTAGAACTCTACCAACTTAGTTTCTTTGATCCATGTTTTGAACTCTAATATAGTATGACAAGTATAAGCAACTTCAATAAGTATTTGTGCAATTATTTTTCTTTAGAAACAAGGGTCGCCTAGGTGGAGCTTGAGTGCAACTGCTTATTTTAAACGGAAGTTAGATACGCAAAAATACATTTAAAGCATTATATTTGGACGATCCGTCATTTCACCAAAATAAAATCTCCACGAAGTCCTAGAAACTTTAGCTCTTACTTGTTCATCATCGGGTTGACCGACCGAAGCCTCATTCAAAAAGTACACAAATCAATCCTGCCTTGACTTAGGCCATTCCAAAATGTTCCTTTCGAGCCATTTTTCATCAAAATCCAATCCACTCCATTGCAGTTTCCGAGGGACCATGAATGATGGAATTACAAACTCAACTTCTTCTGAATTTTCCATCTTTATTTGAATGTTCCTTTCATGTGGCACATATTTAGTGACTTATAGTATGGAATCTCTTCTACGAGGCTCAAAAGCATAGAGGCTCCCTCACACTTACCTCATGACAATTTGGGTCTTCTCGATATCACTAATACTTTACTTAGTGCTTCAATTTCCATCTCTTGTTGAAGATCAAACTTCAAGTCCTACGGTTCAATATCCTTACCGGAGGCCTCCCTCAACTTCTAGTGGTTGACTCAACAGATTTGTACACGAAACATTCTCCCTAACTCGGAGTTGAACGAATGCTAACACGAGGTCCAGTTGATTCTGTATGGCTTTCATGTTTTCCTTGCATTCGAAATGTCGTCCTCGAATGAACTCCCCCAAGTGGGTTGGTAGTGGTCCTTCTTATATTCTTTCCAATATACACTCTCATCCTCGTACGAATGTGAAAGATAAAGGTCATATGAGTCATATGTAAGGCAACCACCTACCTATCCTTTATTTTCACTTTCTACGAGACATGCATAACTATACAAATCATAACAAGGATCATATCCTTGTCTCCCTAAAGGGCCATAATCATCCCAGCTAAGCATAGAAGAACCATCCGCATCAAACACTAATGGTCATTCGGGCCACTTATATTTAGCATTAAACATGACCCTTAGTCAACAATATATCAACAAGAAAAAGACAAAAAGCTCATGAAAACAAAATACATCATATCTATAAACTTTAATTTTGCTACTTATCTCTACGTAGAAGTACCAAACTAGAACTTACTACAATTTTGCACCGTCTCCTTGGCAATGATGGCAACAACTTTGACCGTGTGCTCGCGTGTGTATAAAACAAATGATTTTATAAAACAAATTTAAAGCACGATTTTACTGCAAGCGTACAGGTCAGTTGTCATATTTGTAGTGTTACAATGGAACGCTAGAGTATTCCAAGGATCGAACCTAAATGAGGTGGTGATTAAGTGATAAATAGCATACACTATAGAGTCTAAGCGGCTTACCGATATGATTTTATAGCACGGTAGATCATAACAAGAAAGTTTTGTTAGAAAATTAAATATGCTAATCTAAAGACCAAATTGTAAAGAGTACAAACTAATAGATTAATCAATATATGACTAACGGTGGTTGGTTGATTTCGATGTGTTTTTCGGTCCTCAAATGAAGGACCTAAATGACTTAAATTACTAAGTGGTTCCATTTTATCTTTTGATCTCAATTTTTCTAAGTTAGACAAATTAATCCGATTTATCTTTCAATCTCAACTGTTAATTTGGGACTAATGAATTGGTGCACAACAAGATTACCTCTCGATCTCACTTGTCTAGATATTCCCTTAGGGGTTAATTCCTAGGTTTTTAGATCTTTTCTATTTAGTCCAATATACTATGATTTAGTCCTTTTTCCAAAAAATCAACTTACCTACATGTAACACCTAACCCATATCCGTTGTCAAAATAGGGTTTCAAAGTATTACAGAATATACATAATCTAAATCATTCATTTCAAAACATTTCTAATCATAATATAATTCATCATCAAACATGCATAACTTCCCTTATTCAAGCCTTCGAGGCCTAAAAATCACTTTAGAAATAATTTGGGACTAAATCGGAAACATTTGAAAAAATTAGGAAAAGTTAGAAAAATTTTAACTACAAGGGTCACACAGCCTTGTGACTCACATGGCTGAGACACAAGCTCGTGTCTTAGGCCGTGTGGACATTCGAA